>NC_143507.1:17341590-17942954 GCF_051622355.1 Phaseolus vulgaris
TCCTAATGGTTTTCACCATTTAAGAGGACTTTTTCCAAAAAATATCATCATTCCCAAACAATTTTTTCCAACTTGGTCTGTCTATAGGACCTCCTTTTCTAAACTCCCACTGCTTACAAATTCTAAGTCGTGTTTTCCTTTCTCTTATTCAAATTTTAATTTTGATAGTAAACTGATTTTGTTATAAAAATAACAAAATGTTCTAAAACCTTAACAACTTCAGATTTTTGTTTCGTGGACGAATTCTCTCCAACTCGGGGAGCATGATGGAGATCAAGTAAAAGAGGATTTTACTAATGGAGGAAGAGGCCATCCACCCAAACATTTAAAGTTCTTCCTTCTAGTCTTCCAAAAATTAAAGAAGAATTAAATAAAGAGAGGACCAAGCCCAAAGCCAACAAGAAGACTACAAGCATTCAAGAATGGGCTCCAATTAATATCTCTCTTTGTAATTTCTTTTGTATAAATTTGTAAATAAAATAGAAATAGCTTTAGGAAGGTGCTAAGATGGGAAACCAAAAAGACACCTATTTTGTAAAGTAACTTAGGCGCTAGTTTGTAGGAAAAAGCTAGAAGAAGTGATTCTTCTTAATTCCTTCTCTTTAGGCTTTAATTTAGGAAGGGACTAGAAGAATGACCTTTCAAGCTCCTTCTCTTTTGTACATTTGTAGCCCTCTCTATTATAAAAAGGGTGCTTGAGTCATTGAAATAACAAGTTGAAATTGATTTTTGAATGTAAAGAATCTCTACCAAATTGGTGAGTGAGTGTGAGAGACTTGTGTCTTCTCCTCTTCTAGTCTTATCTTGGGAGATCTTGGGCTCTCAAGTGGCGGCAACACTTATCTTGAAGTCAATCCACCCCTTCAAGTGGCGTGCACAATTCGAAGAGCTTCATCCACATAAGTCCATTTTCCCCTTCACTTTCCAAATTACCCATTTTTGTTCTATTTGTTTGTTTTTACTTTGAATCGGTGCAATCTCTTCCTTATGATGTCCTCTTTCATTTGCTGGACTCATATTCAATTTTAATCGATGCAAATTGGTTGTTCTTGTTGTTTTGGTCACGGTCGCCATGGGTATAAATGTTATATGTTGTGTTCTTGAGTTTCTATGCATGGGTTTGTTGTTCTTGATGGGTTTCTATGTGAGTTTGACTTGGTTCTTGTGTTCTTGATTAAGTTCTTGAATGGGTAAAGAATCTTGATCCAATTCTAAAGGTGCCTATTCATGTTCCAACTCTTATTGAATCATAACATGTTCATATCATATCCCTATCATGTTCTTGGGTTCACATTAACCTTGGTGGGCAAGATGGGTGAAGGGTAGAAAAGGAAAGGGAGAGGGGTTGCCTAGGTTGTTGACCATGGTCAAAACCGCACCTTTAGGCACAGTTTCTAGAGGGTAGGTTAAAAACCCTAATTTTAGGTGCCTTGTCTTGAAAAAGTGGGCTTGGTACTAGCCCATTTCGCTAAGTACACCCCATTTTATGCTATGTGAACCTACTCTAGCCTACTTTTCTATTTTGGACCCCCAGAGTGAGCCCAATTTATTTACATAACTTTTCTCTTGTGGAAACACCAGAAGGAAGAACTTGTGATGTTCTTGTTTATAGCTTGTTCTTCTGTTAATGGTTTCTCGAGGTTTGGTAGCGCCCAAATTTGTATATTGAGATGACTTAGCTTTTTGTGAAGTGCTTGATGTGTCCTTAGTCATCTGCTGGTTGTTGTGGTTTGTATCAGTTAGCCATCTTATTAATGAAAAGGATTATCATAATCCTCCAGGTTCATGCATTCACTTGTTGAAAACAACAAACATAATGAGAATGAAAATAAGTAAAGAAACACGACATAAAACTACCATGGAGAACAAAGTTTTTTTGTTTATCATGAGACATTTTATTGAAAATAGAAGAAGAAATATCAAAAGTGGAAGAAGAAGTACCTCTTCCAGTTGATGATACAAGCATGCAAAGATGTTTTGAAGAAGATATGGGAGAATTTTCTTTCTCTTTATTATTTTTTCCATATTTTTTTTCTCATTCTCTATTTTTATTTTTTGTTGGATTCCATCCTCTCTCACATGTTGAGGATTAAGAGGACATAAAATAAATTTATGACCTTGAATAGAAAATGTGATTTTATTATTGTGACCCTCATGAAAAGTGTTATGATCATATTGTCAGGGTCTCCCAAGGATGATGTGTCCTATTTCCATAGGGACAATGTCACAAAAAATGTTTTTGTTATAGTTTTCTATGACAATGGACAAACGCACTTGATTCTCAGCTACCATACTTCCCTATTGGCTAATCCAATCTAATTTATCAAGTTGGGGTGAGGAAGAATTTTTAAGGTCGATTTATTAACTAATTGAGAGCTACAAGAGTTACAACAATAGTCATTATCAACAATAACCGAACAAATGTTATCCAAAACTTTACAACATGTGTGGAATAGATTCTCCCTTTGTGACTGGTCTAGCTCTACATGATGACTTTGTAAAATTTGTTGGACTAGGAATAGATCAACTGTACAAGGTTGAATTTCTTCTTCAAAATTCGCAATTTCTTTTTCATTATCTGAAGAAGATGAGGTTTTAATAATTCTAGTGTTTTCCTTTTTTAGGACATTCAGAAGCATAGTACCATTTTTCAAGACACTTGAAACATTGGATTTGTTTAAATTTAACTTCTTTAGAAGAAGTGACATAATTATTTTTCTCATTTTCTTTATTTAGTGCCCTATCCCTCTCTTTTATCATGGTCCTTTTATGTGAGTTGATTTTAGGATTGCACATTTTTAGAGATTTTTACTTGGTTAATGAGTTTTGATGTAGCAAGATATGGTGAGACTCAATGAAGATTGCCACTGGACATGATATTAACCAAGGGGTTAAGTAAGTGTGAAGGTTCTCTTCAAAAGAGAAAAAAGAGAAATACAATTAAGATGATGATGAACACAAGATTCAAATAAGGCAAAGGAAAATAAATGGCTGAATGTAAAAGGAAGATAAAATGAGACAACAATGGAAGGAAAATAATCGCGAAAGAAGAAAAGAAAGAAGGGAAAAGATAAAAAGCTTATGGAGTGAAGAAAATGGTGATTGAATCACACTACTTAGGCGGGGGTGAGATCTCCAAGATGAGTGAAGAGTCAGTTGCTACTTGAAGCACACTCTGCTCAAGATAAGACTCATAAGAAATTTAGGAAACACTTAGGAACTTACTATGACAAAGTTTCTTCACTCAAAATTCAATGTGATTTACAAGAGGGGAGGAACCCTATTTATATATATGAGTGCCTCAGAGAGGAAGAGAGGAAGGGTAGTGGAGTAAATGACTACAAGCTTCTAGAAACTAGGTAAAATGTGAGCACATGGGGAAGTCTTCTAGAATCTAGGTCAAAGGTGAGCACATAGGTTATCTTCTAGAAACTAGGGTTTCTAGAATCCTAAGCTAGCTTATTCTTCTTCTAATTCGGCAAATGTGAGCCCAATTGAGTACAAATTAAACTTGTCTTCAAAATACTAGAAGGAAAAATATTGATACTTTGGCCCATACCTGAGATGTTTGACCTAGCCTTGAATAGTGTTTTGGGTTCGTGGTCAGCTTCTTGTAAAGTTGGGTCATATCAGGCCCTTTAGGTTGGAAAGAATTCATCCTCGAGTTTAAAACTCTTGTAGATAACATAGTCATTTTGTTCTCATAAAAAATAGGAAGATTTCGAAAGGTGCGAAGTGAATCAAACTTATGTGCGTTGAGCTTTTAAAGTTTCTATATACATGTTGTGTTTGTAGAGAATGTTTAGGGAGAAAGTGAATTTGGTGTATAATGTCTCTTATAAGGTGTAAACCTTTAGAAGGTTTTGAAAATCATCCCCAAAATTTCACTAAAAAATATTTGAAGTATTTAGAACTAATAGTGGATGAAAAAGATAAGGGAGGAGAATATCTAGGATAGACAGGTTTTATTTTCGGACGGGCCAACATTATCGTTTTGACCGCATGTGGTGAGATGAGACCCGTTTTGGATTTTGTTATTTTCTTCACCTTTTTCATTTTCTCATTTTGTTTTCATTTTTATTTGACCCTCATTAAACCCTAAACCCTAAACATTTAAAACATTTTTTATTTGAAGTTTTGGTTGGCGCTTTAAGACTATAAGGAAAAGGGTTGTCTTTAGATGGTTGATGTTGTGAGGTGGATTCTTTAGAGAAAATGGAAGGAAAATCTTGATTTTGAAATTGATTTTTGTCATTCCATGATGATTTGTAAAAGGCATCATTATGTGTATTTTGAAAAGATTTTTTCGTTAAAACTTGTGATTCAACCCTTAGTGCAACAACATTTTGAATTTCTGGCCTTAATCAATTCACAAATCTAGCTATATTTGACTCTTCACTTTCATGCATGTTAATTTTAGTCAAAGTAACTTCTAAATCCTTAAAGTATTCATCTACCATTCTTGATCCTTGATGAAACTGTTAGAGCTTCACAAGAGTTCCTTCCTATAATGAGGAAGAACAAAACGCGCGTGCATACAAATATTTAAATCATTCCAAGAGACCACGACTGACCTCTTGTTTATCCCAATGTCCAATACAAGTTGATGCCTTCACTACATGACATAGTCCTGAAATTCTAAGGAAGCTAACTTAACACGTTGGTATTCATCTACATCATATACATTAAAAATTTGCTTTACACCCTAGATATACATTAGGGTCACTATCACCATTAAAACTAGGTAACTTTACAAAAAGGCATTGTCTTTTTGTATTGTTAATGATGGTGGCGCCTATCTTCATAATCATGCCCACTCCATGCTTCATCATCTTCCTCTTGACTTCCATAATGCCTTTGTTATCCTATGGCTCTTCTAGGCTCCCATCTTCTTGCCCTTTGAGGATAGAGTGGCTAGGAGGATTCTCTTGATGATAAGTGAGCCATAATTGTGTACAAGCAAAAACAAACAATTAGTTCAAAATAATAATTAATTCACTCACCCCCGTGTATCACTCGACTTTTTGTGAAAAAGATGAAATAGGGTTAAGTTCACTTAAAAGAAAAGTTCCAAACTCCCGAAGTCCGCACTTTTGAGAAAAACTTCAAGTGAAAGAGGTCAAAGCTCTTATCACTCGGTCAAAAAGGACTCCACACAACTTAAAAAAATTTAAAGACAAGCAAGAAAAGATTAAAGTAAGAAAGCTAAACCAAAGTTGAATCAATATGAAGACAAAAAGCAGTTTTAAGACTCAAAGACACTTACTTAGACTTTAATTATGAAGTTTTATGTTTAAGAAATTGACAAAGCAAGAAGAATAAAATTCCACAATTATAAAAAATAATTTGCCACACAATTAGAATCCTTTTTTTAGCAATTTGAATTTTGACAAATGTAGATGCACTTAACTTTTCTTTGTTTTTATGGATTCAAAATTTCCATATTCTTTTTTTTTCATGCATAATTTTAATTCACTTTTCAATTTTAAAATATGATATTGGATTCAGATTCAATTCATATGAACACTTGCATTCTGTGTTTGGAATTAAATCAATCACTACTCAAACAAATTCTAATTTTTTTTTAGTTTTTCACAATTAAATCAAAATAAGTTGAATGGAATTAAGAAAAAATGACTCAAGCAAAAATTAATGGCAAATTTAAATGACAAGGAATTCAAAAGTGGAATTTAAATTGCTTAATGAATAAAAAAGCAAAATTGTAAATGTCAAGGAATTTAAAGGTTGAATTGAAATGACTAGGAATTTAAAGTGTTGGAAAATAAAGACATAATTTAAATGTACTGAAATTTTAAAATACAAATCCACTCAGAAAACATAAGCACAAAATAATCATGCTCTTTATACGACATGATGTGAGTTGAGTTTAGGATTACACATTTTTTAGAGGTTTTTACTTGGTTTGAGTTTTGATTTAGCAAGATGATGAGAATAAAAAATACATGAAGATGACCAAGGATGCTATACTTGAAGGGTCATCTCAACAAGCATTTAAAGATGCCATCAATTGGAGGAATGGTCAAGGACCACAATATTTGAAGTTCTTCCTATTAGTGTTCTTAATATGGAGGACCAAGCCCACACTGAGGCCCAATCCAACACATGATCATCCATCATGCCTTAGAAGATAATAAAAGCAAGGGCACAAGCATTAAATAAATGAGCATCATTGGATGTCTCTATTTGTAATTTCTTTGGTGTAGTTTTAGTAGAACTTTCAAAGGGAGGTGTAGATATTAAATAAGGGGTGCTAATGTACAAAACAAAGTCACACCTTCCATGTGACATAAAAGAGTAGGTGTAGATATAGTTTTAGGAGGTGCCAAAGTAGGAAAGCAAGTCACACTTCTCATGTGACTTGTTTTGGCTCCAATTTTGAATAGTCTAGTTTTTGAATTGTGCCTTTTCATTTTCAGCCCTCTTCTACTATAAATAGAGAGGCCATGCTCTTGTAAATTCAGAATTTAGAAATTGAAGAAAGGAAACTCTACTCAAATTGAGAGAGAATTGTGAGAGATTTGATCTCCTTCACTAAGTCTTATCTTGTGAGCATTGGAGGGCTTCAAGTGGCGGCAACTAGCACTCATCTTGAATCATCATCTCCAAGTGGTGTCTCCATCTCCTTCAAGTCTTCATCCAATTAAGTTATTTCTTCCTTCCATCTCCATTTCAATTTAGAATCATGATTTAGCAATTCCAATTTGTTGTTTTTGTTCTTTTTGTGTTCTTCATTTTCCACTGATTGTTCTTGCTTCTTTTGTGTTTCCTTTTATTTCCAGCACTTAATTCTCCTTTCAATCGGTTCATATGTGTTAGTTGCTTTTTCTAATCGGTTTAATTGTTTTATATTGTGTTTCTCCTTGTGTTCATTTTTTTATCTTGCTTTCCTTTCCATTTTCTGCGCTATATTTGTGTATAAGGATATGAAACTCATGATTCTTATGAGTTTGACTCTTCATTTGGAAAGCAATGCCCTCCATTGAGTTTTCCTTAAGCCTCCTTATTATGTTCCTAAAGTGTCTATGCTTGATTCAACTCACATCACAAGATATGGTGAGACTCAATGAAGAGAACCACTGGACACGAACTTAACCAAGTGGTTAAGTAAGTGTGAAGAATCTTTTCAAAAGAGAAAAAAGAAAAACACAATTAAGATGATGATGATGAACACAAAATTCAAATAAGGCAAAAGAAAATAAATGGTCAAATGTAAAAGGAAGATAAAATGAGACAACAAAGGAAGCAAAATAATGGAGAAAGAAGAAAATAAAGAAGGAAAGAGATAAGAAGCTTATAGAGTGAAGGAAATGGTGATTCAATCATGCAACTTAGGGGAGAGAGCTCTATCCCGACCAGTCCTCGGTCATCAACCCAGAGACTGACCTCAGACATCGCACTCCGATACTTGGTAATGGAAGGGGGCCACGTGAGATGGGCCCCAAACGCACCTACCAGGGAATTGGTTAGTCTTCAATATTTGTTTCCCAAACCCCGATGTTGGAGATCGAGATCAGACCTCACCGGTAGAGGGAGAAGATCGGACATCGGTTGTATAGACGTAGTAGAGGGCCACGTAAGATGGGCCCTAGAGTTTTGCTAAGATAACAGATAAAGACAAGATATGTGAGAGGAAGCCTAGGTCACGAGGGATCCATGCACGTGGTGTGTATGACGCATAAAGGCGCAACACGTGTGGATAATCCTAGGAGGCGTTAAGGCCCATTAGGGTTAGGGTTTCCAGAGAAGCTGCATGCATGGCACGTGAATACTTAGGGCACCCACGAAGCAGACGACGCTAGAGAAGAGGTGCACAAGTTGATACCCAAGCAGCCGCTCTGTTATTGGTCGCACTCCAGTTAAGGGAAGTTCATGTGCCAGATACGCTAAGATTCTATGAATAGCGGCGCAAGGACATTCCCAAGGTACCCTAGTCAAGGGTAACAACGCAAAGGTAAACCCTAGTTTCAGCCTACATAAAGGGTGCCAAAATCCTAGTAAGGTACGCAGTTTCTAAGACTAAAGCTAATATACACACTTGGTGTTTCTTTGCCCTAATACTGACTTGAGCGTCAGAGTGCAAACGGTCGCTAGGACGCCCCTTTGTCTTTGTAGGTGGGAGGTTTCTTGATCAAGAAGGCACGTTTCTCAGGCAAGATTGAAGGGTGGCAGTAGTTGTTAGAGTCAACTGGCGGAGCAAGTCAACCGGTAGGAACATTTGGCGCCCACCGTGGGGCCCGTTAAAAGAAGGTCCCACTTACAGTCACGTTAAGAGTCTTTACCAACAAAATGAGGAGTACGAGGCAAGCGGCTGCTGGATCTGCAGGAAGGGTACCCTCCGCAGGGGACAATGTTACCATGCAGCAAATCTTGGATACGATGCGTGCCCTCTAAGCGAGAGTAGCGACTTCCCGAGCAGACAACGTAGAGCCAATGAAGAACTATGTAGGGATTTGCAACAGGTAGGGGAACGCGCGACAGACGAACGGGCCCCGTCAGCACCACCCAGGGCACGTCCCATGCCGTTCTCACGAGCAATCATGAATACAGCATTACCAACAACGACCCTAGGCCCGAAGGTCTCCTTCATAGGAGTAGAGGACCCTGAGGCCCATCTCACAGCGTTCCACACCCAGATGATGCTCACTGGAGGGTCTGACGCCGTGTACTGCAAAATGCTAATGAGCACACTATCGGGCGCAGAGTTGGAGTGGTTTGTTAGCCTTCCCGATGGCCACATCACGTTCCCGCCGGTTGACACCTAACATTTTCATGCGTTTCTGTTGACTTCGCTTCCTGGAACCCTTCACTCTACGTTCCCTTCCTCCGTTGGAATCACCTGAAAAGACAAGACAAAGGGCGCCCTCGCGGCCGTTTGCACTCCAACGGTCAAGTCAGTCTCTTGGCCAATGAACACCAAACTCTAACTCTAAGATCACTGTGTGTTCTTTCTCACTCTGTTCTTCTCTCAGAAATGAGTAACTTGCACTAATGAAAGTGTAGTGTTCTGAAAAATGTCAAAACGTACTTGGTTATGTCTGTTGTCAACCTTATATGCCTTTTAGTGTTATTTCCCTTCTGTCTAGCTGTGACTTAAGCATTTTGTAGGCGCGTCTTAGCGACACTAACACCCAAACTTAGGGTCATCCAGTGTGTAAGACTGCCCTGCCGAAGTGAAACTGGCGTGGGATGACTGCTTGGATGCCAACTCATGCACCCAATCTCTGAGTCATGCGCCCTGGGAGTTCCCTGCCTTACTCACGTGCCATGCATGCAAATCACCCCCTATGACGTGACCCTTATGGGTCGTCTCTGTCCCAGTGGCTCTTTAATAGTGGTGCGTACTACCGCGTCCCAACACCCCATGCACGGATCCCTCGTGATCTGGGCCTCTCCCTACTGGTAATTGGGGTATGCCTTGAAAACCACCTTTCTTTGTCCATCTTCACTATTGAGGTGCCGAGGCCCGAGGCCTCCACGCCCTGCCTCGGTGTCGCCCCCTCCTCAGCTACCCTTACCCGTGAGCCTAAAGAGACTCCTGCCTGGGTCTGTTTATATTTCCACGTTTCGAGTTTTCTTGTGCATCTTCTTCCTTCCCCTGTTTTCTGGGTTTTTCACGAGAATAGGGTTTTCTGGGCGTTTTCGTTTCACACCATAGTTTTCCCCTTGCTGAACCTTTGTTTCTTCCTGTCCTTGTTTTTCTTAGCTTTCTTTCATTATGGCGCGAACAAAGGTCACTGCCAATGCACCTCCTCCTAGCGTGAACTATAGGCCCCTGTACCCATGGGCTTCCGATGACCTCCTCGCTGAAACCTCCACCCTCACCTCTCTCGCTGCCTGGAGGGCACACTTGGATAGTGAACCCAATTTCAAGGGTAGAGCATTCGGGAGGGAGTGTGACGCTTACATCTCAGTTCGTCCTTGTGTAGAGGGCGAACCTGTTTGTGTAGACAACTGCGCTAACGACGGGGAACCATTCTTTTTCTTCTACCAAACCGCCTTCAAGTGCATTAGGCAGTGCCTCCCTTTTCAACAACTTTGAAAGGGAACTACTAACTGAGATAAATGTCACCCCTGCCCAGCTGCATCCCAACAGCTAGGCCTTCACCAGGGCCTTCTCCATCCTCTGCAACTTCTTTGGCCATGCCTCCTCTGTAGACGTCTTCCTACATTTCTTTGAAGCCAGAAACCCTGGGAAAAACCTCTGGGTCAGCTTCAGCGAGGTGACTGGGAGAGTCATCCTTACCCTATTCCAGCAATCCTACAAAGGGTTTAAAGGAAAGTTCTTCAGGGTGTGCTGCTCTGAGCACGACCGCACTGCCCTTGATGGATTCCCACTATACTGGGTAGGGAAGCTCAAACTCAAGGCCAAGACCTTGGACGAACTCTCCTCAGCTGATCGCGGGGTATGCCAAGTTCTGGCCAGCCTAGGGGTGATTTTCAACACTGCAGAGCTTATAAAAAACGAATATAACCCAACTGGGCTTGCTAGTTACATTGGTATAGGAATCTTCTCTTGATCTTCCTCATATAGCACTCTATTTATTGCTCTTTTGTATTTGTTAACCTACACTTGTACTGATTTTCTGATTCTCCTTGTTTACTTGGTTCTTATCTCTTCTTTCCTTGGTGCAGGCATGGTGCTAAACGCAGAGAAGCGGGCTAGGTTGGTTGAGGTTTTGTCTATTCGTGATGACGCAACTGCTAAGGTAGGTGCCTCGGCACGTCCTGCCTCACCTGCCCCCCAGATCGCTCCTATGCCACCTTCCACTCAAACCTTATTGCACTTGAGGATGGTGTCGAGAGTGTACCTTAGTCAGCCCCTGGCCCTGCCCCTGAGCTTCCCTTGGTCCTTCAGCAAATCCTGAAAGGTTTCCAAAAGGGGCCATGGGAAGCTCTACCGACGAGGCAGTGCAAGAGAGCTTGGCTCTCAGCCTTGGGGAATTCTTCACTCGTGCCAACTCCTCTTCCCACGAGGCTGAGTTGAAGACCAAAGAGCAATAGGCCTTGGAAAAAGAACTGGCGCTGGTGAAAGAACAACTAGCCAACCAAGCTGAAAGTTTCTTCATTCGGGAAACCGCACTGACTCAGGAGCTGGGTGTTCTAAGAAAAGCTAAGCTAGAGGCCAACAAGAAGCTCACGACGAAGGTCAAAAGTACACCACCTTGTTGGGAAAAGTTGTGCCACTGCGTGCCTAGGTGGTGGGACTTCAAGAAGAGGCTGTGGCCAACAAGGTAAAGATGGCTGCTCTTGAAGAACGCTCTGTTGAGCGGGAGGTGCATTTGGGTAGGGTAGAGGCTGAACTTACTGAGAAGGCTGAAGCCCTCGAGAAGACAAAGGAAGAGCTTGTTGAAAAGGCTGAAACCCTTGTGAAAGCCAAAGAGGAGAAAACTACACAAGCTTAAGACTTCGAGAAAGCCAAAGCAGAACTCCCGTTGGGGCATCAAATGGATGAATTGGTGAATAATGGGTTTCTAAATGATTATCTGGCAGAGTCATAGGGAATAGGGACCCCAGCAACGTTAGGGGAGGATCAGGGGCACGAGATGCCCGTCCATGGGGAGATCCATATAATCTCAGGCAGATTCTCAAGTGGAGGGTGCACTGCCTCTCAGCGTAAAAGGTATGCACGTTCGGTGATGACGGTAGAGGCGCAGGTGGTAGACGACGTGCTCGACGTCGACCTCGCTTTCACGAAGGATGACCTTCGTGATGTCGTTCCACACGACAACGACCCTGTGGTGGTTTCTGTGGTAACCGCGGGGAGGAAGGTGCACAAGGTGTTAGTGGACCAGGGTAGTTCGGCGAATGTAATGTTCTTGTCCACCTTTAATAAGTTGTAGTTGTCCCCTGACCAACTCAAGCCTTATACAGGGTGCCTGTATGGTTTCGCGGGGGACCTAGTGGAGCTGTGGGGGCACTTGGAGCTGAGGACCACCTTCACGGACGGTACCGCATCCCGCACAGAGAACATAAGGTATTTGGTAGTTAATGCCCCCTTTGCCTACAATATCTTGTTGAGAAGACCGTCTCTGAACAGGCTAAGGGTGGTGCCGTCGACACGTCACATGAAGATGAAGTTGCCAGACCTGAGTGGGAAGGTGATAGTGATCAAGTCAGACCAGCAAGAGGCCAAAAGATGCTATGAGAACTGTACCGACCGGTCTCCAAGCGTTGACTGACCACTAGTAATGTGGTGCCATGTAAGCGGGTTCCACGAGCAGCGCGGACCAGTACCTCGCGAAGCACGTGCGCCAAGGAGCCAAGAGTGGTTAGACATCGGTCATTAAGATGTACCGACTTGCCACTAGACAGTGTGGAGAGGTCGGACATCGGAAACCCAAACAGTAGAGATGGGCCACGAGAGGTGGATCCCAGATCACACACCAGTTATCAGTAAGGGAGAAGCCTAGATCACAAGTGCCCATGCGTGTAGAGTGGATGACGCATCCAGGCGTAACACAAAGTGTAGAGCCACTGGAAAGATATGACTCGTGAGGGTCGCGATCCAGGGGTAAGCTGCATGCATGGCATGTGAACATTTAAGACACTCCCAGAGGCGGGTGACCCCAAAGATCAGGTACACGAGGAGGCATCCAGGTGGTCATCCTGTCAGAGGTTGCACTCCAGTTAGGGACCAAATGCACTAGGTTATCCTAAGAGTAAGGTAACAACAGTGTTGGGCCCACCCATCAAAAAGGCTCATTTCAGGTAAACAGGAAACCCTAGTTTCAGTCTATAAATAGTAGGTTAACAAACTTGGCGAGAGGAGAATCCTCTTGCGTCGTTAGACACACACAAGAGCAAGAGTATACAGTTTTTGATGTTTCCTAGCCCTAGTACTGACTTGAGCGTTGGAGTGTAAACGGCCGCTAGGGCGCCCTTTGTCTTTGTGTTTCAGGTGTTCATCCCAGGAAAGGCACACGCGAACACAAGGACTCTGGACGTAAGAGTGACGTAGGCGTACCGGCAGGAACAAGAACAACCTTAAAACTAAAAGGGGGGTGTTCATGGTGGTGGAGCGCCCACCTATCGAAGATGACCGCACCGGAGTTGCTCACGCAGAAAGCGCTCGGGAGAGGCAACCCGAGCCAGTTGGGAACGTGGTAGAAAGGCAGATTGGGGGTAAGACGTTTAAACTTGGTAGATCGTTGGACCAAGCAGAGCAAGACCGAGTCGCTGGGGTGATATCGCATCACCTAGACGCTTTCGCATGGTCCGCCTCGGACATGCCAGGTATAAACCTGGACTTCTTATGCCATCGCCTCACCATGGACCCTAAGGTTAGTCCTATTCGCCAAAGAAGAAGGCCAATGGGAAGTGCAGGATGTGTGTAGACTTCACTGACCTCAACAAGTCATGCCCGAAGGACTCGTACCCCTTACCCAGTATTGACGCCTTGGTGGACAGCGCCTCGGGTTGTAGGATGCTCAGTTCCCTAAACGCATTCTCAGGGTACAACTAGATCAATATGCACCCCAAAGACGAGTGCAAAATCACGTTTATGACCGAGACATCTTGTTACTGTTATACAGTGATGTCGTTCGGTCTGAAGAATGCAAGAGCCACCTACCAGAGGCTGATGGACAGGGTCCTCGCACCCATGTTAGGGAGAAACGTCCATGCCTACGTAGATGATATGGTGGTGACTTCATAGGAGAGGGGCCAGCACGTGGCTGATCTGGAGGAGCTATTTACTACGATAGCGAAGTACCGTTTGAAGTTAAACCCCGAAAAATGCGTGTTCGGGGTCGAGGCGGGGAAATTCTTGGGTTTCCTACTCACTGAGCGTGGGATAGAGGCAAACCAGAGAAGTGTGCGGCAATCTTTGCCATGAGGAGCCCTGCCTCGGTAAAAGAAGTGCAGCAGCTGACAGGGCAGATGGTCGCCCTGTCTAGATTCGTATCCGCTGGAGGGGACAAGGGTTTGTGTGGACCGCAGAGTGTGAGGAGGCATTCCTCAAGCTAAAGGAGTATCTGGCTGCTCCTCCCGTGCTGTGCAAGCCACACCTGGGCGTGCCACTCCGATTGTATTTTTCCGTGACGAAGCGGGCGATCAGCTCAGTCTTCGTTCAGGAGCAGAACCAGATGCAAAGGCCAATATACTTCGTGAGAAAAGTACTGCAGGGGCCAGAAGTGAGGTACCAGGCCCTGGAGAAGGCGGCCCTGGCCATGGTGTTCTCGGTCAGGAGGCTTCGTCATTACTTTTAGAGCTTCACGGTGGTGGTAATGACGGACTTACCTATCCGGAAGGTGCTGCAGAAGCCGGATGTGGCAGGAAGAATGGTGCGTTGGGCGGTGTATCTCTCGGAGTTTGACGTGCAATATGAGTCCCAAGGCCCCATCAAAGGCTGGGTGTACGCAGACTTTGTGGTAGAGCTCTCCTAAGGAGGTACACAGCCGGAAGAGGAGGTAAGCTTCAGATGGGTGCTCTCAGTGGATGGTTCCTCCAATCAGCAGGGGAGTGGAGCTGGTGTAATCTTGGAAGGGTCGAACGGGCTGTTGATTGAGCAGGCCCTGAGGTTTGCTTTCAAGGAAAGCAACAACCAAGCGGAATATGAAGCCCTCATAGCTGGAATGCTCTTAGCCAAAGAGATGGGGGCGCGCAGTCTGCTGGTAAAGAGTGATTCCTAGCTAGTTACGGGTCAAGTCACCGAGGAGTACCAGGCCAAGGATCCATAGATGGTCGCGTACCTGGGGTACGTCCAAGTCTTGAGGAAGGCATTCGTGGTGTTTGAGTTGGTGCACGTCCCTAGGAAGCAGAATGCCCGTGCTGACCTACTCGCCAAGCTAGCCAGTTCGGGCAAGGGGGGAAGGCAGAGAATGGTGATACAGGAGACCCTCAAAACACAAAAGACGTTTGTCACTGATAATATGGTGGGCGTCCATTAGATCAGTACGAATAGGGGAAAGGCGAGGAGTCACCAGTCGTTGACTTAGGAAACGTTGAGGATCCCAGTGTAAGTGCTTACCCGGTCTCGGTGGGAGAGGGGGATCCTATGCATGTATGTGTAGTTGAAGAAGGGGACACATGGATGACACCCTACAGGCGCTACCTGGCTGATGGGATACTCCCATTAGAGCCCAAGGAGGGCAAGAAGATAAAAAGAAATTCTGCCAAGTACACCCTTCTGGATGGGGAGCTGTTCAGGCATGGGTTCACTCACCCAATCTTGGTGTGTGTGAGTGGAGAGCAGTGTACACGTATAATGGCAGAGCTCCATGAGGGGATTTGTGGTAGCCATGTGGGAGGACGCTCCTTGGTGTCGAAGGTTGTCCGTGCAGGTTATTAGTGGCCCACGATGAGGGAAGATTGCATGAGGCACGCCCAACGGTGTAAGCAGTGTCAACAGCACGCTGACTGGCATAAGGCGCCACTTGAAGAGCTGAGGTCGATTTACAGCCCGTGGCCTTTTCACACATGGGGAATCGACATTCTGGGACCCTTCCCTTTAGCAATAAGGCAAATAAAGTATATGGTAGTGGCCATCGAATACTTCACGAAGGGGATCGAGGCTGAGTCGGTAGTGCAGATTACGGCCCACAAGGTACAACACTTCGTATGGAAGAATATAGTATGTCGTTTTGGCGTGCCGAGACGTCTTGTTTCGGACAACGGTACACAGTTAGCTAGCCAACAACTAGGCAAGTTGTGTACACAAGTCGGGATAAAGCAGGTGTTCGCATCGGTCGAGCACCCCCAAACAAATGGGCAGGTGGAGTCCGCCAATAGAGTCCTGCTCAGGGGTCTGAAGAGAAGGCTCAAGAAGGCTAAAGGGACCTGGGCAAAAGAGGTTGCCATAATAGTGTGGGCTTACCACACCACGCCTCAGTCCACCACTGGAGAGACACCTTTCAGCTTGGTGTACGGGTCAGACGCGATGATCCCAGTAGAGATTCAGGAGAGCTCGCCACGTTTTCAAAGTTTCGTGGTCGAAGAGTCTAATGAAGAAAGAAGGGTGAACCTGGACCTGTTGGACGAGGTAAGAGAAAAGGCGAGAATCGAAGCTGAAACAGTAAAGAGAAGGGTGGAGCATAAACACATTTCCAAGTGAAAGCCCCGATAGTTCCAAGTCGCTGAACTGGTAATGTGGAAGGCTCACCCATACCAGTTGGAGAACAAGTTATCCCCCAAGTGGACTGGCCCCTTTATGATGACGAAAGTCTTGGGAAACGGGGCGTACAGGCTTGAAACCTTGGAGGGAGGCCCCATTCCTCGTACTTGGAATGCAACCAACCTCAAGTTTTATTTCAGTTAAAAACTCTTGCATTGTATACAGTTTAAAAGGACACTCTTTTTCCCTTACAAGGGTTTTTTAACGAGGTCACCCAATAAAAATTACATTTTCAAGGTATTCCTGAGTTTAGACACCACGAGAGGGAGTGGCAGCGTCCTTTGGGGTGCCTCCTCCTGAGAGTGGGTGCGAAGCACGGACAACACGGTTCAGTAAGAAACGACCCGTTGCCATGGTGTTTAGACACCTCGAGGAAAAGCGACAGTGCCCTATGGTACGCCTCTCCTCGAGTGTGGGCATCAAGCGTGACTAGCAAAATTCGACTGGTGATGAACTGGTCGCCTTGGTGTTTAGACACCTCGTGAGGGGTGGCAGCTCCCTTTGGGATGCCTCCTCCTCGAGCGTGGCCACCAAGTGCACCGATCGTCTAGGTGTTTAGACACCTTGTGAGGGGTGGCAACTCCCTTTAGGACGCCTCCTCCTCGAGCGTGGGCACTAAGTGCACTATTTGTCTAGGTGTTTAGACACCTCGAGGGGAAGTGGCAGCCTCCTTCGGGACGCCTCCTCCTCGAGCGTGGGTACCAAGTACGAACAATAGGCTTCGACCAGTTCAGTCCTCCTTCGCCTCTAGGCGAAGATGAGGCCAGAGACGCGCCTTGAGGGTAGTCACCTCAAGACCGCAAAGTGCAAGCGAGTATGAAGGAAAGGAGTTCCTTGCCTAAGAAAGAAGTGGAGGCAAGGCCAGTCGAAGGTTCACGCATGCTCACTTCCATCACAAGTCGTTAAGAAGTTAAAGGAAGAGGGCGAGAAGGCGTGCTACCTAAAGTTCAAGTTTTAAAAGTTCGTCAAGGACGTCGTATGAGGTTAGCATCAGAATGCTGTTAGTAAAAGTGGCAAGATTAATGCACAGTCCTCAACAAGCAAGACGAATAAGGCAAGTGAACTAAAGGTGCAAATTGTATTAAAGTTATGAATGATCTTTGTACCGTCCTGTCCCCGGGCGTTTACCAAAGTCAAAGTCAAAGTCAAACATATGGTGGGACCCATCCAGGGAGCCCAGGGAAGAAAGTCAACAGGTTGACCGCTTAAGGCGTCGCATGGCGTAGGCGTCGCCAAGTGTGGGCGTCGCAAGGTGAAGGCATCGCCAGGTTAAGGCGTCGCCAAGTTAAGGCGTCTCCAGGGTAAGGCGTCGCCAGGTTAAGGCATCGATGGTGTCACCCCCGATACCCACGAGTAGGAAAGACCGTGGAGGGGGCGACACCACGAAGGGCCTCAGTACCTCAGAACAGTAATAAAGAGAAGAGAAAGGTGGCTTCAAGGCCATATTCCCAGTATCAGTGAGGAGTAACCTGACTTGTGAAGTACCTACGCCACCTCTGGGAGACCCCTGGGACAGATACGAACCATGAGAGGGCCACGCCCAGGGGCGAACCATGTGCGTGGTACGAGAGGAAGGTAGATACACTCCCAGGGCGAGTGACTAGAGGTTGGGGCGCATGAGTTGGCACCCAGAAAGTCACCCCTTGCGCCAGATGCACTTCGAGGAAGGAGGACTTACGCGATGGATTATCTCTAAGTTGGGTTACGGCATTGTAAGGTCCTCCACGTAGAATAGCGATCAAGTCAGAAGAACACATGGCAGTAAGTAGTGAAACATCAAGGTATATAAGTTTCCCTAAAAGTTTGCTAAGGTACTTTTTTATTCAGTTTACGTTTCAAACGCTTTAAAGTGCTTTAAATGCTTTAAATGATTTGAACGTTTTAAACGCGTTGAACGTTTCTAAGTGCTTTAAATGCGCTTTAAGACGCTTTGAATGCTTTAGACGTTTAAAAGAGGCTTTAGACGTTTGAGACGGGGGATCGAGACTCAGTTTCACGCACACTCTAGTTGCTTGCTCGCGAACTCGCTGTACGCACAGGCAATTAGGGAGAAATCAGTTACTCAATTACTTGACCACCTTCAGAGCATCCATTCACGGTGCTCCGATACGGAGGTGTGTCTTTGATGTTTCTCGCTTGCTGACTTAATCGTCGGAGTGCAAACGGCCGCGAGGGCGCCCCTTTGTTCTATCTGTTTCAGGTACTCACGGTGGTGAAGGGTGGAGATTGGGAGCAAAGACGAGGGAGTCCTTGATATGCAAGTCTTAGCTACGCACGAAGCACAGTTTGGTCAACCGGCGGGAACAATCTTAAAGGTACAAGTTGTGAAGCCTAAGGTCTAAGCAGTTTCCTTCTGAGGACGCCTTGGCACAATCTAGCCGTCGACAATGTGGTTCGTCGTGGCAAAGGGCGAAATGTCCATCTCAGGATGTTTGCAAACAACCTGAGCAAGGGAATCTTCAAACCCAGCAGCGTAGGCATCAGCAACATCATCGAGGAGTTGCTTTGGCTTTCTCAAATTCTTCAACTTGTGCAGTTATCTCCTTTTTGGCTTTCGCAAGGGTTTCAGCCTTTTCAACAAGCTCTTCCTTTGTCTTCTCGAGGGCTTCAGCCTTCTCAATAAGTTCAGCCTCTACCCTACCCAAATGCACCTTCCGCAAAACAGACCGTTCTTCAAAAGTAGCCATCTTTACCTTGTTGGCCGCAACCTCTTCTTGAAGTCCCACCACTTGGGCACGAAGTGGCACAACTTTGCCCAACAAGGTGGTGTACTTTTGGCCTTCGTCGTGAAGTTTCTTGTTGGCCTCTAGCTCAGCTTTTCGAAGAACACCCAACTCTCGAGTTAGTGCAGTTTCCCGAATGAAGAAACTCTGAGCTTGGTTGGCCAGTTGTTCTTTCACCAGCGCCAGTTCTTCTGCCAGGGCCTATTGCTCTTTGGTCTTCAATTAAGACTCGTGGGAAGAGGAGTTGGCACGAGCGAAGAATTCCCCAAGATTGAGAGCCAATCTCTCCTGCACTGCCTCGTCGGTAGAGCTTTCCATGGCCCCTTTTTGGTAACCTTTCAGGATCTGCTGAAGGACCAAGGGAAGCTCAGGGGCAGAGGCAGGGGCTGGCTAAGATACACTCTCGGCCCCATCCTTAAGTGCAAGAAGGTTCTGAGGAGAGGAGGCGCTAGGGGGGTTATCCCTGAGTAAGGCAGGGCGTCTAGCAGAAGAAGAGTGAGAGGTGGCTACTGTTGTTGCTTTCCGCCTCTTCAAGATAGGGCCCTCCATGGTGTCCTCATCATCGTCCGAAGCGATGAGCACCACCCCTTTTTTTTCTCTAGGGGGGCTGGAGGTGGAGAAGCCTTGTCTGTTGCAAGAGGAACTGCAGCAATAGGGGCTGGAGAGGCGGGAGCAGAGTAGCTTGTGGAGAAGCAGGAGTGGGAATGGTTTCAGTGGAAGGTGGCATAAGAGCGGTCTGGGTGGTAGGTGAGGCAGGACGTGTCGAGGCACCTGCCTTAGCAGTTGCGTCATCACGAATAGACAAAACCTCAGCCAACCTAGCCCGCTTCTTTGCGTTTAGCACCATGCCTGCACCAAGGAAAGAAGAGATAAGAACCAAGTAAACAAGGAGAATCAGAAAATCAGTACAAGTGTAGGTTAACAGATACAAAAGAGCAATAAATAGAGTGGTATATGAGGAAGATCAAGAGAAGATTCCTATACCAATGTAACTAGCAAGCCCAGTTGGGTTATATTCGTTTTTTATAAGTTTTGCGGTGTTGAAAATCACCCCTAGGCTGGCCAGAACTTGGCATACGCCCCGATCAGCTGAGGAGAGCTTGTCCAAGGTCTTGGCCTTCTTGAGTTTGAGCTTCCCCACCCAGTATAGTGGGAATCCATCAAGGGCAGTGCGGTCGTGCTCAGAGCAGCACACCCTGAAGAACTTTCCTTTAAACCCTTTGTAGGATTGTTGGAATAGGGTAAGGATGACTCTCCCAGTCACCCCGCTGAAGCTGACCCAGAGGTTTTTCCGAGGGTTTCTGGCTTTAAAGAAATGTAGGAAGACGTCTACAGAAGGGGCATGGCCAAAGAAGTTGCAGAGGATGGAGAAGGCCCTGATGAAGTCCCAGCTGTTCGGATGCAGCTGGGCAGGGGCAACATTTATCTCAGTTAGTAGTTCCCTTTCAAAGCTGATGAAAGGGAGGCGCTGCCTAATGTGCTTGAAGACGGTTTGGTAGAAGAAAAAGAATGGTTCCCCGTTGTTGCCGCGGTTGTCTACACAAACAGATTCGCCCTCTACACAAGGACGAACTGAGATGTAAGCGTCACACTCCCTCCTGAACGTCTACCTTTGAAATCGGGTTCACTATCCAAGTGTGCCCTTCAGTCAGCGAGAGAGGTGAGGGAGAAGGTTTCAGCGAGGAGGTCATGGGAAGCCCAGGGGTACAGGAACCTATAGTTGACGCTAGGAGGAGGAGGATTGGCAGTGATTTTTGTTCGCGCCATGATGGAAGAAAGCTAAGAAAAACAAGGAAAGGAAGAAACAAAGGTTCAACAAGGGGAAAACTATGGTGTGAAACAAAAAAGCCCAGAAAACCCTATTCTCTTTGAAAAACCCAGAAAACAGGGGAAGGAAGAAGATGCACAAGAAAACTCGAAACGTGGAAATATAAACAGACCCAGGCAATTATCAATGCGCGAAATCAGAAATAAAGAGCAATCGATGGAGAAAAACCATACCTTTGATGTTTGATGTTTGATGAGCAAGCGACGTTAAGTCCCAGCCGCATGATTAAGCCACGTGTGCGTTGATTACAACATGAACAGGAATGCTCTGTGCACGTCCTATCACGGGAAGCCACGTAGGTCAGTAGGGCAAGGCCATAGTCGCTTCGCTGAACAAGTTGACAGCTCGAGATTGGGGGGCTTGTGTACATACTCACTATTAAGGTTCTACCCGAAGATGTTCACAGATTAGACGTCGTGCATTAGCACACATCGCCGTAGATGATTGAGTAACACAGAAACAAGGTCTTGTCAGCCTTTCCCGACCTCGAACGACAGCACGACCTCCACCAATGAGGGTGCATGAGGCAACCACGGAGAAAAAGGGGGCGGGAAAGCCCTATGAACGGACCCACACACGCGCACGGAAGGACCCACCCATGAAGCATAACTTTCGTGTGTAACTCAAGGAGTTGATCGCCATCCCAAACATAACAGCGAAATTGAAAGTACCGGCGAAGACAGATAGGAAGATGGTGTCCAACAAAAACGCTTGGTGCGAGTTTTACCAGGCAAATAGCCACTATATACGAAATTGTTTGGCCTTGACGCATCAACTAGATGAACTGGTGAAGAGCGGTTTCTTGAAGGACTATCTTCAAGAGGCACAAGACGACCAAGCGTTGGTGGCTACGGGAGCAAATCAGGGGCACGAGGTGCCTATCCACGGAGAGGTTAACACTATCTCGGGAGGACTCTCAGGAGGAGGGTGCACTGCCTCCCAGCGAAAGAAGTACGCACGAGAGGTGATGGCAGTAGAAGTGCTACGGACGGACCTAATCCCGATGTCGACCTCACCTTCAGAAAAGCCGACCTCTAGGACGTCATACCTCACGATAATGATTCGGTGGTAATCTCGCTAGTCACAGGCGGGAGAAGGGTGCGTCGTGTCCTTGTAGACCAAGGAAGTTCAGTGGATGTTATGTTCTTGACAACCTTCAACCGGTTGCAGCTGTCCACGGACCAACTAAAGCCCTACACCGGATGCTTATATAGTTTTGCAGGGGACGAGGTAGAGGTTCGCGGGCACATTGAGTTAAGAAAAACATTCACAGATGGCACGTCTTCACACACCACAAGCATCAGATACCTCGTCGTTAACGCTCCCTCGGCTTATAACATACTGTTGGGGAGACCGGCCTTAAACAGGTTGGGAGCAGTCCCCTCCACGAGGCATATAAGGATGAAATTGCCTTCCCTCGAGGGGGCAGTGATCACCATCAAGTCTGACCAAAGGGAGGCTAAGAAGTGCTACGAAAACAGCCTCAGAATGAAGAGAGGAGTGTTTTCTGTCACAACTATACCACCGAGGGAAGACGGAGTGACCCATGAAGAGATCGTCCGAGATAACCGACCCGAGCGAGCTAGAGGTGTGGTAGAGAAGGAGATCGCAGGAAAGATGTTTAAACTTGGGTAGTCCTTGAGTAAAGAGTTGCAAGATCAAGTCGTTGGGGTCATAGCGCGACACCTCGACGCATTCGCATGGATTGCCATCGACATGCCCGGTATTGACCCTGATTTCCTGTGTCATCACCTCACTATGGACCCCAAGGTCCGGCCTGTCCGCCAGAGAAGGCGAAAGTTCAACGGAGAAAGGCGTCAGGCCATACGGGAAGAAACGGAGAAGTTGCTAAAAGTCAGCCACATCAGGGAAATCCAGTACCCCGAATTGCTAGCCAACGTGGTGCTGGTAAAGAAAGCCAATGGGAAATGGAGGATGTGTGTCAATTTCACGGATCTCAACAAGGCCTTCCCAAAGGATTCTTACCCACTGCCCAATA
Source organism: Phaseolus vulgaris (assembly GCF_051622355.1). Taxonomy (NCBI): domain Eukaryota; kingdom Viridiplantae; phylum Streptophyta; class Magnoliopsida; order Fabales; family Fabaceae; genus Phaseolus; species Phaseolus vulgaris. The sequence goes on from NC_143507.1 coordinate 17,364,273, forward strand.
TCGATGCCTTGGTGGATAGTGCTTCCGGATGCAGGTTACTCACCTTCCTGGATGCCTTCTCTGGCTACAACCAGATTATGATGCATCCCAGGGATGAATGTAAGACTGCGTTCATTACAGAGTTGTCTTATTATTGCTATAAGGCTATGCCCTTTGGGCTAAAAATGCAGGGGCGGAATGTCCAAGCATACGTACATGACATGGTGGTCACCTCCCAGCAGAGGGAGCAACACATAGCTGACCTGGAAGAGCTATTCACTACAATAGCAAAGTACAGGTTGAAGCTGAATCCGGAGAAGTGCGTGTTCGGAGTGGAGGCAGGAAAATTCTTGGGTTTCCTACTAACTAAACGAGGAATCGAGGCAAACTTCGAGAAGTGCGCTGCCATAATAGCTATGAGAAGCCCAATCTCAGTGAAAGAAGTGCAGTAGTTGACGGGGCGCATGGCCGATCTGTCCAGATTCGTATCGGCAGGAGGAGATAAGGGACACCCTTATTTCCAGTGCCTGAAGAGGAACAACAGGTTCGTCTGGACCCGTGAGTGTGAAGAAGCGTCCGTCAAACTGAAGGAGTACCTGGCTAGCCCCCCGGTGCTATGCAAGCCAGAGTTAGGTATCCCACTCCGTCTATACTTCGCAGTAACGGAAAGGGCGATCAGCTCGGTCCTATTGCAGGAGCAAAACCGGCTACAGAGGCCAATCTATTTTGTCATCAAGGTATTGCAGGGGCCGGAGGTGAGATACCAGGCCTTAGAGAAAGCAGCCTTAGCGGTGGTATTCTCAGCAAGAAGACTCCGCCACTACTTCCAGAGCTTCACCGTGATAGTGATTACAGACCTTTCAATCCGCAAGGTTTTGCAAAAACCGGATGTGGCGGGAAGAATGGCGCGATGGGCAGTGGAACTGTGTGAATCCGACGTACACTACGAGCCTAAAGGCCCCATCAAGGGCCAAATCTATGCCGATTTCGTAGTGGAACTCTCCTCGGCGGCCACACCCCAGAAAGGGGCAGATTTCAAATGGGTACTCTCTATAGATGGTTCCACAAACCAGAAAGGTAGTGGAGCAGGTGTTATCTTGGAGGGACCGGATGGGTTGCTGATTGAGCAGGCCCTACGATTCGCCTTCAAGGCCAGTAACAACCAGGCAGAGTATGAGGCCCTGATCGGGAGAATGTTGTTGGCTAAGGAGATGAGAGCAAAGGGGTTGTTAGCAAAGAGCGATTCCTTGTTAGTTACAGGCCAAGTCACGGGGGAATACCAAGCTAAAGACCCTCAAATGGCCGCATATCTAGAATACCTCTAGGTCCTAAAAGAGTCGTTCGAAGTGTTCGAGTTAGTCCACGTACCCAAAGAACAAAATGCCCGAGCTAACTTGCTTGCAAAACTCGCGAGTTCAGGAAAGGGGTGCAGACAGAGGACAACGATTCAAGAAACCCTGAAGACACCTCGAACCACCGCGGGCGATACGACAGAAATCCACACATTGGAAGGGAAGAGAAGGAGTCATCGTTCGTTGATACAAGAGACGGTGAAAACACCCAGAATAAGCAGGTACCCAATTGTTGGAGAAATAGTGTCGCAAGTTTGCCAGGTTGATTTAGGAGAAACCTGGATGACGGCCTACCATCGCTACTTAGCCGATGAGATACTCTCGTTAGAGCCCACAGAAGCTCAGAAAATCAAGAAAAATTCGAGCAAGTGCACCCTGATCGATGGGAAATTATTCAAGCACGAATTCACCCACCCTATACTGGTATGCGTGGATGGTGAGCAATGCACATGCATCATGGCAGAACTACACGAAGGGATATGAGGTAGCCAAATTGGTGGCCGATCTCTCTCGTTAAAAGCCATTCGTGCAGGATATTATTGGCCAACCATGAGGGAGGATTGCACGAGATACGCCCAACGGTACAAGCAGTGCCAACAACACGCTGATTGGCACAATGCGCCCCAAAGGAGTTGAGATCGATATACAGCCCGTGGCCATTTCATACCTGGGGAATCGATATTCTGGGGCCTTTCCCTTTAGTGGTACGACAGATGAAGTACCTCGTGGTTGCCATAGAATATTTCACGAAGTGGATCGAGGCCGAACCAATGGCACAGATCACGACCCATAAGATCCAGTACTTCGTATGGAAAAACATAGTGTGCCGCTTCGGAATCCCGAAGAGGTTGGTATCAGATAATGGTACCCAGTTTCCAAGGCATCAATTGGGATAAAGCAGGTATTTGCATCAGTAGAACACCCCCAGACGAACGGACAGGTTGAGTCGGCCAACCGAGTTCTTCTCAGAGGTCTGAAAAGAAGGCTAGACAAAGCCAAAGGGACCTGGGCCGAAGAAGTTCCTAGAATCGTGTGGGCCTACCACACTACCCCTCAGTCCACGACCAAGGAAACACCATTCAGCTTGGTGTATGGTTCAGATGCTATGATCCCAGTGGAAATCTAGGAGAACTCACCACGTTTCCAGAACTTCGTGGTCGAGGAGTCGAACGAGGAAAGAAAGGTGAACTTGGACCTACTGAATGAAGGGAGGGAAGAAGCAAGGATTAAAGCTGAAGCCTTGAAAAGGAGGGTGGAGTACAAGTACAGCTCAAAGTTGAGACCTCGGCAGTTCCAGGTCGCCGGCCTAGTGATGAGGAAGGCCCACCCGTACCAGTTAGAAAACAAGCTATCTCCCAAATGGACCGGTCCTTTCAGGATAAACGAGGCCCTTAGGAATGGAGCATACAGGCTCGAGACATTAGAAGGCGGCGCGATTCCTCGCACTTGGAACGCGACCAACCTGAAGTTTTATTTAAGTTAAATCTTGCATTTGTACATGTTTAAGGGGACACTCTTTTTCCCTTGAGAGGGTGTTTTAACGAGGTCACCCGAATAAAATTTATTCAGTTAAATGTGCATTGCAATTAAACGAACCTCTCCCTTGTAGTTATAAGTCAAGAGCGAAAGTAGTATGGTCCCCCGAGTGGACCTCCCTCTTGCGTAAGTTCACCAAGTCCGAGAATAGTACGGTTCGTTGAAATAAACGAACCTTTCCCTTGTAGTGATAAGTCAAGAGCGGAAGTAGTATGGTCCCCCGAGTGGACCACCCTCTTGCGTAAGTTCACCAAGTCCGAGAATAGTATGGTTCGCTGAACTAAACGAACCTCTCCCTTGTAGTGATAAGTCAAGAGCGGAAGTGGTATAGTCCCACGAGTGGACCTCCCTCTTGCGTAAGTTCACCAAGCCCGATAATAGTATGGTTCGCTGAAATAAAGGGACTTCTTCCCTTGAAGTGATACACAGAGAAGTAGAGGTAGTTTGGTCTTCCCAATAAACCCCTCTCGCGTAAGCACACCAAGGCAAAAGGAAGTATGGTTCGAGTACCAAAGTCTCGTCCCTTGACTTTTGTAGCAAGGGTGAGATCAGCTATCCCCTGACTTTATACAGCAAGGGTGACATCGAGAATGTGTCGTTCACTTGGGGTAGAAACATCAAGGGGGGGAAGACATACGTCCCCTCTTGCGTATTAACTCCAAGGTCGAACAAGGAGTGAGTGCTCTTTTTAGCAGCAATGGAAGTGGCAAGGAGGAAGACGTCTCTTAGCCTCCGGGGGCACTCTCTCCCCCACCCTCGAGAGCAACAACTTGAAGCGAGGAGGAGGCGCTAGGGGGATGATCTATGAAGGTCGGGGTACCGGCCGAGGCAGAGGCAGAAGGCGCCACGGTCACGCCCACCCTCGGTCATTTGAAGACAAGATCGGTGCACGTATCTTCGTCATCAGACTCGACCGCCACTCCGCCTCGTACCTCAACGGCGGTAGGGGTCGAATTGGTGGGTTGGGAAGTAGGCGCAACTGAAGATGTAGGGGTTAGGGGCATTGAAATGCTCACCCCAATAGCAGTTGCCCTTCGCTTAGCCAAGAGGTCAGCCAACTTCTTCTTCTTGTCTTTGTTGAAAACCCATGTTTGTGTAAAAGCAATAAGTTAATGCGGGAGTAAGTAAACAAGACAGGTATGCAGGAAAAAATGGTATAAAATAAGAGGCATAAGAACAAGGGAGTACCAATGTAGGTTTCGAGATCTTCGGGGCCAAACTCACGCTTAAGTAGCTCCAAAGTGTTCAAAGGGGCAGAGAGCCCAGAGAGAAGCTCGTTGTTCCCGCCGATTGACCGGGTGCGTCTTCGTGCGTGGCTTAAACTCGCGAGCTAGGGCACCTTCGTCTTCAACCCGGATTCCCGTCTTTGTGAATACCTAAAAAGAAGTCAACAAAGGGGCGCCCTCGCGGCCGTTTTCACTCCGACGATCAAGTCAACAAGCGAGAAACATCAAAGGTGACACACCTTCGTATCGGAACACCGTGAATGGATGCTCTGAAGGTGGTCAAATAGCTGAGTAACTGATTCTTTCTAATTGCCTGTGCGTACAGTGGGTTCGCGAGTAGGCAACCAGAGTGTGTGTAAACTGAAAACTGGGGTCCTTGTCTCAAACGTCTAAAGCCCATTTTAAACGTCTAAAGCATTCAAAGCGTCTTAAAGTGCATTTAAAGCGTCTTAAAGCGCATTTAAGGCGTTTAGAAATGTTTAGCGCATTTAAAATGTTCAAAGCATTTAAAGCGTTTAAAGTGCTTTAAAGCGTTTGAAACGTAAATTGAATAAAACGTACCTTAGAAAACTTTCAGGGAAACTGATATACCTTGATGTTTCAATGCTTACTGCCACGTGTTCTTCTGACCTGATCGCTACTCTACGTGGAGGGCCTTACAGCGCCATAATCCAACTTAGGGATAATCCCTCGTGTAAGCCTTCCTTCCTCGAAGTGCATCTGGCGCAAGGGGTGACTTTCTGGGTGCCAACTCATGCGCCCCAACCTCTAGTCACTCGCCTTGGGAGTGTATCTACCTTCCTCTCGTACCACGCACATGGTTCGCCCCTGGGCGTGGCCCTCTCATGGGTCGTATCTGTCCCAAGGGTCTCCCAGAGGTGGCGTGGGTACTTCAAAAGTCAGGTTACTCCTCACTGGCACTAGGAATATGGCCTTGAAGCCACCTTTCTCTTCTCTTTATTACTGTTCTGAGGTACTGAGGCCTCTCGTGATGTCGCCCCACCCATGGGTATCGGGGGGTGACACCGTATACGCCTTATCCTGGCGATGCCTCATCCTAGCGACGCCTCATCCTGGCGACGCCTTAACCTGGCGACACCTACACCTGGCAACGCCTACACCTGGCGACGCCTACACCTGGTGACGCCTTAAGCGGTCAACCTGTTGACTTTCTTCCCTGGGCTCCCTGGATGGGTCCCACCATATGTTTGACTTTGACATCAGGCTCTCTGAAGGTTTGATTTCTCCGTCCAATATAAGGGAAACCCATCTAAAAGAGAGGGATCCCTCCGATTGCTGCGAACTTTGAAGAAGTTCTTCTTGAACCCCTTATATGATTGTTGGAAGAGTGTTAAGAGTACCCTCCCAGCCACACCATTGAAACTGACCCACAAATTTTTCCCTGGGTCTTTGACCTCGAAGAAATAAAGGAAGGCGTGAGGCCAAGGCTGCAGCAAAGAAGGGCAAAGGCCCTCACAAACGCCCAACTGTTAGGGTGTAGTTGGGCGGGGGTAACATGCACCTCGGTCAGCAGCGTGCACTCGAAAGGGATAAAGGGTAACCGAAACCCCAGTCTTCGGAAGAGGGTGGAATAAATCAAGCAGAAAGGGCCTTCAGGGTCAAAAGCTTCGTCAGAACATACTGGCTCCCCCTCGCGACAAGCCACCATCTGCACATACTTATCGTGGTCTTTTCCAAAGACACGTGATGGATGGCAGGATTGCTTCTTCCTATAGGTTGCTATGCTCTTAAGGGAAGTAAAGGTGGACGTTTCCTCTAAAAGGTCCACTGATGCCCAGTGGTATAAAGAAGGTGACAAGGGACGACGACAAAGTCAAAGTGGAATTAGAGTCCGAGGGAGAAGCCGGTTCGGGAACTCATTTGGTCATCTCGGATGGGGAAGCTAAAAATAAGAAGAAAAAGATAAACTTTAGAAGGTCGAAGGTGGCCCAACTCGACAAAATCAAAGAAGCCCCGAAAACAGAGACTCGAAGCATGAACAATAGAAATTAATGTGCGAAGAAATGCAGAAGTCATAAACAATCCCAGGCATATATGAGCATGTTACAAGCAGTGAAATCATAAGTGGCGAAATGACCGGGAAATAAAAATCATACTTTTCAGGCGATGAGGTTCGAGGGTTTGAAGTTTTGGGAGAGAGAGAAGAGAGTGTTCTTTCGCAAAGGCAAAGTGAAGATTCGCGTAATCAAAGGTGATGAAACAGTGGTAAGGGCGTAAGGGATAAAGTGTTCAAACAGTACACAAAGAAGTTCAAGCGCTAACAAGGCTCAGCCATTGATCCCGACACGTGTACGTTCACCAATGAAGAAATGATGAGATGTCACTTCGGTGCGCTATTCACACCCGTCACCCAGTGCCACATAGGTCGCCCAGTGTGATCACTTAGTCTCTTCACTGAAACCAGTTATAGATCGAGACTGAGGGGCTTGTGTCCCGACCAGCCCTCGATCATCAACCCAGAGACTAAACTCAGACATCGTACACCGATGCTTGGTAATGGAACGGGGCCACGTGAGATGGGCCCCAGACGCACCTACCAGGGAATTGGTTAGTCTTCGATATTTGTATCCCAAACCCCGATGTTGGAGATCGAGATCGGACCTCACTGGTAGAGGGAGAAGATCAGACATCGGTTGTATAGACGTTGTAGAGGGTCACGTAAGATGGGCCCTAGAGTTTTGCTAAGATAACAGATAAAGACAAGAGATGTGTGGGGAAGCCTAGGTCACGACGGATCCATGCACGTGGTGTGTATGACGTATGAAGGCGCAACACGTGTGGATAATCCTATGAGGCATTAAGGCCCATTAGGGTTAGGGTTTCCAGAGAAGCTGCATGCATGGCACGTGAATACTTAGGGCACCCACGAAGCAGACGGCGCTAGAGAAGAGGTGCACAAGTTGGTACCCAAGCGGCCGCTCTATTATTGGTCGCACTCCAGTTAAGGGAAGTTCATGTGCCAGATACGCTAAGATTCTATGAATAGCAGCACAAGGACATTCCCAAGGAACCCTAGTCAAGGGTAACAAAGCAAAGGTAAACCCTAGTTTCAGCCTACATAAAGGGTGTCAAAACCCTAGTAAGATACGTAGTTTCTAAGACTAAAGCTAATATACACACTTGGTGTTTCTTTGCCCTAATACTAACTTGAGCGTCGGAGTGCAAACAACCGTTAAGGCGCCCCTTTGTCTTTGCAGGTGAGAGGTTTCTTGATCAAGAAGGAACGTTTCTCAGGCAAGATTGAAGGGTGGCAGCAGTTGTTAGAGTTAACCGGTAGGAACAAGCTCCAAGATGAGTGAATATTGAGTCGCCACTTGAAGCACACTCTGCTCAAGATAAGACTTATAAGAAATTTGGAAAACACTCAGGAATTCACTCTAACAGTTTCTTTACTAAAAATTCAATATGATTCACAAGAGGGGAGACACCCTATTTATATATATGAGTTTCTCAGAGAGGAAAAGTGGATGGGTAGGGGCATAAAGAACTACAAGCTTCTAGAAACAAAGTGAATTGTGCACACATGGGGGAGTCTTCTAGAATCTAGGTCAAAGGTGAGCACATGGGAAGCTAGGTTATTCTTCTTCTAATTGGTCCAATGTGAGCCCAATTGATTACAAATTAAACTTGTCTTAAAAAGACTAGAATGAAAAGTAATTTATAATCTGGCCTATGCCCGGTTGTTCTTCTGAGGATCTTTTGATGGATGGTGAGGCCCTGTGTCTATGCTTGAGATGTTTGACCTAGTCTTGAATCTTTTGGATTTGTGGTTAGCTTCTTGTAAAGTTATGTCATATCGTCTTTGCGCTTTCTGTAGACAAATAATTATCTTTTTTAAATATTTTTTTATGGGATTGTTATAAGAAGAAGATTTTCTAAAAGATGTTTTTCTCTATATTTGTTCTTATACTCTAACACAAAGTTAAACAAGGTCATTAATATCATTATTGATAGAATCCTCTTCATCCGAATTGGTTTTTCTTGGAGATTGGTGAGATTTTGTGGAAGCTAATGGAAGAGATATGTCAACGAGAGTTCCAATGGAGCTATGGATTCCTTGGAGCTTTTGTGAGAAGTTGGGAGAGTGATTGGTTCAGCCAAATCACTTGGAAAGGATGGAAGAACAGACCAAAGGTGTCTATTCTAGAGAGGCTACATAAGAGAGTGCTTAGGCTTGCAATTTGGCAGCATATTACTCATATATATGATCAATGTTTTCATGAGCCAAGCACTCGAATTTATAGGCTAGAGGGTCGGCCATTTACAAGCAAAAGGAGTTGGAAAATTCAAATGGAAATGGTTTGAATTAGGCGCCTAAAATTAAGTCACAAGGAAAGCACGATCAAGTGTGCACCATGTGACCTAATTAGGTATAATAACCGACCTAGGGTTTAATGTGGGCTGCAATTAAGCCCAATTATACCTTAGGTATGTTTTAGAAATCTAACCCTAATCCTAATCTACTTATGGAAAAATACAAGCCCAAATGCTATTATACTTTTAAGTAAGAAAATTTAAATCCTACACTAGAATTTAAACTAGGTTATGGCATTTTTAAACATATATAAGAGAGTGTCTTTGTCATCAGTAGCAAAGTCCTAATCTTCTTGTCTTTGCCTCTAGTGGTTGGTCCGGAACTGAGGCCTTTTCCATCAATTATAAGGTAAAGGTTTAACTTTATCCCTTATATCATAATTAAGACCACTCTGGAAACGAGTTATTGTAAGTCTATGTTCTTCATAGATACCCGCCCTTAGCATGAACAACTCCATTTTTTTTCTATATTGTTCTACAAACATATCTCTCTGTGTAAGCCTATGAAGTTGTTGCATTAATTCCCTATCATAATAAGAAGGTACATATCTCTTTCTAAGGGTTGACCTATGCTCATTCCAATATCTTATTTGGGAATTATTTTGTAACCTGAGATCTTTTCTGTAAGTTTTCCATCAAGTCATTGTTGATTCTTAAAAACTAAGGGTTGTTACCTCCTCTCATGATCAATTTGGTGGCAGTAAAAAATTTGATCAACCTTCATCTCCTAGGTTAGATAATCATCTTTGTCTACTGAACCATAAAAAGGAGGAAGGTCAATCTTAGGTTTTTTGGGCACATGATGAGTCCTATGTCTAGGTTGTCTAGGATTTTCTCGGTAGTACTTTGTGTTATGATGACCACTGTAAGCATCATTACTCTAGGAAAGACTACGATGATGGACACTCCTATGTTTGTGGGATTCTTCCCCATGCTTACTCTGAGACCTATGGGTTTTGCTTTTTTGAGTTTGTAAAAGTTTCTCTATCATATCCCGTAACTCAAACATTTATTTGGTTTGTTTGGTTAGTGTTTTATGGAAATCAATAGGATCTTGAGCATTAAGATTACCATGAACACTAGAATGATGACATGGATCACTCATTGTTGAATTTGAAAAGACAATTATTCACAAAAGTTTTTAATTAAACTAGAGTACAAAATGGTTTCAATTTTTTTTGGTGAAGTTAGTCAAGGATTCAAGAATGAGTGTTCTCCAAATTCACTCCCATAAAAGCGAGTTGAGTCTCAATGGACTACTTAAGTACCAAGGCATTCCTAGCTAGAGTTTACCTCAGATATTTCTTACAAAAGTTTGCTCAAAGAACTTCAAAACAATTTTGAAGCTTAAAATGTGTGTGTGTGTGTTTGAATGCAAAGATGAACTTAAGACCAAAAGAATCTTACTAAAAAAATAAGGAAAGAAAAAACCTAAGATAGACTTAAAAGCAACAAAATAAAAGAAGGAAGACAATACAAAAATAAATCAAGAAAGAAAATTGTTCCCGCCGGTTGACCTAGGTTGTCTTTATGTGTGGCTTGTCCTCACGAGCTAGGGCCCCTTCATTCTGCTCCGTCTGTGAGTACCTGAAAAGAAGTGAACAAAGGGGCGCCCTCGCGGCCGTTTGCACTCTGACGATCAAGTCAGCTAGCCAGAAACATCAAAGGTGACGCACCCCCGGGTAGAACACTGTGACTGAATGCTCTGAGGGTGGTAGAAAACTATACTGAATGACTAAAGCTGTGTTGCCCTAATCGTCTTGTGCACACAGTGGGTGCGCAGCGAAAACAACTAGGGTTTATGGTCAATGTAAAACTACGAGAATTAGGTCAAAACTTGGATCCTTTTCAAACGTCCCAAGGTCCCTTTTTATACACCTCTCGCATTTAAAACGCGTTAAAGCGCATTGAAAGCATATAAAAATATTCCTTGGAACACTCGAATCTTAACTGAATTAACACGTACCTTAGCGAACTTTTAGGAAAGCCTTGATGTTTTCAGTGCTTATTGCCACGTGTTCTCTGACTTGATCGCGACTCTTCGTGGAGGGCCCTACAACGCCGTTACCCAACTTAGGGTTAATCCATCGAGCAAACCCTCCTTTCCCGAAGTGCATTTGGCAAAGGGGGTGACTTTCTGGGTGCTAACTCATGCACCCCAACTTCTAGTCACTCACCTTGGGAGTGTATCTACCTTTCTCTCGTACCATGCACGTGGTCCTCCCCTGGGCGTGGCCCCCTCACGGGTCGTATCTGTCCCAGGGTTTTCCAGCGGTTGCGTGGGTACTTCACGAGTTGGGTTACTCCCTACTGGTACTAGGACTGTGGCCTTGAAGCCGCCTTTTTCTTTCTCTTTGTCGCCATTCTGAGCTGTCAAGGAGGCCCGAGCCCTTCTTATGATGTCTTGACTCGGCTATTGTCTTATCTTGGTGATGCCTTTACTTGGCGACGCCTTTCTTGGGCGACGCCTTTGCGAGGCGACGCCTTTCTTAGGCGACGCCTTTGCGAGGCGACACCTTTACCCGGCGATGCCCCAAGCGGTCAACTTGTTGACTTCCTTTCCCTTCTGTGGGGCCCTCGAGCGGTCCCACTGTGTGTTGACTTTGACTTTGACTTTTGGTCAACGCCCTGGGACGGGACAGTACACAGGCCCCCAGTGTTGAGCTGATAAATTATTTTTAGCAAAAAGACTAAGGCCTCGCCCTATTATCCACGTGGCATTCTAATGACGTGTCATTCTCTAATCAGTTGACATGACATTCTCAGCTGACGTGACATTCTCTGTACCGCTGATGTGACGTACCTTCGAGTGCTCTGACGACGCAATGCTCTCTGAGCGAGAAAGGTGACGCTTTGGGTCTTGCTCTAATTTCGTCACACGTGGCTCAACGCACGGTGATGTGATTCCAATAGCAAAGAAGAGAATGATTATTGACATTCTTAGGAATCAACTTGAGTTGGACAATTGTTAGGCACTTTTTCTTAGAATTGGATCAATGTTCTAAGTCAAGAACTCACCAAAACTAGCACCAAATCCAAACTCATATGGAAGTTCCTCATATTGTCAGATTGAACCAACAAAAAGAGGTAAAAATCAAAAGCACCGAATAGAATTGAACAAGAACTAAAATGAACCGAACAAAATGAATTAAAAGGCAAGTGAACTGAAAAGGAGTGCTGGAAACAGAAATGCACCGAACCAAAAACAGAGAAGAAGAAGAACAGCTGCTGAAAACATAAAATAACCGAACCAAAACTCAAGAACACAAGCTAAACTTGAACAATTGAAAGAGAAGGAAGGTAGGAGAAAAGAATGCTCATGAAGATGGATGTAAGGTTGGATGATCACGCCACTAGAAGGATGGTTGCTCCTAGATGAGTGTGCTGCCGCCACTTGAGGACACCATGGATCCTTCAAGATAAGACTAGAGAAGAAGGCTCAAAAGCTCTCCAATGCTCTCTCAAAAATTGAGTATAGTTTCTTTAGTCTAATTTCAAATCCGTAAAAAAAAAAAAGGGAGCACCTCTATTTATAGCCTAAGGTGCTGAAATGCAAGCTACACAAATTCAAAAACTCCCTCCTAAAAGCTACCAGAATCGGCGCCTAAAACAATGCATGAGGAAGGTGTGACCTCTTCCTTCAGTTTGGCACCTCCTATTCTACTCCTACACCTATCTACTAACACACCCCCCCTAAGACTCCTAACTAAAGACTAAAAGATGCTATAACAATAGAGGTTTCTAATGTTTCCCTCTAAGCACCTTCAACCTAAAGAAATTACAAAAAGAGAAAATAATTGTCCCCTAGCTCCTAAAGCTTTGAACATGCTTCTTGTAAGCCTTTGAGGTGGGCTTTGACCTCCATGGGCGTCCTCTATTTGTGCCTCTACCTCTTCTTGATCTTGTTGATTGGCCTCTATGTCCACTTGAGCTTGATCTCCATCACACGGTCAGCACTTGGTGCCCTTTGCGCTTCAAGTTAGCGCTTAATCCTTCGACACGTGGCGCGATCCAGCGGCTGAGGGTGCGCGTCGTTAGCGCTTCTTGAGTTAACGTTATAACTTTTGAAAACGTGCGCTCGAGTCACTGTTTCATTCATCTCTTCGCACTCTCTTCTACTGTTCATCCCTTCTATGAAACCCTTACGATTCTCTACGACTCTCGTGTTCTTTCTTCTCGCGAAAGCTCTTGCCTTTCTACGCACCAACCTCAAAGGTATGGTTTTTCTTTCTTGTTTGCTCTTACTCGTTACTGTATAAACCTCATAACTGCCTGGGTCTGCTTTCATTTCTGCATCTCTGTGTTTTTCTTATTTCTTCGTTTTTCCCCGTTTTTCTCTTTTCCGCGTGGGTAGGATTTTTCTAGGGTTTTCTCCCCCCTTGCCTCTTCGAGCCCTCTTTGCTGAACCTTTACCTTTTCTTCTTTCTTCAGCTCTTCATCCATCCATGGTGCGCACAAAAATAACACCCAATCCCCCTCCCCCAAGGGTTCACTACAAGGCCCTCTATTCATGGGCTTCCGACGAGCTATTGAACGAATGCACCAAACTCACCACTGTTGAAGACATAGAGAATCATCTGGGTGACTTGCGGTTGTATACCTTCAACGCCTTCTGCAAAACCCATCATTCCCACATCTCCATTCGCCATGGCACCCTTGGGGAGCTAGTTTGCGTGGACGATAGGTCCAATGGGGGAAAACCCTTCTTTTTCTTTTACCAAGCAGTATTCAAACGCATCGGCCTGCGCCTTCCCTTCACGACCTTCGAGAGGGAGCTGCTCACGGAGGTCAATGTAGCCCCTGCCCAACTACATCCCAATGGCTGGGCCTTCGTCCGGGCTTTCCAGATCTTATGTGGGTACCTGGGCATCCCACCATCAGTGGATGTTTTCCTCCACTTTTTTGAAGTAAAAAAAGCAAGGGAAAAGTCTCTGGGTGAGCTTTTCTGGGGTCGCTAGCAGGATCCTCTTCACCCTCTTCCAAAACTCCTTCAAAGGTTGGAAGGGTAACTTCTTCAGGGTGTGTTGCGCCAAACACGACCCTACAGCCCTAGATGGCTTCCCCTTATACTGGACGGAGAAGCCCAATCTGATCAAACCTAAATCTCTGGACGAGTTGGACTCTACCGATAGGGAGGTGTGTGTGGCGTTGGCTGGCCTGAAAGTCGTCTTCCACACCCCAACATTGATATCTCGCGAATTTAAGGCCAACACCCTCTCTGCATACTTTGGTAGGGAGTCTCGTCCTTTACTTGTTTTCTTCATATCTGATTCTTGGTCGTTCTCTAGTTATTGCAAGCAATGTTTATCTGCTCTAACCCCTACGCGTGTTGTTGCTTCGTGAATTTACCTTCGTAGCAGAGTGCAATCCTGTTCTTGGCCTTTGAGTTTGAATTTTGATTTTGTGTTTCCATGCCTCGCCCTCCGTATTTGATACTTCTCTCTAATTAATCTTTTGTTGCTTGGTTTGTTTTGGTGCAGCATCAGTGATGGATTCCGCAACACGAGTTGACTTGGCCAGGTCTTTGAAGGCTCGCCTTGGCGCGCAGTCTGCAAAGGGCGACGCCTCCAGCACCTCCCTCCTTAAGTCCAAACCATCGCCACCATCATTACCATCTCATTCCACCGAAACACCCGATTCCCCCCATTCCCACCAAACACCAAACTCCCCCCTCACATCACAAACACCTTCCATAGCCCAAACACCCAACTCTCCTCCAACACTTCAAACACCTAGCTCAGCCCCTCCCATCGCTGCAGTCCCACTGGCTGCAGCTAGCGTTCCCTCTGTACCCCTCCCGACAAAGGCAAGAGGGTGCTTGTCTATTCTTCCGAGGATGACGACTCGGATGTGGGGCCTGCTTACAAGAGAAGGAGGACCAATCGAGTCGTCCACTCGCGCTCTTCTTTGCCTCCACACGGGGGGTCCATGAGGGACAACCCCCCTAGCGCCACATCTCCCCCATGCCAAACAGTCCAAGATGAAGGGGTGGTGAAGTTTATGCCTTCATCCGCTCCAATGCCAGCACCAATCCCAACATCAACAACAACACCAACGCCGACCGCCCCAACAACCACCCCAGAACTCATAGCAATTCCCCCTCCCATCATGCAGCTGATGAGGGGCTTTAATGATAAGCTGTCGCCAGGTGAACCTTCCAGGGTTCCATGGTCAGAGGGCATGCCTTACTACCTGGGTGCCTTCTTGGTCGTGGCCCTTGAGTGGCGTGCCCAAGCAAAATCTAAAGCTGTCAAGGCGCGTGCACTCCAAACCCTCGACAGGAAGTGGCTGCCCTGAAGGAAGAGAAGGAGAACTTGTGCCGCAGCTGGGCGTGCCAGGAGGAGGTCTACAAAGCCTCCTCGAGAGATGCCCGACAGTCCAACGCGGAAGCCTGCAAACGACTCACTGAGCTCCTTGAACAGGTAGCGTCTCTTCAGTCCAAGATCGTCGCCCTTGAAGCGGTAATGCGAACCTCCGAGGCACAACAGAAACTACTTGCTGATCAATGTGCTGCCCGGGGGTAATCACTGGAGAAGATCGAGGGGGAGCTAGCTAAAAAGATGGAAAAGCTCAACCTTCTCCAAACCGAGCATAATCAGTTTCAGACTGAACTGAACAAGCTTCAAGTGGAGAAGGAAGCTCTTGAGAAGCAGCTATCCTCTGGTGACTCCACGATCGAAGAGCTGGAGAGGGCAAAGGGAGAGCTCATTGCAGAGAGGGAAGCCCGAGACTCCACCATTGAAAATCTGAAGTGGGCTAAAGGAAAGCTTATTGACAACATGGTTGATATCTTTGCAGAGGGATTCAAGGAGGCCTTACCTGAAGCCGCCTGCGAAAACCCGGGAGTTGACACCTCCAACTGCAACCCTCTCAACCATATTGTCCATGGGAAGGTCGTTCCCCTCGACCTTGGGGATTGAACTTCACTTAATTAATCTTCATTTGTAAATTTGTATTTTCTAACATTTGCTCTGTAATTCTGACACTCAACCTCATTTAAATGTTTATTCAAGCTTTATCTCTACATCCTCGTGTACTTTTAGCTTCTCTGCTTTACTGCTTGCTTTACTAAAACAAAGGCGTAACTGGCACATACTTTCGATGTATCGCTTCTTCGCCTTGTCTTTAACTCTTTAGGTAGCACGTGACCTTCTCTTTTCATTCTTCCCTTCTGAGTAGCGGTGCATACCCTTCTTCTGATCTTTTCACTTAGAACTTCACTTGGCCTTCAGCGAGGAATCTTCCCCATGAAGGCGTTGCCTGCCTCGTCATTGCCCAAAGGCAAAGGAGAATTTATCTTCGCGTATTTTTCTTGTCTCTAATAACTCGTGTTTTTATGCTTCTCCTTCTTACTCTTCACTTACTTGTTCTTGAGCCCCCAAGGGCTTACTACCAAGGGCATCGCTGGCTTTACCATTGCTTGGGGCGAAAGGGGTCTCATCTTTTTCTTTCTGGCCTCGACATCGCTCAAGGGCGAAGAGGGCTTAGTTGTTCTCTTGTGGCCTCGATATCGCTCGAGGGCGAGGAGGGCTTATCTCAACTGTACTGGGTGCCCATACTCGAGGAGGGACCTGCTCTGGGTGTCCTCAGCGTATCTAGACACTTGGGACAGAAGTCGCGCTCTGGTGACGACGCCCATGGAGAGGCCTATACAATCAGCACCGTATTGTCCATGGAGTGTCTAAAACACCAAGGCAACTTAGCCCTTATCTCTTTGCGTCTGGTGCCCACACCTGAGTAGAGGCCTACTATGTCAGCGTTATATCGTCCTCAGGGTGTCTAAAACACCAGACACTGGGGCTAGCTGTATATTCCTGAAGAGGGGGCGTCCCGAAGGAATCCCCTAACCCCTGCTCAAGGACTAGACGCCTTGATTTTTGACTTATACTGACATCTGGTACTGGGGCTAGTTATTCATACTTGAGGAGGGGGCATCCTGAAAGAATCCCTTAACCCCTGCTCAAGGACTAGGCTCCCGGATTTTAACTCATACTGACATCTGTTACTGGGGCTAGCTATTCATACTTGAGGAGGGGGCATCCCGAAGGGATCCCTTAACCCCTGCTCAAGGACTAGGCTCCCGGATTTTAACTTGTACTAACATACCTGTTATATTGCTCTGCGTCTGACCTCCGCTCCTTTATTTGGTGATACCTACTCTTGGCGACGCCTCATCTTGGCAACGCCTCATCTTAGCGACGCCTCATCTTGGCAACGCCTCAGCTTGGCGACGCCTCATCTTGGCAATGCCTCATCTTGGTGACGCCTCATCTTAGCGACGCCTCATCTTGGCGACGCCTCATCTTTGCGACGCCTTAACTTGGCGACGCCTCATCTTGTTGACGCCTCGTCTTTGTTTTTGTTTCTTTGATCTTTGATCTTACATGAAAGGGAAAACTAAGGCAAGAATATCTTAAACTTTTCTTTTCTTTATTTGGGTGACCTCGTTAAAAAACCCTCGAGAGGGAAAAAGAGTGTCCCCTTTACAAAGCTTCAACTGAAATAAAACTTTAAATTCGCAGCATTCCAACTACGTGGGATGGGGCCTCCATCTAAAGTCTCTAACTTATACGAACCATTCCCCTTAGCTTTGGTTACTCTGAACGGTCCAGTCCACTTGGGAGACAACTTGTTTTCTAACTCGTACGGGTGAGCCTTCCTAATGACCAGATCACCAACCTGGAACTGTCGTAGCTTCACCTTAGAGCTGTATTGACGCTCCACTCTTCTCTTCACAGCCTCAGCCTTAATTTTCGCCTCTTCTCTGGCTTCATCTATTAGGTCCAGGTTGACCCTCCTTTCTTCGTTGGACTCTTCTGCCACGAAACCTAGGAAACGAGGCGAGCTCTCGTGGATCTCCACTGGTATCATGGCGTCCGATCCATACATCAGGCTAAACGTTGTTTCCATGGTGGAAGATTGAGGCGTGGTGTGGTAAGCCCATACGATCCTTGGTACTTCTTCTGCCCACGCCCCTTTAGCCTTCTCCAATCTGCGTTTCAAACCCCTCAACAAAACTCTGTTTGCTGACTCGACCTGCCCATTTGTGTGGGGGTGTTCGACTGATGCAAACACTTGCTTGATTCCTACTTCTGTACATAGCTTCCCCAACAGTTGGCTCGCGAACTGGGTGCCATTGTCTGACATGAGACGCCTTGGCACCCCAAAATGACACACAATGTTCTTCCAAACAAAGTGTTGTACCTTGTGCGTAGTGATCTGTGCCACTGGTTCGGCCTCTATCCACTTGGTGAAGTACTCGATGGCAACGATCAAGTACTTCATCTGCCTTATCGCCAATGGGAACGGGCCTAAGATATCAATTCCCCAAGTATGAAAAGGCCACAGGCTGTATATGGATCTTAGTTCCTCTGGCGCGCCTTGTGCCAATCAGCGTGCATCTGACACTGCTGCAATGCTGAGCGTATCGCACACAATCCTCTCTTACTGTTGGCCAGAAAAACCCTGTGCGTATTACCTTGGATGCCAAGGATCTTCCTCCCACATGGCTCCCACAAATACCTTCGTGGAGCTCATCCATTATCCTGGTGCACTCGTCGCCACTCACACACGTCAAGATGGGGTGCGTAAACCCGTGTCTGAATAATATCCCATCTACTAATGTGTATCTTGCGGCGTTCCTCTTAATCTTCTTCCCTTCTTCCGGCTCCGTTGGGAGGATTCCGTCAGCTAGGTATCGCCTGTAAGGGGTCATCCATGTGTCGCCTTCTTCTAAAGCACACACCTGTACACCTTTTTCTTCTTCTGGCGAGGTCGCATAAGTACTGATGCAGGGTGCCCTCGCCGTATCTTGACTCAAGGAGCGATGGCTCCTTGGTTTTCCTCTTGTTGCACTAACGTGAAGAACGTCCACCCTGTTGTCTGCAACAAACTTTCACGGCATTTTGAGGGTCTCTTGTATCACAGTCCTCTGCCTTCCCCCCTTGCCTGAGCTGGCCAGCTTGGCGAGCAGGTCAGCTCTGGCATTCTGCTCTCTAGGGACACGCACCAGCTCAAACGCGGCGA
The DNA here is from genome assembly GCF_051622355.1 of Phaseolus vulgaris. Taxonomy (NCBI): domain Eukaryota; kingdom Viridiplantae; phylum Streptophyta; class Magnoliopsida; order Fabales; family Fabaceae; genus Phaseolus; species Phaseolus vulgaris. The sequence goes on from NC_143507.1 coordinate 17,382,727, forward strand.
AAGCTCTTTTCAACACCTCGACGTACCTTAGGTAGGTGGCCATCTGTGAGTCCTTTTCCTGATACTCTCCTGTCACTTGCCCTGTGACCAACTGTGAGTCACTCTTCGCCAGGAGGTTCTGAGCACCCATTTCTTTAGCCAACAGCATCCCAACAATCAACGCCTTGTACTCCACCTGGTTGTTGCTCGCTTTGAAGGCAAAACGTAAGGCTTGCTCGATTAGCACTCCATTAGGACCCTCTAAGATTATCCCAACACCACCCCCTTGCTTGTTGGAAGATCCATCCACTGAGAGCACCCATTGTGACCCTAACTCCACCTCTTGAGGGTCTCCTCCTGGTGAAAGTTCTGCCACGAAGTCAGCATAGACTTGCCCTTTGATGGACGGGTTCATATTGGATATCGAACTCTGACAACTCTACCGCCCAGCGAACCATCCTCCCTGCTACATCCGGCTTCTGAAGTACCTTTTGGATAGGGAGGTTTGTCATCACCACCACTGTGAAGTTGTGGAAATAGTGGCGGAGTCTTCGGGCTGAGAACACCACTGCTAGTGCCGCCTTCTCTAGTGACTGGTACCTCAATTCCGGGCCTTGCAAGGCCTTACTTACGAAGTAGATGGGCTTTTGCACTTTGTCTTGTTCTTGGACCAGCACAGAGCTAATGGCCCACTCAGTTACAAAGTACAAGCGGAGGGGAACGCCTACTTGTGGTTTGCAAACAGTTCTTCCAGATCAACTGTGTGCTACCCTCCCTCTTGTGAAGTTATGACCATGTCATCTACGTAGGCCTGCACGTTCCTTCCCAGCATGGGTGCAAGGACCTTGTCCATCAGTCTTTGGTAGGTGGCGCCTGCATTCTTCAGCCCGAACGACATCACCTTGTAGCAAAAACTGCACGTTTCCGTCATGAATGCCGTTTTGTTCTCGTCCCTAGGATGCATCTTGATCTGATTGTAACCTGAGAATGCATCCAAGAAACTTAGCATCTTGCAACCCGAGGCGCTATCCACTAATGCGTCGATGTTGGGCAGTGGGTACGAATCTTTAGGGCATGCCTTGTTCAGATCTGTGAAGTCAACGCACATCATCCACTTCCCATTCGCCTTCTTCACTAGAACTACATTGGCTAACCACTCACGGTATTGTATCTCCCTGATGTGTCCGGCGCTGAGCAGCTTCTGTGTTTCTTCCTTCACGACGAGGCATCGCTCTTCGTTGAACTTCCTCCATCTTTGTCTCACAGGGCGAACCTTGGCGTCCATGGTGAGATGGTGGCATAAAAAGTCTGGGTCGACACCTGGCATGTCCGCCGCAGTCCATGCGAAAGCATCTTGGTGGCGCGAGATTACTGCGACTACCTCTTCTTGTTCTCCTTGGCTCAGCAAGCGTCCTATCTTGAACACCTTTCCCCCTTATCTGTCTTTCTACTATGTTATCCTCTGGTTGGGGTCGCTCATTTTGCGCATTCTCTGCAAGAGACTCATTCGTGGAGTCCTCTTCCATAGGCGTCGCCCCAATGGATGCATCGGGCATCGCCTCCTCTGGCTCTTCTTCAGCGGGCGAGGCCTTGCCGCGTACTCCTTCCATTGGTGAGGCATCGCCATTTCCTCCTTCTGTATATGCATCTTCTATAGGCGTCGCCCCAAGGGTGGCTTCGACCGGCGTGGACTTCGCGGGCGTCGCCTCTTCGAACAGCTCTAACTGCATTTGCGAATCTGAAACGAGAGGTCGCTCAATCACCATGACCACGCCTCTTTTTGTCTTTAGACTATTTTCATAGCACTTACGGGCCTCTTCTTGATCTGACTTGATCATAATCACCTTGCCACTAAGATCTGGTAGCTTCATCTTCATGTGGCGCGTGGAGGAAACCACCCTCAATCTCTTCAAGGCAGGTCTACCTAACAAAATGTTGTAAGCTGAGTTGGCGTTAACCACCAAGTACCGGATGCTCTCGGTGCGTGATGCTGCTCCATCAGTGAACGTCGTCCTTAGCTCCAAGTAGCCACGTACCTCTACTGGGTTATCTGCAATCCCACACAAGCATCCAGTATAGGGTCTCAAAAGGTCGGGGGACAGCTGTAGCTTATTGAAGGTCGACCAAAACATGACGTCTGCAGAATGCCTTGGTCGACGAGGACCCTATGTACCTTCCTTCCCGTTGTGACTATTGAAATGACCACTGGGTCATTATCGTGGGGGACGACATCCTGCAGGTCAGCCCTTGTGAAAACGAGGTCTGACTCCCACGGGTCGTCTGGAAATTCCTCTGCAACCGAACTTACTGACCTCACATATTTCTTTCGTTGAGAGGCAGTGGGTCCCCCTCCGGAAAAGCCGCCAGAGATGGTGTGCACTTCTCCGTGAGTTGGGATTTCATGCGCTTGACCTTCCTTTGGTGTCGCCGTGGCTGTGGTCGCAGTGGACCAGCGAGATAATCTTTCAAGAAACCATTCTTCACAAGCTCATCCAACTGATAGCCCAACGCTAAGCAGTTTTTAATGTGGTGCCCGAATGCTTCGTGAAATTCGCACCATGATTCCTTGTGAGGTCCCAGTATTTTGTCGGACTTCACCGGTGGCCTGTCAGCTATGTTGGGGACAACGATGAGGTCTTTATGTTCCACCAAAAAGTTGTGCCTTAGAGGTCTATTGCCCTCTCTCCTTCCTTCTGATCGACCCATAGGTTGGGTTCTCCTTGTCTCGTAGGTGCACCTTCTATCTTGATTCTTTCTTTCTATAGTGGCTTCGTGGACTCTAGCAGGTTGTGCGCGTATCTGCGCTCTCGGGCGTGTGGGCGCAGCAGTCGTGCACTTCTCGTATGCCTCGCCCTCAGAGGCAATGTGTTCTACCGCCCGACGCCAAACTTCCGTAAAAGTTTTGGGATGGCTGCGATTGAGTGACTTGCTGAAAGGTCCAGGACACACCCCCTTCCTGAATGCGTACACGATCATGGGTTCATCTGTGGTACCCACATTCACCACTTGCGCCCCGAAGCGGCTTACGTACTCTTTCAGGGTCTCCCCTTGATACTGTTTCAGGTCGAACAGGTCGTACGAGACTGGGGATGGGGCCCTGTTGGCTAAATACTGCTCTCTGAATAGCCGCGAAAGCTGTGCGAAAGACATGATGTGACCCTCTGGGAGGCTGATGAACCAATCCATGGCCATCCCAGTCAAAGTGCTCATAAAGAGCTTGCATCTTACGACATCAGAACCGCCTACCAGCATCATCTGGGTGTGGAACACAGTGAGGTGCGCCTCAGGATCCTCCATCCCTGTGAAGGTTACCTTGGGCCCCGTGAATGTGTTGGGGATTGCTGTCTCTAGGATTGTCTGTGAGAATGGTGTTGAGAATTCTCTGGGTGGGGTGGCTGTCTCAGGTTCATCTACGCCACGCCATCCATGGCGTAACTCCTCATTGGCGCGGTGGAGCTCATCGTTTCTCGCCTGAGATGCTGTGAGATCCACCTGCATGCACTCTTGCTCCGCTTTCAATGCTGCCATTGCTTCCTGCAGCCCTTGCATCATGCCCATGAGTTGTTGCATGGTCATCTCTTCACTCCTAGCGCGTGCAGGTTTCATGTTCGTGGCTTTCTGGAAACTGTTCCCGCCGATTGACCAGGGACGTCTACGCGCGTGGCTTGTCCTTACGATCTAGGGCACCTTCGTTCTGCTCCGTCCGTGAATACCGTAAAAGAAGTGAACAAAGGGGCGCCCTCGCGGGCGTTTGCACTCCGACGATCAAGTCAGCTAGCGAGAAACATCAAAGGTGACACACCCTCTAAAGGTGGTCGAGAACTATACTGAATGACTGAAACTGTGTTGCCCTAATCGTCTGGTGCACACAGTGGGTGCGCAACGGAACAACTAGGGTTTGTGCTCTGTGTAATGCTACGAGAATTATGTCAAAACTTGGATCCCTTTTCAAACGTCCCAAGGTCCCCTTTTATACAGCTCTCGCATTTAAAACGCGTTAAAGCGCATTGAAAGCGTATAAAAATGTTCCTTGGAACATTCGAATCTTAACTGAATTAACGCGTACCTTAGCGACCTTTTAGGAAAGCCTTGATGTTTTCGGTGCTTATTGCCACGTGTTTTTCTGACTTGATCGTGACTCTTCGTGGAGGGCCATACTGTTGGGTCTATTAGTGTCTAAGTTCAAGAGGGGAGGGGTGAATTGAGCTTATAAAATTTTCGCAAGAACACACAATTTTTCAGTATTCCAGAGGCAAAAAGAACAGATTGTTTTTACATGAAACAGATTGATTCTTCAGAGCAGTATTGGCACAAATTGAATTTTGTTCACTGTAAAATTGTGATCAACAGAGAATCAGAACAGAACCAGATCAGATTAATATTGTGAGGATAAAGGATATAGCTATGCTTAGAGATCAACCAAAATTACACAACACAAGATTTCAAGAAAAATGATCCTTTCACAGGTTTTAATGAATGGTCAGTTTGTTCACAATTCACTTAAGCCATTATATGCAGCAACCTTGTTTATGATCAGAAAACTTTAACAAGACAGGAAGAACAGTTTTCACTAAACCCAGAATTAACAGATTCAATTTAAAAAGAACAGATTTAGTTCTTGACAGAATTAAGCAAAAACAGAAAAGAGTGCAGGGATGAGAATGCAAGATACACACGTTTTTATACTGGTTCACTCATACAGAGCTACATCCAGTCTCACCTTACCCCAAGGTGGAATTCACTAAAAAACAGTGCCAATCACTTACAAAACCAGCAGTTCTTGAACACTACAAGAACACCACACACAATGCTGAAAAACCCTATTTCAGCACACCTTGCACTCCAAGAAACCCTATCAAGGAGTGACTAACACTTACACCTTTACAAAACAGAATAAAGGAAAGATTACACCTGAAAAGAAGATGCAAGAACTCAAAACCAGTAGTTCAATTTGCTGCAGAAACTGCACCAGCACCTTCACCAAGATTCAAGGTTTCCTAGAACAAGCACACTTGAAAATCTCTTTGGAAACCTTTCAAAAACTCTTTTCAATCCTTCTTCTCACATGGAAATTGTTTGATCTCTGTCAAAAGCGTAATTCCTCAGCACTCTTTCATGTGAGAGAGACATTGTTTATATAGAAACAGTTTCTAACTTCTTTTCAAAAAACAGTTGAAAAGCAGTTAAGAAAACAACAGATTCAGTTTTAAACTTAACAGATTTATTTTGTAAAAACTGCCAACTCAGCTTAACAGAAATAACTGTCTGAGTGGTACCTTTGGACCCCTAACTAACTTGTGAAAAACCTTTCAACTCACCAAGGAATAAACCTGTTCTTTCACAGTGAAAGAGATTAAAGTATAACATACAGGCCAGCTCAGCTTAACTGAAATAACGAACTGAGCTTTCCCTTGGTGCCTTAACAGAAATTTAGAAAAGCCTTTTAACAGAGAAGAAATAAACAGATTCTTTCTCCATAAAACAGATTTATTTGTGTACTGTTTTAAAACTGTTAAAACCATTTTAAAAAGCTTTTCAAAATCATTTAACGAAAGCCTTTTTAACAGAGAAGAAATAAACAGATTCTTTCTCCATAAAACAGATTTATGTGTGTACTGTTTTAAAACTGTTAAAAACATTTCAAAAGGCTTTTCAAAAACCATTTAACCACATCATGTGCTTGATCTAGACTTGGTTAGGCATCTAGGATAGGTTACACAGCAAAAGGCAATCATACACACTTACAAGCCTAATTACAAATGAATCTAAAAACCTATTACAATCTTCAAAGCACTCAAGCCATTTTCTTCATCAAACACACATCAAGCCTTGGTAGGGAAGAAGCTTCCTCCAGCTTCAACAATCTCCCCCTGTTTGATGGAGACAAATTCCCTTTGCTTTGCACAGCTTTGAAGAAGGATCATGACCAAATCTGTACAGAACTGTATACAAAGAAAACAGGTGTTAAAGCAGAACAACAGATTTAGAAATGATATACCTGCAGATTTAACATCTGAATCATATCAGCAGCCACTGTGAATATCATCTGCAGAACCTGTACCAGGCTATTCTTAGGCTGTTCTCTAGGCTATTCTTCTCCCCCTTTGGATTCATCAAACAGAATGGGAGCACAAAATACCACAGAAACAATAATAGCCATACATAACAGTTCAAATAAAACCAATAAACCATAGAGGTTCATTACAAATCACAAAACAACTAAACACCAGTGCAAAAACGAAATAGTACAGATTAATTCCAAATTGCTCAACAACATATAAAAGATAAAGACTTAGAAATAGGATCACTTGTTGTTGTAATAAAGCTCAGCTAGCTGCACTTGAACTCCTTCAAGTTGATCATCCAAGTGTTGAAACCTGGCGTAGGTCATCTCATAGTGTGCTTTCTGCTCATATGTGAGTGTGTCCAGCCTGCTTAGCACTTGTCTTTCAAACATAGACAGAGGTTCACCTCTGTATTCAGGTGCCTCATATGCAAACCATTGCATTTTGGCTTGTAGCAACAATATCCTCATGTCCAGCAGAGTGTACTGGTGATGCATCCATGTTCTGCACTCCATCAACATTTTCTTCTTCATTTTCTGGATCAGCAGCTTCATTTTCAGCTCTGTTTGCAGCATTCCTTCTGAATATCCAGCTATCATCTTCCTTTTGAAATCCCATCTTGAGGAGAGTGGAGTTGTCTATCTCACTTGCTGCCTTAATTGTGTCATTTCTTTCATTTGTAGTGTCAACTTCAAAGTAATCAATTAGCTTTGACACAAAAATTGCATATGGAAAGCGATAGTCTGGTAACCTTGTGGATTTGAGCATATGCTCCACCATAGTACTTACCCAATTTACCTTGAGTTGATTCATGATGCAGTATAGTAAAATCAAGTCCTCTTCATGGAGAGTTGCATGATTACTTCCTCTTGGAGTAAGCTGCCAAGCAATAATGTAGGCAAGGAGTCTTGGAATGATTGTGAGATTTCCAGCATGAAATCTAGCCACTGGTTCAGCAGGATTCCTCACACAACTTCTGTAAAACTGCATCTTGTTGAATCCCTGGATTCCAGCAGTGTTCCCTTTGCTTACCTTCATTCCAGAATATTTGATTCCTCCCACATTGCTCCATATTTCCCTTGTAATCTTCAGCTTCACACCTTTCACATGGGAGACCAGATTTTTGCCATCTTGAACCAAATTGCTGTAGAAAACTTTCACCAAATCTGGATATACATTTCCAGTCATCTCTAGAAAGTTCTTCAGCTTTTGATGCTTGAGCAAGGTCTTTGCTTCAGTTAGATTTTCTTCTCTCAGCCAGGAAAATTCCAACACTTTGGGTGCATTGACTTGCTTCTTGCTTGTCTCATGAATGTATCTTGTCATTGCTTCAGAATCTCCAGCAAACCATTTCTCCAGAATGCCTTGGTTGCTGCTGGATTGCTCTTTGGATTTCTTCCTTCTGTGTGATGAGGATGCCATGCTTAATCTGTGTTTTCCTGCATCAGTTTATTAACATACAATTCTAGAGAAAAACAGCACAGATTATTACTCAGAACAGAAACGAAACCTGTGGTGAAGCAAGTGTGAATCTGGACAGCTTATAGCACAAATGAGAAAGTGTGAGAAAGAACTGATTTGAGCAGGGTTTATATAGAATTATTAAACCAAAATTGAAAAGCACAAATTTTAATTCAGGGCAATGTAATCAGATTTTGGAAATAATGAATTTTGAAGAAAAATCAAATCCCACAGATATGCTGCAGATTTTATTCCAATGGTGCAGCAGGTTCAGGTGTGGATTCATGTAGGAATATCTTGGAACCTGATTTTGGTACATCAAATCTGTTGCATCTACACAAAATCCAATTAGTTAGGATACCCACACATTAATTTGCATGGATCTGCTGGTCAATAACCGTAAAAGCAGTCAACAATAAAGTGAGAGAGAGAAAAATAAATCTTTCTCTTTCCTAGTCACAGTTGTGATTTCTGAAACAGGGAACGAAACATGTTAAAACATAAAACAACAGATTGAAATTTTCACTGCAGAGGACAATTCAAGCTAATAATACCCAATTCATTTAAAAGAAAGTGAAACCTGTCTTTAGCAAGTGGTTTAGTGAATAGATCAGCCAATTGAAATTCAGTACCAATGAATTGTATATCACATGTTCCATTAGCTATATGTTCTCTTAAAAAGTGATGTCTAATTTCAATATGTTTAGTTCTAGAATGCATGACAGGATTCTTAGACAAATTTATGGCACTTGTATTATCACACTTTATAGGTATGTTATTTAACAGAATACCAAAATCACTTAGCTGCTGCCTTAGCCATAAGGTTTGAGCACAACAACTTCCAGCAGCTATGTATTTTGCTTCTGCTGTGGAGAGAGCAACACAAGCTTGCTTCTTGCAATGCCAAGAGATTAGACTTGATCCAAGCATGTGACAAGTCCCACTTGTGCTCTTCCTATCAACTTTGCAGCCTGCAAAATCAGAATCTGAAAAACCAATCAAATTCAAAGATACCTTGTTAGGATACCACAATCCAACATCCTTAGATCCTTGCAAATATTTCAGAATTCTCTTTGCTGCATTGTAGTGTGATTCCTTTGGATCAGATTGATATCTAGCACATAGACATACAGCAAACATAATGTCAGGCCTGCTGGCAGTTAGATATAATAAAGAACCAATTAAACCCCTATATTTCGTTTGATCCACTGATTTTCCTGCAGAATCTTGATCCAGCTGACAACTTGTTGAAATAGGAGTGCTGATTGCTTTGCATTGATTCATATCAAACTTTTTGAGCAGTTCCTTGCAGTACTTTTCTTGACTTATGAAAATCCCATCCTTGAGTTGCTTAACTTGTAGACCAAGGAAGAAATTCATTTCTCCTAACATTGACATCTCAAACTCACTTTTCATGGTTTTCACAAAGTCTTCACACATCTCTTCATTTGTGGATCCAAAGATAATATCATCTACATAGACTTGCACAAGTATGATATCTTCACTTTTCTTCTTTAGAAAGAGAGTTATATCTGAATTGCCACGGCTATAACCTTGAGACAGCAGAAATTCACTTAGCCTTTCATACCATTGCCTAGGTGCTTGCTTTAATCCATATAAGGCTTTCTTAAGTCTGAACACATGTTCTGGATTCTTGTGATCTTCAAACCCTGGAGGCTGAGATACAAACACCTCTTCATTGATGTAGCCATTTAGAAATGCACTCTTGACATCCATTTGAAATAGCTTGAAGCCTTGTATGCTGGAAAATGCTAGAAGAAGTCTGACAGCTTCAAGACGTGCTACTGGTGCATAGGTTTCACCAAAATCAATACCTTCTTCTTGGTTATACCCTTTAGCAACCAGTCTTGCTTTATTTCTAGTGATAGCTCCATGTTCATCCATCTTGTTCCTGTACACCCACTTGGTTCCTATTATGTTCATCTCATGCTTCCTTGGAACCAAGGTCCATACTTCATTGTATTCAAACTGATTCAGCTCTTCTTGCATTGCTGTTATCCAATTGCTGTCTTGCAGTGCTACTTCCAGGCTTTTAGGTTCAATCTGAGACACAAAAGCTACTGTTCTGCAGAAGTTATTGAGTGAATTCCTTGTTGAGACTCCTTTCTCAATTTTACCAATCACATTGTCAAGAGTGAGATCCCTTGGAGTCTTCCATTCTTTAGGCAGTCCTGCATTCACAGTAGATTCTTTGACAGAATTTGGATTAGTAGCATCAAGCTCACTGGATTGATTCTGTTGCATAATTGTTCTTAAATCATCCATACCAGGTTCATCCACAACAGATTTGGGCACAGAAAAATCTGTTTCATCAAACACAACATGTATAGATTCTTCAACAGCAAGCAATCTTTTGTTATATACTCTATAAGCATGACCATTTATAGCATAACCAATATGTATTCCTTCATCTGATTTAGGATCAAACTTCCCTAGATTATCCTTACCATTATTTAAAACAAAACATTTGCAGCCAAACACCCTAAGATGACTAATGCTAGGCTTCCTTCCTTTATACAATTCATAGGGAGTTTTCTTAAGGAATGGTCTAATCAATGTTCTGTTAAGCACATAAGAAGCAGTATATACAGCATCAGCCCAAAAATATTTAGGTAAACCAGATTCATTTAGCATAGTCCTAGCTAACTCTTCTAGTGATCTATTCTTTCTTTCAACAACACCATTCTGTTGGGGTGTCCTAGGAGCAGAATAACTATGTATGATCCCATGTTTTTCACAATATTTATCAAACTTTGCATTTTGAAATTCTCCCCCATGATCACTACGAATCTGTTTTATCCTATTTTCATTCTCATTATGCAGAACCTTAGCAAGTTTCTTAAAGGCTTTATATGCATCATTTTTAGAAGCAAGAAACAAAGTCCATGTATATCTTGAAAAGTCATCAACAATCACCAAAGCATAGTAATTTCCAGCTAAGCTAGCAGTCCTAGATGGTCCAAACAAATCCATATGCAAAACATCCAAAGCTTTATTTGAAGAAACCATATCTTTTGACTTAAAATAAGTTCTAATCTGTTTTCCCTTTACACAGGCATCACACAATCTGTTATTTTGAAACTTTATGTTTGGTAAGCCAGAAACAAGTTCCTTAGATTTTAGCTTGTTCAAGTGATTTGTGTGAATGTGAGCTAGTCTCCTATGCCACAGCCATGACTCATCATTTTTAGATAGCAAACACTCATTTTCAGAACAGCTCTTAATAATGTCTAGGAGATAAATGTTGTTTACCCTTTTTCCAGTGAACAGCACCTTACCAGAATTTTCATTTGCAATTGTACAAGTATTTGCTTCGAAATTGACCTTGTATCCCTTGTCACACAGCTGGCTAATGCTTAGAAGACTATGTTTTAGCCCTTCAACATATAGGACATTCTCAATAGTAGTTGAATTTTTAGTACCAACATCTCCTCTTCCAAGAATTTTTCCTCTATTGTTATCTCCATATGTGACATGCCCTTCAGCTTTGAGTTTCAGATTTATGAACTGAGTCACATCACCAGTCATGTGCTTTGAGCAGCCACTGTCTAGATACCACTGGTTTCTCCTGCTGTTTTTCTGCAACAAAACAGATTTAGCACATATGGTACCCTTTTAGTCTAGGGTCCAGCATGATCAACACCTTTCCTTAGGAAGCCATTTGGCCAATCCTTTAGGAACAAGATATCTCCTAGCCTTACATGTTCTAGATACATGACCAGATTTCATACAATAAAAACATGTTGCAGTATGCATTATTTTTGAATTACTAAAAGAGGAAAAACCTGTTTTGGAAGGAACAAAGAAACTTGACAGCTTTTTCACATTACCTTTCATTCCAGGATTATATCCTAAACCATTTTTATTGAAAACAGCATTCTGTGAACCTAATAAGGTTTCAAGATTTTCTCTTCCCTTAGTGAAATTTGAAAGCGTTTTCAACAAATACTCAACCTGTTTTTCCAGCTTTTTGCAATTATCACAGGTTTTAATTGATGCATGTAAACATGTCAATTCAAGACTAATTAATTCAGTTTTAGCTTTGAGCAGTTCTTCTTCAAGAGTTTTAACCTTTGGTTCAAGTACCTTATTTACTTTATTCAATCTGTTGCACATTACAGCCAACCTGTTTGCTTCATCATGTGTTTCCTTAAAGGCTAATAACAGTTGATCATAGTTTTCAGAATCAGTGGAGAAATTACTTACTGAGTCAGAGTTGGATCCCTCATCATCCACCATGAAGCAAATATTTGCTTTTTCACTTTCAGTTGAAGAATCACTAGATGAGGATACATCATTTTCTTCCCATGAGATATATGCTCTTCTACCTTTCCCTTTGTCACTCCTCTTGCTTGCTGATTTTTCTTTACTTTGATTGTTTGGACAATCAGCTTTTATATGACCTGGTTTACCACATCCAAAACACGTGTAATTGGAAGAATTTGAATCAATAGGTTGTTTGGAATACCTCTTTCTCTGCTGAGTTCTGTCACGGTTTTTCTTTCTAAGAAATCTGCTAAACTTCCTGGTGAGCAGACTCACAGTCTCATCATGTTCTGGATCACCTTCTTCCTCACTTGCATCATGTTCTATGGTAGTTTTCAGAGCAATTCCTTTGGCCTTCTTTTCCACTGTTTCTTGTTCTTTCAATCTTTTCAGCTCAATTTCATGTTCTATCAGCTTTCCAAAAAGTGCTGCAGTGGACATCTTGGATAAATCTCTGGATTCTGAGATTGCTGTTACCTTAGGCTGCCAGCTCCTATCAAGACATTTTAATACCTTTATGTTGAGCTCTTCCTTATCAAAGACTTTACCAAGGCCAATGAGGTGATTTACAATATGTGTAAATCGTTTCTGCACAACTGCAATACTTTCTTCAGATTGCATTCTGAATAGCTCATACTCCTGAATGAGTGAGTGCTTCCTTGCCCGTTTCACATCATCAGTTCCTTCATGAGTCACCTCTAGTACATCCCACATCTCCTTTGCTGAGTTACATTGAGAGACTCTAAAGAACTCATCCATATTCAGTGCAGATGTGATGATATTCTTGGCTAAAGAATCATACTGGGCCTTTTTCTTCTCAGTTTCACTCCATTCAGACCAAGGCTTCTTTATTGTTTCATCTTTGACAACCTGCATAGGTATAAAAGGTCCACTGACCACTGCATCCCAGATTCCCATGTCAATAGATTCCATAAAGATCTTCATCCTGATTTTCCAGAAAGCATAGTTAACACCACCAAACATAGGAGGTCTATTAATAGATGCACCTTCAGCAAAAGGCATTTTAAACTCAGACATCATACACACACTTGAGCAAAATACAAGCCCTAGCTCTTGATACCAATTGTTGGGTCTATTAGTGTCTAAGTTCAAGAGGGGAGGGGTGAATTGAGCTTATAAAATTTTCGCAAGAACACACAATTTTTCAGTATTCCAGAGGCAAAAAGAACAGATTGTTTTTACATGAAACAGATTGATTCTTCAGAGCAGTATTGGCACAAATTGAATTTTGTTCACTGTAAAATTGTGATCAACAGAGAATCAGAACAGAACCAGATCCGATTAATATTGTGAGGATAAAGGATATAGCTATGCTTAGAGATCAACCAAAATTACACAACACAAGATTTCAAGAAAAATGATCCTTTCACAGGTTTTAATGAATGGTCAGTTTGTTCACAATTCACTTAAGCCATTATATGCAGCAACTTTGTTTATGATCAGAAAACTTTAACAAGACAGGAAGAACAGTTTTCACTTAACCCAGAATTAACAGATTCAATTTAAAAAGAACAGATTTAGTTCTTGACAGAATTAAGCAAAAACAGAAAAGAGTGCAGGGATGAGAATGCAAGATACACACGTTTTTATACTGGTTCACTCATACAGAGCTACATCCAATCTCACCTTACCCCAAGGTGGAATTCACTAAAAAACAGTGCCAATCACTTACAAAACCAGCAGTTCTTGAACACTACAAGAACACCACACACAATGCTGAAAAACCCTATTTCAGCACACCTTGCACTCCAAGAAACCCTATCAAGGAGTGACTAACACTTACACCTTTACAAAACAGAATAAAGGAAAGATTACACCTGAAAAGAAGATGCAAGAACTCAAAACCAGTAGTTCAATTTGCTGCAGAAACTGCACCAGCACCTTCACCAAGATTCAAGGTTTCCTAGAACAAGCACACTTGAAAATCTCTTTGGAAACCTTTCAAAAACTCTTTTCAATCCTTCTTCTCACATGGAAATTGTTTGATCTCTGTCAAAAGAGTAATTCCTCAGCACTCTTTCATGTGAGAGAGACATTGTTTATATAGAAACAGTTTCTAACTTCTTTTCAAAAAACAGTTGAAAAGCAGTTAAGAAAACAACAGATTCAGTTTTGAACTTAACAGATTTATTTTGTAAAAACTGCCAACTCAGCTTAACAGAAATAACTGTCTGAGTGGTACCTTTGGACCCCTAACTAACTTGTGAAAAACCTTTCAACTCACCAAGGAATAAACCTGTTCTTTCACAGTGAAACAGATTAAAGTATAACATACAGGCCAGCTCAGCTTAACTGAAATAACGAACTGAGCTTTCCCTTGGTGCCTTAACAGAAATTTAGAAAAGCCTTTTAACAGAGAAGAAATAAACAGATTCTTTCTCCATAAAACAGATTTATTTGTGTACTGTTTTAAAACTGTTAAAACCATTTTAAAAAGCTTTTCAAAATCATTTAACGAAAGCCTTTTTAACAGAGAAGAAATAAACAGATTCTTTCTCCATAAAACAGATTTATGTGTGTACTGTTTTAAAACTGTTAAAAACATTTCAAAAGGCTTTTCAAAAACCATTTAACCACATCATGTGCTTGATCTAGACTTGGTTAGGCATCTAGGATAGGTTACACAGCAAAAGGCAATCATACACACTTACAAGCCTAATTACAAATGAATCTAAAAACCTATTACAATCTTCAAAGCACTCAAGCCATTTTCTTCATCAAACACACATCAAGCCTTGGTAGGGAAGAAGCTTCCTCCAGCTTCAACACTTACTACGCCGCAACCCAACTTAGGGTTAACCTATCGTACAAGCCCTCTTTTCTTGAAGTGCATCTGGCGCAAAGGGGGTGACTTTCTGGGTGCCAGCTCATGCGCCCCAATCTCTGGTTACTCACCTTGGGAGTCTATCTACCTTTCTCTCATACCATGCACGTGTTTCTCCCCTGGGCGGGGCCCTCTCATGGGTCGTATTTGTCCTAGGGTTTCCCAGCGGTGGCGTTGGTACTTCACGAGTTGGGTTACTCCCTACTGGTACTAGAACTATGGCCTTGAAACTATCCTTTCTTCTTTGCTGTTTTGAGCCATCGGAGCCCAAGACTTCCTCACGGTTTTGCCCCCTCCATGGTCTTCCCTACCCATGGGTATCGGGGGGTAACACCGTCGATATCTTAACTTAACTGTTTCTTTACCTGGCGACGCCTTTCTTGGGCGATGCCCTTGCGAGGCGTCGCCTTTCTTGTGTGACGCCTTCGCGAGGCGATGCCTTTCTTAGGCGACCCCTTTGCGAGGCGACGCCTTTCTTGGGCGATGTCCCAAGCGGTCAACCTGTTAACTTTCTTTCCCTTCTTTGGGGCCCTCGAGCGGTCCCACCATATGTTGACTTTGACTTTGACTTTTGGTCAGCGCCCCGAGACGGTACACAAGCCCCCCAGTCTTGAGCTGATAACTTGTTTTTAGTGAAAAGACTAAGGTCTCGCCCTATTGTCCACGTGGCCTTCTGATGACGTGGCATTTCTTGAGTGGCTGACGCGACATTCTCTTGATTGGCTGACGTGACATTCTCTTGATCGGCTGACGTGACATTCTCCGTACCGTTGATGTGACGCACTTTCGAGTGCTCTGACGATGTGACACTCTCTGAGTGAGAAAGGTGACGCTTTGGGCCATGCGCTGATCTCTTCACACGTGGCTCGATCGTATGGTCAGCGCTTAGTGCCCTTTGAGCTTCAAGTTGGCGCTCAATCCTTCAACACGTGCGCGATCGGACGGCTGACGGCACGCGTCGTTAGCGCTTCCTTTAGTTAACGTTATAACCTTTCAAAAAATCGCGCGCTCGAGGCATTGTTCTATTTGCTCTTCTTCGCATTCCTTAGTGTTCGTCTTCTCAAAGCTCCCTCTGCACCCTTTGTTCCCTCTCTGCGTTTTTGATCTTCATCCACTCGGAACACTTAAAGGTATGGACTTTCTCATTCGATGATCCTCTTTGATTCATCGTGTCTGCTATAACTGCCTGAGACTGTTTATTTTTCTTGTATCTGTGTTCTTCTTTTTTCTTTGTTTCCCCTGTTTTTCTCTTTTTCGCGTGGGTAGGACCTTTCTGGGGTTTTCTTCCCTGACCCTTCTTGCTGAACCCTTTTCTCTTCTTCAATCTTCAGTTTCTCCGTTAACGGTACGTGCCAAAATGACGGCCAACCCTCCACCCTCGAGGCCACCCTTAGGGCCTTTTACCCATGGGCTCGAGATGAACTGCTCGACGAGCACTCGAGCTTGGTCTCTACGAAAGCCTTGAGGGATCACGTAGGAGAGCCGAGCACCTACGACCATCGTGCCTTCGCGAAGAGGCATGATGACGACATAGCAGTGCTCCCTTGCGCCTTAGGGGAGCCTGTGTGCGGAGATGAGCGGGCCAACAACAGGGTCCCCTTCTTCTATTTCTATCAAGTGGTCTTCTAGCGTGTAGGCGTGCGCTTGCCCTTTTCCAAGTTCGAGAGAGAATTGCTAACGGAGATCAATATTGCCCCAGCCCAGCTATATCCTAACGGCTGGGCCTTGCAGGTTCTTTGGGTGTGCACCTTCTGTCGATATCTTTCTTCATTTCTTCGAAGTAAAGAAACAAGAGAATAACCTCTGGGTGATTCTCAGTAACATTCCTGGAAGGGTTCTCTTAACCATATTCCAGCACTCCTTTAAGGGGTGGAAAGGCAAATTCTTCAAGGTTTGCTGCTCCGACCTCGTCCCCTCCGTCCTTGATGGCTTTCCTTTGTATTAGGTGAAGGAGGCGAAAACCCTGAAGTCCAAATCTCTAAATGAGCTGTTTGTGAACGATCGAGAAGCTTGCCGGATTCTGGCTAGTGCGGGGGGTTTTGATGTTGCCGCCTTGATAAGCCTAGAGTACAACGCTGAGGCTCTAGAAAAATATATAAGTACGAGAGCTTCCCTTTATTACCTTCTCTTCTCTGCTTTTACTGGATTCTTATTAGATGCATGATTCGCCTATTTCTCTTTGTGTAGTAACTTAGCTTGTGCTTGTCCTTTACTATGTTTGACCTCTTGACGCAGATTCTGAGATGGACAGGCAACGAAGGTTGCGGCTGGCTCAAGTGCTGAAGTTCAAAGATGGGGCTTCGGCGTCCCCCCTTTCAGCCTCTGCCCCCCATTCTTCTCCCGACCGTCGTCCTCAATCTTCCCCACCGTCTACTCCATCAATCCAATCTTCTCCCGATCCACCTCCAAACTCGCCACCGCCTATTGCGGCCATCCCTCTTGTGCTAGCCGAGGCTAGTGCTCCCTCAACCCCCCTTGACAAGGGAAAGAGGGTGGTGGAGGTAATTTCTGATGACGAAGACCACGCCGAGGGGCAAGTCTTCAAGCGTCAAAGAACTTATCATGCCCCTCAGACGGTTACCTCTGCTACTTCCTCTTCTCATGGGACTGAGTCCTTGAGGGAGGACCCCCGAAGCGCCACCTCTCCTCCTCAATCAATGCATCTAAAGGGAGGAGTTGAAGCTGAGCCTACAGGCGTCCCTCCACCTACCCCAGAACTCCCTCTTCCCATGCAACCATCATTGAAGGGATTTCTGAGCAGGGGGTTCCCAGGTAATCAAGTTGAAGGGCCCCAAAGAGAGAGTTTATACTATCACATGGGGGTCTTCATGTCTTGCGCCTACTCCTGGTACGAGCAGTCCAGGGCCAAAGTAGCTCAAGCCTCCGCCTTCCAAGCACTGGAGAAGGAAGTTGCTTCCCTGAAGGAGGAGAAGGTGAGGCTCGCCGCCCACTGGGGACGTCAAGAGGGCGCTACAAGGACTCACTGAGGGTGGCGCAGAGGGCGAGGGAAGAGGCTAATAAACGGCTGCATGAGGTGGCTCAAGCCCAGGCAGAGCTTCTTAACGAAGTGGTGCCCCTTCGAACAAAGATCGCTGATCTTGAAGCGGCGACGGAGGCCTCCAAAACGTATTAGAAGAAACTCGAGGACCAGTGTGTGGATCGAGAGCAGACACTGGGAAAGACTGAGGTCGCACTCGCGGATAGAACTGACGAATGTTCCCGGTTAACCACTGAGAACACCTCTCTCCAAGCCAAAATCCAAGAGTTGATTTATGCCTTGGCCTCCAAGGACCAAGAGATGGTCGCTCAAGCTGCCAACTTCAAAGTTGCCGAAGAGAAGCTGGTCGAGGAGGCTGCCACTGGATTTGCTGATGGGTTCGGGGAGGCTCTGGTCCAGGTAGCATGTGCCAACCCTAGCATCAACATTTCCAGGTGCAGCCCCTTGAACGAAGTGGTCAACGGCGAGATAGTGCCCCTGGAGGCTCCTGAAGAATAGCCTTATTTCGTGTTCCAACCAAACACTGGATGTGTATATAATATAACTGCCCTTTGCTTAATTTACAACTGTCGTGAACTTTATTTGTAACTATAACTCTTGATCTTTACTTAAATGTCTATTTGATTTATCGTTGCATACTTGTGTACTCACTGCTTGCTTTACTATAATGTGCTTCATCGCGCTAGACCTTTACTCTTTAGGTAGCACGTGACCTTCTTTCTCACTCTTCGAGTTTCTTTTTCCCTTTGAAAAATCTTCGCCCTGCTTTTTACTTACCTCATCGCTTTAGGATGAAAAAAAGAGGGGGTCTCTTCTTTTTTGGGCCTCGACATCGCTCAAGGGCGAGGAGGACTTATCTGTTCCTTTGTGGTCTCGACCTTGATCAAAAACGTGGGGGACTTATCCTACCTGTACTGGGTATCTACGCTCAAGGAGAGATCTACTCTGGGTATTTAGCCCTTATCTTTTTGCGTTTGGTGTCCACGCCTGAGAAGAGGCCTGCTATAGCAACGTCGTATTGTCTTCAGGGTGTCTGGAATTAGGCACCCATATTCTGGCTTACATCTATCGTCTGATACCGGGGCCAGCCATTCATACCTGAGGAGGGGGCGTCCCGAAGGAATCCCTTAACCCCTGCTCAGGGACTAAGCGGCGGGGTTTTTAACTTATGTTTAACATCTGATACCGGGGCCAGCTATTCATACCTGAGAAGGGGGCGTCCCGAAGGAATCCCTTATCCCCTGCTCAAGGACTAGACGCTCGGTTTTTCAACTTGTACTGATATCTGGCACTAGGGCTAGTTATTCATACTTGAGGAGGGGGTGTCCCGAAGGAATCCCTTAACCCCTGCTCAAGGACTAGATACCCGTATTTTTAAACTTATACTGACATCTGGTACCGGGGCTAGCTGTTCATACTTGAGGAGGGGGTGTCCCGAAGGAATCCCTTAACCCCTGCCCAAGGACTAGGCTCCTGGATTTTAACTTACATTAGATATACTTGTTGCTCTGCTCTGATCTTGACCTCTGTTTGATTATCTGGAGGCGACGCCTACTTCTGGCGACGCCTTGTTCTAGGGACACCTTATCTGGGCGACGCTTCATCTTTGTCTCTGTTCCTTTGATCTTACAAGAAAGGGAAAACTAAGGCAGAAAGTATCTTAAACTTTTTCTTCTCTTTATTTGGGTGGCCTCATTAAAGAACCCCCTGGGGGGGGTGAAGAGTGTCCCCTTTACAAAATTTGAAACTAAAATAAAACTTTAAATTCGCCGCATTCCAACTACGTGGGATGGGGCCTCCTTCTAGAGTCTCTAACTTATATGAACCGCTCCTGTTCCGGCCGGTTGACCTGGGACGTCTTTGTGCGCAACCTCACCCGTCAGCTAGGGACTCCTTCCCACTGGTTACCTGTGGATTCCTGCAGAAGGACAAAAGGGCGCCCTAGCAGCCGTTTGCACTCCAACGCTCAAGTCAGCTAGCGAGAAACACCAAAACTCTACATCTCCGTATCGGAGCACCGTGAGTGGCACTCTGAAGGTGGTCAAAAGAACTGTGTGTTGTGTATCTTTTCTCCCTCTGGCAAACAACCTCTCTCTAGTCCCTTGTGCGTAGCCTCAAGACTCGAGCAAGCAACTAGAGTGTATTCTGGGAAAGTATGCCAAAAGTTCGAACCCCGTTTCCAACATTCCAAGCGCTATTTAAACTACTCCAGCATTTAAAGTGCCTTAAAGCGCATTTAATTATAAAACGTTCAGCGCCTTTAAGACGTTTAAACCGCTTGGGAGCATTTATAGTACCTTAAACGCTCGAAACGTAAACTTTATTAAATAGCTTTAATTACCTTGTACCTGACAAATTGACGTTTCTATTCTGACTTGGCTGCTGTTACACGTGGAGGACCTCACAGCATCGTGACCCCGTCTGAGGGTATTTCCTCGTGTGAGTCCTCCTACTTGGGAGTGCATCTGCGCAAGGGGTGACTTTTTGGGTGCCAACTCATGCCCCCAAACATCTAGTCACTCACTTTGAGAGCGTATCTCCCTTCCTCTCATGCCCTGCACCTGGCTGCCCCCGAGCGTGACCCTTCTCATGGGTCGTAACTACCCCAAGGGCGTCTCTGGGGCGGCATGGGCACCTCACGAGTCAGGTTGCCCTCTACTGGCGCTATTACTATGGCCTTGAAGCCACCTTTCTCTTCTCTTCATTGCTACCCCGGGTTATCGGGGTTTGAGGCCTTCCCACGGCGTCGCTCCCTCCATGGTCTTTCCTACCCATGGGTATCGGGGAGCAACACTGCGATTGCCTTGCTTTTGTGACATTTGACCTTGGCGACGCCCTAGCTGGGCGACGCCTACTAGGCGACGCTTCCTCTCGGCGACGCCCTGACTCGGCGATGCTTGCACTTGGCGTCGCCTCACCTAGGCGTCGCCTCACCTAGGCGTCGCCTTATGTTGACTTTGACCCCGACGTTGACTTTGACCTTGACTTTGTCAACGCCCGGATACGGGACGGTACAACTCCCTTTGGAGACAACTTGTTTTTCAACTCGTAAAGGTGAGCCTTCCTTATGACTGGCTCATCAATCTGGAATTGTCGCAGCTTTACCTTAGAGCTAGTACTGGCGCTCCACTCTTCTTTTCACAGGCTCAACCTTGATTTTCGCCTTTTCTCTGGCTCTTGTTCTGCTGGTGAGGCCTCTTCGCGTTCTTCTTCCATTAGCGAGGCATCGCCATTTCTTCCTTCTGTATGTGGATCCTTTATGGGCGTCGCCCCTAAGGTAGCTTCGACCGGCGTGGACTTCGCGAGCGTCGCGTCGTCCATCGGCTCTAACTCCATTTGCGAATTTGAAACGAGTGGCCGCTCAATCACCATGACCATGCCTCTCTTTGTCTTTAGGCTATTTTCATAGCACTTACGGGCCTCTTCCTGATCTGACTTGATCACGATCACCTTGCCACTAAGTGCTGGGAACTTCATCTTCATGTGGCGCGTGGAGGACACCGCCCTTAATCTGTTCAAGGCAGGTCTACCTAACAAAATGTTGTAAGCTGAGTTGGAGTTAACCACCAAGTATCGAATGCTCTCGGTGCGTGATGTCGTTCCATCAGTGAACGTCGTCCTTAGCTCCAAGTAGCCACGTACCTCTACTGGGTTATCTGCAAACCCATACAAGCACCCAGTATAGGACTTCAACAGGTCAGGGGATAATTGTAGCTTGTTGAAGGTCGACCAAAATATGACGTCTGCAAAACTGCCTTGGTCGACGAGGACCCTATGTACCTTTCTTCCCGCTGTGACTACCGAAATGACCATCAAGTCATTATCACGTGAGACGACATTCTGCAGGTCTGCCCTTGTGAAAACGAGGTCTGACTCCCACGGGTCGTCCGGAAATTCTTCTGCAACCAAATTTACTGACCTTACGTATTTCTTTCGTTGAGAGGCAGTGCGTCCTCCTCCGGAAAAGCCGCCAGAGATGGTGTGCACTTCTCCGTGAGTCGGGACTTCGTGCGCTTGACCTTCCTTTGGCGTCGCCGTGACTGGGGTCGCAGTGGACCCAGCGAGATAATCTTTCAAAAATCTGTTCTTCACGAGCTCATCCAACTGATAGCCTAGCGCCAAGCAGTTGTTAATGTAGTGTCCGAATGCTTCGTGAAATTCGCACCATGATTCATTGTGAGGTCCCAGTACCTTGTGTGACTTCACTGGTGGCCTCAACCTGTCAGCTATATTGGGCACAACGATGAGGTCTTTAAGTTCTACCACAAAGTTGTGCCTTAAAGGTTTATTGCTCTCTCTCCTTCCCTCTGATCGTCCCTTAGGTTGGGTTCTCCTTGTCTCGTAAGTGCGACTCCTATCTTGATTCTTTCTTTCTGTAGTAGCTTCGTGGACTCTGGCGGGTTGCATACATATCTGTGCTTTGGGGCGTGTAGGTGCAGCTGTTGTGCATTTCTCGTATGCCTCACCCTCAGAGGCATTAGCGCCCGACGCCTTACTTCAGCAAAGGTTTTGGGGCGGCTATGATTGAGTGATTTGTTGAAAGATCCTGGACTCACGCCCTTCCTGAATGCGTAAACGATCATGGGTTCGTCGGTGGTACCCACTTTCACCACCTGCGCCCCGAAGCGGCTTATGTACTCTTTCAAGGTCTCCCCTTGATATTGCTTTACGTCGAAAAGGTCGTATGAGACTGGGGTTGGGGCCCTGTTAGCCAAATATTGCTCTCTGAATAGCCGCGACAGCTGTGTGAAAGATGTGATGTGACCCTCTGGGAGGCTGATGAACCAGTCCATGGCCATCCCAGTCAAAGTCCTCATAAAGAGCATGCATTTCATAGCATCAGAACCGCCTACCAGCATCATCTGGGTGTGGAACGCAGTGAGATGCGCCTCAGGATCCTCCATCCCCATGAAGGTTACCTTGGGCCCTGTGAATGTGTTGGGGATTGCTGTCTCCAAGATTGCTTGTGAGAATGGCGTTGAGAATTCTCTAGGTAGGGTGGCAGACTCAGGCTCGTCCACGTCGCGCCACCCATGTCGTAACTCCTCGTTGGCACGGTGAAGCTCGTCATTTCTCGCCTGAGATGCTGTGAGATCCGCCTGCATGCGTTCTTGCTCCGCCCTCAACGCCGCCATTGCTTCTTGCAGCCCTTGCATCATGCCTACCAGTTGTTCCATGGTCATCTCTTCACTCCTAGAGCGTGCAGGCCTCGTGTTCATGGCTTTCTAGAAACCTTCTTAACTTATCTGGGTTTTGGGAACTGGAACTGAAGAAGTTGAGTAGTCGGACTGATGTTTTATATCGGGTCCCACGGTGGGCGCCAAATGTTCCCGCTGGTTGACCAAGGACGTCTTCGCGCGTGGCTTGTTTTTATGAGTTAGGGAAGCTTCGTTCTGCTCCGTCCGTGAATACCTGAAAAGAAGTGAACAAAGGGGCGCCCTCGCGGCCGTTTACACTCCACCGATCAACTCAGCTAGCGAGAAACATCAAAGGTGACACACCCTCTGAAGGTGGTCGAGAACTATACTGAATGACTGAAACTGTGTTGCCCTAATCGTCTGGTGCACACAGTGGGTGCGCAACGGAACAACTAGGGTTTGTGCTCTATGTAATGCTACGAGAATTAGGTCAAAACTCGAATCCCTTTTCAAATGTCCCAAGGTCCCCTTTTATACACCTCTCGCATTTAAAACGCATTAAAGCGCATTGAAAGCGTATAAAAATGTTCCTTGGAACATTCGAATCTTAACTGAATTAACGTGTACCTTAGCGACCTTTTAGGAAAGCCTTGATGTTTTCAGTGCTTATTGCCACGTGTTCTTCTGACTTGATCGTGACTCTTCGTGGAGAGCCCTACTGCGCCGCAACCCAACTTAGGGTTAACCTATCATGCAAACCCTCTTTTCTTGAAGTGCATCTGGCGCAAAGGGAGTGACTTTCTGGGTGCCAGCTCATGCGCCCCAATCTCTGGTTACTCACCTTGGGAGTGTATCTACCTTTCTCTGGTACCATGCAGTGGGCGCCAAATGTTCCCGCCGGTTGACCTGGGTTGTCTTTATGCGTGGCTTGTCCTCACAAGCTAGGGCACCTTCGTTCTGCTCCGTCTGTGAGAACCTGAAAAGAAGTGAATAAAGGGGCACCCTCGCGGCCGTTTGCACTCCGACGATCAAGTCAGCTAGCGAGAAACATCAAAGGTGACGCACCCCCGGGTAGAACACTGTGACTGAATGCTCTGAGGGTGGTCGAAAACTATACTGAATGACTAAAGCTGTGTTGCCCTAATCGTCTTGTGCACACAGTGGGTGTGCAGCGAAAACAACTAGGGTTTGCCACGTGTTCTTCTGACTTGATCGCGACTCTTCGTGGATGGCCCTACAGCGCCGTAATCCAACTTAGGGTTAATCCATTGTGCAAACCCTCCTTTCTCGAAGTGCATTTGGCAAAGGGGGTGACTTTCTAGGTGCTAACTCATGCGCCCCAACTTCTAGTCACTCACCTTGGGAGTGTATCTACCTTTCTCTCGTACCATGCACGTGGTCCTCCCCTGGGCGTGGCCCCCGCACGGGTCGTATCGGTCCGGTTGACCGAGACGTCTTCGTGCGCGACCTTAACTATCAGCTAGGGACTCCTTCCTACTGGTTATCTATGGATTCCTGCAAAAAAGAGAACGAAGAGGCGCCCTAGCGGCCGTTTGCACTCCGACGCTCAAGTCAGCCAGCAAGAAACACCAAAACTGTGCACCTCCGTCTCTGAGCACCGCGTATGGCACTCTGAAGGTGGTAAGAAGAACTGTGTATAGGGTGTGTGTTTTCTCCCTCAGGCAAAGCTCTTTCCCCAGTCCCTTGTACGTAACCTCAAGGCACGAGCAAGCAACTAAAGAGTTCTGGTAAATTTGCCAAAAGTTCGAACCCTGTTTCCAACATTCTCAGCGCTATTTAAACTACCCAAGCATTTAAAGCGCCTTTAATTACAAATGTAACGCACTCAATCAGCGTATCTAATTAGAAAACGTAGCGCATTTAAGACGTTGAAACGCTTGGGAGCCATTATAGTACCTGAACGCTCGAAACGGAAACTGTAATGAATGACTTTAATTACCTGGCACCTGACTAAAGGGTGTTTCTATTCTGACATGGCCGTCGTACACGTGGAGGGCCTCACGACACCGTGACCCCATCTGGGGGCGTTTCTGCCCATCTGGGGACGTTTCTACGTGTGAGTCCTCCTGCTTGGGAGTGCTACTGCGCTAGGGGTGACTTTTTGGGTGCCAACTCATGCCCCCAATCATCTAGTCACTTACTTTGAGAGCGTATCTGCCTTCCTCTCGTACCCTGCACCCGGCTACCCTGGGCGTGACCTTCCTCTCGAGTCGTATCTATCCCAAAGGCGTCTCTGGGGCGGCAGGGGTACTTCACGAGTCAGGCTGCCCTACACTGGTGCTATCACTATGGCCTTGAAGCCACCTTTTCCTTCTCTTTATCGCTGCCCCGGGTTATCGGGACCTGAGGCCTTCCCACGGCGTCGCTCCCTCCATGGTCTTTCCTACCCATGGGTATCGGGGAACCACACTGTGATTGCCTTGCTTTAGTACTGTGTGATCTGGCGACGCCCTGGTTGGGCGACGCCTTCCCCTAGGCGACGCCTCTTCTCGACGACGCTGGCACTTAGCGTCTCTTCACCTAGGCAACGCCTGGTGTTGACTTTGACCCCTGGTGTTGACTTTGACCGTGATTTAGTCAACGCCCGGGTACGGGACGGTACACAAGCCCCCCAGTCTTAAGCCGAAGACTTGTCTTCAGCGTAAAGACTAAGGCCTCGCCCACGCCGTCCACGTGCCACCCTGATGACGTGTCGCTCCCTGCTGACTCAACAATTCTCGAATTATTGACGTGACAATCTCTGAACCATAGGAGCGCTCTTAATGACTGATTGGACATCCTCTGAAACGGGGAGAATAACACCTTTTGGGGCTACCCTTGATCGCGCGCCACGTAGCCCATCGCACGGCCAGCCTCTAGAGACCCTTGCGTTTCCCTTGGGCGATTGATCTTTTGACACGTGGCACGATCTCACGGCTCTTAGTTAGCGCCTCTTGGGTTGCAAATGTAACGTTCAAGTTACCCCAAAACCCCGCGCTCACCCCACTGTTACATTCATTCCCTCTGCATCTCTGCACTGTTCGCTGTCTTCAAACCCCTTTTCTCTGCAATTGCCGTTCTCTCCTTCCTGTGCTCTTCTTCCGCCTTCACTTTGACAACAAAGGTATGATTTTCGAATACTCACGACTCTTCCCTTTCGTCGCATTGTATGATTTATTGAACTGCCTGGGACTGTTGACATTCAAGCATTATTGCGTTCTTCCGCTTCTCCTTCCTTCTCTGTTCCCTTCTCCTTCTTTCTGGGTTTTCTCGCGTGGGTGATGTTTCCAGGGGTTCACTCCCCTTCCTGTCATGGCTACACTTGTTAAAACCTTTTTCCTCTCTTCTTTCTCCAGCTATTTATTTACACCATGACGCGCACGAACGCGGAGCCTGATTCCTCCCCCAAGACCCCCAAGTCCAACTACAAAGCCTACTACCCATGGGCCCCCGACGAGCTCTTGAACGAGTGTACCAGCCTGACTACCTTCCAGGACCTGGAAGCTCACCGTGGGGATCCCCATTTGTATAACTTTAACGCTTTCTGCCGCACTCACGACGCCCACATATCCGTCCGTCCCGGCAGGCCTGGGGAACCTGTCTGCGTGGACGACAGACCTAGAAAGGGGAACCCTTTCTTCTTCATGTACCAGACCGTGTTTAAACGCATAGGGGTGCGTCTCCCATTCACCCCCTTTGAACGGGAACTCCTCACCGAAATCAATACCGCCCCCGCCCAGCTCCATCCCAACAACTGGGCATTCGTGAGGGGTTTTCAAATCCTTTGCGGGCACTTGGGCATCATTCCCTCCGTAGACGTTTTCCTGCATTTCTTCGAAGTGAAGAAGCAGGGGAAAAGCTTCTGGGTAAGCTTTTCCGGGATCGCGGGTAGGATCCTCCTCTCCCTCTTCCAAAACTCTTACAAAAACTGGAAAGGGAAATTCTTTAGAGTGTGCAGCGCCAAGCACGACCCCACAGCCTTGGACGGCTTTCCCCTCTATTGGACGGAGCGCCCTAAGCTGCTTAGGGCCAAAGCCCTGGAAGAGCTATCTCCTGCTGATAGGGAGGTAAGCAAGGCCTTCGCTGGGCTGGGGATCGTTTTCGATACCTTCAAGCTTGTTGCTAGCGAGTACAACGCTCACGCCCTGACAACATACTTTGGTAAGGAGACTCTCCCCTTTGCTGTGAACACCCTGCTTACCGGACGTTTGTTCCCACGACTTCCTCCCCCTGTTTCCCATGGTGTCATGTTGCTTGCATCTCACGCATCTATGTGCTTTGTAATTTTGTATAGTTGCTTTGGCCCTAATTTCTGCTGTTTGGTCTGTTTTGATGTAGGATCGGTGATGGACGCCTCTAAAAGGATGATGCTGGCGAAAGCAATGAAGGAGGCTCGAGCCGCCAAGGCGGGCGCCTCCTCCGCCCTTGCTGCTGATCCGATCCCCCCACCAACTCTGTCACCGCCACCTCCGATCACCGCCGAAGCCCCCCTAAGCTCATCTTCGTCATCTCCACATAGCCCCGAGGCGCTTCAGACTCCCAGCTCTCCTCTGCCCATCGTCGCCGTTCCCCTAGCCGCGGCCTCGTCGCCGACTCCAACCCCCCTTGACAAAGGGAAACGGGTCTAGGAGATTCTATCGGACGATGAGGATTCGGAAGGTGTGGCACCCTTCTAGAGGAGAAAATCTGCGCGGGTTCCTCTTCTGCTAGAGGCGTCGCCCCAGGGAGGGAATCCCTTCATGGATGACCCTCCAAGCGCGACCTCACTTCCACCCACAACAGTCCAAGAGGAAGGGGGCGAAGGTGCCGAGTCTGCCCCGCCCCGCCACCGATGGAAGTCTCTGCTTCCCCTGCTCCTGCCGCTGCCACTGCCGCCCCCGATTTCATCGCCATCCCTCCTCCAATCATGCATCTGATGAGGGGCTTCAGTGGCGGAACCATGCCAGAGGGCACCGACAAGAAGGAAGGCATGCCCTTCTACTTGGGGGCCTTCTTGGCGATGGCCCTTGAATGGCGCGCCCAGGCCAGGAATGCTGTCCTGCAAGCTCAAACTCTTCATGCCTTGGAAACAAAGGTAACTGCTCTGGAGGAGGAAAAGAAAACCTTGGGATGCCAGAATGAAGCTTACCAAACCTCCCTGAAGCAGGCGCAAGAGTCCAAAGCGGAAGCTGAGGGACAACTGGCAGAGGCGTTGGAGCTCCAGACTGACTTCTACACCCGGGAAGTCGCCCTCAAAGTTCAAGTGACGAGCTTTCGAAACATAGTTGAAGCTTACGAAAAAGTGCAAAAGGACTTGAAGGCCGGCTGCTGTGAACAAACTGGCGCAATGGAGCAGATGGAAGGGGAAATGGCGTCCCAGACCCAAGCTATGGGCCTTCTCCGGGCGGACTACGACAAACTGCAA
Organism: Phaseolus vulgaris; assembly: GCF_051622355.1. Taxonomy (NCBI): domain Eukaryota; kingdom Viridiplantae; phylum Streptophyta; class Magnoliopsida; order Fabales; family Fabaceae; genus Phaseolus; species Phaseolus vulgaris. The sequence continues at coordinate 17,410,904 of NC_143507.1, forward strand.
ATCGAGGTCAACCGACTCCGCGTGGAGAAGGAGGCTTTGGAGAAGCAGGTGGCCTCCGGGGACACCATCATTGGAGAACTAGAGAAGGACAAGAAGGCCCTCATCCAGGAGATGGCGGGTACTTTCGAGGAGGGATTCCAAGAAGCTTTGGCTCAAGCAGTCTGCACGAATCCGGGGATCGACATTTCCAGCTGCGATTCCACTCACCACATTGTTGATGGAAAGGTCGTGCCTTTGGAGATAGACGATTGAGCCACCACCCTCGATCATCAGCCCATTCCTTTATACTTGTTTTAACCTTTTCTTACAAATTTGTAATTCTTTGAATCATCTGCACTCTTGCTACAACTCTGGGATTTTGTTATGATTACTTTCGTGTCCTCGCGACATAGAATTCTGCCTGTGTGATTTTATTCTCATCCTTTGCCTTCTTGTGCCTTGGTTGTTTTGCTTGCATTATACTCGCTTCTTTCACTTTGTTGGGCGGCCTTGTATGCCCGAGAAAGGTCACGCGCCAATGCCCACGCCTATGGAGAGGCTCACCTGATGGAGCCGTATCGTCCACGCCTACCCTTCTCCTGGTTCGAGAAGGAACTGCTGATAGAGATCAATGTCGCTCTGGCCCAGTTATACCCCAACAGCTGGGCCTTTGTCAAAGCCTTCGACATCCTCTTCGGGTTTCTGGGTTGTGCGCCCTCGGTTGACCTCTTTCTTCACTTCTTTGAGGTGAAGAGGCAAAGGCACAACCTCTGGGTAACTCTCAGTAACGTTCCCGGGAGAGTTCTCCTCACACCCTTCCAAAACTCGTTCACCGGGTGGAAAGGCCAGTTCTTCAAGATCTGCTGCACTGACCTTGTTCCCGACGCTCTGGATGGGTTCCCGCTGTACTGGGTGAGAGAGGCGAGGGCCCTCAAAACCAAACCCTTCAAGAAGCTGGCTCCAAGTGATCAAATAGCTTGCCGGATTGTTGCTGAGGCGGGAGGTTTTGACTCTGCCACTTTGATCAGCTTGGAGTTCAATGCTGGAACTCTCGAAAAGTACATATGTAAGAGTCATTGCCCTAGAAACTTCGGCTTTTATTTCTTTCTAACTGTGCATGTCTTGTTTCATGGTGTCTCTGACACATTTATCTCCCTTGGTGCAGTCTCGAAAATAAACCAAGAGAGGAGGACACGACTTACTCGAGCTCTGCGGGCTGGGATCAGGGCTTCGTCTTCCTCCAGTGCTGACTCCGATGGCCACTGAAAAGTGGCTCTTTTGTGATTTGCATGAGTTGTAATATTTGCCCTATTTGCGCTACTCCCATTGTATCGAACATTGCTTGTAACATCGACTTTTCTATATCATACTTGATTTTTTGCAACGTCGCTTTACTCTGCATACGTTTCGCACATTGTGCGCTTTTCCTTCGTCATGTTCCTCAACGCCTTCTTTCTCGGCGACGCCCTCTTTCTTGGCGACGCCTTCACCTAGGCGACGCCTTCATTCTTGGCGACGCCTTGACCTAGGCGACGCCTTCTCTCTTGGCGACGCCTCACATTACTTCAAACGGAGAAAGATAAAGGCTGAAAGCCAAGGCACTTCTTTTTCTCAAACTGGTTTTACCTTTTATTTGGGTGACCTCATTAAAAAACCCCCGAGAGGGAAAAAGAGCGTCCCCTTCAACTAAATTGTTACATAACTGCTTACATAAGTCAACTGAAATAAAATTTTAAGTTGGCTGCATTCCAACTGCGTGGGATGGGACCCCCCTCCAAGGTCTCTAGGTTGTATGAACCGTTGCCCTTAGCCTCAGTAACTCTGAAGGGTCCGGTCCACTTGGGAGACAGCTTATTCTCCAGCTCGTATGGGTGAGCTTTCCTCATCACTAGGTCGCCGATCTGAAACTGTCGCGGCTTTACCTTAGAGCTATATTGCCGCTCTACTCTTCTCTTCATCGCTTCAACTTTTATTCTGGCTTCTTCCCTGGCCTCGTCTAGTAGATCCAGGTTTACCCGCCTTTCTTCATTGGATTCCTCCACCACAAAGTTTTGAAAACGTGGTGAGCTTTCATGTATTTCTACCGGAATCATCGCGTCCGACCCGTACACCAAACTGAAAGGTGTCTCCATAGTAGAGGATTGGGGCGTGGTGTGGTATGCCCATACGATCCTTGGTACCTCTTCCGCCCACGCCCCCTTGGCTTTCTCTAACCTTCTTTTTAACCCCCTCAGCAGAACTCTGTTTGCTGACTCCACTTGTCCGTTGGTCTGGGGGTGTTCAACCGATGCAAACACTTGTTTGATTCCTACCTCAGCACACAGATTTCTCAACTGCTGACTGGCAAACTGGGTCCCATTATCGGATATCAAACGCCTAGGTACGCCAAAGCGGCACACAATGTTCTTCCACACAAAATGCTGTACCTTGTGCGCAGTGATCTGTGCTACGGGCTCTGCCTCTATCCACTTGGTGAAGTATTCGATGGCGACGATCAAATACTTCATCTGCCTAATTGCCAGTGGGAACGGGCCCAGGATGTCGATTCCCCATGTATGGAAAGGCCACGGGTTGTATATGGATCGCAATTCTTCTGGCGGCGCCTTGTGCCAGTCGGCGTGCTTTTGGCATTGCCTGCACCGCTAGGCGTGTCGTGCGCAATCCTCTTTTACTGTTGGCCAGAAGAAACCTGCGCGTATTACCTTGGAGGCTAGGGGCCTTCCCCCTACGTGGCTCCCGCAGATGCCTTCGTGTAACTCCGCCATTATCCTGGTGCACTCGTCGCCACTTACGCACGTTAGGATAGGGTGAGTGAAACCATGCCTGAACAACACCCCATCCACCAGGGTATATCTTGCGGCGTTTCTTTTGACCTTTTTACCCTCTTCAGGCTCTACTGGGAGAACCCCATCCGCCAGGTATCGCTTGTAGGGCGTCATCCAGGTGTCTCCCTCGGTCAAAACGCATACCTGCATCTGCTCTCCCTCGGGCACATCCGTGTACGTGCTTATGCGGGGCACCTTCTGCGTATCTTGCGTCAAAGAGCAGTGACTCCTCGGCCTTCCCCTTGTTGTATAAATCTGGAGGACATCCACCCTGTTGTCTTCCACGAATCTACGCAGAGCTTTGAGAGTCTCTTGGATCACTGTCCTCTGTCTACCCCCCTTGCCTGAGCTGGCCAGCTTTGCAAGCAGGTCAGCTCTGGCATTCTGCTCCCTCGGGACATGTATCAACTCAAGAGCTTTGAATGCTCCCTTCAACAACTGGACGTATTTCAAATACGCCGCCATCTGTGGGTCCTTCGCCTGGAACTCACCCGACACCTGCCCTGTAATCAGCTGGGAGTCGCTTTTCACCAGGAGGTTTTGCGCGCCCATCTCCTTGGCCAGGAGCATTCCTGCTATTAGGGCTTCATACTCCGCCTGATTGTTACTTGCCTTAAAGGCGAAACGCAGGGCCTGCTCAATCAGTATGCCGTTGGGTCCCTCCAAGACTATTCCCGCTCCGCTCCCTTGTTGGTTGGAAGAGCCATCAACCGAGAGCAGCCACTGCGAGCCCACTTCCACCTCTTGCTCACCTCCGGGCGAAAGTTCTGCTATAAAATCTGCGTACACCTGTCCTTTGATGGATCCTTTAGGCTCATACCGGACGTCGAATTCTGACAGTTCTACTGCCCAGCGCACCATTCTTCCCGCCACATCAGGCTTCTGCAGCACCTTCTGTATAGGGAGGTTTGTCATCACCACCACCATGAAGCTGCGGAAGTAATGACGGAGCCTCCTGGCAGAAAATACTACCGCTAGCGCTGCCTTCTCCAGCGCTTGGTATCTCGTCTCAGCTCCTTGTAATGCCTTGCTTACAAAATAGATGGGCTTCTGACTCTGGTCCTGCTCCTGGACTAACACAGAACTGATAGCCCGCTCCGTTACAGTAAAATATAACCGGAGGGGCACTCCCGCCACCGGCTTGCAGAGGACCGGTGGCGTCGCCAGGTACTCCTTTAGCTTAATGAAAGCCGCTTCGCATTCATCAGTCCATGCGAAGCGACTGTTTCTCTTGAGGCACTGGAAATATGGATGCCCCTTTTCTCCCCCGGCGGAAACAAACCTCGAGAGCGCCGCCATCCGCCCTGTCAGCTGTTGCACCTCCTTTACCGACGTCGGGGTTCGCATGGCGATAATCGCCGCGCACTTGTCGGGGTTCGCCTCTATCCCCCTCTCTGTAAGCATAAAACCCAAGAACTTACCGGCCTCTACCCCGAAAACACACTTCTCAGGGTTTAACTTGAGGCGGTATTTGGATATTGTGAAGAACAACTCCTCCAGATCCACCATGTGCTGCGCCCTATCCCGCGACGCCACCACCATGTTGTCTACATAGGCGTACACATTCTTCCCGAGCATGGGCGCCAGGACCTTGTTCATTAACCTCTGGTACATGGCGCCCGCGTTTTTCAGCCCAAAAGGCATCACCTTATAGCAGTAACTGCAAGTCTCAGTCATGAATGCAGTTTTGTTCTCAGGCATCACCTTATAGCAGTAACTGCAAGTCTCAGTCAGTGCATCTTGATCTGGTTGTACCCTGAGAAGGCGTCCAGGAAACTCAGCACCTTGCTGCCGGACGCGCTGTCTACCAAGGCGTCGATGCTGGGCAGCGGGTACGAGTCCTTTGGGCACGCCTTATTCAGGTCCGTAAAGTCCACGCACATCCTCCATTTTCCATTCGCCTTTTTCACCAAGACGACGTTGGCAAGCCACTCAGGGTATTGAATCTCCCTGATGTGGCCAACCCTCAACAGCTTCTGCGTTTCGTCCTTCACCACCTGCTGTCATTCCTCATTGAACTTTCTCCTTCTCTGGCGCACGGGGCGGACCGTGGCGTCCATGCTGAGGTGGTGACACAGGAAATCGGGGTCGATGCCGGGCATATCCGAGGCGGACCATGCGAAGGCATCCAGGTGGCGCGAAATCACTTCTGCCACCCCTTCCTGTTCTTCTGGGCTCAGCAAACTTCCTAACTTGAATGTCTTGCCGCCAATCTCCCTTTCTACGGCGTTAGCCGCTGGCTGTTCCCTGCTATCATCCTCGACGGGCGCCGCCTCTTCTTCGGGCGCCGCGTCGTCAGGGCCTTCCTCCATAGATGCATCTGCTTCGGGCATCGCCCTCGCCGGTATGGCCTCATTAGGCGTCGACCCAGCGGGCGTCGCCTCAATCATCGTCGTGTCCGCGCTCGGCGAACGTTCATATACCATGAACACGCCCCTCTTCGTTTTCAGGCTGTTCTCATAGCATTTCCTTGCCTCCTCCTGGTCTGACTTAATGACTATCACCTTGCCACTGAGGTCCGGCAGCTTCATCTTCATGTGGCGTGTGGAGGACACTGCATTCAAACGGTTTAACGCTGGCCTGCCCAGCAAAATATTGTAGGCGGAGTTGGCGTTCACGACCAGGTACCGGATGCTTTCGGTACGGGAGGCATCTCCATCCGTGAACGTAGTCCTCAACTCCAGGTAACCCCGGACTTCCACCTGGTTATCCGCAAACCCATACAGGCACCCCGTGTAGGGCCTCAACAGGTCGGGGGACAACCGTAACTTATTAAACGTCGACAAGAACATGACGTCTGCCGAACTTCCTTGGTCGACAAGCACTCTGTGCACCTTTCTGCCGGCTGTGACGACTGAGATGACAACGGGGTCGTTGTCGTGGGGTACCACATCTCGGAGATCTCCCCTCGTGAACACGAGATCCGACTCCCATGGCTCACCCGAGAGTCTCTCTTCGATTGAATTGACCCCCCTCGCGTATTTCTTCCGCTGGGAGGCGGTGGGTCCCCCGCCGGAAAAACCTCCAGCAATGGTGTGGACCTCGCCAAGCACAGGCATCTCGTGTGCTGGTTCTTCCGCCAGCGGCGGCAAGGTGGCGGTCGTTGCGGGCTCCGCGACATAATCCTTTAAAAACCCAGTTCTCACCAGCTCATATAGCTGGTAACCCAACGACAGGCAGTTATCAATGTGGTGCCCGAAAGACTCGTGGAACTCGCACCAAGAGTCTTTGCGAGGCCCTAACACCTTGTAAGTCTTCGCCGGTCGCCTCAGCCTCTCGGCTATATTAGGCATGGCGATCAGGTCCTTCAGCTCCACCACAAAATTATACCTCGCCGGTCTCGCTCTTTCTCTGGCTGGGCGATCGCCTCTCGCTGGACCCCGGGACTGGGGCTTTCTGGCCTCGTAGGGGCGTCTCGCATCTGGCTTCTTTCTTCCCGTCGTGGTCTCATTGACCCTGACGGGTTGAGCTCGTGCCGGTCCCCTCGGGCGTGAGGGTACGACGCTGGTGCGCTTCACACACACATCCCCTTCAGAAGCAATATGTTCTACCGCCCTACGCCGTAGCTCAGCGAAAGTCCTAGGGCGGTTGCGAATGATGGATTCTCCAAAAGGACCGGGGCATACGCCTTTCACGAATGCGTACACGATCATAGGCTCCTCTGTCGTACGAACCTTCACGACCTGGGCCCCGAAGCGATTGATGTATTCCTTCAGGGTCTCCCCTTGATACTGCTTCACATCAAACAGATCGTAGGAGACCGGCGGCGGGGCCTTGTTTGCTAAGTATTGTTCCCTGAACAGACGTGACAATTGGCGGAAAGATGTGATATGACCATCCGGAAGGCTGATGAACCAGTCCATAGCCATCCCGGTCAGGGTGCTCATAAAGAGCTTGCACTTGGCAGCGTCAGAACCGCCTACCAGGACCATCTGTCTGTGAAATGCAGCAAGGTGCGTCTCTGGGTCCTCCATCCCGGTGAAGATCACCTTAGGCCCCGCGAACGTGTTCAGGATCACTGCATCTAGGATCTCCTGCGAGAAGGGAGTGGAAAACTCCCTTGGTGGGGAATGGTTCTCCATCTCGTCATGTCCATGCCGCCTCCGATCATTTCTCAGGCCCTGGCGCAACTCCTCATTTACGCGGTGGAGCTCTTCATTCCGCTCATGCGAGGCATCGAGATCTGCCTGCATGCGTTCCTGTTCCAGTTTCGACTCCGCCATGTCCTGCTGCAGCCGCCTCATTATCTCCAGGACCTGTTGCATGGATAGTTCTGCTGGGGCTGCGCGTGCTGTACTTCGTCTGGTGGGGGCCATTGTCACTCCAACCTCCTCCAACGTTACTGCGACTTAGTAGATTTTCTCGAACTTGTGATGGGACTCATGTTTTATATCGGCCCCACGGTGGGCGCCAAATGTTCCGTCCGGTTGATCGGGACGTCTTCGTGCGCGACCTCAACTGTCAGCTAGGGACTCCTTCCCACTAGTTATCTGTGGATTCCTGCAAAAAAGAGGACGAAGAGGCACCCTAGCGGCCGTTTGCACTCCGACGCTCAAGTCAGCCAGCAAGAAACACCAAAACTGTGCACCTCTGTCTCTGAGCACCGCGTATGGCACTCTGAAGGTGGTAAGAAGAACTGTGTATAGTGTGTGTGTTTTCTCCCTCAGGAAAAGCTCTTTCCCCAGTCCCTTGTACGTAACCTCAAGGCACGAGCAAGCAACTAAAGAGTTCTGGTAAATTTGCCAAAAGTTCGAACCCTGTTTCCAACATTCTCAGCGCTATTTAAACTACCCAAGCATTTAAAACGCCTTTAATTACAAATGTAACGCACTCAATCAGCGTATCTAATTAGAAAACGTAGCGCATTTAAGACGTTGAAACGCTTGGGAGCCATTATAGTACCTGAACGCTCGAAACGGAAACTGTAATGAATTACTTTAATTACCTGGCACCTGACTAAAGGGTGTTTCTATTCTGACATGGCCGTCGTACACATGGAGGGCCTCACGACGCCGTGACCCCATCTGGGGGCGTTTCTGCCCATTTGGGGACGTTTCTACGTGTGAGTCCTCCTGCTTGGGAGTGCTACTGCGCTAGGGGTGACTTTTTGGGTGCCAACTCATGCCCCCAATCATCTAGTCACTTACTTTGAGAGCGTATCTGCCTTCCTCTCGTACCCTGCACCCGGCTACCCTGGGCGTGACCTTCCTCTTGAGTCGTATCTATCCCAAAGGCGTCTCTGGGGCGGCAGGGGTACTTCACGAGTCCGGCTGCCCTACACTGGTGCTATCACTATGGCCTTGAAGCCACCTTTTCCTTCTCTTTATCGCTGCCCCGGGTTATCGGGACCTGAGGCCTTTCCACAGCGTCGCTCCCTCCATGGTCTTTCCTACCCATGGGTATCGGGGAACCACACTGTGATTGCCTTGCTTTAGTACTGTGTTATCTGGCGACGCCCTGGTTGGGCGACGCCTTCCCCTAGGCGACGCCTTGCCTTGGCGACGCCTCTTCTCGACGACGCTGGCACTTAGCGTCTCTTCACCTAGGCAACGCCTGGTGGTGACTTTGACCCCTGGTGTTGACTTTGACCGTGATTTAGTCAACGCCCGGGTACGGGACGGTACAGGAGTGTATCTACCTTTCTCTCATACCATGCACGTGGTCCTCCCCTGGGCGTGGCCCCCGCACGGGTCGTATCTGTCCTAGGGTTTCCTAGCAGTGGCGTGGGTACTTCACGAGTTGGGTTACTCCCTACTGGTACTAGGACTGTGGCCTTGAAGCCGCCTTTCTCTTTCTTTTTGTCGCCATTTTGAGCTGTCAAGGAGGCCCGAGCCCTCCTTATGATGTCTTGACTCGGCTATTGTCTTATCTTGGTGATGCCTTTATATAGCGACGCCTCTCTTGGGCGACGCCTTTGCGAGGCGACGCCTTTACCTGGCAATGCCCCAAGCGGTCAACCTGTTGACTTTCTTTCCCTTCTGTGGGGCCCTCGAGCGGTCCCACTGTGTGTTGACTTTGACTTTGACTTTTGGTCAACGCCTGGGGACGGAACTGTACAAAAATGCAAGTGAAAAAAAAAAACTAGAAAAGTCCTATAGTGAAAGTAAAATTGACACTGAGATCCCACTGACACAGTTTCACACTAATGCACTTTTAGTATTACAAAGTTTATTAGGATTTCCTTTGGAACATTTTCCCTAACAGTTGAAATGTAAAATATACATAAAAAATTACACAAAGTTATGTGATACAAAAAAGTACAAAAAGAAAGTCTTTGTTGAACAATGCTTTCTTTGTGAGGACAATGAATGAATTGCTTGCTGAATTCTCTTTGATAATTTTCTCTCCTTTGAGAAAAAATTTCAATGCCAAAGTGTAAATACCACAAAAAGTAGCTTAAATGTCCTCTTCCACAAACACCAAAAAGGGATGAACACCAACACCTTTAACCAAAATGTAAGCCAAGAAAATAAAAGCAACAAAAGCTTAATTTGAAAACTTAAAAATCAAAATGAATTAACGAGAGAAACAACAAGGAAAAAACAAAAAGTACAAACAACAATTAAGGCTAAAATAAAATACTAGCAAAATCAAAAGGAACCTAAGATTAGCTCTAGAATAGATGACAAAACAAAAATCTAGAGTGAACAAGCACTGAATATTTGTAGTAGTTTTTCTAGAATGAATTTTTGGGTGCAATTTTTATGGTAAAATATCAACTCAAGATTTGATCAAAATGCAAAAAAATTGAGGTTAAACGGATGTGTATACATTGAAAAATAATAGAGAAGTTACTACACAACAAAGCATTTGGAGCTCAGGGTTCAGACACAATTTCAACACTGGAAAAGGAACTTGTACAAATCATTTCAAAATGTGTATGGTGAATTTTATGCTCAAAATTTAACCAGAACAAGGTAACATTATAAAAAGGCTTGGTAAAAATTTCAACACAAAACAAATAAGGGGAAGTAAATTCCAATCCGAAAGCTAATTACACACTAAATCGCTTTTTGATTCACAATAAAAGTCTTGACTGTTATTATTTATAACCTTTTTTTTTCTATTTTTTATTTGGATGTGCATTTTTAAATAGATGTTAACAACATATCAAAGCTTTCATATAAAAAATTTCACGAATTTTGGACTTAATTAAGTTAGAATAAAATTGAAAATGTAGGTCAAAATTACACAAATTTGGAATTGGAAAGAAACCTAAGAATCCAATGAACAAATAGTACAACAAGAATTCAAAGATAATAAAATAAAAAAGTTTCAAAGGCTTATACAAATGTAAACAAATTCACAAACACCTAGTGTGCACCCTAAGAGACATTTTCACAAACACTTATGAAAATAAGCTGAAAACTAGAATCATTGAACAATTAAAGAAAAACATGATGTGAAAGACAACATACAGTATTATAAATTGGAATTAACACCTAATAGCACACATAAACTAAATCAAACACTAAATTAAACCAAACAACAACACAAAATCAAACATTGAATTAAACCAAGCAATAAAACAAAATCAACAAAAACATTAAGAATAGTACATGTTATGGTGCAGACACTATATGGAACTGTTTTACAAGGATTTGACAAACAAAAAACAAACCGTTTAGATTATTTATATGAAAGATTAAATGGTGGAAAAGAAAAGGAAACCAAAAAAACACAAGATTAAATGGTGGAAACAACAAGAACTTGAAGAACAATGATGAAGAACAAGGCAAACAGTGTAAATTTATTTTTAAACGGTGGACTTACTTCCTCATATTGAGTTTGTTTATAACCAAGTAGTTAATTCTACTTCTTCTCACACCCATTTTGAGGTTGTGTATGGGTTTAATCCCCTTACACCTCTTGACCTACTTCCTATTCCTGTCTTTGATGAAGTATTGTGCAAGCATGGTTTTGAAAAATCAATTTTTATTAAAAAATAGCACTAACTCATCAAGCGCCAAATAGAAAGGAAGGTAGGCAAGTATGTTAAACATGCCAATAAGGGGTGCAAAGCTGTTATCTTTGAACCTGGGGAATGGGTTTGGCTTCACTTGAGGAAGGATCACTTCCCTACTCAAAGGAAATCCAAACTTCTGCCCTGTGGTGATGGTCCCTTTCAGATCAATAAAAGGATTAATGATAATGCTTATGAGTTAGATTTATCTGACACGTCATTAGGGAGTAATTCTTTCAATGTTAGTGATTTAACTCCTTTCTCTATAGGTGTTTCAAATTCGTGGACGAATTCTCTCCAACCCAGGGAGCATGATGAAGCCGTGAGAGATAGAGAACCCACTGAGCTAGCCCAACCTTCCAGAAGGATGACTAGGAGCATGATACAAGACTCAGGGCTAGGTCAGGATCACTCCATAGCCAGTACCTCAGAGCCTATCATTCCTTAGAGGACCACTAAGAGCATATCCACATGATAGGAGCTGGCTAACCTCTTTATTTTTAATTTCAGTAAATTATGGTGTATATAGCATAATATGGGGTGAACTTAGCATAAATTGGGCTCACTTTGGGGGTTCCAAATAGAAGAATAAACTAGAGTAGGGTGTACTTAGTAAATTGGGCTTCTGCCAAACTTTCCTTTCATGACATGTGCACCTAGGTTTAGGGTTTCTTTGACCTACCTTCTAGAAGGCATCTCACAAATGACACCTCTACCTTTCTCACTCTTGCTCCCTAAGTCACTCTCTCCTATATAAAGGGTGTCTTGCCTCGTGTACTTTTACACTTGAATTTGAATTAAGAAGAGAAAATCTGCTTGTGTGATTAGTGAGCTTTGTCTCCTAAATTGTTCTTGGGTGCTATCTTGAAAGTAGTGCACCTCAAGTGGCGGCTCCTTACCACTCATCTTGGAAGTTACCATCCTTCCAAGTGGCGTGACTCCTTACTCCACTTTTTCATAAGCTTTCTTCATCTCTTCACCTTTTCATTTCCTTCTTTCCGCCACTCTTTTTCCATTTTTTATGTTCTTCCTTTTCTTCATTTACAATCCGGTTCATCTATTATATTTGCTTCCCTTTTTTGTTTTTAATGTCGCACCTAATCATCATCATCACCTTATATTTTGTTTTCTATTTTGCTTTCTAGAAGAAAATTTCCATACTTACTTAACCACTTGGTTAAGTTCGTGACTAGTGGCAATCTTCTTTGAGCTTATTACCATATTCTACTGAAATAAAAAACTCAAACAAAGTGCAACCCATAAAATGTGCAATCCCAAACCCTAAACCCTAAAACAAAAGTCTCTATCTCATCATATGTGCTACAAACAAAATGTGTTAGATCTATAACATTAAAAGTAGTATGTACTCCATATTCCTCAGGTAGATCCAACTGCTATGCATTTTTATTGATTCTCTTGAGGACCTTGAAAGGACCATCTCCTTGGGGACTAAGCTTAGACTTCCTTTAACTAGGGAATCTATCTTTTCTAGGGTGCAGCCAAAATGAGTCTCCCTCTTTAAAAATTATCTCCTCCTTCCCCTTATTGTTATGTTTTATGTATTTCTCAGTTTGTTTCTATATTTGATTTTTAATCCTCTCATGTAATTTTTTAACAAACTCGGCTTTTATTACCCATTCCTTATGCCCAAATTCATGTGGATTAGGTAAAGATAACAAATCCAAAGGAGTGTGAGAATTAAAACCATATACAGCCTCAAATGGGGAAATCTTAGTAGTCTTATGGACCACTCAATTCTATGCAAACTCAATATGAGGAAGGTACTCATCCCAAGATGTGTGGTTTCCTTTCATAACCTAAGCATAGTTGATAGAGATCTATTCACTACCTTTGTTTCTCCATCCTTTTGAGGGTGACAAGAAGTTGAAAAGTTCAACTTAATTCCTAGCCTTTCCCAAAGAATTCTCAAAAAATGGCTAACAAAACTATGGTTTTAGGTGGACCATGAAGTCTTACCACTTCTCTAAAGAAGAGTTTGGAGATGTTGTTAGCATCATCCACTTTATGGAAGGGTATGAAATGAGCCATCTTGCTAAACCTATCCACTACCACAAAGATGGAATCAAAACCTCTTTGTTTCCTAGGAAGCCCTAAAATGAAGTCCATGGTAATGTCTTCCCATGGAGCACAAGCAAGAGGAAAAGGAGTGTAAAGTACATGAGGCATTGTCTTAGATTTAGCTTTTAAACATGACATGCATCTATGACAATGTCTTTGAACTTCTTTTCTCATATGGGGCCAAAAGAATTTTCCTTGTAAAAGTTCAAGAGTTTTATCAACTCAGAAATGACCCATAAGACCTGCTTCATGTTACTCTTTGATAACATGAAAATTACTCTAGAAATTCCATCCACTTTGCATGTCTTTTGTTCAACTTATGCTGACCCTTAATGATGGAAGAGGCCCAGCATACTCCATCACTTAAGTAATTTCAAAGACTCATGATCACTATGAATAAAAATTCTTTTGAAACCAAATAGTGTTCCCAAGTCTGCAGGGCCCTCACAAGTGCATAGAGCTCTTTACCATAGGTGGGGTAGTTGAGGGTTGCACCATGTAATTTTTCACTAAAATATGTAATTGGGCACCCACCCTACAATAACAATGCACATATGCCTACTTCTGATGCATCACACTCTATCTCAAAAGTTTTTTAAAAGTTTGGCAAAGCTTGAATGGGTGCATTAGTGAGTTGAGCTTTCAACTTTTGAAAGGGTTGCTCATGTTTCTCTGTCCAACAGAATGGAGTGTCTTTCATCACTAACTCATTGAGTGGTGAAGCTAAACTTGAGAATATTGGAACAAATCTACTATAAAAGCTTGCTAACCCATGGAAGCTCCTAACATCTCCTACATTATGCGGTGTTAGCCACTCTTAGATGGCTTTGATTTTCTCGGGGTTAACATGGACCCCAATTTTGTTGACTATAAAACATAAAAATACAACATTATCAACACAAAAAGTACAATTATCTATATTAGCAAACAAATTGTTATTCCTAAGAACTAACAAGATTTCCCTAAGATGACCTAGATGAGACTCTAAACTCTAACTATACACTAAAATATCATCAAAGTAAAGTACTACATATTTACCTATACAATCCCTAAGAACATGATTCATAAGCCTCGTGAAAGTGCTAGGTGCATTAGTGAGACCAAAAGGCATCACTAACAACTTATATAATCCAAATTTGGTCTTAAAAGAAGTTTTCCACCCATCACCCTTTTTTATTCCTATTTGGTGATAACCACTTTTGAGATCAATCTTGGAAAATATTGTGGACCCATGCAATTCATCAAGCATATCATCAAGTCTAGGAATTGGATGCCTGTATTTGATAGTGATGTTATTGATGGTTCTACAATCACAACACATTCTCCACTTGCCATCTTTTTTAGGCACCAATAAAACAGGTACAACACAAGGACTTAGGCTCTTTTGGACCTAGCCCTTCTCCAACAATTCCTAAACCTGAGATTCTATCTCCTTAGTCTCTTCCAAATTAGTTTTGTATGTCGATCTATTTGGTAGACTAGCTCCAAGCATTAAAACAATTTGATGTTTTATGCCCCCTGAAAGGTGGAAGTCCAGTTGGTCCTTCCTTAGGGAACACATCATCTAATTCTTTTATAATACTTTTGACCCTAGAAGGTAGAACATTGGGTTTTGAAAGTGTGGTGAGGCCTGAAATTTCCTCACATAGAAGAATTTTGTTAACTTCATTTTTCTCCAAATTTTGTTTTATCTTAATGACCTTGTTGAAAGGAGCACGCTTCTCCTATGCCTCAACATTGTCCCTGTTCCGTCCGGTTGACCGGGACGTCTTCGTGCGCGGCCTCAACCGTCAGTTAGGGACTCCTTCCCCTCGTTGCCTGTGGATTCCTGCAAAAAAGAGGACAAAAAGGCGCCCTAGCGGCCGTGTGCACTCCGACGCTCAAGTCAGCCAGCAAGAAACACCAAAACTGTCCACCTACGTCTCTGAGCACCGCGTATGGCACTCTGAAGGTGGTAAAAGAACTGTGTATATGTGTGTGTGTTGTCACCTTCAGGCAAAAATATTCCCCAGTCACTTGTACGTAACCTTCAAGCACGAGCAAGCGACTAGAGAGTTCTCTGGTAAATTTGCCGAAAGTTCCAACCCTTTTTCCAACATTCTCTGCGCTATTTAAACTACCCAAGCATTTAAAGCGCTTTTAATCACAAACGTAACGCACTCATTAAAGCGTTTAATTAGAAAACGTAGCGCATTTAAGACGTTGAAACGCTTGGGAGCCATTATAGTACCTGAATGCTCGAAAGGGAAACTGTATTGAATGACTTTTAATTACCTGGCACCTGACTAAAGGGTGTTTCCATTCTGACATGGCTGTTGTACACGTGGAGGGCCTCACGACGCCGTGACCCCATCTGGGGGCGTTTCTGTCCATCTGGGGATGTTTCTACGTGTGAGTCCTCCTACCTGGGAGTGCTACTGCGCTAGGGGTGACTTTTTGGGTGTCAACTCATGCCCCCAAGTATCTAGCCACTTACTTTGAGAGCGTATCTGCCTTCCTTTTGTACTCTGCACCCGGTTGCCCTGGGCGTGACTTTCCTCTTGAGTTGTATCTGCCCCACAGGCGTCTCTGGGGCGGGAGGAGCACTTCACGAGTCAGGCTGCCCTACACTGGTACTATTGCTATGGCCTTGAAGCCACCTTTTCCTTCTCTTTATCACTGCCCCGGGTTATCAGGACCTGAGGCCTTCCCACGGCGTCGCTCCCTCCATGGTCTTTCCTACCCATGGGTATCGGGGAACCACACCGTGATCGCCTTGCTTTAGCACTGTTTGATCTGGTGACGCCCTGGTTGGGCGACGCCTTGACCTAGGCGACGCCTTGCCTTGGCGACGCTTCCTCTTGGCGTCTCTCCACCTAGGCGACGCCTTGCGTTGACTTTGACTCTCCAGTCGTTGACTTTGACTTTGACTTAGTCAACGCCCGGATACGGGACGGTACACAAGCCCCCCAGTCTTAAGCTGAAGACTTGTCTTCAGCGTAAAGACTAAAGCCTCGCCCACGCCGTCCACGTGCCATCCTGATGACGTGTCATTCCCTGCTGACTCGACAATTCTCGAATTGTTGACGTGACGCTCTCTGAACCCTAGGAGCGCTCTTACTGATTGATTTGACCTCCTCTGAAACGATGATGATAACACCTTTTGGGCTAACCTTGATCGCGCGCCACGTGGCCCATCGCGCGGCCATCCTCCAGAGACCTTTGCGTTTCCCCTGGGCAATTGACCCTCTGACGCGTGGCACGATCCTACGGCCCTCAGTTAGCGCATCTTGAGTTGCGAAATGTAACGTTTAAGTTACTCCAAACCCCGCGCTCACCCTACTGTTACATTCATTCGCTCTGCAACTCCGAACTGTTCATCGCCTTCAATACCCTTTTTCTCTGCAATTGCGATTCTCTCCTTCCTGCGCTCTTCTACTGCCTCCATTCCAATAGCAAAGGTACGATTTCGAGTACTCACGACTCTTCCCTTTCGTCGCATTATAGGATTTATTGAACTGCCTGGGACTGTTGTTATTCACGTATTACTGCATCTCTCCACTTCTTTTTCCTCCTCTGATTTTTCTCGCGTGGGTGACGCTTCCTGGGGCTCTTTCCCCTTCTTGCCATGGCTACACTTGCTAAACCCTTTTTCATCTCTTCTTTCTCCAGCTATCTATTTTCACCATGACGCGCGCGAACGCGGAGCCTGATTCTTCCCCTACGACCCCCAAGTCCAACTACAAAGCCTTCTACCCCTGGGCCCCCTACGAGCTCCTGAGTGAATGCACCAGCCTGACTTCCTTCCAAGACCTGGAAGCTCACCGGGGGGATCCCCATTTGTACAACTTTAACGCCTTCTGCCGCACACACGACGCCCACATATCCGTCCGTCCCAGCAGGCCTGGGGAACCTGTTTGTTTGGACGACAGACCTAGAAAGGGGAAACCCTTCTTCTTCATGTACCAGACCATGTTCAAGCGCGTAGGAGTGCGTCTCCCGTTCACTCCCTTCGAACGGGAGCTTCTTACTGAAATCAACACTGCCCCCGCCCAGCTTCATCCCAACAGCTGGGCATTCGTGAGGGGCTTTCAAATTCTTTGTGGACACCTGGGCATCCCTCCTTCTGTAGATGTCTTCCTGCATTTCTTTGAGGTGAAGAAGCAGGGGAAGAGCTTCTGGGTAAGCTTTTCCGGGATCGCAGGCAGGATCCTCCTCTCCCTCTTCCAGAATTCTTATAAGAATTGGAAAGGGAAGTTCTTCAGGGTGTGTAGCGCCAAGCACGATCCCACAGCTTTGGATGGCTTCCCCCTTTACTGGACGGAGCGCCCTAAATTGCTCAGGGCCAAAACCCTGGAAAAGCTATCTCCCGCCGATAGGGACGTAAGCAAAGCCTTGGCCGGGTTGGGGATCGTTTTTGATACCTTGAAGCTGGTTGCTAGCGAGTACAATGCTCACGCCCTGACCACCTACTTTGGTAAGGGGCTCTGCCCTCATCTTTTTGTTGTGAACAGCCTGCTATCGAACGTTTGTTCCCCCGGACTCTTATACTCATTTTATATTGTGCCATGTTACTTGCATTTCACGCCTCCATGTGTGTTGTAACTTTGCATAGCTGCTTTGGTCCTAATTCTTGCTGTTTGGCCTGTCTTGATGTAGGATCGGTGATGGGCGCTTCCATCCAAGAGAATGATGCTGGCGAAGGCAATGAAGGAGGCACGCGCCGCCAAGGCGGGCGCCTCCTCCACCCCTGCTGCCGATCCGATTCCCCCACCGACTCTGTCACCGCCACCTCCAGTCACTGCTGAAGCTCCCTCTAGCCCATCTCCGGCATCTCCACCTGGCCCCGAAGCGCTTCCAATTCCCAACTCTCCTCCGCCTATCGCCGTCGTTCCCCTAGCCGCGGCCTCGTCACCGACTCCAACCCCCCTTGACAAAGGGAAACGGGTTTTGGAGATTTTATCAGATGATGAGGACTCAGAAGGCGTGGCCCCCTTCAGAAGAAGAAAATCTGCGTGGGTTCCTCTTTCGGTAGAGGCGTCGCCTCAGGGAGGGAACCCCTTCATGGACAACCCCCCAAGTGCGACCTCACTCCCTCCCGTGACCCTACAAGAGGAAAGGGGCGAAGGCGCCGAATCTGCCCCGCCTCCGCCACCGACAGAAGCCATTGCTTCCCCTGCTTCCGTCGCTGCCGCCCCTGATTTCATCGCCATCCCTCCTCCGATTATGCATCTAATGAGGGGCTTCAGTGGCGGGACTCTGCCAGAGGGCACCGACAGGAAGGAAGGCATGCCCTTCTACTTGGGGGCCTTCTTGGCGGTGGCTCTTGAATGGCGCGCCCAGGCCAGAAACACGGTCATGCAGGCTCAAACTCTCCAGGCCTTAGAAACAAAGGCTACTACTCTGGAGGAGGAAATGAGGACCCTGGGGCGCCAGAACGAAACCTACCAAACCTCTCTGAGGCAAGCGCAAGAGTCCAAAGCAGAAACTGAGAGGCAACTGGCAGAGGCATTGGAGCTCCAGGCTGGCCTTTATACTCGTGAAGTCGCCCTCCAGGTCCAGGTAACGGGCCTTCAGGAATTGCTTAAAGCTGATGCAGAAATTCAAAAGGACCTGAAGGACCGTTGCCGTGAGCAGGCTGACAAGACGGGGCGGTTGGAGGGGGAAATTGATGTGATTCCAATAGCCACATAGAACAAGATTCTTGACACTTTGAGGAATCACCTTGAGCTGGAAAATATAGAGGCACTTTCTTAGAAGTTGGATCATGGTTCTAAGTCAAGAACTCACCAATAACAAGTACCAATTCCCAAACTCATTTGGTTGAACCAAATATTGTCAAATTGAATCAACAAAGGAAACATAAAATGAATTGACCGAACAGAATTATGCAAGAACACATAAGAACCGAACATAAAAGGAATTGAAAACAAAAACAGAACACATGTGCTGGAAAATTGGAATAGCCGAACCAAAACATGCTCAAGAACACAAGACAACAAGAGTAATTGAAAGAGAAGAAAGGAAGGAGAAGAGAATGCTCATGAAGATGGAAGATAGGTTGGATGTTCACGCCACTAGAAGTATGGATGCTCCTAGATGAGTGTGGAAGCCGCCACTTGAGGAAACCATGGTCCTTCAAGATAAGACTAGAGTAGAAGCTCAAAAGCTCTCCAAATGCTCACTCCAATTTTGAGTATAGTTTCTTTAGATGAATTCAAATCTGAAATTTACAAGGAAGGCACCTCTATTTATAGCCTAAGGTGCTGAAAATTGAAAGCTAAAACAAAACAAAATTCCCTCCAAAACAAGCTAGAACTGGCGCTAAAATGCAAGGCAAGGAAGGTGTGATCCTTTCCTTCACTTTGGCACCCCCTATTCTACTCCTACACCTATCTACTAATACACCCCCCTAAAGCTCCTAACTAAAACCTAAAAGATGCTATAACAAAAGAGGTTTCTAAGGTTTCCCTCTAAGCACCTTCAACTAAAGACACTACAAAAAGAGAAAATAAATGTCCTCTAGCTCCCAAGGCTTTGAACATGCTTCTTGTAATCCTTTGAGGTGGACTTTGACCTCCATGGGCGTCCTTCATTTGTGCCTCCACCTCTTCTTGAGCTTGATGAGTGGCCTCCATGTTCTCTTGGGCTTGATCTCCATCATACTCCCCGAGTTGGAGAGAATTTGACCACGAATTCTGGAGACCTACAGAAAAAGGAGTTAGATCGCTGACATTAAAAGTATGACTACCTAAGAATGTATCAGGCATATCTAACTCATAAGCATTGTCATTAATCCTCTTGAGGACTTGGAAAGGTCCATCCCCTCGAGGCATAAGTTTGGACTTCCTTTGAGTAGGAAAACGATCCTTCCTCAAGTGAAGCCAAACCCAATCGCCCTCATCAAACAACAATGCTTTTCTCCTTTTATTGGCAAGTTCAGCATACTTGCCAACCTTCTTCTCAATTCTCCTCTTGATGTCTTTATGCAAAGTTTTCACAAAAGAAGCCTTTTCATCCCCATCTTTGCACAAGACATCGTCAAGAAGGGGAATAGGAAGGAGATCAAGAGGTGTTAGGGGATTAAACCCATAGACCACCTCAAAAGGAGAATGGGAGGTGGTAGAATTTACTACTCGGTTATATGCAAACTCAACATGGGGTAGTAAATTCTCCCACACTCTAGGATTCCCCGAAATAAAGCATCTCAATAGTTGTCCTAAAGTTCTATTCACCACCTCGGTTTGACCATCAGTTTGTGGGTGGCAAGTGGTAGAAAATAAAAGCTTAGTTCCAAGCTTGCCCCACAAGGTCTTCCAAAAGTGACTCAAGAATTTAGGATCTCTATCGGACACTATAGACCTAGGAATCCCATGCAAGCGAACCACTTCTTGAAAGAAGAGGTTTGCAATGTGGCATGCATCATCCACTTTGTGGCAAGGAATAAAGTGAGCCATCTTTGAAAAACGATCCACTACCACAAAAATGGAGTCCTTTCCCTTTGATGTCTTGGGTAAGCCTAAGATGAAATCCATAGATATATCTACCCAAGGCATTGAAGGGATAGGAAGAGGAGTATAAAGACCATGGGGATGCATTTTAGATTTAGCTTTGCGGCAAGCTATGCATTTATCACACAAACTATGAACATGCTTATGCATATGAGGCCAAAAGAAATGTTCATGCAACACATCCAAAGTTTTAGCAACCCCAAAATGACCCATTAAGGCCCCCTCATGAGCTTCTCTAACAAGAGATAATCTAATAGAGCATTGGGGAACACAAAGACGTTTTCCCTTAAAAAGAAAGCCATCTTGAATAAAAAAATCTTTGTGTCCTCCCTTAAGACACTCTTGATAGAGGAGAGAAAAATCAAGGTCATCATGATAAAGTTCCTTAATGTGATCAAAACCAAGATATTGAGAGGTTAAAAGATTTAGCAAGGTGTATCTTCTAGAAAGAGCATCCGCCACAATATTTATTTTGCCTTGCTTGTGTTTGATCACATAAGGAAATTGCTCAATGAATTCCACCCACTTAGCATGCCTCTTGTTAAGTTTGTTTTGGCTTTTCAAATATTTAAGAGATTCATGATCACTATGTATCACAAACTCTTTGGGAAAAAGACAGTGTTGCCAAGTAAACAAAGCCCTAACAAGTGCATATAATTCCTTATCATAGGTGGAATAGTTGAGATGACTTCCCTTCAATTTCTCACTAAAATAGGCTATGGGGTGGCCCTCTTGAAGGAGAACAGCCCCAATACCTATGCTTGAAGCATCACACTCAATCTCAAATGTCTTAGTGAAATTAGGAAGGGCCAAGATGGGAGCATTAGTCAATTTTTCTTTCAAAGTATCAAAAGCATTTTGTTGTGCTTCTCCCCAATGAAAGACCACATCCTTTTTCACTATGTCATTGAGTGGTGCGGCAATGGTACCAAAGTTTGGGACAAATCTTCTATAGAAAGAAGCAAGCCCATGAAAACTTCGGACCTCATTCAAAGATTTCGGTGTAGGCCACTTTTGAATGGCCACCACCTTGGTTTTGTCCACATGGACCCCTTTACAACTCACAACAAACCCTAGGAATTCTATATGATCAAGAGCAAACATACATTTAGCAAGGTTAGCATACAAATGTTCCTTCCTAAGGGTTTCCAAAACTTGCCTAACATGCAACCTATGGTCATTCAAAGATAAGCTATAAATGAGAATGTCATCAAAGTAAACCACAACAAACTTACCAATGAAAGGTCTAAGAACATGATGCATGAGGCGCATGAAGGTACTTGGTGCATTAGTTAAACCAAAAGGCATAACTAACCACTCATATAAACCAAAGTTGGTCTTAAAAGCCGTCTTCCATTCATCACCCGGTTTGATACGGATTTGATTGTAGCCGCTTTTAAGATCAATCTTTGAAAAGATTTTTGAACCATGTAATTCATCCAACAAATCATCTAATCTAGGTATGGGATGCCTATACTTAATGGTTATGTTATTTATGGCCCTACAATCCGAACACATTCGCCATGTGCCATCCTTTTTTGGCACTAAGATGATAGGCATAGCACAAGGACTCATGCTATCTTGCACCCACCCTTTTTCAATCAAAGCCTCAACTTGTTGGCGAATTTCCTTGGTTTCACTTGGATTGGTCCTATATGCGGGACGATTTGGTAAAGAAGAGCCCGGTATCAAATCAATTTGGTGCTCAATCCCTCTCAAAGGTGGAAGGCCATTTGGAGGATCTTGAAACACATCTTTGAACTCTTCTACCAAATTTTCCAAGCAATGAGGACTATCAACAAGTGTTTCTATGCTAAGAGTTCTAGGGATGGCTAAAAAAAGAGGATGATGAGCCACTATTTCCCTTTCAATGTCACGCCTAGACACAAGGAGTGTAGGCTTAGAACTCTTATCTTTTTTATCTTTTTTATCTTTTTCACTCTCCCTCTTTTTCTTCATGATAACTTGGTCCTCATGGACTTCTCTTGGAGAGAGAGATTTTAAAGTAACCTTGTGACCATGGAATTCAAAAGATAATTTGTTGGTAAAGCCATCATGTAAAACTTTTCTATCAAATTGCCAAGGCCTTCCCAAAAGAACATGAGTGGCTTCCATGGGCACAACATCACATAATACCTCATCTTTGTATTTTCCAATGGAGAAATGGATGAGGACTTGTTTATTAACAATTATTTCTCCTAATTCACTAAGCCATTGTAATTTGTAGGGCTTTGTATGAGAGATAGTAGGCAATCCAAGCTTATCTACTACTCTTGTACTAGCCACATTTGCACAACTACCCCCATCCACTATCAAGGAACAAATGTTGTTTTGAATAAGACATCTTGTATGGAAAATATTTTCCCTTTGACTTTCATCAAAAGGTTGTGAAACTTGTCCAAGAAGTCTTCTCACAACTAACAAGTCCCCTTCAAGTGGACATTCACTCTCTTCCTCACTAGATGCATGAGAATGCAATGAATGCTTTGAAGAATCCGAATCATGCTCACTAACTACAATGCCCTCATGCATGTACATACTTCGTTTTGAAGGACAATTTGCAGCAATATGACCATAACCCATACATTTAAAGCATTTAGTGTTAGATGTTCTAGTGGGAGACTTAGGTCTAGATGTTGATGGCTTAGATTCCTTGGGTTTGAAAGAAGAATCTTTGGAAGGATGTTTTGAAAAAGAAGTTTTGTTTCTCCAAGACTTGGAGTAGTATCCATTATTGGAAGCATTTTTAAAAGAGTTTTTCTTAGCAAGTTGGGCTTCCACCTTCATTGCAAGATGAACTAAAGAGCCCAATGATGAATACTCTTGTAACTCAACAATGTCTTGGATATCCTTCCTAAGACCACTCACAAACCTAGCAACCATGGCTTCTTCACTTTCTTCTAATTCAATTTTAAGCACAAGCGTCTCAAGCTCCTTATAATATTCATCCACATTTAGCGTGCCTTGTTGAAACCGTTGGAGTCTCAACATGAGGTCTTTCCTAAAATGTGGGGGCACAAACCTAGCGCGCATATGATCCTTTAAAGAGTTCCAAGAGTCCACGGGAGGACCCTTGTGATAGATAATGTCCTTTACAATCCCATGCCACCATTTCATGGCATAATCACTAAACTCTAGGGTGGCTAGCTTGAGCTTATGCTCATCTTGGATCTCATGGATCTCAAAAATTTGTTCACACTTAGCCTCCCAATCTAAATACACATTTGGATCACTAGAACCATTAAAACAAGGTAGTTTGACCGAAGGAAGCTTGGACTTTGCATCATGGTAGAAGCCATTGCCGTAGTGAATTCTTTCCCCTTGGTGATGATGTCTTTGTCCATGGACTTGGGGTGGAGGTCTCCTTCTCCTATGCTCATCTTCACGGCCAACATCATTTGAAGAAGCTCTTGAAGATGGTCTATGAGAATGATGTCCATCATGGATAGAAGGAGATGGTCTAGTTTGTTTGACCTCCATCTTTTGCAATTTCTCTTCCAACCTTCTAATTGTTCTTTGAGCTTCATGTAATTCACCAAGAATTGAAGCTTTGGAAGGAGAATTCTGCTTGGAGGATGCATCACTTGAAGATCCAGCCATTTGTAATTAAAAAACAGCAAACACACAAAACAGCAAACAAGTTAAAAATTAGCAAAAACAGTGAGCTTTCCAATTGAAACTGCCGAAGTGAATTTAAGGCTGAAAAGATATCACTCTCAAAGAAATAATGTTCTTGCACCAATCTGATCTTGAGGCCTTGGAATCCTCAAATGAAATATGTCAAAGCAAGCACACCAATCTTAAGAGCAAACCACCACAAAACCAATGAAACAATAAAGACAAACAAGAAAAGGTATAAGCAAGGAAAGGTAATTGCAAAAGGAAAACTATGTGTAAGACAAACTCAAAGAGTAAGAATGAAAGACAATCAAGAAAATAAAGAACTCAATGAGAAAAGTAGGCACACAAAAGAATACCTAAGGAAAAGCACTAGAGTAGATGAAGAAAACAAAAAAAAATTTAGCTACTGGAAATTTTTTTTTAATGCAAACTGTGTTTGATATTCACTGATTTAACTGGAACGTTGTAGAGCGAACTGGATTATGAAATTTATACCACAGAAACTTCAAGATGTTAACTCAAAAATGGCACTGGAATCAATTAAAAACAGTAAGCCAATTGAGAGAAATAAATTTTTTAAAATCACTGCCAGATTACCGTATTTTTTTCGGCAGGAATGTACACTTTTTTTATTTTATTTATCATTTTTTGTGTACTTCATATTTTTGAATGATTCTTTTTTCTATTCTTTTCTAACACTTTCAATATCTCAAATCCAGAATTTCAGAATTTTACAGTACGTAAATCAATTGCAATAAGGAAAAACAGTAAGCACTTTTTTCAGAAACAGAGGAATCCTAATAGGAATAAAAAAACAGGATGATGAACTAGCAAAGACATAATAGAAAATGATGTATTGGAACTTGTATAGGTCTAGAATACAAGTATGAACTCAATGCTAAAAAGAAAATGCTCAAAGGATCAACATCAATTCAGAAAAAATATATGACACCAAAGCAAGAAACAATCAAAACAATAAAAGTACTACTAGAAGTAATGACATATATGGAATAACATGACTAAGACAAAACTTAACAAGATTCAAAAATTAAAAGACACAACACAAATTGTAACAAGTGGAAGGAAGCTTAAGGTAAACTCTAGGAAGGATAATGCCATTCCAAAAGAGCAACCATACTCATAAGAATTATGAGTGCCATAAACCTTTCCACAAACACTTGGAGCAAAAGAAAAACAGCAAGAATACTCAATTAAAATTCTAAAACAGAAACTTAAATTGCAAGAAAAATTAAAGAGCTCTTGAAATAAAGTGCACACAACTCAACAATTAAACAAGAATGAACCTAAGACTCATGATACCACATGATGTGATTCCAATAGCCACATAGAACAAGATTCTTGACACTTTGAGGAATCACCTTGAGCTGGAAAATGTAGAGGCACTTTCTTAGAAGTTGGATCATAGTTCTAAGATCAAGAACTCACCAAAACAAGTACCAAATCCCAAACTCATTTGGATGAACCAAATATTGTCAAATTGAATCAACAAAGGAGAAGGAAAAGAACAAACCGAACAGAATTGAACTTCAAAACAAAAGAACCGAACAGAATTTAAAAACTAAACAGAAAATAGGTGCTGGAAAATTAAAGGAACCGAAACAAAAACAACTCAAAACTCAAGGCAATAAGAACAAATTGAAGAAGAAGAAAGGAAGGAGAAGAGAATGCTCATGAAGATGGAGGAATGGTTGGATGATCACGCCACTAGAAGAATGGATGCTCCTAGATGAGTGTGGAAGCCGCCACTTGAGGAAACCATGGTCCTTCAAGATAAGACTAGAGAAGAAGCTCAAAGCTCTCCAAATGCTCACTCCAATTTTGAGTATAGTTTCTTTAGATAAAATTCAAATCTGAATTTTACAAAGGAAGCACCTCTATTTATAGCCTAAGGTGCTGAAAAATAGGTGGGAAATTTCAAATAAACTCATTTGAAATTCCCACCAAAAACAAGTCACATGGGAGGTGTGACCTTTTTCTACTATGATACCTCCCAAAAACTACACCTACACCTATCTACTAATACACCCCCCTAAAGGTCCTATTTAAAACCTAAAAGATGCTATAACAAAAGAGGTTTCTAAGGTTTCCCTCTAAGCACCTTCAACTAAAGACACTACAAAAAGAGAAAATAAATGTCCTCTTGCTCCCAAGGCTTTGAACATGCTTCTTGTAATCCTTTGAGGTGGACTTTGACCTCCATGGGCATCCTCCATTTGTGCCTCCACCTCTTCTTGAGCTTGATGAGTGACCTCCATGTTCTCTTGGGCTTGATCTCCATCATACTCCCCGAGTTGGAGAGAATTCGACCACGAATTCTGGAGACCTACAGAAAAAGGAGTTAGATCGCTGACATTAAAAGTATGACTACCTAAGAATGTATCAGGCATATCTAACTCATAAGCATTGTCATTAATCCTCTTGAGGACTTGGAAAGGTCCATCCCCTCGAGGCATTAGTTTGGACTTCCTTTGAGTAGAAAAACGATCCTTCCTCAAGTGAAGCCAAACCCAATCGCCCTCATCAAACAACAATGCTTTTCTCCTCTTATTGGCAAGTTCAGCATACTTGCCAACCTTCTTCTCAATTCTCTTCTTGATGTCTTTATGCAAAGTTTTCACAAAAGAAGCCTTTTCATCCCCATCTTTGCACAAGACATCGTCAAGAAGGGGAATAGGAAGAAGATCAAGAGGTGTTAGGGGATTAAACCCATAGACCACCTCAAAAGGAGAATGGGAGGTGGTAGAATTTACTACTCGGTTATATGCAAACTCAACATGGGGTAGTAAATTCTCCCACACTCTAGGATTCCCCGAAATAAAGCATCTCAATAGTTGTCCCAAAGTTCTATTTACCACCTCGGTTTGACCATCGGTTTGTGGGTGGCAAGTGGTAGAAAATAAAAGCTTAGTTCCAAGCTTGCCCCACAAGGTCTTCCAAAAGTGACTCAAGAACTTAGGATCTCTATCGGACACTATAGACCTAGGAATCCCATGCAAGCGAACCACTTCTTGGAAGAAGAGGTTTGCAATGTGGCATGCATCATCCACTTTGTGGCAAGGAATAAAGTGAGCCATTTTTGAAAAACGATCCACTACCACAAAAATGGAGTCCTTTCCCTTTGATGTCTTGGGTAAGCCTAAGATGAAATCCATAGATATATCTACCCAAGGCATTGAAGGGATAGGAAGAGGAGTATAAAGACCATGGGGATGCATTTTAGATTTAGCTTTGCGGCAAGCTATGCATTTATCACACAAACTATGAACATGTTTATGCATATGAGGCCAAAAGAAATGTTCATGCAACACATCCAAAGTTTTAGCAACCCCAAAATGTCCCATTAAGCCCCCCTCATGAGCTTCTCTAACAAGAGATAATCTAATAGAGCATTGGGGAACACAAAGACGTTTTCCTTTAAAAAGAAAGCCATCTTGAATAAAAAAATCTTTGTGTCCTCCCTTAAGACACTCTTGATAGAGGAGAGAAAAATCAAGGTCATCATGATAAAGTTCCTTAATGTGATCAAAACCAAGATATTGAGAGGTTAAAAGATTTAGCAAGGTGTATCTTCTAGAAAGAGCATCCGCCACAATATTTATTTTGCCTTGCTTGTGTTTGATCACATAAGGAAATTGCTCAATGAATTCCACCCACTTAGCATGCCTCTTGTTAAGTTTGTTTTGGCTTTTCAAATATTTAAGAGATTCATGATCACTATGTATCACAAACTCTTTGGGAAAAAGATAGTGTTGCCAAGTAAACAAAGCCCTAACAAGTGCATATAATTCCTTATCATAGGTGGAATAGTTGAGATGACTTCCCTTCAATTTCTCACTAAAATAGGCGATGGGGTGGCCCTCTTGAAGGAGAACAGCCCCAATACCTATGCTTGAAGCATCACACTCAATCTCAAATGTCTTAGTGAAATTAGGAAGGGCCAAGATAGGAGCATTAGTCAATTTTTCTTTCAAAGTATCAAAAGCATTTTGTTGTGCTTCTCCCCAATGAAAGACCACATCCTTTTTCACTATGTCATTGAGTGGTGCGGCAATGGTACCAAAGTTTGGGACAAATCTTCTATAGAAAGAAGCAAGCCCATGAAAACTTCGGACCTCATTCAAAGATTTCGGTGTAGGCCAATTTTGAATGGCCACCACCTTTGTTTTGTCCACATGGACCCCTTTACAACTCACAACAAACCCTAGGAATTCTATATGATCAAGAGCAAACATACATTTAGCAAGGTTAGCATACAAATGTTCCTTCCTAAGGGTTTCCAAAACTTGCCTAACATGCAACCTATGGTCATTCAAAGATAAGCTATAAATGAGAATGTCATCAAAGTAAACCACAACAAACTTACCAATGAAAGGTCTAAGAACATGATGCATGAGGCGCATGAAGGTACTTGGTGCATTAGTTAAACCAAAAGGCATAACTAACCACTCATATAAACCAAAGTTGGTCTTAAAAGCCGTCTTCCATTCATCACCCGGTTTGATACGGATTTGATTGTAGCCGCTTTTAAGATCAATCTTTGAAAAGATTTTAGAACCATGTAATTCATCCAACAAATCATCTAGTCTAGGTATGGGATGCCTATACTTAATGGTTATGTTATTTATGGCCCTACAATCCGAACACATTCGCCATGTGCCATCCTTTTTTGGCACTAAGATGATAGGCATAGCACAAGGACTCATGCTATCTTGCACCCACCCTTTCTCAATCAAAGCCTCAACTTGTTGGCGAATTTCCTTGGTTTCACTTGGATTGGTCCTATATGCGGGACGATTTGGTAAAGAAGAGCCCGGTATCAAATCAATTTGGTGCTCAATCCCTCTCAAAGGTGGAAGTCCATTTGGAGGATCTTGAAACACATCTTTGAACTCTTCTACCAAATTTCCCAAGCAATGAGGACTATCAACAAGTGATTCTATGCTAAGAGTTCTAGGGATGGCTAAAAAAAGAGGATGATGAGCCACTATTTCCCTTTCAATGTCACGCCTAGACACAAGGAGTGTAGGCTTAGAACTCTTATCTTTTTAATCTTTTTCACTTTCCCTCTTTTTCTTCATGATAACTTGGTCCTCATGGACTTCTCTTGGAGAGAGAGATTTTAAAGTAACCTTGTGACCATGGAATTCAAAAGATAATTTGTTGGTAAAGCCATCATGTAAAACTTTTCTATCAAATTGCCAAGGCCTTCCCAAAAGAACATGAGTGGCTTCCATGGGCACAACATCACATAATACCTCATCTTTGTATTTTCCAATGGAGAAATGGATGAGGACTTGTTTATTAACAATTATTTCTCCTACTTCACTAAGCCATTGTAACTTGTAGGGCTTTGTATGAGAGATAGTAGGCAATCCAAGTTTATCTACTACTCTTGTACTAGCCACATTTGCACAACTACCCCCATCCACTATCAAGGAACAAATGTTGTTTTGAATAAGACATCTTGTATGGAAAATATTTTCCCTTTGACTTTCATCAAAAGGTTGTGAAACTTGTCCAAGAAGTCTTCTCACAACTAACAAGTCCCCTTCAAGTGGACATTCGCTCTCTTCCTCACTAGATGCATGAGAATGCAATGAATGCTTTGAAGAATCCGAATCATGCTCACTAACTACAATGCCCTCATGCATGTACATACTTCGTTTGGAAGGACAATTTGCAGCAATATGACCATAACCCATACATTTAAAGCATTTAGTGTTAGATGTTTTAGTGGGAGACTTAGGTCTAGATGTTGATGGCTTAGATTCCTTGGGTTTGAAAGAAGAATCTTTGGAAGGATGTTTAGAAAAAGAAGTTTTGTTTCTCCAAGACTTGGAGTAGTATCCATTATTGGAAGCATATTTAAAAGAGTTTTTCTTAGCAAGTTGGGCTTCCACCTTCATTGCAAGATGAACTAAAGAGCCCAATGATGAATACTCTTGTAACTCAACAGTGTCTTGGATATCCTTCCTAAGACCACTCACAAACCTAGCAATCATGGCTTCTTCACTTTCTTCTAATTCAATTTTAAGCACAAGCGTCTCAAGCTCCTTATAATATTCATCCACATTTAGCGTGCCTTGTTGAAACCGTTGGAGTCTCAACATGAGGTCTTTCCTAAAATGTGGGGGCACAAACCTAGCGCGCATATGATCCTTTAAAGAGTTCCAAGAGTCCACGGGAGGACCCTTGTGATAGATAATGTCCTTTACAATCCCATGCCACCATTTCATGGCATAATCACTAAACTCTAGGGTGGCTAGCTTGAGCTTATGCTCATCTTGGATCTCATGGATCTCAAAAATTTGTTCACACTTAGCCTCCCAATCTAAATACACATTTGGATCACTAGAACCATTAAAACAAGGTAGTTTGACCGAAGGAAGCTTGGACTTTGCATCATGGTAGAAGCCATTGCCGTAGTGAATTCTTTCCCCTTGGTGATGATGTCTTTGTCCATGGACTTGGGGTGGAGGTCTCCTTCTCCTATGCTCATCTTCACGGCCAACATCATTTGAAGAAGCTCTTGAAGATGGTCTATGAGAATGATGTCCATCATGGATAGAAGGAGATGGTCTAGATTGTTGGACCTCCATTTTTTGCATTTTCTCTTCCAACCTTCTAATTGTTCTTTGAGCTTCATGTAATTCACCAAGAATTGAAGCTTTGGAAGGAGAATTCTGCTTGTAGGATGCATCACTTGAAAATCCAGCCATGTGTAATTAAAAACAGCAAACACACAAAACAGCAAACAAGTTAAAAAAAAAAAATTAGTAAAAACAGTGAGCTATAATGAAACTGCCGAAGTGAACTTAAGGCTGAAAAAGATATCACTCTCAAAGAAATAATGTTCTTGCTCCAATATGATCTTGAGGCCTTGGAATCCTCAAATGAAATATGCCAAAGCAAGCACACCAATCTTAAGAGCAAACCACCACAAAACCAAAGAAACAATAAAGACAAACAAGAAAAAGGTATAAGCAAGGAAAGGTAATTGCAAAAGGAATACTATATGTAAGACAAACTCAAAGAGTAAGAATGAAAGACAATCAAGAAAATAAAGAACTCAATGAGAAAAGTAGGCACACAAAAGAATACCTAAGGAAAAGCACTAGAGTAGATGAAGAAAACAAAAATTTAGCTACTGGAAATTTTTTTTTTATGCAAACTGTGCTTGATATTCACTGATTTAACTGGAACGTTGTAGAGCGAACTGGATTATGAAATTTATACCACAGAAACTTCAAGATGTTAACTCAATAATGGCACTGGAATCAATTAAAAACAGTAAGCCAATTGAGAGAAATAAATTTTTTAAAATCACTGCCAGATTACCGTATTTTTTTCGGCAGGAATGTACACTTTTTTTATTTTATTTATCATTTTTTGTGTACTTCATATTTTTGAATGATTCTTTTTTCTATTATTTTCTAACACTTTGAATATCTCAAATCCAGAATTTCAGAATTTTACAGTACGTAAATCAGTTGCAATAAGGAAAAACAGTAAGCACTTTTTTTCAGAAACAGAGGAATCCTAATAGGAATAAAAAACAGGATGATGAACTAGCAAAGACATAATAGAAAATGATGTATTGGAACTTGTATAGGTCTAGAATACAAGTATGAACTCAATTCTAAAAAGAAAATGCACAAAGGATCAACATCAATTCAGAATATAATATGACACCAAAGCAAGAAACAATCAAAACAATAAAAGTACTACTAGAAGTAATGACATATATGGAAAAACATGACTAAGACAAAACTTGACATGATTCAAAAATTAAAAGACACAACACAAATTGTAACAAGTGAAAGGAAGCTTAAGGTATACTCTAGGAAGGATAATGCCATTCCAAAAGAGCAACCATACTCATAAGAATTATGAGTTCCATAAACCTTTCCACAAACACTTGGAGCAAAAAAGAAAAACAGCAAGAATACTCAATTAAAAGTCTAAAACAGAAACTTAAATTGCAAGAAAATAAAGAGCTCTTGAAATTAAAGTGCACACAACTCAACAATTAGCAAGAATGAACCTAAGACTCATGATACCACATGCTGTGATTCCAATAGCCACATAGAACAAGATTCTTGACACTTTGAGGAATCACCTTGAGCTGGAAAATATAGAGGCACTTTCTTAGAAGTTGGATCATGGTTCTAAGTCAAGAACTCACCAATAACAAGTACCAATTCCCAAACTCATTTGGTTGAACCAAATATTGTCAAATTGAATCAACAAAGGAAACATAAAATGAATTGACCGAACAGAATTATGCAAGAACACATAAGAACCGAACATAAAAGGAATTGAAAACAAAAACAGAACACATGTGCTGGAAAATTGGAATAGCCGAACCAAAACATGCTCAAGAACACAAGACAACAAGAGTAATTGAAAGAGAAGAAAGGAAGGAGAAGAGAATGCTCATGAAGATGGAAGATAGGTTGGATGTTCACGCCACTAGAAGTATGGATGCTCCTAGATGAGTGTGGAAGCCGCCACTTGAGGAAACCATGGTCCTTCAAGATAAGACTAGAGTAGAAGCTCAAAAGCTCTCCAAATGCTCACTCCAATTTTGAGTATAGTTTCTTTAGATGAATTCAAATCTGAAATTTACAAGGAAGGCACCTCTATTTATAGCCTAAGGTGCTGAAAATTGAAAGCTAAAACAAAACAAAATTCCCTCCAAAACAAGCTAGAACCGGCGCTAAAATGCAAGGCAAGGAAGGTGTGATCCTTTCCTTCACTTTGGCACCCCCTATTCTACTCCTACACCTATCTACTAATACACCCCCCTAAAGCTCCTAACTAAAACCTAAAAGATGC
The DNA here is from genome assembly GCF_051622355.1 of Phaseolus vulgaris. Taxonomy (NCBI): domain Eukaryota; kingdom Viridiplantae; phylum Streptophyta; class Magnoliopsida; order Fabales; family Fabaceae; genus Phaseolus; species Phaseolus vulgaris. Next base: position 17,443,720 of record NC_143507.1, read on the forward strand.
TATAACAAAAGAGGTTTCTAAGGTTTCCCTCTAAGCACCTTCAACTAAAGACACTACAAAAAGAGAAAATAAATGTCCTCTAGCTCCCAAGGCTTTGAACATGCTTCTTGTAATCCTTTGAGGTGGACTTTGACCTCCATGGGCGTCCTTCATTTGTGCCTCCACCTCTTCTTGAGCTTGATGAGTGGCCTCCATGTTCTCTTGGGCTTGATCTCCATCAGAAATGGCCACCCAGGCCAAAGCGATGGACCTTCTTCGGGCTGACTACGACAAACTACAGGTCGAGGTCAGTCGGCTTCGCGTGGAGAAAGAGGCTCTGGAGAAGCAGGTGACCTCTGGGGATGCCGCCATTGAGGAGCTAGAGAAGGAGAAAAAGTCCCTTATCCAGGAGATGGCGGGTACTTTCGAGGAAGGGTTCCAGGAGGCTCTGACCCAGGCGTCCTGTGAGAACCCTGGCATCAATATTTCGAACTGCGACCCCATGCACCATGTCGTCGACGGGAAGGTCGTGCCCATGGACGTGGATGACTGAACCGCTGTCTCTCAACCGCCACCTTCACTTTCAAGCTTAATTCCTTTATTTTTTACGCTTGCTTTTGACTTTCTTTGTTCAAACTTGTAATTCTTTGAACTACCCGTACTCTTGCTACAAATTTGGATGTTCGTATGATTTCTTTTGTGTCTTTGCCATATACGATTCTGCTTGTGCGATCTTATTCTCATATTTTGCCTTCTTATGCTTCGGTTGTTCTGTTTGTATCATATTCGCTTCTTTGCTTCGTTGGGCGGCCTTGTATGACCGGGAAAGGTCGCGTGCCAACCCTCACGCCCGTGGAGAGGCTCACCTAGCGACGCTGTATCGTCCACGGGGTGTCTCTAACACCGAAACGATTCTCTCCCTGATTCTTAGCCCCCGGCGCCCACGCCTAAGGAGAGGCCTGCTACAGCAGTGTCGTATCGTCCCCGGGTGTCTAAAACGTCGAGTGCTTTGGGGGGGCCGTTCCCTCTATGGTCTTTCCTTCCCATAGGTATCGGGGAACACCCTGCCAGCAATTCGCTGGCGTTTGGCGATCTTATCTCCCTCCACAGTCTTTCCTACCCGTGGGTATCGGGGAACACCCTGCCAGCAATTCGCTGGCGTTTGGCGATCTTATCTCCCTCCACAGTCTTTCCTACCCGTGGGTATCGGGGAACACCCTGCCAGCAATTCGCTGGCGTTTGGCGATCTTATCTCCCTCCACAGTCTTTCCTACCCGTGGGTATCGGGGAACACCCTGCCAGCAATTCGCTGGCGTTTGGCGATCTTATCTCCCTCCACAGTCTTCCCTACCCGTGGGTATCGGGGAGATAACGCCAGCAACTAACTTTTCCTTCTTTGATTTCGTCTCCCTCCACAGTCTTTCCTACCTGTGGGTATCGGGGAGGCGACACCAGTTGGTATTTGGGTTGGCGACGCCCGTGACGTCTCACGCTGGGGGCATTTACCCTTCACGTCCTTCCGGGCGACGCCTCGGGCGTTACCTTTACTTCGACATTTGACTTTGATTCTTGCCTTGGTCGACGCCTGACAACAGCGAAGAGCTCAAGTTTTGTCTGTGCCATCCACGTGGCGCTTCTTGTATGGCTGATGGGACGTTCCGTCATTCCCCTTGATCCACGTGGCGCTTCTTGTATGGATGATGGGACATTCAGTCATTTCACTGAGTCCTGACTCCTGCTGCGTCCCTGACCCACTTGTGACGGCGCATCGTACCACTGGATACTCTGTTGATACGACGTTTTCTGATTTAAACCAGTGGTGCCAGCGTCATCCTTTCATCTTCTGCCACGTGTATCAATCGTGCGGTGCATCCATTCGCGTCGTTTGGCGCTCTAACCGCTTTATTTAACTCTTCAAACCTCGGAACTATCCTCATCATTTTCTCACTCTTCATAACCTACTTGCGTTCTTTCTTCTTGCACCCTTTCTTCTCTGACGAAGGGTTGTTCCAGCCTTCGCCCCCTCGCTCAACTCTTGCATTTCTGGCAGTCCCGATCTTGTTACAGAATGTCTTCTCACGCTGCTTCCTCCAGGGTTCGTCCCAAAGACTTGTACCCTTGGGCTTCGAGTGAACTTCTTGACGAGTGTTCATGCTTACTCTCTACCAGGGCCATAAGGGAGCACAAAGGGGATTCGTGTTCCTATGACCACCGGGCCTTCGCGAGGAGGCATGACGACGACATCGCTGTGCTCCCTTGCACTCTAGGGGAGCCAGTATGTGGAGACGAACGGGCCAACAAAGGGGTTCCTTTCTTTTACTTTTACCAGGTGGTGTTCAAGACCATCGGAGTGCGCTTACCCTTTTCTTGGTTCAAGAAGGAACTGCTGACGGAGATCAACGTGGCTCCGGCCCAGTTGTATCCCAACAGCTGGGCCTTTGTCAAAGCCTTCGACATTCTCTTCGGGTTTCTGGGTTGTGCACCCTCGGTTGACCTCTTTCTTCACTTCTTTGAGGTGAAGAGGCAGAGACACAACCTCTGGGTAACTCTCAGTAATGTACCCGGGAGAGTTCTCTTCACACCCTTCCAAAGCTCGTTCACCGGGTGGAAAGGCCGGTTCTTCAAGATCTGTTGCACTGACCTTGTTCCCGACGCTCTGGATGGGTTTCCGCTGTACTGGGTGAGAGAGGAAAAGGCCTTCAAAGCCAAGCCCCTCAAGAAGCTGGCTCCAAGTGATCAAATAGCTTGCCGGATTCTTGCTGAGGCGGGAGGTTTTGACTCTGCCACGGTGATCAGCCTGGAGTTCAACGCTGGGACTCTTGAGAAGTACATATGTAAGAACCACTGCCTTGGTAACTCCGGCCTTTGTTGTTTTTTGTACGTGCATGTCTTGCCTCATGGTATCTCCAACACGTCTTTTCCCCTGGTGCAAGTTCGAATAAACCAAGAAAAGAGGACACGACTTACTCGAGCTCTGCGGGCTGGAAAAGGGGCTTCGCCTTCCTCTAGTGATGACTCTGATGACCACTGAGGAATGGCTTGTTAGCGTTTTTGCATGATTTGTAGCGTTTGCTCCGTTTGTACTACTCCCATTGTATTGAACATTGCTTGTAACAACAACTTTCAATATCATACTTGATTTTTTGCAACGCCACTTTACTTTGCATATGCTTCATGTACTGCGCGCTTTCCTTTCGTCCCGTTCTTCCAACGATGCATGCCTTCACTTGGGCGACGCCTTCTCAGGGGCGACGCCCCTATCTAGGTGACGCCTTCTTTCTGGGCGACGCCATGACCTAGGCGACGCCTTCTTTCTTGGCGACGCCATGACCTAGGCGGCGCATCACATTACTTCAAGCAGAGAAAGATAAAGGCTGAAAACCAAGGCACTTCTTTTTCTCAAACTGGTTTTTCCTTTTATTAGGGTGACCTCATTAAAAAACCCCCGAGAGGGAAAAAGAGCGTCCCCTTCAACTAAATTGTTACATACTGCTTACATAAGTCAACTGAAATAAAATTTTAAGTTGGCTGCATTCCAACTGCGCGGGATAGGGCCTCCATCTAAAGTCTCCAGGTTGTACGAACCGTTGCCCTTAGCCTCAGTAACTCTGAATGGCCCGGTCCGCTTGGGAGACAGCTTATTCTCCAACTCGTATGGGTGAGCTTTCCTCATCACTAGGTCGCCCACCTGAAACTGTCGCGGCTTTACCTTAGAGCTATATTGCCGCTCTACTCTTCTCTTCATCGCTTCAGCTTTTATTCTAGCTTCTTCCCTGGCCTCTTCTAGCATATCCAGGTTTACCCGCTCTTCATTGGATTCCTCCACCACAAAGTTTTGAAAACGTGGTGAGCTTTCATGTATTTCTACTGGAATCATCGCGTCCGACCCGTACACCAAACTGAAGGGCGTCTCCATAGTAGAGGATTGGGGCGTGGTGTGATATGCCCATACAATCCTTGGCACCTCTTCCGCCCACGCCCCTTTGGCTTTCTCTAACCTTCTTTTTAACCCCCTCAGCAGAACTCTGTTTGCCGACTCTACTTGTCCATTGGTCTGCGGGTGTTCAACCGACGCGAACACTTGTTTGATTCCTACTTCAGCACACAGATTTCTCAACTGCTGACTGGCAAACTGGGTCTCGTTGTCAGATATCAGGCGCCTAGGTACGCCAAAGCGACACACAATGTTTCTCCACACGAAATGTTGTACCTTATGCGCAGTGATCTGTGCCACGGGCTCCGCCTCTATCCACTTAGTGAAGTATTCGATGGCGACGATCAGATACTTCATCTGCCTGATTGCCAGTGGGAAAGGGCCCAGGATGTCAATTCCCCATGTATAGAAAGGCCACGGGCTGTATATGGACCGCAACTCTTCTGACGGCGCCTTGTGCCAGTCGGCGTGCTTTTGGCATTGCCTACACCGCTGGGCGTGCCGTGCGCAGTCCTCTTTCACTGTTGGCCAGAAGAAGCCTGCGCGTATTACCTTGGAGGCTAAGGATCTTCCCCCTACATGGCTTCGGCAGATGCCTTCGTGTAGCTCCACCATTATCCTGGTGCACTCATCGCCACTGACGCATGTTAGGATAGGGTGAGTGAAACCGTGCCTGAACAGCACCCCATCCACCAAAGTATATCTTGCGGCATTTCTTTTGACTTTTTTACCCTCTTCAGGGTCCACTGGAAGAGCCCCATCCGCCAGGTATCGCTTATAGGGCGTCATCCAGGTGTCTCCCTTGGACAAAACACATACCTGCATCTGCTCTTCCTCAGGCACACCCGCGTACATGCTGATGCGGGGCGCCCTCTGCGTATCTTGGGTCAAAGAGGAATGACTCCTCGGCCTTCCCCTTGATGTATAAATCTGGAGGACATCCACCCTGTTGTCTTCCACGAATCGACGCGGAGCTTTGAGAGTCTCCTGGATCACTGTCCTCTGTCTACCCCCCTTGCCTGAGCTGGCCAGCTTTGCGAGCAGGTCAGCTCTGGCATTCTGCTCCCTCGGGACATGTATCAGCTCAAGAGCGTTGAACGCCCCCTTCAATAACTGGACGTATTTCAGATACGCCGCCATCTGTGGGTCCTTCGCCTGGAACTCACCCGACACCTGCCCCGTAATCAACTGAGAGTCGCTCTTCACCAGGAGGTTCTGTGCGCCCATCTCCTTGGCCAAGAGCATTCCTGCTATCAGGGCTTCATATTCTGCTTGATTGTTACTTGCCTTGAAGGGCGAAACGCAAGGCCTGCTCGATCAGTATGCCGTCGGGTCCCTCCAAGACTATTCCCGCACCGCTCCCTTGTTGGTTTGAAGAGCCATCAACCGAGAGCAGCCACTGCGAACTCGCTTCCACCTCTTGCTCACCTCCGGGCGAAAGTTCTGCTACAAAATCTGCGTACACCTGCCCTTTGATAGATCCTCTAGGCTCGTACTGGATGTCGAATTCTGACAGTTCCACTGCCCAGCGTACCATTCTTCCTGCCACATCAGGTTTCTGCAGCACTTTCTGTATAGGGAGATTGGTCATCACCACCACCGTAAAGCTGTGGAAGTAATGACGGAGCCTCCTAGCAGAGAACACTACCGTCAGCGCCGCCTTCTCTAGTGCTTGGTACCTCGTCTCAGCCCCCTGTAAGGCCTTGCTTACGAAGTAGATGGGCTTCTGACTCTGGTCCTGCTCTTGGACCAACACAAAACTGATGGCCCGCTCCGTTACAGTAAAATACAACCGGAGAGGCACGCCCGATACCGGCTTGCAGAGGACTGGTGGCGTCGCTAGGTACTCCTTCAGCTTAATGAAAGCCGCTTCGCATTCATCAGTCCATGCAAAGCGACTGTTTCTCTTGAGGCACTGGAAGTGCGGGTGCCCCTTCTCTCCTCCGGCGGAAACAAACCTCGAGAGCGCCGCCATCCGCCCTGTCAGCTGTTGCACCTCCTTCACTGACGTCGGGCTCCGCATGGCGATAATAGCCGCACATTTGTCGGGGTTCGCCTCTATCCCCCTCTCGGTGAGCAAAAAACCCAAGAACTTACCGGCCTCTACCCCGAAAACACACTTCTCGGGGTTCAACTTGAGGCGGTAATTGGATATTGTGTTGAACAACTCCTCCAGGTCTGCCATGTGCTGCACCCTATTCTGCGACGCCACCACCATGTCGTCTACATAAGCGTACACATTCTTCCCAAGCATTGGCGCCAGGACCTTGTCCATTAGCCTCTAGTACGTGGCGCCCGCATTTTTCAGCCCGAAGGGCATCACCTTATAGCAGTAACTGCATGTCTCAGTCATGAATGCAGTCTTGCTCTCGTCTCTTGGGTGCATCTACATTAGGTTGTACCCTGAAAAGGCGTCCAGGAAACTTAGCACCTTGCTGCCGGACGCACTATCTACCAAGGCGTCGATGCTGGGTAGCGGATACAAGTCCTTTGGGCATGCCTTGTTCAGGTCCGTGAAGTCAACACACATCCTCCACTTTCCGTTCGCCTTTTTCACCAAGACGACGTTGGCGAGCCACTCAGGGTACTGAATCTCCTTGATGTGGCCAACACTCAGCAACTTCTGCGTTTCGTCTTTCACCACCTGTTGTCGTTCCTCATTGAACTTTCTCCTTCTCTGACACACGGGGCGGACCGTGGCGTCCATGCTAAGGTGGTGACACAGGAAATCGGGGTCGATGCCTGGCATATCCGAGGCGGACCATGCGAAGGCATCCAGGTGGCGTGAAATCACTTCTGCCACCCCTTCCTGTTCTTCTGGGCTTAGCGAACTTCCTAACTTGAAAGTCTTGCCGCCAATCTCCCTTTCTACGGCGTTAGCCGCAGGCTGCTCCCTGCTATCATCTTCGACGGGCGCCGCCTCTTCCACGGGCGTCGCCTCTTCCACGGGCGCCGCGTCGTCAGGGCCTTCCTCCATTGGCACATCTGCTTCGGGCATCGCCCTCTCCGCTATGGCCTCTTCAGGCGTCAGCCCAGCGGGCGTCGCCTCAACCATCGTCGTGTCCGCGCCGGGCGGACGTTCATACACCATGAACACGCCTCTCTTCGTTTTTAGGCTGTTCTCGTAGCATTTCCTTGCCTCCTCCTGGTCTGACCTGATGACTATCACCTGGCCACTGAGGTCCGGCAGTTTCATCTTCATGTGACGGGTGGAGGACACCGCGCTCAGACGGTTTAACGCCGGTCTGCCCAGCAAAATATTGTAGGCAGAATTAGCGTTCACGACGAGGTATCGGATGCTCTCGGTACGGGAGGCCTCTCCGTCTGTGAACGTGGTCCTCAACTCCAGGTACCCCCGGACTTCTACCTGGTTATCCCCGAACCCATACAAGCACCCAGTATAGGGACTCAACAGATCGGGGGACAGCCGTAACTTATTAAAGGTCGACAAAAACATGACATCTGCCGAACTTCCTTGGTCTACCAGCACTCTGTGCACCTTCCTTCTGGCTGTGACGACTGAGATGACAACGGGGTCGTTGTCGTGGGGTACCACATCTCGGAGGTCTCTTCTTGTTAACACAATATCTGACTCCCATGGCTCCCCCGAGAGCCTCTCTTCGATTGAATTCACCCCCCTCGCGTATTTCTTTCGCTGGGAGGCGGTGGGTCCTCCGCCGAAAAAACCTCCAGCAATGGTGTGGACCTCGCCAAGCACAGGCATCTCGTGTGCTGGTTCATCTGCCGGCAGCGGCAAGGTGGCGGTCGTTGTGGGATCTGCGACATAGTCCTTCAAAAACCCAGTCCTCACCAGCTCATCTAGCTGGTAGCCCAACGACAGGCAATTATCGATGTGGTGCCCGAAAGCCTCGTGGAATTCGCACCAAGAGTCTTTACGGGGCCCTAACACCTTGTCGGTCTTCGCCGGTCGCCTCAGCCTCTCAGCTATGTTAGGCACGGCGATTAAATCCTTCAACTCAACCACGAAGTTGTACCTCGCCGGTCTCGCTCTTTCTCTGGCGGGGCGTTCGCCTCCTGCTGGACCCCGGGACTGGGGCTTTCTAGCCTCGTAGGGGCGTCTCGCCTCTGGCTTCTTTCTCCCCGTCGTGGTCTCATTGACCCTGACGGGTTGAGCTCGCGCTGATCCCCTCGGGCGTGAGGGCACGGCGCTGGTGCGCTTCACACATACCTCCCCTTCTGAAGCAATATGCTCTACCGCCCTACGCCGTAGTTCAGCGAAAGTCCTAGGGCGGTTGCGGATAATAGATTCTCCAAAGGGGCCGGGGCATACGCCTTTCACAAATGCGTACACGATCATAGGCTCCTCTGTTGTACCAACCTTCACGACCTGGGCCCCGAAGCGATTATATACTCCTTCAGGGTCTCCCTCTGATACTGCTTCACATCAAACAGATCGTAGGAGACCGGCGGCGGGGCCTTGTTGGCTAAGTACTGTTCCCTGAACAATCGCGACAATTGACGGAAAGATGTGATATGACCCTCTGGGAGGCTAATGAACCAATCCATAGCCATCCCGGTCAGGGTGCTCATGAAGAGCTTGCACTTGGCAGCATCAGAACCGCCTATCAGGACCATCTGAGTGTGAAATGCAGCAAGGTGCGTATCTGGGTCCTCCATCCCGGTGAAGATCACCTTGGGTCCCGCGAACGTGTTCGGGATCGCTGCGTCTAGGATCTCCTGTGAGAAAGGAGTGGAAAACTCCCTTGGTGGGGAATGGTTCTCCATCTCGTCATGCCCAGGCCGCCTCCGATCGTTTCTCAGGCCCTGGCGCAACTCCTCATTCACACGGTGGAGCTCTTCGTTCCTCTCATGCGAGGCATCAAGGTCTGCCTGCATGCGTTCCTGCTCCATTTTCGAATCCGCCATGTCCTGCTGCAGCCCCCTCATTATTTCCAGGACCTGCTGCATGGATAGTTCTGCTGGGGCTGCGCGTGCTGTGCTTCGTCTGGTGGGGGCCATTGTCACTCCAACCTCCTTCAACGTTACTGTAACTTGGTAGATTTTCTCGCACTTGTGATGGGACTGATGTTTTATATCGGCCCCACGGTGGGCGCCAAATGTTCCGTCCGGTTGACCGGGACGTCTTCGTGCGCGGCCTCAACCGTCAGCTAGGGACTCCTTCCCCTCGTTGCCTGTGGATTCCTGCAAAAAAGAGGACAAAAAGGCGCCCTAGCGGCCGTGTGCACTCCGACGCTCAAGTCAGCCAGCAAGAAACACCAAAATTGTCCACCTACGTCTCTGAGCACCGCGTATGGCACTCTGAAGGTGGTAAAAGAACTGTGTATATGTGTGTGTGTTGTCTTCTTCAGGCAAAAATATTCCCCAGTCACTTGTACATAACCTTCAAGCACGAGCAAGCGACTAGAGAGTTCTCTGGTAAATTTGCCGAAAGTTCCAACCCTTTTTCCAACATTCTCTGCGCTATTTAAACTACCCAAGCATTTAAAGCGCCTTAAAGCGCTTTTAATCACAAACGTAACGCACTCATTAAAGCGTTTAATTAGAAAACGTAGCGCATTTAAGACGTTGAAACGCTTGGGAGCCATTATAGTACTTGAATGCTCGAAAGGGAAACTGTATTGAATGACTTTTAATTACCTGGCACCTGACTAAAGGGTGTTTCCATTCTGACATGGCATTTGTACACGTGGAGGGCCTCACGACGCCGTGACCCCATCTGGGGGCGTTTCTGTCCATCTGGGGACGTTTCTACGTGTGAGTCCTCCTACCTGGGAGTGCTACTGCGCTAGGGGTGACTTTTTGGGTGCCAACTCATGCCCGCAAGTATCTAGCCACTTACTTTGAGAGCGTATCTGCCTTCCTTTTGTACTCTGCACCCGGTTGCCCTGGGCGTGACTTTCCTCTTGAGTTGTATCTGCCCCACAGGCGTCTCTGGGGCGGGAGGAGCACTTCACGAGTCAGGCTGCCCTACACTGGTACTATTGCTATGGCCTTGAAGCCACCTTTTCCTTCTCTTTATCACTGCCCCGGGTTATCAGGACCTGAGGCCTTCCCACGGCGTCGCTCCCTCCATGGTCTTTCCTACCCATGGGTATCGAGGAACCACACCGTGATCGCCTTGCTTTAGCACTGTTTGATCTGGCGACGCCCTGGTTGGGCGACGCCTTGACCTAGGCGACGCCTTGCCTTGGCGACGCTTCCTCTTGGCGTCTCTCCACCTAGGCGACGCCTTGCGTTGACTTTGACTCTCCAGCCGTTGACTTTGACTTTGACTTAGTCAACGCCCGGATACGGGACGGTACAGTCCCTAAGAACTATCCTTTGATTTTTGAGATTTTTGTCTTCTCATTTTCTCTTTTTATTTTCATTTGTACTTGGTCATCTACCACTTATGAGGGTGATAAAGGATAAAGTACAAACTTTTTATCTTTATGGGTAAAAGTAATCTCATTGGTAAGAAAATTTTGAGTGGTTTTCTTATGAAATTGCCATGGCATTCCCAATAAGATATGGCAGACTTCCATGGGGACTACATCACATAAAACATTATCTTTGTAGTTCCCCGCAGAAAGATTGACTTTTCCCTACTTATCTCTAGTTAAATCCCCATCTTCATTCAGCCATTGCAATTTATGGTAGTATGGGGTAGGGTATAAATTGTAGATCAAGCTTTTCAACCAACCTAATGCTACAACAATTGCAGCAAGAACCACTATCCACAATGAGAGAACAAGTATTTTCTAAAATTTTACATCTTGTATGAAAGATATTATCTCTTTTTGTTCATGCTTCACACAAGGTTTATTGTTGAGGATTCTTTTAATCATCAATAATTCCCCCTCACAGGGATATGCCCCCTCACTCTTTTCTTTCTCTTCCTCCTTACAAGACTCATCATCTTGGCTACTATACTCATCTTTCCCCCTTAGGATCATGGTTCTCCTATTAGGACATTGGGATACTATGTAGCCTCTACCAAGACATTTAAGACATCGTATATCTCTAGTGCGAGTGTGTGAGGTTTGCATATCTTTCCATCTTTCTAAGTTTTTGGGAGTTTCACAAATTTTGTTGCTCAACTTTTATGCGAAGTTGGATCAAGTCATTCAATTCCCTGTAGGGCAAAAGTTCTACTTTGTCTCTTATCACAAGACTGGGTCCACTAAGAAACCTAGATATGGTGGTGGTTTCTTCCTCCTTAATAGAGGCTCGCATCATGTAAAGTTCTATCTTCTGCCTATACTCCTCTACACTCATATTCTTTTGTTGGAGTCTTTGGAGCTTTCCATCAACTCCCTATTGTAATATAAAGGAATATGGCAACGTCTCAAGGCTCTCCTAAGATAATTCCAATAGATAATGGGACAGTCCTTGTAGAGATGTGTCTCACTCTCTCTCTAGGGCAGTCCACCAATACATAGCATTTGATTGAAAGCTTACAGTGGTTAGAGGTACCTTCCTTTCTTCACTCACATGGTGGCAGGAAAAAATTTATTCTACTTTCATTTCCCAATCTAAGTATACCTCAACATTTCCTTACCATAGAAAGAAGGCAGGTCAACCCTAGTTTCAATTAGTTGGCTTTCTCTTCTAGTTCTCCTAGGTGTAGGTTGATAGTAATCATTACTTCTAAGACTCTCTTCCTCAACGTGAGAGTCACTAGACCTAGAACTAGATGAGTGAGACTTTTTATGATTTCTTATATATTCATCTCTTTCTTTAACAAGTTTCAACTTTTCCTCTAGAATTGCAAGATGAAAATCTTTTTCTTTTTTTTCTCCAAAAAATGGATTCTCATGTTGTAATTGTCTTATTGTAAATGATTGAATATCTCTAGCCATTTGTTTCAAAAGAGATTTAATAGAGCTCAAATCACTTTCACTAAGATTGGAAGTATGTTTAGACATGTTAAAGTTGGTGATAGAAGCAATTCCCAAAGAGAAAAATAGGTTTAGTGAAGTACGTAATTTCCCAAGAAAGGGAGGTTGATCACTAGGATCACTTAAGTACCAAGTCTTTCCTAACCAGAGACTATCCCATAAAACTTCACAACCCTTTCTTTAAGCAAATTACTAAGAGCACGTCCAAAAATGAAAATACTTAAAAATATGAAAACAATAAAAACAGTTGAAATTTCTATCTAGAAAACTTTAAACTAGACAATTTCTTAGGTGAGACTTCTTGGCACCTTAGACCTTGAAGACACACTCACCGAACTATGCAAAAATTAATCCACTAAGTAAACAAGTTTGACAAATTACAACTCAAAAGAAATATAATGACATTAGGTCAACAATTTTATGCACTAAAAAATTAAATTGGCTTATTGTATGCACTCCACGAAGTTTCTCCTATTGTCTTGTGTTTTGTGTAACTTTTAGATTGTTTCTCTTGTGCTTTACCTCCTTAGGATAGTCAACCTATGGTGTCCGAATTTCACCTCTTTAGTGATGTAGCTTGCACCAAAATTTTCAGCTCTGCAACTCACCAAATGTAATTCAGTCACTTCCACAAAATAGAGGTCAACAAATTTAAAGCAATAAAAGCTCAATTTAAAATAAGGACAATTTCAAAGAGAGTTTATAATAGACATGACTTCAAATGATTAATGAAGAAATTGACAAGAAAAAAATTAAGGTTCACAAGAAATGATAGCATACAAATGGAATCCTAAAGAAAGGTTCTAGAATTAGATGAAGAAAACCAAAAATGCACAACAAAATTTTGTATGAAAATTTTCTTAACTTGTCGAATTTATGCTGAATAGAACATTTGAAATTAGACTTTAAAATTTTAACCACTGAAATTTCAATGAATAAGCTTAATATTGGCGTTGGAAATTCACAAAAAATGCGCCAATTAATTGCAATATTATTGTACTGGACTAGACATCGGACATCTCCATCAGGCATTGGACATCGGCACTTGTGGAGCAGGTCGGCTCGGTGGTCTGGTCGAGATAGTGGGCCACACAAGTGGGCCCCCAGAGATGCGTGTGTTGAAACTCGTATATGTATGAAAGGCCTAGTCAGTAAGAAAGTGCATGTGGTGTGTATAGTACATTCGGGTCTAGCACAAGTAAATATCCCCTGAAGATGCCAAGGCCCAAGAGCGCTAGGGTTTTCATGGGAAAGCTGCATGCATTCTACGTAAGGACTAGGGCACTTACAGCAACAGATAGGCCCTGTGATGCTGGTACATGAGTTGGTACCCTGGCGGCCATGATGTTAAGATTTGCACTCCAAAGAGGAAGAATTTGTGTGGTTGTTGTGCTAAGATTATGTAACAACAGAATGTCCTCCGGAAAACCTAATTTTACTATAGATAAGGCTCTAATAAGAGAAGGGTTGTTACAATGAGGTAACCTAAAGGCAGTCTATGAAAGGGAGTTGAGATCCCTGGTAAAGGTACACCGTTTCTAACACTGAAATTGCTTACTTACTTATTGTTTCTATAAGCCTTGAACTGACTTGATCGTCGAAATGCAATCAATAGGTAGGGGCCCCTCTGTTTCAACGGAGTAGCTTTCTAGCATCCAAGAGAAAGCACGGAATCCACCAGAAATAGAAGGAGCCACCGCTTGCCTTTGAAGTCAACCGGTGACCAGGTCAACCGGCGAGAACAATTATTTTCAAATTCGCTGCTCAATTCAAATTTTTAAAGCCAAATATTTTTTACACTGTCCATTTTTCATTTTCCATCTTTTTTCTATTTTGGATTTTAATGTAATTATTTTTTTCATTTTTTTCAACACCTCTTAGGTATTGGAGCAACATTACCTATTGAGAAATCCCTAACGTTAGGTCTTTTTTAAAGTTAGAATAGAAGATTAGTTTCATTTTTAATTTATTTTTCAATCAAATATCATGACATTTGTATTGTATATCTAGGGATAATTTTTTGTGAACTGACTAATCCCTAGATACATCTATTCCGTTTTAGATATATTCTGAACATTTGGATTTGTTCTAAATATTTAAATTACATATTTTGATACTTTTTCATCAACAAATCAAATTATGATAAACTTTTTCAGTCAACACAAAAATCTGGAAAACAGAGGAATCCTAATTGAAATTAAAAACATAATTGAAAACTCAAAGACACAATAGAATTTGGTGAAATTGAAACTTGTATGGAACAAACAAGTATAGAACTTAAATCTAAAATATTAAAATGCACCAAAGCTCAAATTGAGAATAGTATTTAGACTCAAATTAAAGCAAACGACCAAAATCAATAAGAAGAGGCACCACACAGATTTAATGACATTGTAGGAAAAACATGACTTGACATTACTTGAACGTTATTCAAAAATTAAAATGACTCAACCAAAATTTAAATGCACCAAATGAAATTGCAATAAGACTCTAATAAAATGAAAAAGCAAATTGTGTACTCAAATTGAAACCTACAAAATCTAAAATGTACGGTTCAAGAACATCAATAATTTAAACCGATTGAAATAGAAAAGAACATCGTATAAAATAAAATTCAAGACAATAAAGAACAAAAAATGAAAGAGAAGACACTTATCTCTTGAAGAACCAAATACTAAATGATAGGTTCCTCTCATCTGGTTGATTTTTTTTTCTTGAATTTTGAAGGGGATTTGCGGAAGCTATTGGAAGAGATGGGTCAAGGATGTCTCCATTGGAGTTATGGATTCCTTGTAGTTGCACGAAAAGTAAGAGAGTGATTGGTTCGACCATATCCCTTAGAGAGGTGAAAAAGAAGACCAAGGTGTCTATCCTAAAGAGGTTTAGACAAAGGAGTGCATAAGCTTGCAAAATTGGCAACATAACACTCATAAAATTGATCTTGAAAAACATGAGCCAAGCTTCTCCTTATATAGGTGTAAGAGGTCGATCAAAGGTTACAAAACGAAAAGGAAATTCAAATGCTAAATGGTTTGAAAATAGGGGCCTAATTAAAGTCACAAGGCAAGCATGCTCAAATGTGCTCCATGTGACCTAATTAGGTCTAATGACCGAGCTAGGGTTTAATATGGGCTGCAATTAAGCCCAAATACACCCTGGGTAGGTTTTAGATGCCTAATCATAACCCTAATTTAATTAAAGAAATATTACAAGTAAATTTCATACTCTACTTTTAAGCAAGAAAATTAAGTTCCTACTCTAGGAATATACACTACGTTATGCCATTTTTTAACATGTATAAGAGAGTGTCTCTGTCATTAGTAGTAGAGTCTCAATCTTCTTGTATCCTTCTTGCCATAGATCTAGTGGTTGATCTTGAGCTAAGGCCTTTGCCATCACAATTCGTTCTAGCTTTTGTTTGGAATATGAATGAGCAACGAAAGTAATGAGGATTTTGATGCACCAAATCAAGGAGAAAAAGGTGAAGAGTGGCATAAGATTAGGTGCAAGGTCAAGAATAAGGTTAGGCCAACATCCTTGAACTTTCATTAGGCTCTAGCAGAGAGAGATTGGGAGAGAATGTGCTGAAAATTCATAACCACAATTCATTTATCACCCAAATATGAATTTACAAACCATGAGTCATTTATTTATAGGCTCTCAAGATGAAGTTGTTGTGTCCCTTATGTTAGAATGTATGGCTTTAAACTAGAGCTAGAGGGGAGGGGGGGAGGGGGGGTGAATGGTTTATAGAGGGTTTTCGCAAACTTTTAAGCCTATAATGAAATTACTTCGAGAATAACTTGATTAAGAAATCAATTTGCCAAAACACAAAGCAAATAAGCACAACACCAGAAAAACAATCGGTTGTTTCGCAGAAACAATCAGTTGTTTATACCAATTCACAAATATAAAACTGAAATTAAAGAGTTAAAGGATAGAGAGATTGAACACACAGGTTTATACTGGTTCACTCTTAACCATGAGCTACATCCAGTCTTCCCAGAAACCACTGGGGAATCCACTAAGCAATCAACCCTAGATTACTTACAACACCACCAAAGAAGTGACCTTGATCCCCTCAAGACATACACTTCCTTTGGCTTCAGCACAACACCACTAAGAATGTTGATCTTGACAACCTCAAGAACACACAGCACTTCTCAGCTATACACACAAAGTTTCTTTCAAAGTATAAAGGATTACACTTGTTACAGAACAGATCTGAAATCAATACAAGATGAAAATCCTATATCACACTTTCTGATCAATACAATCTCTAAGCAATTCTCAACTCTTCAAAAGCTCATTCAGTGAAAAAACTCAAATTTGTTTTTCTATGATTAAAGCAAAGTTGTTTGTTACACAATCTTAACAAACTATTTATTGCAATTAAAGATTGGTCAAAGCATTTAAAATTGGAGCGTATACAGTTATAAAATCATTTAATGCTCAGTCAAAGCACAAAACAGCTTTCTGTTATGGTCCCAAAACAAACAATCGGTTGTTTTCACGAATCAATCGGTTGTTTTGGTTTGACAACAAGTCAACCATCAAAAACAGTTTTCAACCTTTTAAAATCACCTAAGTATAAAACAATCGGTTGTTTCGACAAAACAACAGGTTGTTTTTCACTTAGTTTGAAAAACAGATTTCAATTAAAAGGTTTGAGAATGCTTATGCTTTGGATTCAATCAAGAGTGGATTTACACATAAAATCTACCCCAGATCCTATCTAAAGACAGCTCAGCAACAGCAAGCACATCCAGCCTTTCATCAACCTTCAAAGGGTTTGGATTCTTCAAAGCTTGAACACACTTGATTCAACACCTTAAACTACCGTAAACATAGTTAAGCTAACTTAACTACGGTAAAGGTCAGAAGCTTGTAGCTATCATCTCATGCTCAAGGAGGAGGTCTAGAAACCTTTGTTTGAGTGTCAATGAGGATTTCTAAAGTGCATTTTGAGTTATTGTTATCATACGAGCCAGAAATTCAAGGCTTAAAAATATTGTATTCTATTTTTTTACATTTTGTACAACCCTTAGGGTTTAGGGTTCTTATAAATTTCTAAGAATATTTTCTCCAACATTGAGATTCCTTCTCCATAATTCAATAATGACTACCCTACAATTACCAGAAACAATGATTAATAACACACCTTTATTATAATTTTATCAATTAATAAATGAAGATTTCAAATAATTTCCAAATTTCTATTCTAAATTTTAAAAAAACACTTTCTAAATTGTACCGTCTAGCAAATCACACTCTGAATTGTACAAAATAGAAGGTAATTCTGGATCTTAAAATACCTTTCAGATTATACAATTTTTAATGTGTTTTTTTGTAAACATATTATGAATTATACAATCCGAAAGGTATTCACAGATCTAGAAAAATCATTGGAATTGTACCATCTGAATCATGTTATATTATAAATTGTAGAATACATAACATTCCCAAATTTAGAAAAGCAATTCAAAATGTGCAATCCAAAACATAAAATTATATGTAAATTGTAAAATCTAGAATATAATTTTGTATTTTGAATTACATAATCTCAAATGTATAAAAATCAACTTTTTATATTTCACAATTCAGAATTAATTGAAAAAGAAAAGCATGAAACACTAACCCACAAACAAAACACAACAAACTACCACCACCATCATCAACCACTTCTCACTACCACCACTGTAATGAACCACCAAGCCAAAAAACACCACAAATAATTTCATTAAACTCCAACAACTATATCCTCAATCCATTTTAAAAAGGATACTTTTGGGATTTACAGAATTATGAAAATTCAGGAAGAAATTATAGTGGTTTTATGAGGGTGCTGGAAGAAATTTTCCAGATAATTTGGGAATTAGGACACACAAGATCAAAAGACACAAAAAGCATCAAAAGACACGCAGGTAATATTGGTACGTACCAACTTAACCTAGGGTACTTTTTACATTTTAATCTTTCGGAAAAAAGTAATATCGACAAAGTTTCTTATTTCTATGAATATTGAATGGGAAATTATGAATGTTGAACGGGAATAAATCAACTAGTACCAAATTATATATCAAATCCGTATTTACCATGACTTTGTGTCCATAACTTTAAGCCAATTTATAAGATTGAATTAGGATGAAGTCGAAATTCTAACACCGTAGATCAAAGGACACTAGTCAGTGAAATAAAGGTTATTAAATTGTTTAATCTTGCAGGTGGCTGATGAACAAGTATATTATGAGGCAGCGCAGCTAATGCAGAAAATGAAATACAAAGTTGTTAAAAAAATTGAAATAAACGCCACCAATAAAAGCATAAACTTTCAAGAACAGAAAACAAAAAAAAAACACTTATACAAAGAAGCAATAAAATTATTCAAGTATAAAGAATACAACTTGATTTACATGTTTCGCCTAAAACCAAGTGCAAGAGATAGACTAAACAGATGCAATTTTACCTGAGCGGAATATTTCTGCTATTAAAACTTCTGCCTACCATATCACAAAGCAACGATCTTATCGTTGCGCCAAGAGTTCAAGCAAACATAAAAAATGAATCCGGAACAAAGGTGAAGGGCAGGTTATACAAGGTTTATAACTTAAATGTTCCAAAACAATTTCTGAGCTAATCAAATCGCTCCCAATCTCGAGATACTTTAGTTGAAGGTGAGCTATCTGATGGGGCATCCGAGCTTTCCATTCCCGAGTCAAAGGTTTCCCATTGGGTTGTTACTTTGACAGCATTGCTACTGTCGATAAAAGGATTGGAGTTTCTTACCTTTAGAGAATCTAATTTATCCACTAAAGTCTGCACACGACGCACCTATTCAATGGTGGTAAACTTGTTTCAGTCCATCAATGGTAATAAGTGCAATGCTGGTGCAAAATATAGATATCTCCATATTGCATCTCCCCAATAAAAGTCTTTGCAGTTTTAAGCAATATATGAAGAAATGGTGCAATTTACTACAGATGATTAACAAAATGGGAAGGGGAAATTTTCCGACATTAAGCAAATAAGAAATGGTTAAAAAGTAGTTGATAAAGAAGTTAACAGACAAATAACATATTTCCCGGTTCAACTTTCAAGGCACAACTCATTTGTTATAGTGTAGATACTCATTCTCCAATGTGGGATCTAAGTCAGACTGAAGTTAGGAATGTAACATCAATAAGCAATCACAAACATACACTTGAAATGGACAGAATAAATAAACTAAATTTCAAGATACAAAGGTGGGATCGGCTACATCCACAAATCAATACCACAGTATTCTACGGTGAATCATATTTGAAGACAATACATTAACATCTAAATACTTCTTAATTGTTTTGCCAGTAGTTCCTCTTGGTGTCTTCCCTAAAGCAGTGAGGTTACCCCCATCTGATCTACTCTCCTAACCAAGACAGTCAGAATTTCTGTTTTTCTGCCTTTCCTAATTGATCATCATACCATATATAAATATTCAAACATTTTTACTGCCTTCAATAGCAATAATGGCACAGTTATTACTATAATAGGTAATCTAATGAATACACAAAATTCTAATTTAAAATAGAAAGATTATAACTAACATTTAATAGGAAACATTAGATCCTGACGGAGAAAGACTTCTTCAGCTTTTCTCCTAAATCACCTAAGCTAACCCCCACCTTTCTCTCTAAAGGATTAATTCCTAATCCTATCTTTTCTACTATGTCCATACATCCATTGTAATATCCTCATCTCGGTTAACACTGAAGTAATTCCCAAGTTAACATTTTACTGCGCATCACTTTAGTTCCACACAACTTTACAGGTATTATAGTTATGATAACCTTTTCAAATTTCCACGTAGTAATAAACAGTTAGACACTTGTGGTAGCATAGTTAGGAGTGATGTCAATTAAGATCAAACTAATCCAAACCATAGTAAAGGTAAAACTGAATGGTTTCAATGGGTGTAAAGCGTACTGTTGAACCCAATCTAACGAGGCTATGGTCTTGTATTTGAATATTTGGAAACCAATTGCTCAACCAATCTCATTATTTTTTATTTTCATATTCTTTAAAATTTATTATTACTTTTAAGATGATATTTTTTTAAAAGATCAATAATAAATAATATAATTTACACTTTTAAAAAAATATTTTATTTCTGTACAAAATATTTGAAAAAGTAAATTCATAAAACCAAATCCAAGCTAACTAGAGTGGCCCAGTAGGACCAAGTCAGGTTAGCTGAAGAAACTCAAAATCCATCTCACATGTTCTAGTCTCAATTAATTGGATCAGACAACTGTTCACTAAGCTGTCCCAACTTGACCATAGCCCTAACGCTGATGATATTTCTACCACTTATTGAACTTCTAGTCAGGATAAAGAAATTTGATCAGAATGAAAAAGAAACTGCTACCCGAGGTAGATGTATAATGTATCAGCAAGGTCAAGGAATGTCTAAAATGCAAATGATGAAAAACCAGTAGTACTTCATATAAAACGAAACATTGTAGAACAGAAATGAATATAAAATGCTTGCCCTACAATGATTATGTTACAAACCAAGAAAACGCACCCAGAGATAAGCCAAGAACACAGAAAAACTACTGAATAACCTCTAGATTATTGCTACTGCACTTTACACTCAGAACATCCACAAAGGAAACGATTATTCCTTTTTCACAGGACTTTCCTGTTTACAAAACTGTATTAAAAAAAATAGTAACCCCTTCACTAACCCGGTTGGTCTTTATTTAAAGACCAACCCTGCCCAACAACTAACCGCTACCTACCTTCCAAATCCTTTCCTTATTTTGTGTCCTAACATTACTACCCTCAGACAAAGCAACCTTGTCCTCAAGCTTAAATTCTAGAAACTGTTCCTGGATGATCTTCACATCCTTCCATGTCGTCGTGTCCCTATCCCCCTCATTCCATTGTATTAAGATTTGTGGAATGTATGCTCCTTGGCCGGATAATTCACATCTATCTAAGATCTCTGTTGATAACAATTTCCTATCGGTCCTTGTAACTCTTAAGGCAACTCAAATTGAACTTAGTGTGGCTCCATTGCCAGCTTGAGTTGAGACACATGGACCATCGGAGGTATTCGAGTTGGGACTGGTAGTTGAAGTTTAAAGGCCACTGAACCCACCACAGCTACAAATGGAAAAGGACCATAGTATTTGGCTGCCAACTTCGGATGCAGTTGGTTAGGCATCGATAGTTGGCGATGTGGCCGAATTTTTAAATAGACCATATCCCCTACTTCAATTGAAGATGGTCTTGTGTGGCAGTTGGCAACATTGGACATTTGATCCTACACCCTACTTAGATGAAATTTAAGCTATGCTAGGGCCTCGTCCCGATTCATTAAATCCTGTTCCACCACTTCTACCATAGCCTCTCTTTGAACAAAATGTGTCAAAGATGGAGGTGGTTGTCCATACACTACTTCAAAGGGTGTAGATTTCGTTGCCCCATAAAAACTAGTGTTATACCAATACTCCGCCCAAGGAAGGAAATTCGCCCACATCTTCGGTTGTTCTGAACTAAAACACCTTAAATATGTTTTTAGCGTTTCTATTCAAAACTTTTGTTTGACCGTCGATTTCGGGGTGATATGTCATGCTCATCTTCAGCGTCGTTCCATGAAACTTAAATAATTCTTTCCAAAAGAGACATAGAAATGATGAATCTTTGTCACTTACGATAGACTTTGGAATACCATACAGTCTCACTATGTCTTTCACAAATACCTCTGCAATAGTTCTAGCTGAATACGGGTGTTTAAGAGCAATAAAATGACCATACTTACTTAGGCAATCTACAACCACCAAAATTGCGTCCTTCCCACATGATTTGAGAAGTCTGATAATGAAATCCATACTTAACTCCTCCCAAACCGCTTTCGGAATCGGTAGTGGCTGAAGTCGTCCTTGTGGCGAATAAGCTTGATATTTATTCTGCTGGCACATCGCACATGCGTGGACATAGTCAGTGACAACCTTCTTCATGCCCATCCAATGCAACGATTGTCCTATTCTCTTGTATGTGCGGAAGATTCCTGAGTGTCTATGGTACTTGTATTGGACAGGAATGGTCGGGACCTCGGTCCAAGTTTTGTTGGTAAGCCCAACGGAGAATAATTAAAATAAAAAAAAATAATAAGTTTGGTCATATATTAATATAAAGTTGATTAGTTAAATATATATGTCGATATATATTAAGCTATTAGAATAGACTATATGTGAATATATGCACAAAGTTGTTAGTTAAATATATGCATAAAGTTGTTGGTTAAATATATAAAGTTGTTAAATAAGTAGATAGCACCCGAGAATAAAGGTGCACGAGATTCTCTTTTGTTGTTAGCATTGAGTAAAGGTGTCCGTGGACAGAATATTTTCCTGTTGTTAGCACCCAAACATGAAAGGTGCATGTGGGCAGGTGGTCTTTTGTTATTATTTTATGCTTTCAGTAGAAATTATATTCTCGTGAGTGAAAGCAGTTAGAGGAATAACTATAAAAGGGACTTGAGACCCCCGGTAAATGTATGTTGTTTCTGAGTACTAGAGATTGAAATTGATTATTATTTTGTATACTCTCACTGACTTGATCGTCGGAGTGTGATCAACAGGTAGAGCTCTCTCTGTCTCAGCGAAGCGTTGTTCCAGTGCACCAAGAAAAGGCAAATTAGAAGTGGAGCTTGCCTATCCAGTCAACCTGAAGGTCAACCGACGAGAACCATACTCATGTAGTAACCTGGGAATCTGTTAGACAGGAAAATAAGGACAGTACTTGGAGGGTGTATCGCAGAAGAAAATTTAAACAGGGTGTTAGTTAGTTGTTAAGGGGGTCTTTAAATAAAGACCAACCTGCTATGAGGAGGGGTAGCGGATATGTTGTGTAAAGTTGACAGGATCAAGCCTGTGTGAAAGGAGCTATACTCCTTTGTAATTCTTTTGTGAATTCTGAACCGTGCTTGAATGAAACAGAATTTTATTTCTTTTTGTTGTGTTTGTGAGGGAGACTTAGTTTTTCTTTTTGGAACCTAACAATTTGGTTCGATCTGTCGGATCTGAAAAACAAAGAGGGAGGAAGAAAAGATAGAAAAGAGAATGGTGGCAGTAGAGAAGTTTGTCAGCGAACAGGGGAGATGGAATCGGAAATGAGAGCGAAAATTTTGGGGTTGAAGGAAGGCATGCTGGAGTTGAAAGAAATCAAAGAAATATTGTAGGATCTTAAGAAATGGGACACCTTGTCTTGTGTTTAGGATTTAGGAATGTCACTTTGCCAAAATTTTCTTCAAATGTCCAACATTCTAAAAGAGAAAAAGGGAGAAAATGAATAAAAATTGGAATAAATGAAGAGTCATGCTTACACTTACTTATCCATTGTATTGAATGGAAATAGTTTTGTGAGTATATGTTTTGTTCTAAGGGAACTGCTATGTGGATGTTGTTGTTCCAACTTGCAGAGGCTAGTATTGAAGAAAAATATTTTATATTAGCTTGGAGATGAAATAACATGTTAGTTCTAGAAAGATAAGTTTAATAGAAAAGTTTAAAATTGTACAACTCTTTTCCAAAGACAAAAGTGGGTAGACAATTTGATGCTAGTGTCTACTGGTTAACTCAATTTTATTGTCTTTTGCTCTCCTTGGACGAAATCCTCTATTATAAAAAAAGAGTCTCCTCCATTTGTAAACTTACCCTTGATGATTAAATGAGATTTTCCTTTGTGAGTTCACTTTGAGAGTCTTGAGAGTTCTCTACCTTGGTCCTTATCTTAAGAGGTTTTCTCAAGTGGTGATTCTTCTTACACTCATTCTTTGGTTCTTTAATTGAAGGTGGTGTGTTCTTCTCCATTTCTTAGTCTAAATCCATTTTTGTTTTCATTTCTTTACTTGTTCTTGTTTTTCCTTTGAAACTAATACAAACAAAATGGGTTTCTCCATGAGTTTACATGTTTCCACCACTAATGCTTTAAAATCATGGAGTTTCTCCCGTAAAACACCTCTTGAGTTGATCAAGATCATCTCAACCTATTAAGCTTTACATCACAAAGTCACTCCTAACTATCTCCTTTATCTCCTCCGATGATAAATAACACAAGTATAAGTTGTCACTACGTAGGTTTTGGCTTTCAAGTGTATTTATAGTTGCCATTCCTGGTTACAATAAAGAAAAATGTTACATGACAGATCATAACACTCACTTTCTCTTGACTTCTTTTATTAACGCGACTTTTTCACTAGGGAGACATTGAAATGCAATGCATCTTCGTGAAAAACACTTCACATGATTTCATGCACTACTTTATAATTTATAGAGTAAACTTGAGGGATGTTATCAAGTATAAGTGACCAATACGTGAGATTGCATGAAGAAGAGGAAAGAAAGGAATATAACAAACAAATAATTAACATTTCAACTTTGCAACAAAATCAGTACTACCTCAGCTTTTCTCTGCAACTTTGCTTCACCTTCAGCATCTATACTGTCCAGCTTTAGCAATTGACTCATAAGCAACTCTGTCAACACAAGAAACTCCTTCCCAGAAGCTTTATTCCCCGCATTCATAGATACTTCTATGGCAGTCACCTGAAAAATTAAAATAATTCAACAATTCACTCTCCAATTGACATTTTTCTATAATAAGCATAGTACTTACTTATACTTCAAATATATTCTCACCCTATTTGAGAGCTTGTCCACCTCAGCTCTGACACCAGCAATAGCCTCAAAAGCTTTAGACATTTCATTTTGTTTTCTGGTTTGCTCGGCTTTCCTCTCTTTGCTAGCAGTTCCCTCCAAAAGAAAAATCTTTGACTTGTCCTTTACACCTTCGAGGTGCAAATGCTGATTATCACCCTTTTCTATTCCTCTGAAGAAAAGTCGCTGCTGTTCAGGCTCTAAACCAGTTTTATTGACAAGCAGTTTCTTGACATCCCCTGTTATTAAAAACCCAAAATAAGAGAAACGCATGTATCAATCAAAACAAAATGCATTCTATTCCTACAGTACTTACTAGAGCACACTATTAAGACAAGTCAATTTCACTCTTTCTTAAGAAGCTATTACAATGCAGCAGTATTCCTTGGTTCAGAAATTCATTTCAGTATCATAATTTCACCTTCACTTAGTTGCACTCATCCAAAGCTAATACAATTACAACTATAGAACTTATAATTCACTATCTTCTCATAATTCACTATCAACATTCCCATGCAGATAAATAAATAGACTAACCATATCAAAGTACATTTTTTCAACTTAAAGTAGAAACTGGGTTCAGAACATTCCTGCTATCACAACATGAAATGAGTAAACATGTTCTTATTACCTTCCATTAGCTAACTAACACGAAAGAAATCCACTTTACAGTAACAAAGTTCAATCCTTTCCGTGCTAAACTTCAATAGTTTATTAAGTTGGATCTTGACCAAATATCCCTCATATTTATCAATTTAATGTTCCCCAAACTCCACTAACGTCTCTTCAACACGTGTCATTTGAAAACCAAACCCTATTCCAGTAATTTCTAATTTTTCCCCCTTCACTACCAATTCTTTTGACTGACCCTAAATATCCCCTGGAACACCAAACTCAACAGATTCAAGTCCAATAAAGCCAACTCTATAAATTATTAAATTTGTGATTAAATAATAATATTAATATGGTACCATTGATTGAAAAAGAGAACCTAACCGAAAGTTGATTGGGCCGGGAGGTGAACTTCGTGGTGGGAGGAACCGTACCAAACGTTGAGCTTGATCGTGGGCCGGGGCCCACCACCGTCGCTCTCGGTGGCCCTCACCTCCGGTGACATCTCGCTGGCGGAGTCTGCCGCGGTATTCATCGAAAGGGGCAAAGAAATTTGCGTTGCACTGTGGACTCAACTTGACCCTAGGCACAGGTTGTTGATTGAGGTAGTTGAGAAGACACGATGTCTTTCTAAGCTTGTACCTAGATTATATATCTACATACTGTCAAACATACATTTATTTTGGTTCAATTATTAATTTGTTTTTGTGGTTATTTTTAGGTTTATATAGACGAAATTTCAATGATAAATATTGATGGGATCCACGTACTTGCTTTGAAGATCCTTCTTAATAGCACATATTTTAATAACTCACTCTTGGAAAAAAAAAAAAAAAGCTAATGCATGAATAACCAAAAACAATATTCTATTTTTAAGATACATTTTGTAGGACGATTTACTATTGAATCTTGAAAAAAAAAACTATTTTCCAAACTTTAAGATAAAGATAAAGTTATTATTATTTGTATTTCTCGGTCCTATAAACACATAACAGCTAATATTCACCAACGAAGTGGATAATAAATACGTGCAGTTATCTTTGTATCTCTCTCATATTGGAAAATAATAATTTCAACATGACTATAATCATAAGAGATCAGCATGACCGTGACAATAAAAAATGGTTACTTACACGTCATGTCACAAGTTTATAAATACAATATCAAGAAGTACTTCTCTCCTTAATTAATACTTTCATTCAAATATTATTAAGAGATTATTATATTGTTACTGGCTTGCGTTGGAGAGTCTCCTATGAAATGACTTTCACTCGACTTTCATCACTAAAGATAAAAAATCCATCAACATAGAGATCAGTACCCTGTTTACCATGAATTCACCACCTCATACATCTCAATCTCAAACTAGGTAACAACATTTAACGCCCACTATAAGGCCCTGGTAAAAATATCCTAAGTCCACATTTTCATATGATATTTACCAGAAGTCAAACAACAGTTAGCACATCACAATCAGCGATAGACTCATTGATTCTTGAAGCCCCAAAAGCCCATATTTATTCTGCAGTGCAAAAAGCATGAGACTACGATACAAAACGCCCTCAAATATGCAATGCAAAACAACGTAACCACAATTCAAAATGATATCACTAGGATACGTTAACAACTAGAACACATGGAGACCTTATGTGCTCAACACCATAATGAGATTGAGAACATCGCGAGGAGATTTAATCTATTCGGCATGAAATATAACATAACCGAATAGTTAAAAAGATTTGAACATCAACAAAATGAACAAGAAGGCAAATTTTAAACATACACCGAGTCATAGTCAACAACCAAAGACAACACACACAATCACACCAGGTGTTCAGACACAAACACATGTCATTCAATCATGCTAACAACAAATTTCCCTTAATGTTCTCCCTTCTCCACAGGGTTCTACGGGGTAATGAGCTTTGTCCTCACAAATTTCCAAATCCATTTCAAGTCATGTTAATCCATATATGTCATCAATTATAAGTAATACTTTCATTCAACTTTTAATTGCTTGTTTTTATTTCCGCAAAAGTCTAAAGAAAAATTAGAAGAAAATGCAATTTGTTGTGCCTTTGATTTGCTTTTATTATATGTAATTGAGTTTTATCTGTTGAATCAAGTGTGTTCAAGCTTTGAAGAATCCAAATCCTTTGAGTTTGATGGAAGGCTAGATGTGCTTGTTGTTGCTGAGGTGTTTTAGAATAGGATCTGGGGTAGATTATCTATGTAAATCCACTCTTGATTGAATTCAAAGCTTAAGTATTCTCAAACGTTTTGAATTGAAAGTGTTTTTCAAACTAAGTGAAAAACAACCTGCTGTTTTGTCGAAACAACCGATTGTTTTACTCTTAGGTGTTTTGAGAAAGGTTGAAAACTATTTTTGATGGTTGACTTGCTGCCAAACCAAAACAATCGATTAATTCGCACATTCAACCAATTGTTTGTTTTCAAATCATAACAGAAAACTGTTTTGAGTGTTGACTAAGCTTTAAATGATTTTGTAACTGAATACGCTCCTGTTTTAAATGCTTTGACCAGTCTTTGAAAGCTATAAAGAGTTTGTTCAGCTTTTGTAACAAACAAGAACTGAGATTTAATCATAGAAAAACATATTTGAGTTTTTCACTTATTTTTCTTTCAAGAGTTAAAGATTGCTTTGAGATTGCTTTGATCAAGAGAGAGTGGAATAGGATTTCATTTGTATTGATTTCAGATCATTCTGTAACAAGTGTTATCCTTTTGTACTTTGTGTAAACTCTGGTGTGATAGGCCAAGAAGTGTTGTGTGCTCTTGAGGTTGTCAAGATCAACATTCTTGGTGGTGTATGTGCTGAGCCAAAGGAAGTGTGTGTCTTGAGGGGATCAAGGTCACTTCTTTGGTGGTGTGTGTAAGTAATCTAGGTTTGGTTACTTAGTGGATTCCCCAGTGGTTTATGGGAAGACTAGATGTAGCTCTTGGTTTAAGAGTGAACCAGTATAAACTGTGTGTGCAATCTCTCTTGCCCTTAAACTCTTTAATTTCAGTTTGTATATTTTTAACTGGTATAAACAACCGATTGTTTTTCTGGTGCTGTGTTAAATTGTTTTGTGTTTTTGGCAAACTGAATTCTGAATCAGGTTTTCTCAAAGGAAGTTTGCAAAAACCCTTTTTAAACCATTCACCCCCCCTCTAGTTTAAAGCCATACATTCTAACAATTGGCATCAAGAGCTTGGTACTTGAAAGATATTCAAGTTTGACCCGAAAATCCTTTTCAATGGCTGAAAAACTATCTTTTGAGGAAGGTGCTTCAATCAACAAACCACCTTTATTTTGTGGTTTGCATTATAAGTATTGGGAGGTTAGAATGAAAATCTTTGTTGAATCCATTGATCAAGGAATTTGGGATTTAATAAAAAATGGCCCTTTCATTCCAAAGCTTAAAAAGAATGGATCTTTTATTAAAAAACATTGGTCCCAATGGACCAATGAAGAAAGTAAAATGGCCAAGCTTGATTGTACTGCCCAAAACATAATAGCTTCTGCACTGGATTCTAATAAATTTTTTAGGATATCA
This sequence comes from Phaseolus vulgaris, assembly GCF_051622355.1. NCBI lineage: Eukaryota > Viridiplantae > Streptophyta > Magnoliopsida > Fabales > Fabaceae > Phaseolus > Phaseolus vulgaris. The sequence continues at coordinate 17,472,371 of NC_143507.1, forward strand.
GAATGCAAATCTGCCAAAGAAATGTGGGACACACTCAAAGCTACTCATGGGAACATCAATGAATCAAAGGAGTAAAGACAAGAAGTCAAGCACGAAGGAAAAGGAGGCAAAACCGAGAAAGCCTCAACCTATGCTTCATGGCCAAAAAGGAAGATGATTCAAGCAGTTTAAGTTCCTCTAATTCTGAAAATTCTGAAAATTACAGTCAATTGTTTCAAGCTTTTCAAGAAACACATGAAGAAGCTAACCGATTGGCCCTCTTGAACAACCGGTTAAAGGGAATGAATAGCTGGCTTGAAAACATGGTGAAAACATTGGAAGAAGAATTGAAAAATTCAAAAACAAATTTTAAAAACCTTGAAATCATTTACAAAAACTCTTCTTGCAAGTGTGATACTCTTATTTATGAAAATTGTGAAAATCTTGAAAAGAAAGTTCATTATCTTGTTAAAACTGTGGATAAGCTTTCAAAAGGTCAATCCAACTTTGAGAATGTATTGGCATCTCAAAATTGTGTTTTTGGAAAAGCAGGATGAGGTTTTAATCCACAGAACAAGCAAGATAAATTTTCAAAGTCATTTTCGAAACTGCCAGAAAAACAACCGATTGATCTATCAAAACAACCGGTTGTTACATGCTTCTATTGCATGAAAAGAAGTCATTCTGTCAGATTCTGTAAAATAAGAAAATATGTTGTTCCTAGAGGCTTTATGAAGTGGATTCCCAAATGTTGTAAAGGTTCAAATGATGAATGTAAACCAAATGGACCCACATTCATAAGGGGACCAAATCTTTGTACTTGAAAATCTACTTTGTAGGAAACCTTGAAGGAGAGCATGCAACAATGGTACCTGGACAGTGGGTGCTCAAAGCACATGACTGGGGATAAATCAAAGTTTCTAAGCATCTCCTTTAAGCAAGAAGGGCACGTTACCTATGGGGACAACAACAAGGAAAGGATTCTTGGAAGAGGATCCATATGAGACAAAGACATCTTGATCATCCATGATGTTCTCTATGTAGAAGGGTTAAAGCACAATCTGTTGAGCATTAGTCAATTGTGTGACAAAGGATATCAAGTTATCTTTAAAACAAACTCTTGCGAAATCTGTCTTCCCAACACAAAAGAGGTAATGTTGATTGGTAAGAGAATCAATAATGTTTATCTTTTGGATATTTCTTCTCCTTGTTCAATTGGTTGTCTTCTTTCTAAGCATGATGAGTCTTGGCTATGGCATAAAAGAATTGCTCACATTCACATGAATCACTTGAACAAATTAATATCTAAAGATCTTGTGATTGGGCTGCCCAAGCTCAAGTTTGAGAAGGACCATATTTATGAAGCTTGCAAAAAGGGGAAACAAGTGAAAAACTCTTTTAAAATAAAAAATGTTGTTTCTTCTTTAAAACCTCTTGAGCTACTTCACATGGATCTTTTTGGACGACCTTCAAGAACCATGAGCCTTGGTGGCAACTATTATGCTCTTGTTATTGTGGATGATTTTTCTAGGTTCACTTGGAATCTCTTCTTGGAATCAAAAAGTGATGCCTTCTCTGCATTCAAGAAGCTTGCTAGAAGATTACAAAACACAAAGAACAGCAACATAGGCTCAATAAGAAGTGATCATGGAGGGGAATTCCAAAATGAAAAGTTCAGCAAATTCTGTGAAAAGATGGGAATTCTGCACAATTTTTCAGCTCTAAGAACTCCATAACAAAATGGTGTAGTGGAAAGGAAGAACAGATCCTGTTCCGTCCGGTTGACCTGGAACGTCTTCGTGCGCGACCTCGACCGTCTGCTAGGGACTCCTTCCCACTGATCACCTGTGGATTCCTGCAAAGAAGGACAAAAGGGCGCCCTAGCGACCGTTTGCACTCCAACGCTCAAGTCAGCCAACAAGAAACACCAAAAACTATGCACCTCCGTATCGGAGCACCGCGTATGGCACTCTGAAGGTGGTAAAAGGAAACTGTGTCTAGTGTATATTTTCTCGTTCTGGCAAAAATCCTTCCCTAGTCCCTTGTGCAAAACCTCAAGGCTCGAGCAAGCAACTAGAGTGTTTCTGGAAAATTAGCCAAAAGTTCCAACCCCGTTCCCAACATTCTCGGCGCTATTTAAACTACCCAAGCATTTAAAGCGCCTTAAAGCGCTTTTAATCATAAAACGTAACGCACTTAATTAACGCGTCTAATTAGAAAATGTAGCGCATTTAAGACGTTGAAACGCTTAGGAGCCTTTATAGTACCTTAAACGCTCGAAACAAAAACTGTATTAAATGACTTTAATTACCTGGTACCTGACTAAATGGTGTTTCTATTCTGACCTGGCTGTCGTACACGTGGAGGGCCTCACAGCGCCATGACCCCATCTGGGGACGTTTCTACGTGTGAGTCCTCCTGCTTGGGAGTGCTACTGCGCAAGGGGTGACTTTTTGGGTGCCAACTCATGCCCCCAATCATCTAGTCACTCACTTTGAGAGCGTATCTGCCTTCCTCTCGTGCCCTGCACCTGGCTACCCTGGGCGTGACCCTCCCCTTGAGTCGTATCTGTCCCAAAGGCGTATCTGGGGCGGCACGGGTACTTCACGAGTCAGGCTGCCCTACACTGGTGCTATCACTATGGCCTTGAAGCCACCTTTCTCTTCTCTTTATCACTACCCCGGATTATCGGGACCTGAGGCCTTCCCACGGCGTCGCTCCCTCCATGGTCTTTCCTACCCATGGGTATCGGGGAACCGCACTGTGATTGCCTTGCCTTAATGATATTTGATCTTGGCGATGCCCTGGTTGGGCGACGCCTTCACCTAGGCGACGCCTCGCCTTGGCGACGCTTCCTCTTGGCGACGCTGGTACTTGGCGTCTCTTCACCTAGGCGACGCCTTGTGTTGACTTTGACTCCTAGCGTTGACTTTGACCTTGACTTTGTCAACGCCCGGATACGGGACGGTACACAAGCCCCCAGTCTTAAGCCGAAGACTTGTCTTCAGCGCAAAGACTAAGGCCTCGCCCACGCCGTCCACGGGCCACCCTGATGACGTGTCATTCCCTGCTGACTCAACAATTCTCGAATTATTGACGTGACACTCTTTGAACCATAGGGGTGCTCTTAATGGCTGATTGGACATCCTCTGAATCGGGGAAAATAACACCTTTTGGGGCTACGCTTAATTGTGCGCCACGTGGCTCATCACATGGCCAGCCTCTAGGGTCTCTTGCGCTCCCCTTGGGCGCTTAATCCTTTGACACGCGGCACGATCTCACGGCTCCTGATTAGCGCCTCTTGGGTTGCAAATGTAACGTTCAAGTTACCCCAAACCCCGCGCTCACACCACTATTACATCCATTCTCTCTGCATCTTCGCACTGTTCATCGTCTTCAAACCCTTTCCCTGCAACTCCTGCTCTTTCCTTCGTGCTCTCCTTCCTCCCTTACTTCGACAACAAAGGTATGATTTTTGCACATCCCGACTCTTCTCCTTCATCGCATTGCATAGTTTATTGAACTGCTTGGGACTGTTTACGTTTATGCATTACTGTGTTCTTCCGCTTCTCCTTTCTTCTCTGTTCCCTTTTCCTTCTTTCTGGGTTTTCTCGCGTGGGTGGTATTTCTTGGGGTTTTACCCGCTTTTCTGTCTTGGCATCACTTTGTTAAAAACCTTTTTCCTTCTTCTTTCTCCAGCTATTTATTCACACCATGACGCGCCCGAACTCCCAGTCTGGTTCTCCCCCCAAGACCCCCAAGTCCAATTATAAAGCCTTCTATACATGGGCCCCCGACGAGCTTTTGAATGAGTGCACCAGCCTAACATCCTTTCAGGACCTGGAGAATCATCGTGGGGATCCCCACTTGTATAACTTTAATGCTTTCTGCCGCACACATGACGCGCACATCTCCGTTCGTCCCGGCCGACCGGGGGAACCTGTGTGTGTGGATGACAGACCTAGAAAGGGTAGTCCCTTCTTCTTCATGTACCAGACGGTGTTTAAACGCGTTGGGGTGCGCCTCCCATTCACGCCCTTTGAGAGGGAACTCCTCACCGAGATTAACACAGCCCCCGCCCAGCTCCATCCCAACAGTTGGGCATTTGTAAGGGGTTTTCAAATTCTCTGCGGGCACCTGGGCATCCTTCCTTCCGTGGATGTTTTCTTGCATTTCTTCGAAGTGAAGAAACAGGGGAAAAGCTTTTGGGTAAGCTTCTCCGGGATCGCGGGCAGGATCATCCTCTCCCTCTTCCAGAACTCCTATAAAAACTGGAAAGGAAAATTCTTCAGGGTGTGCAGCGCCAAGCACGACCCCACAGCCTTAGACGGCTTTCCCCTATACTGGACGGAGCACCCTAAGCTGCTCAGGGCCAAAGCCTTGGATGAGCTATTCCCTGTTGACAGGGAGGTATGCAAGGCCTTGGCTGGCCTGGGGATCGTCCTCGATACATTGAAGCTTATCGCGAGCGAATACAACGCTCACGCCCTGACCACATATTTTGGTAGGGAGACCCTCCCCTTACCATCTTTTGTTATCTGTACCTTGCTACCAGATGTTTGTTCCTCTGGCCTCTTTCACCTGTTTTCCATTGTACCATGTGATTCGCGTCTCACGTTTCTACGCGTTTTGTGATTTTGCATAATTGCTTTGGCTTTGACTTCTGCTGCTTGGTTTATTTGGATGTAGGATCGGTGATGGGCGCCTCCAAAAGGATGATGCTGGCGAAAGCGATAAAGGACGCTCGTGCTGCCAAAGCGGGCGCCTCTTCCGCCCCTGCTGCTAACCCGAACCCCCCATCAACCCTGCCTCTGCCACCACCGACCCCTACTGAAGCTCCACTAGGCTCATCTTCACCGTCCCCACATAGCCCTGAGGCGCTTCAGACTCCCGGCTCTCCTCTGCCCATTGCCGCCGTTCCTCTGGCCGTGGCCTCATCGCCGGCTCCAACCCCCCTCGATAAAGGGAAACGGGTCTTGGAGATCATATCCGACGATGAAGACTCGGATGGCGTGGCACCCTTCAAGAGGAGGAAATCTGCAAGGGTTCCCCTCCTACCGGCGGCGTCGCCCCAGGGAGAGGATTCTTTCAGGGACAACCCTCCCAGCGCTACTTCCCTTCCCCCCACAACCGTCCAAGAGGATATAGGCGAAGGCGCCGAGTCTGCTCCACCTCCGCCACCGGCAGAGGTCTCTACTTCTCCTGCCCCCGTCGCTGCCGCCCCCGATTTTATCGCCATCCCGCCTCCAATTATGCATCTGATGAGGGGCTTTAGTGGTGGAACAATGCCAGAGGGCTCCGACAGGAAGGAGGGCATGCCTTTCTACTTGGGGGCCTTCTTGGCGGTGGCCCTTGAATGGCGCGCCCAGGCCAGAAACGCTGTTCTGCAAACTCAAACCCTCCAGGCCTTGGAAACAAGGGTAGCTGCCCTGCAGGAGGAAAAGAAGATTCTGGGACGCCAAAACGAAGCTTATCAAACCACCCTGAAGCAGGCGCAAGAGTCCAAAGCAGAGGCTGAGGAACAACTGGCAAAGGCGGTGGAGCTCCAGGCCGACTTCTACGCTCGGGAAGTCGCCCTCAAAGTTCAGGTAACGAGCCTTCAAGACATAGTCGAAGCTTACGAAGAAGTTCAAAAGGACTTGAAGGACCGGTGCTGTGAGCAAGCTGACGAGATGGAGCGGATGGAGGGGGAAATGGCTACCCAGGCCAAAGCTATGGGCCTTCTCCAGGTTGACTACGACAAACTGCAGGTCGAGGTCAGCCGACTCCGCGTGGAGAAGGAGGCTTTGGAGAAGCAGGTAGCTTCTGGGGACGCCACCATTGAGGAGCTAGAGAAGGACAAAAAGACCCTCATCCAGGACATGGCGGGCACTTTCGAGGAGGGATTCCAGGAGGCTCTGGCCTAGGCTGTCTGCATGAATCCGGGGATCGACATTTCCAACTGCGATTCCACTCACCACATTGTTGATGGAAGAGTCGTGCCCTTGGAACTGGACGATTGAACCGCCACCCTCGACCATCACTTTATTCCTTTACACTTGTTTTAACCTTCTTTGATAAACTTGTAATTCTTTGAATTGTCTGCACTTTCGTTACAACTTTGGGTTTTTGCATGATTACTTTCGTGCCATTGCGATATAGAATTCCGCCTGTGTGATTTTACTTTCGTCCTTTGCCTTCGCGTGCTTCGGTTGTTTTGCCTGTACTATACCCGTTTCTTTCACTGCGTTGGACGGCCTTGTATGTCCGGGGATGATCACGCGTCGATGCCCACGCCCATGGAGAGGCTTGCCTGATGGGGCCGTATCGTCCACGGGGTGTCTATAACACCAAAGTGATCCGTCCCTTGATTCTTAGCGCCCGACGCCCACGCCTAAGGAGAGGCCTGCTACAACAGCGTCGTATCGTCCCAGGGTGTCTAAAAACGCCGAGTGCTCTGGAAGGGGGCGGGGTCGTTCCCTCCATGGTCTTTCCTTCCCATAGGTATCGGGGAACAACCCTGCCAGTGATTCGCTGGCGTTTGGCGATCTCGTCTCTCTCCACAGTCTTTCCTACCTGTGGATATCGGGTAGGTGACGCCACTAAACTAGTTTCGACTTCTTCGATTTTGTCTCCCTCCACAGTCCTTCCTACCTGTGGGTATCGGGGAGGCGACACTGCTGATACTTGGGTTGGCGACGCCCGTAACGTCTCATGCTGGCGTCGCCCTTTGCGCCTTTCCTGGCGACGCCTCGGGCATCTCATGCTGGCGTCGCCTTGGGCGTTATCTTTACCTTGGCATTGACTTTGACCTTGGCCCTGGTCGACGCCTGAGGATAGCGAAAAGCTCAAGGTTTCGCCTGTGCCATCCACGTGGCGCTTCTTGCATGGCTGATGGGACGTTCAGTCACTCGACTTGGTTTTGACTCCTACTGTGCCCCTAACCCACTCTCGACGGCGCATCGTACCCTTGGGCATTCTGTCGATACGACGTTTTCTGAGTTTAACCAGTGGTGCCAGAGCCATCCTTCCATCCTCTGCCACGTGGCTCGATCGTGCGGTGCATCCATTCGCGTCGTTTAGCGCTATAACTGCAATACTTCCATTTGCGTCGTTTGGCGCTCTAACCGCAATATTTAATTCTTCAAAACTTTGAAACTGTCCTCATCATTTCTGCGCTTTTCGTAACCTACTTGCACCCTTTCTCTTCTCGCGAAGAGTTCTTCCAGTGTTCGTTCCCACCAGCGTTTTACCCTTGCCAAAACTTCAAACGTCCCTGATTTTGTTCAAGAATGTCTTCTCGTGCTACTCCCCCCAGGGTCAACCCCAAGGACCTGTATACTTGGGCTTCGAGCGAGCTTCTTGACGAATGCTCATGCTTACTCTCCACCAGGGCCATAAGGGAACACAAAGGGGATTCATGCTCCTATAATCACCGTGCCTTCGCGAGGAGGCATGACGACGACATTGTTGTGCTCCCTTGCACTCTAGGGGAGCCGGTATGTGGAGACGAACGGGCCAACGACGGGGTCCCCTTCTTTTACTTCTATCAGGTGGTGTTCTAAACCATCGACGTGCGCCTGCCCTTCTCCAGGTTTGAGAAGGAACTGCTGACGGAGATCAATGCCGCTCCGGCCCAGTTATATCCCAACAGCTGGGCTTTTGTCAAGGCCTTTGACATCCTTTTCGGGTTTCTGGGTTGTGCACCCTCGGTTGACATCTTTCTTCACTTCTTTGAGGTGAAGAGGCAAAGGAACAACCTCTGGGTAACTCTTAGTAACGTTCCTGGCAGAGTTCTCCTGACCCCCTTCTAAAACTCATTTACTGGGTGGAAAGGCCGGTTCTTCAAGGTCTGCTGCTCTGATCTCGTTCCCTCCGCCCTGGATGGTTTTCCACTGTACTGGGTGAGAGAGACGAGGGCTCTCAAATCCAAACCCTTCAAGAAGCTTGCCCCGAATGACCAGGTGGTTTGCCGGATTCTCGCTGAGGCGGGAGGTTTTGACTCCGCCACCTTGATCAGTTTGGAGTTCAACGCTGGAACCCTCGAGAAGTATATAGGTATGAGTCACTGCCCTAGAAACTTCCACCTTTTTCGTTCTCTATCTGGGTGTGTTTTGCTTCATGGTGTCTCTGACACGTTCATCTTCCTTGGTGCAGGTTCGAAAATAAATCAAGAGCGGAGGACGCGACTTACCCGAGCTCTGCGGACTGAGAGCGGGGTTCCGTCTTCTTCCCGTGCTGACTCCGATGGCCACTGAAGAGTGGTTATTTTCGTGTTTTTGTATGAGTTGTAATGTTTGCCCTATTCGCATTACTCCCATTTGTATCGAACACTGCTTGTAACATCAACTTTACTATACCATACTTGGTTTTTGTAACGCCGCTTTACTTTGCATACGTCTCATATATTGTGCGCTTTTCCTCCGTCATGTTTCTTAGCGGCGCCTGCACTCAGGCGACACCTTTCTTCTTGGCGACGCCTTTCTTCTTGGCGACGCCTTCTTTCTTGGCGACGCCTTCTTTCTTGGCGACGCCTTCTTTCTTGGCGACGCCTATCTTCTTGGCGGCGCCTTTTTTCTTGGCGACGCCCCTTTTACTAGCGACGCCTCACGCTACTTCAAACGGAGAAAGATAAAGACTGAGAACCAAGGCACGGTTTTTTTTTTCTCAAACTTGTTTTTTTTTCTTTTATTTGGGTGACCTCATTAAAAAACCTCGGAAAGGGAAAAAGAGCGTCCCCTTTAACAAGACTGTTACATAGCTGCTTTACATAAGTCAACTAAAATAAAACTTCAGGTTGGCTGCATTCCAACTGCTTGGGATGGGACCTCCTTCCAAGGTCTCTAGGCTGTATGAACCGTTGCCCTTAGCCTCGGTAACTCTGAAGGGTCCGGTCCACTTGGGAGACAGCTTATTCTCCAGCTCGTATGGGTGGGCTTTCCTCATAACTAGGTCGCCAATCTGAAACTGTCGCGGCTTTACCTTAGAGCTATATTGCCGCTCTACTCTTCTCTTCACCGCTTCAGCTTTTATTCTGGCTTCTTCCCTGGCTTCGTCTAGTAGATCCAGGTTTACCCGCCTTTCTTCGTTGGATTCCTCCACCACAAAGTTTTGAAAACGTGGTGAGCTTTCATGTATTTCTACCGGGATCATCGCGTCCGACCCGTACACCAAACTGAAAGGCGTCTCCATGGTAGAAGATTGGGGCGTGGTGTGGTATGCCCATACGATCCTTGGAACTTCCTCCGCCCACGCCCCTTTGGCCTTCTCTAACCTTCTCTTTAACCCCCTCAGCAAAACTCTGTTTGCTGACTCCACTTGCCCGTTGGTCTGGGGGTGTTCGACTGACGCGAACACTTGCTTGATACCTATCTCAGCGCACATATTTCTCAACTGCTGACTGGCAAACTGGGTCCCGTTATCGGATATCAGGCGCCTAGGTACGCCAAAGCGGCACACAATGTTCTTCCACACAAAGTGTTGTACCTTGTGCGCAGTAATCTGTGCCACGGGCTCTGCCTCTATCCACTTGGTGAAGTACTCGATGGCAACGATCAAATACTTCATCTGCCTTATCGCCAGTGGGAACGGGCCCAGGATGTCGATTCCCCATGTATGAAAAGGCCACGGGCTATATATGGATCGCAGTTCTTCTGGCGGCGCCTTGTGCCAGTCAGCGTGCTTTTGGCATTGCCTGCAGCGCTGGGCGTGTCGCGCGCAGTCCTCTTTTACTGTTGGCCAGAAGAACCCTGCGCGTATCACCTTGGAGGCTAAGGACCTTCCCCCTACGTGGCTCCTGCAAATGCCTTCGTGGAGCTCCGCCATTATCCTGGTACACTCGTCGCCACTTACACACGTTAGGATAGGGTGAGTGAATCCGTGCCTGAACAACACTCCATCCACGAGAGTATATCTTGCGGCATTTCTTTTGACCTTCTTACCCTCTTCCGGCTCCACTGGGAGAGCCCCATCCACCAGGTACCGTTTGTATGGCGTCATCCAGGTGTCTCCCTCGGCTAGGACACATACCTGCATTTGCCTTCCTTCTTCAGGCATATCCGCGTACGTGCTGATGCGGGGCGTCTTCAGCGTATCTTGGGTCAGAGAGCGATGATTCCTTGGACTCTCTCTTAATGTACAGATCTGGAGGACATCCACCCTGTTATCTTCCACGAATTTACGCGGAGCTTTGAGCGTCTCTTGGATCACTGTCCTCTGCCTACCCCCCTTGCCTGAGCTGGCCAGCTTGGCAAGCAGGTCGGCTCTGGCATTCTGCTCCCTTGGGACATGTATCAGCTCAAAAGCGTTAAATGCTCCCTTCAATAGTTGGACGTATCTTAGATACGCCGCCATCTGTGGGTCCTTCGCCTGGAACTCACCCGACACTTGCCCCGTAATCAGCTGGGAATTGCTTTTCACCAGGAGGTTTTGCGCGCCCATCTCCTTGGCCAGGAGCATTCCTGCTATCAGGGCTTCGTATTCCGCCTGATTATTACTTGCCTTGAAGGCGAAGCGCAGAGCTTGCTCAATCAGTACGCCGTTGGGTCCCTCCAAGACTATTCCCGCACCACTCCCTTGTTGGTTGGAAGAGCCATCAACCGAGAGCAACCACTGCGAGCCCACTTCCACCTCTTGCTCACCTCTGGGCGAGAGTTCCGCTATAAAATCTGCGTACACCTGCCCTTTAATGGATCCTCTACGCTCATACTGAATGTCGAATTCTGACAGCTCCATCGCCCAGCGCACCATTCTTCCCGCCACGTCAGGCTTCTGCAGCACCTTCTGTATAGGGAGGTTTGTCATCACTACCACCGTAAAGCTGTGGAAGTAATGACGGAGCCTCGTGGCTGAAAACACCACTGCTAACGCTGCCTTCTCCAGCGCCTGGTATCTCGTCTCAGCGCCTTGTAATGCCTTGCTCACGAAATAGATGGGCTTTTGACTCTGGTCCTGCTCCTGGACTAACACAGAGCTGATAGCCCGCTCCGTTACCGTAAAATATAGCCGGAGGGGCACACCTGTTACCGGTTTGCAGAGGACCGGTGGCATCGCCAGGTACTCCTTTAACTTAATGAAAGTCGCTTCGCATTCGTCAGTCCATGCAAAGCGACTATTTCTCTTGAGGCACTGGAAATATGGGTGCCCCTTCTCTCCCCCGGCGGAAACAAACCTTGAGAGTGCCGCCATCCGCCCTGTCAGCTGCTGCACTTCCTTTACGTCGTCGGGCTTCGCATGGCGATAATCGCTGCGCATTTGTCGGGGTTCGCTTCTATCCCCCTCTCTGTGAGCATAAAACCCAAGAACTTACCGGCCTCTACCCCGAAGACACACTTCTCAGGGTTTAACTTGAGGCGGTACTTGGATATTGTGACGAACAACTCCTCCAGGTCTGCCGTGTGTTGTGCCCTATCCTGCGACGCCACCACCATGTCATCTACGTAGGCGTACACATTCCTCCCTAGCATGGGCGCCAGGACCTTGTCCATTAACCTTTGGTATGTGGCGCCCGCGTTTTTCAGCCCAAAAGGCATCACCTTATAACAGTAACTGCAAGTCTCAGTCATGAATGCAGTTTTACTCTCATCTCTCGGGTGCATCTTGATCTGGTTGTACCCCGAGAATGCGTCCAGGAAGCTCAGCACCTTGTTGCCGGATGCACTATCCACCAACGCGTCGATGCTGGGCAGTGGGTACGAGTCCTTCTGGCACGCCTTATTCAAGTCCGTGAAGTCCACGCACATCCTCCACTTCCCATTCGCCTTTTTCACCAAGACGACGTTGGCCAGCCACTCGGGGTATTGAATCTCCCTGATGTGGCCAACACTCAACAGCTTCTGCGTTTCATCCTTTACCACCTGCTCTCTCTCTTCGTTAAACTTTCTCCTTCTTTGGCGCACGGGGCGGACCGTGGTGTCCATGCTGAGGTGATGACACAGGAAATCAGGGTCGATACCGGGCATATCCGAGGCGGACCATGCGAAAGCATCCAGGTGGCGCGAAATCACTTCTGCCACCCCTTCCTGTTCTTCTGGGCTCAGCAAACTTCCTAACTTAAACGTTTTGCCGCCAATCTCCCTCTCCACGGCGTTAGCCGCCGGTTGTTCCATGCTATCATCCTCGACGGGCGCCGCCTCATCCACGGGCACCGCGTTGCCAGGGCCTTCCTCCATGGGTGCATCTGTTTCTGGCGTCGCCCTCGCGGGTAAGGCCTCGTTAGGCGTCGATGCAGTGGGCGTCGCCTCAATCATCGTCGTGTCTGCACACGGCGGACGCTCGTACACCATGAACACGCCTCTCTTCGTTTTCAGGCTGTTCTCATAGCATTTCCTTGCCTCCTTCTGATCTGACTTGATGACTATCACCTTGCCACTGAGGTCCGGCAGCTTCATCTTCATATGGCGTGTGGAGGCTACTACGTTCAACCGGTTCAACGCCGGCTTGCCCAACAAGATGTTGTAAGCGGAGCTGGCGTTCACGACCAAGTACCGGATGCTTTCGGTACGCGAGGCCTCTCCGTCCGTGAACGTAGTCCTCAACTCCAGGTAGCCTCGGACTTCCACCTGGTTGTCCGCAAACCCATACAGGCACCCTGTGTAGGGCCTCAAAAGGTCGGGGGATAATCGCAACTTATTGAATGTCGACCAGAACATGACGTCTACTGAACTTCCCTGGTCGACAAGAACTCTGTGCACCTTTCTCCCAGCTGTGACAACTGAAATGACCACGGGGTCATTGTCGTGCGACACCACGTCTCGGGGATCCCCTCTCGTGAATACGAGGTCCGACTCCCACGGCTCACCCGAGATTCTTTCTTCGATCGAGTTGACCCCCCTCGCGTATTTCTTTCGCTGGGAAGCGGTGGATCCTCCGCCGGAAAATCCTTCAGCTATGGTATGGACCTCGCCGAGAACCGGCGTCTCGTGTGCTTGTTCTTCCGCTGGCGGCGGCAAGGTGGCGGTCGTTGTGGGTTTTGCGACATAATCCTTCAAAAACTCGGTTCTCACCAGCTCATCCAGCTGGTAACCCAACGACAGGAAGTTATCAATGTGGTGACCGAAAGCCTCGTGGAACTCACACCAAGAGTCTTTCCGAGGCCCCAACACCTTATCGGACTTTGCCGGTCGCCTCAATCTCTCAGCTATATTAGGCACGGCGATCAGGTCCTTCAATTCCACCACAAAATTGTATCTTGCCGGCCTCGTTCTTTCTCTGGCCGGGCGATCGCCTCCCGCTGGACCCCGGGGCTGGGGCTTTCTGGCCTCGTAGGGGCGTCTCCCATCTGGTTTCTTCCTTCCCGTCGTGGTCTCATTGACCCTGGCGGGTTGAGCTCGCATCGGTCCCCTCGGGCGCGAGGGTACGACGCTGGTGCGCTTCACGCACACCTCTCCCTCAGAAGCGATATGTTCTACCGCCCGACGCCGTAGTTCAGCAAAAGTCCTAGGGCGGTTGCGAATGATGGATTCCCCAAAAGGGCCGGGGCATACGCCTTTCACGAACGCGTACACAATCATAGGTTCCTCTGTCGTACCAACCTTTACTACCTGGGCCCCGAAGCGATTGATGTATTCCTTTAGGGTCTCCCCTTGATACTGTTTCACATCAAACAAATCGTAAGAGACCGGCGGCGGGGCCTTGTTTGCTAGGTATTGTTCCCTGAACAATCGTGACAGTTGTCGGAAAGAGGTGATATGACCGTCCGGGAGGCTGATGAACCAGTCCATAGCCATCCCAGTCAAGGTGCTCATAAAGAGCTTACACTTGGCAGCGTCAGAGCCGCCTACCAGGACCATCTGTGTGTGAAATGCAGCGAGGTACGTCTCAGGGTCCTCCATCCCGGTGAAGATCACCTTGGGCCCCGCGAACGTGTTCGGGATCACTGCATCCAGAATCTCCTGCGAGAAGGGAGTGGAAAACTCCCTTGGCGGGGAGTGGTTCTCCATCACGTCATGTTCACGTTGCCCCCGATTATTTCGCAGACCCCGGCGCAACTCCTCATTTACACGACGGAGCTCTTCATTCCTCTCATGCGAGGCCTCGAGATCTGCTTGCATTCGTTCCTGTTCCAGTTTCGACTCCGCCATATCCTCCTGCAGCCCCCGCATTATCTCCAGGACCTGTTGCATGGATAGTTCTGCTGGGGCCGCGCGTGCAGTACCCCGTCTTGTGGTGGTCATTGTCACGGTCTCTTCAAACCTCCTCCAACGTTACTATAACTTGGTAAATCTTCTCAAACTTGTGATGGGATTGACGTTTTATATCGGCCCCACGGTGGGCGCCAAATGTTCCGTCCGGTTGACCTGGAACGTCTTCGTGCGCGACCTCGACCGTCTGCTAGGGACTCCTTCCCACTGATCACCTGTGGATTCCTGCAAAGAAGGACAAAAGGGCGCCCTAGCGGCCGTTTGCACTCCGACGCTCAAGTCAGCCAGCAAGAAACACAAAAAACTATGCACCTCCGTATCGGAGCAACGCGTATGGCACTCTGAAGGTGGTAAAAGGAAACTGTGTCTAGTGTATATTTTCTCGTTCTGGCAAAAATCCTTCCCTAGTCCCTTGTACAAAACCTCAAGGCTCGAGCAAGCAACTAGAGTGTTTCTGGAAAATTAGCCAAAAGTTCCAACCCCGTTCCTAACATTCTCGGCGCTATTTAAACTACCCAAGCATTTAAAGCGCCTTAAAGCGCTTTTAATCATAAAACATAACGCACTTAATTAACGCGTCTAATTAGAAAACGTAGCGCATTTAAGACGTTGAAACGCTTGGGAGCCTTTATAGTACCTTAAATGCTCGAAACAGAAACTGTATTAAATGACTTTAATTACCTGGTACCTGACTAAATGGTGTTTCTATTCTGACCTGGCTGTCGTACACGTGGAGGGCCTCACAGCGCCATGACCCCATCTGGGGACGTTTCTACATGTGAGTCCTTCTGCTTGGGAGTGCTACTGCGCAAGGGGTGACTTTTTGGGTGCCAACTCATGCCCCCAATCATCTAGTCATTCACTTTGAGAGTGTATCTGCCTTCCTCTCGTGCCCTGCACCTGGCTACCCTGGGCGTGACCCTCCCCTTGAGTCGTATCTGTCCCAAAGGCGTCTCTGTGGCGGCAGGGGTACTTCACGAGTCAGGCTGCCCTACACTGGTGCTATCACTATGGCCTTGAAGCCACCTTTCTCTTCTCTTTATCACTACCCCGGATTATCGGGACCTGAGGCCTTCCCACGGCGTCGCTCCCTCCATGGTCTTTCCTACCCATGGGTATCGGGGAACCGCACTGTGATTGCCTTGCCTTAATGATATTTGATCTTGGCGACGCCCTGGTTGGGCGACGCCTTCACCTAGGCGACGCCTCGCCTTGGCGACGCTTCCTCTTGGCGACGCTGGTACTTGGCGTCTCTTCACCTAGGCGACGCCTTGTGTAGACTTTGACTCCTGGCGTTGACTTTGACCTTGACTTTGTGAACGCCCGGATACGGGACTGTACAGATCCCTTGAAGAATTAGCAAGAACAATGCTAAGTGAATCTTCTCTTCCCAAGTATATTTGGGCTGATGCAGTTAGCACCTCTTGCTATGTGATGAATAGAGTGTTAATAAGGCCAATCTTGAAGAAGACTCCTTATGAACTCTTTAATGTGATGAATACTACGTCTTAGTTCAATTAGTGTCTTCAAGGTTCAAAGGTACCACAAAGTCATACCTAAGAAATGCCTAGTTTAAGCCTTCCGGTTTTAAAAGGTTAATTGCTTTCTTTTATTGCTTTCAATTTCTTGCTTTTATTAGTGTTTACATCTTGTTGTATTTCTAATGATTTTGCATAGAGGGAAATTTGTGAAGTGTATTGGAATAATATATGGCTAAGAAAGGCTTGGTACTTAAGTGATCCTCAGTGGTCCATCTCCCTTTCCTAAGAAACTACCTAAAGGTGAACTTAGCTTCTCTCTTTGGGAATTGTTCTTAACACAAGCTTTTATCTTGTCTAAACATACTACTCACCTTAGTGAAAGTGACTTGAGTTCTACCAAGACTCTTTTAAAACAAATGGATCAAGATCTTCAGTCACTTCAACTAAGGCAATTACAACATGAAAATCAAATTATTAAAGAGAAAAAAAAGAAAGAAATTCTCATATTGCAATTTTAGAAGAGGAGATAAGAATGATCAGAGAAAGAGATGACTAAAATTGTAAAACTTAAAAATATTAACCCTCTGGTTCTAGTTCTAGTGATTTCCACTTTGAAGAAGGGGGTCTTAGAATACATGACTATTATCAACCTACACCTAGAAGAACTAGAAGATAAAGCACTAGAATAAAAGCCAGAGTTGACTTACCTTATTTCCATGGGAAGGAAAATTTTGAAATCTACTTAGATTGGGAAATGAAAGTAGAACAATTATTTTCCTGTCACCATGTTAGTGAGGAAAGAAAAGTACCCTTGTCAACCATAAGCTTTCAAAACTATGTTATGTATTGGTGGACAACCTTAGAAAGAGATAGACGCCTCCATAATGAATCTCCCATTACATATTGGAATGACCTTAAGAGAGCTTTGAGGTGTCGCCATATTCCTTCTTACTACAATAGGGAGTTAATGGACAAGCTCTAAATACTCCAACAAAAGCATATGAGCACGGAAGAATATAGGCAGAAAATGGAGTTGTATATGATGAGAAAATCCATTAGTGATATGAGTTGATTTTATGATTGCATATTTTTTTAGGTTTTTACTTGGTTTATGAGTTTTGATTTAGCAAGATATGGTGAGACTCAATGAAGATTTCCACTGGACAAGAACTTAACCAAGTGGTTAAGTAAGTGTGAAGAAACTCTTCAAACGAGCAAAGAGAAAACACAATTAAGATGAGGATGATGTTGAACACGAAAATAACGCAATCTAAGATAAAGATAAATGGAGGAATGGAAAAGGAGACAAAGGAAAAGAGTAATAGTAAGGAAGCTTATGGAGATGATGAAATTGGTGATTGAATCATGGCACTTGGAATGGGTAGAGTTCTGAGATGAGTGAGGAGGAGTCGCCACTTGAAGTATTCTCTACTCAAGATAAGACTCAAAAGGAGTTTGGAAACCACACAAGGAATCACTATGACAAAGTTTCTTGACTTCAATTTCAATGTGATTTTCAAGAAGGCAAACACCCTGTTTAATGATATCAGTTCCTTGGAAAGGAAGAGAGGAAGGGTAGAAGCGTAAATGACTACAAGCTTCTAGAAACTAGGTCAAATGCGAGCACATGGAGTGTGTTTGTAGAAGCTAGGTTAAGGTGGGCTTTGGCACGAACCCAATTTATGCTAAGTATACCCTAATCTACTGAAATAAAAAACAAGGAAAATAGTTGGTGCTCAGGTCCAATTATGTGTTTATTGGTTCAATTGGGAAAATTGGGATTGGGTTTCATTCTTCTTACTCTTTTGTATTTTGAAAATCATAATAATATTCTATCCTTTGATGTTGATGCCCATATAAAATTCATTTATATCGATTTCTCGCATATAAAATTATTAAGAGAGTCTCCTAAATATTGATTCCTCAAATACTTATAAAAACATTTTATCGTTATGATTAGATGTTGATAGCAATTAACATTTCAAATCTATTCCTATCATGCAAATATGTTAAGCATTATAATTTAGGTCAGAGACTTAGAAGTACTTTTCAGTCAAATCTAAGGATCAAAATCATGGTAAACAAGCTTTACGAAAAAAATGGCAATACCAATCAATCAAGAACATAATATTATATTTAAATACCACCTCAATACATAAGAGTTTGAATAAATTACTCTTAATCCTAAAGGGTAGAATTAGTCACTCGTGTTGGCCATTACAAGCATAGAAAGCAAGAAAAGAAGATCCAAGAGGCCTCCTCTAGGATTTTCCATCCCCTTCTATTCTCCCAATGATGTCTAGGGTCATGCCTCATATTTAACCTAGTTGGGCTTCGGCTAAGTGACTTCTCACCTAGGCGTGGTTGGGCTCACCTAGGCGAGTTGGATAAAAACAGGTCCAACGTCATTAGAGTGATCTCACCTGGGCATACTAAGCTCGCTTGGGCGAGATCCTTTGGAAGCTTTTGGCTTAGGCGAGATTGGATGAGTGTTGGAACCTTCAAACATTCCCTTTTATCTTTGTATATTATCTTTCTGCCCTTTCATCTCCATGTTTCCCTAAAATTATGAAATTAACACATATTTGGGAATAAATAGTTCTTATTCATATTATAATCACAAATATGTATAAAGGTTTAAATTCATAAATTAGGGGTTATATGACAATTATTTTATCACTTAATATCCATAAGTGTAAGAATTGTAGGCCTAAAACAAGAGGGTGAATTGTTTTTAAACGTTTTTTGCAAACTTTGAAGGTATGGAGAAAGTCAATGAAGAATCAAAGCCAAAGGAATGAAAATGCTCAAGTTATAAAACTGTTTTAGTTGATTTCTAAAAAATTAATCGGTTGTTTTTTAGATTCAACCAATTGTTTTTATCTACAATTTATAAAAACAACTTAAAACATATATAATTGAGATTAGGGAAAGAGAGAATTACACAAACAAATTTATACTAGTTCACTCTTACACCAAGAGCTACATCTACTCCTCAGAAACCACTGGGTATTCCACTATGTAATCAACCACAAATTACAACCACACACACACCAAAGAAGTGATCTTGAACCCCTCAAGAACACACACTTCCTTTGGCAATACAACACACCACAAATCATAACAGTTTCTGACTCTGTGAACCATAGTTCTTTACAGAAATACAGATCAATAGAGAATAAGGAATGATCACACCTGATACAGATTAAATAAAAAAGATTACATAGCAGTCCTATTCCACTCATAGTAAGTTCAATCAAAGC
This sequence comes from Phaseolus vulgaris, assembly GCF_051622355.1. Lineage (NCBI taxonomy): Eukaryota > Viridiplantae > Streptophyta > Magnoliopsida > Fabales > Fabaceae > Phaseolus > Phaseolus vulgaris. The sequence goes on from NC_143507.1 coordinate 17,491,214, forward strand.
CTGATGTATTGATATTTTCCCAATAATCCATCCATGTATTGTGATTTTCCATTAATTGAATGAAGTATTCTGAATTGAAACTCATTCTCTACCAAATCTCTCTTGCTAGTGAGCCTCTTTTGGCCTAGTGAACCTAGGAATGTTGGCCAAACCACCTTCAAGTCCTTTCGTTGCCTTGCTCAATTCTATTCCATAATCAAGAACTTGTATTGCACCAGGTGGACCAGAGCACATCAAAATCTTTCTTCCAACCTAAGTAAATTTTTCACAATTTTTTTTCTGTCAAGTCTTGTTCTTCACGTTTCATACCTATTCTTGGTTGTTTTTCCATAATTCTTTGCTTTCCATCGTTTATAATCATTTTTCACCAATTATAATTTGTTTCCACACTTTAAAAACAATTTTCCACTGTTTATTTTCATTGAAACCTTCATCAAACACTTTCATTTGTTGTCCATTGTCAAACCTTTTTTACTTCACTGTTTTGAGTTGTTTTTGTTGTTTTCTTCTTTTTAATTGGCTAATTTTGTGTTTTCTTTGATGTTTCAACATTTAATATCTCATATACACAATTTAAATGTTTACATTGCCTTTTGTTTGGTCCAAATTTCTTCAAATTGTTCACATATTCATAGGCATGCAATCTTGTCCAACACTGTTTTTGTCTTCAATGTTGCAGTTTGTTCTTGTTGTTCTAAGAAATTTAATCGATTGTTTTTGCTAATTTCTTGTTGTTTCACCATTTAATATGCGTTGTCTTTAATTTCATTGGTTAATCTTGACTTTTGTGTAGTTTATTTTTGTTCAAGATCCATCGAACACTTTTTGCAACCTAACTTGTCCACACAGTGCCTGTTCTTGCTGTTTTCTTTTAATTTCGCATGCGTTCTTCTTATTTCTTGTGTTTCATTCTGTTTTTGTGAGAAATTAGGTGTTATCTTCCATTTCTAACCTTTGCATGTCAACTGTCACGTCCAAATATTACATAATCTTGTCAAACTTAGTCATGTATTGTTGTTGTATGCAATGTGTTTGCTAAATTTCTCTAGTGCACACCAATTGTTTGATAGAAGTCCTTGTTTTGTTTTTGCTGAGTCTTTGCTTTGGTATGTGTTGTGTTTCCCTATTCTTGAGTCTTGTAACTTGCTATTAGTTCATTAGTGAGTTTCTTTCATCATTTCCACTTATTTCGTGAAGTTTTGTCAATTGTTCTTTGGTTCCTTTAGGTTTCTATTCAGTTTCCAAAATTATATGATTTACACATAGTTTTGAAAATTTATGTTGACCTTAATTCATATCCAAAGCTTGTGAAACTTTTTATGTAAACACCTTAACATGTTACCAATACTCAGTAAAAAAGGCATGTTCTAATTCCAACTACAACAAAAATTTATAAATTTGAAAAGCCAAGTCGTTTTTTTGTTTGAAAACTTGTCTAAGTGTCAGTTTTGCTCTTGGTTTTAAATTTTCTACACCTAATTCCCTTGGTGTTTTCGCATGAAACTTTTACCATATCTTTTTTCATATGTTACCTATCTTCAGTTATTTCAACTTACAATTAGATGAATAAAAATTACCATAAATTGTACAATCCAATCTGCCAGTTTTGAAACCAGTTTCTCCTTGGTTGCCAAACTATTTACATTTTTACAAATTTGGTTGATTTGTTTCTCTGGGTATACATATCCTTTTTCCCTCAAATTTGTGGCATTTTGTTCCTTTTTTTAGCTCAGAATATACCATAAAAATTTCAAATTCAAACCTTTGTGAAAACATATATATAAATTATGGAACACTCCGTGCTAGTTCCCTTTAGAATTTTTGTTTTAAAATCTTTTCTAGAGCTTTTCTTAGGTCCTTTTGCTTGTGCTGCCTTTTCTTGGTTTCCTTAATTTTTGCTTATATTTTATTGACTTTTTATTCTTGTTTATCACATCTTATTTCATTTGAGTTTAGCTTTTCAAATTTTATCTTTTCTTGTTTTATTTCTTGGCTTCCTTCATTACACAATTTTGGTGAGTTAATGGTTCTTGAAGTGGTGCGTCAAGAAGTGGGGTGGTTCAACTTTCCTGGGAATTCTACTTTGGTTGTCCAAACTCTCTACCAAGAAGAGAAAGAGGGTCCTAAAGAACTCTTTTCAGACTACTTCATTTCAAAGGAAGCAAATCAACACACTTCATTTACAGCTTTACCAAACACCATTGATTTCACCTGTAATTTTGAATCACAAAATTTTGTGTCTTTTACATTTTTGCTCGAGTAATTTATTTTCTTTTTCATTGTTTTGGAAAATGCTCCAATAAGCAATCCCACTGAACTTTGTAATAGTTTTATGTATTAGTGTGATAGTATGTTAGTGAGCTCTAAGTGTTCATTGCACTATCACCATAGGTCTCGCCTAACATTTGCATTTCTTCTTATTTTCTTTAATATTTTATACTTTTATTTCTTTTTCTTGCTTTATAAGTTTTTGTGATACATTAGGGTATTCATTTTCTTGTGTTTATATAACATTTCTTTGGTTTTTAAGAGCATTTCTATATATACATATTTTTCCTGTTTTCCTTTTGAAGTTTTCTTTTGGAAACTTTTGTGAGATATCTTTAATGTAAGCTCTGGTTAGGAAAGTTGTGGTGTTGAACATTGGCTTTGATGTCTCCAAGTCTATGTGGATTGCTTGAAGACTTTGATGATGGGTTTCTGAGTGTGTTTTGGGTAGTTTGAATTTGTAATCCACTTATAGAATTGATCCAAGGTTATTTGATTTTAATCCTTTTGAAAAAGATGTGTTTTCAAAGAGAAACAGAAAAACAACCTGTTGATTTCTCATTTTAATCGATTGTTTTTCTCTCAACTTGTTTGAAGGGTTTTTAAACTGTTTGACTTTGGTTGACTTTGCTGTCAAACCAATTCAGTCAGTTGTTTCGAAAAATCAACCGACTGTTTTTTTGAAAATCCTTAACAAAATTCAGTTCAACTGATTCAATCTGTTTTGTTTGTTTTAAAATTGATTTGTCTTTTGCTTTAAACGTTTTTAATGACTGATTGAAGTATAAATAAGTTGTTATACTTGGTTGTTATGGATTCAAATTAACACTTTCAAAATCAGTTTTTCTAAGATTGCTTAAGGCTTTGATTTTTTTGCTAAGAGTGGAATATGATTGTTGTGTATTCCTTCAATCCAATTTGTGATTGTATCAGATGTATTATATTCCCTTCTTCCTTGATAATTGTATTTTTGTATTGGTGTTGCCAAGAAGTGTTGTGTGTTCTTGAGGGGATCAATATCAACATTCTTGGTATGGTTTTTGCCAAGGAGTGGTGTGTGTTCTTGAGGGGTTCAAGAGCATCACTCTTGGTGTGTGCAGCTTGTAATCTAGGGTTGATTACATAGTGAATTCTCAGTAGTTTCTGGGGACTGGATGTAGCTCAGGTGTAGAATTTGCAAGGATTTTGGTTAGAAACTTTTTGGAAAGAAGTGGTTTCTTTGGAAAATTTTGAAGGAGAATGTTGAGTATAAATTTTGTATGCATCCTTCCTAGAAGAGTTGTAGAAACCATCATCATGAGTATTTTTTAAAGTTGTTTTCAAAAGGTGTGATTCCACCTTGATGGCTAGGTGAACCACTTTCTTTAAAGAAGAGTACTCATGTAATTTTACAAAATCTATAATTTCTCTTCTTAAACCACTTACAAACCGGTTTATCTTTGACTCTGCATTATCATGCATATTCATTTTAGTCAAAGTTGTTTCAAAATCTTTAAAGTATTCATCTACCATTATATGTCCTTGATGAAGCCTTTGGAACTTCAACAAGTGTCCCTTCCTAGAAGGAAGAACAAACCTTGCGTGCATGCATGCCTTTAAATCATACCTAGAAACCACGGGCGGCCTCTTGTTTAGCCCAATGTCCAATACAAGATGGTGCCACCATTGGTTGGCATAGTCTAAGAAAACTCAAGAAGCTAACCTAACCTTTTGGTCTTCGGTGACCTTATACACATGAAGAATATGTTCAACCTTAGCTTCCCAATCTAAATACAAAGAAGGATGATTAGACCCATGAAAACTAGGTAACTTTACAAAATTAAAAGAATGTTGTTGTTGTGGTTGGTGATGATGGTTCTTTTTTGAAAAATTGTGCAAACTCCTTTTGTCTTCATCTTGTTGATGTTGCTTTGCATGAACATCTTCTAGTCTTTGCAATCTTTTGGCAAGTTGGCTTATTTTATCATCTTTATGGAAAATTTGGTTTTTGACCTCCACAAGTTCTTCCAAAAGGTGAGCTTTGTTATAGGATTTAGTTTTGTAAGATGCAGCACTTGAAATATTATCCATAACAACAAACAAACACAAAACACAAAGAACAAACAATTAAAGAAAACTTTTTAGAATAAAAGAATGCTTACTGCAATAGGGAAAAAATTCACTCAAACCACTCCAAGAAAAAAATATTCTGTCCTTAACCAAGTCTCCTTGTGGATTGGATGAGCTTCAAGTGAAAAATTCCAAAGCAAACTACACTTACTCAAAGAACAAATCACCACAAAACTTTAGGAAACAAGAAAAGATAAGCAAGAAAAGGTGTAAACAAGAAATGGTTAAACCAAAACATAATAAAAGATATGACAAAACTTGGAGAATAATATGAAATGAAAAAGACAAGCAAGAAAAGTAAGGCACTCAATGAAAAACTAGCACACAAAGGAATCCTAAAGAATAGTACTAGAATAGATGAAGAAAACCAAAAAACAGTACTACTGGAATTTGTGTAAAAATTGTGCGTGACTTGAAAACATTATCTGGAACGAGATAATTCAAACTGGAATTTGAAATTTAAACCACTGAAAGTTCAAGATCTTATCTCAAAATAGGCATTGGAATCACACAAAAACAGTTCGCCAATTAATTGTGATAAATTTTTAAAAATCACTGCCACTCACTGTTTTTCAGAGTCATATTTTTGCACTCTGTACGTATTTGATTTATCATTTCTTTTGTATATTTAATTTTGATACACTTATTTTTTTCACTCTTTTATAACACTTCAAAATACTAAAATCCAGAGTTTCAAATTTTTTTCCAACAAAATTAATTTTCATAAGCAATTTCAGTCAGCACAAAAACTGGAAAACAGAGAAACCTATGCTGGAATTAAAAAACAGAATTAAGAGACTTCAAAGACACAATAAAATTGATGTATATGAACTTATATAGATCTAATACACAAGCATGACCTCAAAACTAAAAATAAAATGCACCAAAGGATCAAAAACAGAAATAAAAAAACTGCACTCAAGTAAAAATCAAGCAACAAAAAATTAGCAAAAAAAGTACTACATAGAAGTGATAACATTATAAGAGAAACATGACCCTGACAAAACATATATGGATTTAAAAAGAAAAATTGCCCAAACACAATGAATTTTACCAATTAAAAACAGAAATTAAGACTCAAATAAAACAAAAACAGAATCACTTAACACAAAAACAGAATTAAAGTGCCAATCAACTAAATTTTTTTTTTGCACACAGCCATAACTCTAGATGCCACATGATGTGAGTTGAATAAAGTATAGGCACTTTTTAGAATATGAAAACAACAATATATGTGAAGAAAGACAACAATTAAGAGTTATAAACAAGGACAAATAATTAGGTACAAGTGGAGGAACTTAAGGAATCATCATTGAAGTACAAAGCCTTCTAATACATGAACCAAACTCAAGAATGAATGCCATTCCACATTGAACCGAAACAACACAAGGAATTGAAAACACAAATACCGAACCAAATTAAGCTACAAGTGCAAAATTGAAAAGGAAACACAAGAACAACAAGATTAATCGGTGGAAATTGAAGAACAACACAAAAGGAACAAAAACAACCGATTGGAATTGTTAAAACATGATTCAAAATGGAAATAGAGATGGAAAGAATAAGGTACTTAGTTGGATGAAAACTTGGAGGAGATGGACACACCACTTGGATGGTGAAAGGTCCGAGATGAGTACAAGTTGCCGCCACTTGTAGCCCTCCAAAGCTCACAAGATAAGACTAGAAAAGGAGATCAATTCTCTCACAATTCTCTCTCAATTTGAGTAGAGTTTCCTTTCTTCAATTTCTAATTTTGCAATTACATGAGCACTGCCTCTCTATTTATAGTAGAAGAGGGTTGAAAATGAAAAGGCACAATTCAAAAAACTAGACTATTCAAAATTGCCGCCAAAAGAAGTCACATGAGAAGTGTGACTTGTTTTCCTACTTTGGCACCTCCTAAAACTACATCTACACCTACTCTTTATGTCACATGGAAGGTGTGACTTTGTTTTGTACATTAGCACCCGTTATTTAATATCTACATCTTCCTTTTAAAGTTCTACTAAAAACTTCACAAAAGCAATTACAAAAAGAGACATCCATTGATGCTCATTTATTAATGCTTGGCCATGCTTCTCATGGGTTGGGCTTGGGCTTGGGCCTCATCTTTTGAAAAGACTAATAAGAAGAACTTTATATGGTTTGGCCCTTGTCCATTCCTCCTATTAATGAGATCTTTATTTGCTTGTTGAGATGACCTTTCAAGTGTATCATCCTTGGTCATCTTCATGTATTTTTGATTCTCATCACAAAGGGAACTTGGTTAGAAGAAGTTCCCAGAATCTTGTGGGCCTATCACACCACCTTGCAATCAACAACCAAAGATGATACAATCCAAGTAAACAAGGAGATGACTGGTGTGAGTTGATTTTAGGATTGCTCATTTTAAGGTGTGACACTTTACTTAGATTGATATTTTAGCAATGTAAGAGGGAAAACCTTAGGAAAATCCCCACTGGACATTAACTTAACCAAGTGGTTAAGTAGATGTAAAGGTTCATTTCACAAAGGCAAAGATCAAGAGACAAGACATGGTGAGAATGAATGCAAAACTCAATTGATAAAGACAAAACCGAAAGCAATACAATGAAGGAAACAAAGACAATGAACATAAAATGGAAGGCGAAAATGAAAGAGAATGGAAGAAGGAAAGTTATGGAAAAGGAGAGTGATGATCACACCACTTGATGGGTGGTAACCATCAAGATGAGTGGAAGGCCACCACTTGAGAGCTTCATTCTCATCAAGATAAGACCAAGGGAGAGGAGATAACACTCACTCAAGCTCACACAAATTGTGTAGAGTTTCTTTACTTCTCAAAATTCAACATGTAAAATACAATGGGTAGGCCTCCTATTTATAGGGGAAGGAGCCTTGGAAAACAAGCAAGAGGGGTAGGATGGGAAAAGGAAAAAAAGGTGTTGCCTTAGGGTTTGACTAAGTTAATCCCGCATCCTAGGCTTGTCCTTTTAGAAACTAGGTCAAAATGTCTTCCTAAAGGGCTAGGAACAAGCTAAAATGATACCTACACCCCTTATTATGCTAAAGGCACCTTATTCTAGCATATCTTTGCTATTTGGACCCCTAAAGTGGGCCCAATTTATTTACATTACTTTTCTCTTGTGGAAAAGACTAGAAGGAAAAACGTCTGATATTCTGGTTATAGCTTCTTCTTTTGCTGATGCTTTCTCGAGTTTTGGTGGAGTCGACTTGTATACTGAGATGACTAACCTTTTTGTGAGATGCTTGATGTGTCCTTAGTCATCTACTGGTTGCTTTGGTTTTTATCATGCCCCCAGGTTGGAAAGAATTCGTCCTCAAATTTAGAACTCCTTGAAATAACATAGTTGCTTTGTTCCTAGAGAAGATATTTCTAAGTTTAGGATGTGAAACAAATTTATGTTTATCAAGCTTGGGGAGTTCACATGGGTAAATTGTAGATGCAAACCATGGTTTTAGAGAATGTTTAGGGAAGAGATGATTTGTTTGTGAAACTCTTCTTAGAAGTGGATAACCTTTAGGAGGTTTTTAAAGATCATCCCTAAACTTCTTTAACAAAGATGTCAAGTATTTAGAATTATTTGGGAATGAAAAAGAGAAGGAAGAAGTATACCTAGGAGGTGCAGTGATTTTCGTACGAGTCAACAATATGAGACCCACTTTACTTTCCTCTTCTTTTTCATTTTCTTTTTTTGCTTTTGTTTTAATTTGGTCTTGATTTACTCCTTGTAACATTGTGATTCTTTTATTTGGACAATTGGCATTTGTGTTCCCGAAACCTAAACATTTAAAACATTTTGTGCTTGAAGTTTTTGTGGGTGACTTAGGGTTAGAGGTAGAAGGATTGTGTTTAAAAACTTTTTGGTGAGAAGTGGTTTCTTTTGAAAAATTGGAAGGAGAAGTTTTTGTAGAATTTTTGTTTGTATCCTTCCATGAAGATTTGTAGAAGCCATCATTATGAGTATTTTTGAAAGTTGTTTTGTTCAAAAGTTGTGATTCCACCTTGATGGCTAGGTGAACCACTTTCTTTAAATAAGAGTACTCATATAATTCTACAATATCTTGAATTTCTCTCATCAAACCACTTACAAACCTAACTATCTTTGACTCTTCATTATCATGCATTTTAATTTTAGACAAAGTTGTTTCTAAGTCTTTAAAGTATTCATCTACCGTCTTAGGTCCTTGATGAAGCCGTTGGAGCTTCAACAAGAGTTCCTTCCTATAAGGAGGAGGAACAAACCGCGCGCGCATACATGCTTTCAAATCATACCAAGAGACCACGGTTGCCCTCTTGTTTAGCTCTATGCCCATTATAGTTTGTTGCCACCATTGGATGACATAGTCTAAAAAAACAAGGGAAGCTAACCTAACCTTTTGGTCCTCGGTGACCTTATACACATTAAAGAGATGTTCAACCTTAGATTCCCATTCTAAATACAAAGTAGGGTCATTGGTGTTAGAATGTATTTCTTTAAACTAGAGGGGGGTGAATAGTTTAAAGGGAGTTTTCGCAAATTTTTTAGTCTAGAATGAAATTCCTTTGAGAAAACTTGATTCAGAATCCAGTTAGCCAAAAACACAAAGCAATTTAATACAGCACCAGAAAAACAATCGGTTGTTTCGCAAAAACAATCGGTTGTTTATACCAGTTGAAAAATATACAAACTGAAATTAAAGAGTTTAAGGGAGAGAGAGATTGCACACACAATTTATACTGGTTCACTCTTAAACCAAGAGCTACATCCAGTTTCCCAGAAACCACTGGGGTATCCACTAAGTAACCAAACCTAGATTACTTACACACACCACCAAAGAAGTGACCTTGATCCCCTCAAGAAACACACTTCCTTTGGCTCAGCACATACACCACCAAGAATGTTGATCTTGACAACCTCAAGAGCATACAACACTTCTTGGCCTATCACACCAGATTTTACACAAAGTACAGAAGGATTACACTTGTTACAGAATGAACTGAAATCAATACAAATGAAATCCTATTCCACTCTCTCTTGGTCAAAGCAAGCTCAAAGCAATCTTTAACTCTTGAAAGCAAAATCATTGAAAGACTCAAATATGTTTTTCTATGATTAAATCTCAGTTCTTGTTTGTTACAAAAGATGAACAAACTATTTATAGCTTTCAAAGAATGGTCAAAGCATTTAAAACAGGAGCGCATTTAGTTACAAAATCATTTAAAGCTCAGTCAACACATAAAACAGTTTTCTGTTATGATTTGAAAACAAACAACCGGTTGAATGTGCGAATCAATCGGTTGTTTTGGTTTGACAGCAAGTCAACCACCAAAAACAATTTTCAACCTTTTTCAAAACACCTAAGAGTAAAACAATCGGTTGTTTCGACAAAACAACAAGTTGTTTTTCACTTAGTTTGAAAAACACTTTCAATTCAAAAGGTTTGAAAATACTTTAGCTTTGGATTCAATCAAGAGTGGATTTACACAATATAATCTACCCCAGATCCTATTCTAAAGCACCTCAGCAACAACAAGTACATTCAGCCTTCCATCAAACTCAAAGGATTTTGATTCTTCAAAGCTTGAACACACTTCATTCAACAATTGGACCCACTAAAACTAGGTAAATTTACAAAATCTAAAGAATGTTATGGTTGTGGTCGGTGTTTGATCCTGCCTGTTGACCAAAACGTTGGAGCTTGCCTCGTCAAACTTGGATCAACGTGTGCACCGCTTCAACCTCCGTCCTTCGCCACGATCCACCTCAAGAACCTGCAAAAGAACAGAGCGGCGCCGCTGCGGCCGATCGCACTCCAACGCCCAAGTCAGTGACCGAACCACCAAATACTAAGAGTAGTAACACTCAAGAACTCTCAAGGAGCCGTGCAACGTTCTCTCTCCCAGTATACTCTAGAACTCGCAAGCGTAAAGAAGACAATCTGAACGTGCGTACCTCAGAAGTTCGTTGGGAAACCCTTATATACCTGGCCACTTTCTCTCTCCTGGCAGTTACAGACCTGGACACGTGGCTCGCATCCAACTGTACACGTGCCATCATCTGGAGCCTCCTTGACTTGGGCGCTGCTTCTGACTCTCATTTGGCTAAGTTACTTATGCATGGTACTGCCCAGTGCATAGTTGTCCTGGAGTGCGATCTCTACTGGGATTGGCGAGCCAAGGTGCCTTCGTACATACCTTCCCTGTGGTCTCGCCGGCCGCCTTCATAATCTGCACCACCTTCATCTTCGGCGATGTGCTTGCTCCGGCGATCTCTAATCACTTGGTCGCCTAAGTTTACATCTGGCGACCTCATCCTCAACTTGGTGACCGCCGGTTCTGGTGTGCTGGAGATCGGAGCACGCCAACTCAATAACTGGCGACTATACAAACCCCCCGACCTCCTTCCCTTCTGCCAGTCTGGCGTCCTCTCAACTCAATAACTGGTTTCCCTTCACTCACTTTGAAAGGGAGCTTCTCACCGAGCTCGACATCGCCGCCGCCCAGCTTCATCCCAACAACTGGGCGTTCGTACGGGCCTTCCAGATAATGTGGACCACTTGGGGCTGCCAGCGTCAGTGGATGTCTTCCTTTTTCTTTTCGAAGCCAAGCACCCAGGAGACCGCTGTGGGTGAGCTTGAACGGAATTGCTGGGAGGTCGATCCTTTCTATCTTCCAGCAATCCTACAAAGACTGGAAGGGCAAATTCGTCCAGGTGCGCCCCAATAACAAGGACGCTTCTCTGCTCGACGGTTTCCCCTTGTATTGGGTAAACAAGGGGAACAAAGAGTCCAAAGGCAGCTTCAGGAGGCCAAGGAGTCCCGATAGCATGGGTGCCTTGGACAGGGACCTATGCTTCTTCTGGAAGAGTGTGGCAGACGCCAACATCACCTTCCTCACCACCACACTCATCTGCTTCGAGTTCTTCGAGGACCAACTCGAAATTCGCATAGGTTAGAACTCAACTTAACGTCTAAGTCTCTATCTTGACATTACCTTTGTTAACTGTTTCTGGGCGTCTTGTGCGTTGTGCGCAAGACTTTGGTTTTATTTTCTGCACCATTTATCTGCTTCTGCTGCATACTGCCTTATGTTTTCACCTTTTCCTCTGAACTAACCCATGCACCTTTGCATTATGCAGATCGCATGTTGGGCTAGGGCAAACTTGCTGAATTGAGGGCGCTCGCCCGAGCCCACGGGTTGGCATCGGGTTCCCAAACCGTGCCAAACTCGGTGGTGGAGATCGCTGCCGCGCAGGGCAGATCGCCACCCAAAGGCCCAACTCCTCCCGATGTCCAACCCGCCAACCAATGCAAGAAGCTTATCCTCAGGAAGCCAAAGAGGAAAGCCCCCCAAGTAATCCATGAAGAAGAAGAAGAAGATGATGAGGCGAGGGAAGATGGCCTTGTTACCAAGAGGAAGAGGGTGGCACCTTCTTCACCATCAGCTCCACCTCCACTTCCTACATCAACACCGCCATCCACACCAGCTCCGCCTCCAACATTGCCTCCTCCACCAGCTCCTGCCTCGCCAGTCCAAGCAATTCCATTGGCGTCTGCGCCTCCTGTGGTTGAGGCCCCCGAGCCAAACTTTATAGAGAACCCCCCGAGCGCCTCCACGCCTTATGTATCAGCGGGGGGGGGGGGGGGGGGGGGGATCCTCCTTCAAATGCTTCAACCGCAGGGGCTGCACCAGTCGGGGATGAAGGTGCTCATCACTCTCCAATTCTTATTACCGAATCCCCGACGTCGCCGCCACGCCAAGAAGCACCCGCTGAGCAACCAACTCAAGAAGGTGGCGGCGAAAACCAACAACAAGCCCACCCGATGCCTCCACAAGCCAACCTCTCTCTTGAGGTCAAGAGGATGTGGGAGCCTTTCTCGGCCAAACTGAAGATGATGGCAGAGGACTTCCCCACAATCATCTCTAAAGCTGTGGAGAGCTCTACCAGGAAGCTCCAGGATGACCTCTTCGCACTCCGAACTGAGAACAACACCATAAGGATTGAGGTGGAGAGGTTATCCTGCAATCTTACACTCGCCGAGATTGAACACTCCCGAGTAGAAGATGCCATGAGCACCGAGCTCCGGGTGGCGCGCAAGGAGGCCACCGATCTACGCCATAAGGTGCAGCTTTTGGCTCAAGAGAAAATCGAGCTGGAGAGCAAGATTGTACCTTATCGCGTCAAAGTGGCTGACCTGGAGGCCTTAATCAAAGCTGACGCCGCTAAGGTGAAGAACCTCGAGAAAAGGTCAGCCAATCGGGAGGTCTTCCTGGGAAAGGTGGAGAAGGAGAGGGACGACACCATGGCTGAGCTTGCCGAAGCCAACAAAGAAAAAGGGAAGCTCGCCGCTGAACTGGGCCAGGTGCAGGCAGAATCCAAGAAGGTTACTGAAGACCTTCTTCAAGCTCAAGAAGCAGTTGAAGAACTGAAGAAGCAAACTGAAGAGCTGAAGAAGCAAGCTGAAGAGCTGAAGCAGCAGAATGAGGGGCAAAAGAAACAAATCGAAGATCTTGAGCTGAGCTCTGCCCAGATTCTTGCTGCTGGATTCGAGGCCGCCCGGGAACAGTTCGCCTGCTTGTATCCCGATTTAGATCTCACCATGGTGTCGCTCAACAACGAGGTGGTGGATGGGAAGGTTGTTCCTGCTGAAGACTAATTGATTCCCTCCATCCACTACCTTTGTGCTTTCTCCTTACATATGATTGTAATAAACTTTCTATTTTCCTGTACATGTGCCTTGAACTGATATTTACTTAATGATAAAGCCCTTGTATTTCTCTTGTAACTTCTTTGGCTGCTTTAACTTCCCTTGCACAAATTTCTTCAAGAAATTAACTTAGCGATTTCGTAAGCGCGATCATATACTTAACTGCTTCGAACCACTGACTTACGAATAACAATTACTCTAACAACTTGTAATCTTAGGGCAATGAACCTTAACGTAAAATCAGCTCTTCACATAACGAATTTCAACTCAATCAAAGGCTTAAGACACCGCTCACCCGATCTGCTTCATTAAATCGGGTCTTTGACTTTCTTGCCATTGCTTGAATTTTTCTTGGTCGCCAAAGACTCTTGGCGATATCAGCTTCTTCCTGGCTTCACAACTTGGCCATTGTTCCCTCATCTGGGGGTAGAGGCGCCTTTCGGATCCTTCTCTACCTCCCTGATCTTCAGAACAAGAGACCGGGTGGCTAGGTGTTCTCTTCGAACCTGCCTTAGTCACCTAACAAACTTCTTCCGCCCTTTACACCATACCTGAACTCGTTCGAGACGAGAAAGATTTTATCTTGCCTGAACTCGCTCGTAGGCGAGAAGGTCTTTAACTCGCCTGAACTCGCTCATAGGCGAGAAGGTCTTTAACTCGCCTGAACTCGCTCATAGGCGAGAAGGTCTTTAACTCGCCTGAACTCGCTCATAGGCGAGAAAGTCTTTAACTCGTGCCTCTACATTGCCCCAGGGGTTACATCTCCTCTCCCCCAGAAACACTGAGGACTTTTCGCTGGTGCCTCTACATTGCCCCAGGGGTTACATCTCCTCTCCCCTAGAAACACTGAGGACTTTTCGCTGGTGCCTCTACATTGCCCCAGTGGTTGCATCTCCTCTCCCCTAGAAACACTGAGGACTTTTCGCTGGTGCCTCTACATTGCCCCAGGGGTTACATCTTCTCGCCCCCAGAAACACTGAGGACTTTTCACTCTTCCTCCCCTGCACTCGCTCGACGGCGAGGAGGTCTTTATCTCGCCTCGAAACGCGCGAGGGCGTTGAGGTCTTTTAACTGGTGCCTCCGATCGCCGAAAGACGATGAGGACTTTAACTTTAACTGGTGCCTCCGATCGCCGAAAGACGATGAGGACTTAGAAACTTTTTAGAAAGCATGCAATATATCTTTAACTTGCCTTAAATCACATATAAGTGACAAGGTCTTTCTTCAAAACTTTTGGAAAACAACGAGCATGCAATCTGAAACAACCTTAAGCTTCGAAAACTCTTCTTTATTGGGTGGCCTCATTAAAAACCCTCCTTAGGGAAAAAAGAGTGCCCCCTTCAAACTGTTTTAACAGAGACATTGTAATATAACTTCGTGTTTGTCTTTTACTTACAAAGTTCTCAACTGTAATATAACTTGAGGTGCGTGGCGTTCCAGGTGCGAGGAATCGCCCCTCCTTCCAATGTCTCTAAGCGGTAGGCGCCGTTCCCGAGCGCCTCGGTTATTCTGAACGGTCCTGTCCACTTAGGCGACAGCTTATTCTCCATCTCGTACTGGTGGGCTTTCCTCATCACCAGGTCGCCTTCTCTGAACTGTCTTGGCATCACCTTCGAGTTATATCTTCGTTCAATCCTTCTCTTCACCGCCTCAGCTTTCAATCTCGCCTCTTCCCTGACCTCATCCAGTAGATCCAGGTTCAACCTTCTCTCTTCATTCGAGTCTTCCGCCACGAAGTTCTGGAATCTCGGCGAGCTCTCCTGGATCTCCACTGGAATCATTGCGTCGCACCCATAGACCAAGCTGAACGGGGTCTCATGGGTTCCTGACTGCTCGGTGGTGTGGTACGCCCAAACTATACGGGGTACCTCCTCAGCCCAGCTCCCCTTGGCTTTCTCTAGCCTTCTCTTCAACCCTCTCAGCAACACCCGATTGGCTAACTCTACTTGGCCATTCGTCTGAGGGTGCTCGACGGACGCAAACACTTGTTGAATTCCCACCCCTTTGCACAGCTTCTTCAACAGGTGACTTGCAAACTGAGTCCCATTGTCCGACACCAGGCGCTTGGGCACACCAAACCGGCACACAATGTTCTTCCACACGAAACCTTCGATCTTGTGTGTGGTGATCTGGGCCACTGGTTCTGCTTCGATCCACTTGGTGAAGTACTCAATCGCCACCACCAAGTACTTCATCTGCCTGATCGCCAGCGGGAATGGTCCCAGGATGTCGATTCCCCATGTATGAAACGGCCAAGGGCTGTAAATCGACTTTAACTCCTCGGGAGGCGCCTTGTGCCAATCGGAGTGCTGCTGGAATTGCTTGCAGCACTGCGCATACCTCTTGCAATCTTCTCTCATCGTTGGCCAATAGTAACCTGCACGGAGAGTCCTTGCGGCCAGAGCTCGACCCCCGACGTGACTTCCGCATATCCCTTCATGGAGCTCTGCCATAATTCTCGTACATTTCTCGCCATGCACACATTCCAGGAGTGGGTGAGTGAACCCAAACCTGTACAGATCGCCATCAATCATTGTGAACTTGCTAGAATTCTTCTTTATCTTCCTAGCCTCTGTCGGATCCAGCGGGAGAAGGCCATCTGCCAGGCACCACTTATACTGTGTTACCCAGGTGTCTGGCTCATGCGTAGCGCAGATCTGCGTCATGTTCACCCTCTCTCCCCGACATGCTCTTATTCTCGGCGATCTCAAGGTCTCTTGAG
This sequence comes from Phaseolus vulgaris, assembly GCF_051622355.1. Classification (NCBI taxonomy): domain Eukaryota; kingdom Viridiplantae; phylum Streptophyta; class Magnoliopsida; order Fabales; family Fabaceae; genus Phaseolus; species Phaseolus vulgaris. The sequence continues at coordinate 17,507,004 of NC_143507.1, forward strand.
TCAGGGACCTATGACTTCTCGCCGCTCTCTCCGTCGACTTGCTTATCTGAAGAACCAGGTGATCTGCTACAAATGCTCTCGGCGTCTTCAGAGTTTCTTCAATCACCGTCCTCTGCCTACCCCCCTTGCCTGAACTGGCGAGCTTAGCTAGCAAGTCAGCTCGGGCATTCTGCTCTCTGGGCACGTGCACCACTTCAAAGGAGGCAAAGGAACTCTTCAATTCCTGTACATACTCCAGGTAAGCCGCCATTTGTGGATCTTTAGCCTGGAACTCGCCTGTTACTTGCCCCGTGACTAGCAGCGAGTCACTCTTTGCCATCAACACCCTGGCTCCCATCTCCTTAGCCAGCAAGATACCGGCGATCAGCGCCTCATATTCTGCTTGATTATTGCTGGCCTTGAAGGCAAACCTCAAGGACTGTTCGATCAGCACGCCGTTGGGTCCCTCCAAGATGACTCCAGCACCGCTACCCTGCTGGTTCGACGATCCGTCCACTGAGAGCACCCATCGAAAGTCGTCCCCTTCAACCCGTGTCGCTTCAGACGAGAGCTCGACCACGAAGTCTGCGAAGATCTGCCCCTTGATCGGGCCTCGGGGCTCATACTTAATATCAAACTCCGACAGCTCCACTGCCCACTTCACCATCCTCCCAGCAACGTCAGGCTTCTTCAAGACCTTCTGGATGGGCAAGTCGGTCATCACCAGTATCGTGAAGCTATGAAAATAGTGGCGCAACCTCCTCGCCGAAAATACCACAGCCAGCGCAGCCTTCTCCAGGGCCTGGTACCTCGTTTCGGGGCCCTGCAACACTTTACTAACAAAGTAAATGGGCTTTTGAGCCTGATCTTGGTCCTGGGCGAGCACCGCACTCACCGCCCTCTCAGTTACAGCAAAATACAACCTGAGAGGGGTTCCCACCAGCGGTTTGCACAAAACCGGCGGGCTCGCCAAATACTCCTTCAACTTGACGAAGGCTTCTTCACACTCCTTCGTCCAGGCAAACTTGTTATTCCGCCTCAAGCACTGAAAATATGGATGCCCCTTCTCTCCGCTAGCTGACACGAAGCGAGACAGGGCGGCCATCCAGCCTGTAAGCTGCTGTACTTCCTTTACAGTGGCTGGACTCCTCATCGCCAAGATGGCGGCACATTTATCAGGGTTGGCTTTTATTCCTCTCTCAGTTAAGAGGAAACCCAAGAACTTCCCAGCCTCCACGCCAAAGATGCATTTCTCTGGATTCAGCTTCAACCTGAACTTGGCGATCGTCGTGAACAATTCCTCCAAGTCTGCAACGTGCTTGCTTTTCTCTGGCGAGGTCACGACCATGTCATCCACGTACGCTTGCACATTCCTTCCCAGCATCGGTGCAAGCACTCGATCCATCAACCTCTGGTACGTGGCCCCCGCATTCTTCAGCCCAAAAGGCATCACCTTGTAGCAGTAGCACGATCTCTCGGTCATGAAGGCAGTCTTCTCTTCATCCATGGGGTGCATCTTTATCTGGTTGTACCCCGAGAAGGCATCCAGAAAGCTCAGCAACTTACACCCTGCAGCACTGTCCACCAGGGCATCTATGCTTGGTAAAGGATATGAGTCCTTTGGACAAGCCTTATTCAGATCAGTGAAATTGACGCACATGCGCCATTTCCCGTTGCTCTTCTTCACCAGTACGACATTGGCCAGCCAATCAGGGTACTGCACCTCCCTGATATGGCCTGCAGCAAGGAGCTTCTGTGTTTCATCTCTAATCGCCTGCCCCTCTCCTCGTTGAACTTCCTTCTTCTCTGCCGTACTGGTCTCACCAAGTTGTCCATCGCCAAATGATGGCACAAGAAGTCGGGATCGATCCCGGGCATGTCCGAAGCGGACCACGCAAATGCATCCAGATGCCGCTCTATCACCTTGGCGATCTGGTCCTGGAGCTCAACCTCCAGGGATCTTCCCAGCTTCAAGATCTTTCCCCCGATCTCTCTCTCGAGGCACTGCTCGACGGGTTTTGGCCTGGTTTCTCTGGCGATCACCGCCCTGGCGATTCCCAGTTCCCTCGCTTCCTCAGGACGATTCCTCGCCTCTTCTTCCTCCAGACCGGCGTTTCCCTCCTTCAACTCAGCGTCCACCATCTCCACGTCTCTTTCGGCGATTTCTTCTATCACCGTCGATCTGGGCTTCACCCCAGGAGGCGGAGTGGTTGTCACATAACTCACAGACCTTTTGTTTTTCAGGCTATTCTCATAGCACTTCTTTGCTTCTTTCTGGTCGGATTTGATGGTGATCACCACCCCCTCCATAGACGGCAACTTCACCTTCATGTGCCGGGTCGACGGTATAGCGCCTATCCTGTTGAGCGTGGGCCTCCCCAACAAAATGTTGTACGCTGAAGGAGCGTTCACGACAAGGTATTTGATCTTCTCTGTTCTCGAACCCGCCTCATCTGTAAACGTAGTCCTCAACTCTATGTACCCCCTGACCTCTACCTGGTCACCAGCAAAACCGTACAGACACCCTCCATAGGGCCTCAGCTGGTCAAGAGGTAACTCCAGCTGCGTGAAAGTCGGCCAGAACATCACGTCTGCCGAGCTTCCTTGGTCCACCAGAACCCTGTGGACCTTCCTCCCTGCTGTGATCAACGAGATGACTATGGGATCGTTGTCATGAGGCACCACATCCCGAAGATCTTGCTTGGTGAACGTAATGTCCACATCCGGCGAGTGGTCTTCAAACATATCCACCGCCATCACAGACCTCGCGTACTTCTTCCTTTGTGATGCGGTGCACCCACCACCTGAGAAACCCCCTGCAATGGTGTGGATTTCCCCGTGTGTAGGCATCTCGTGCTGCTGAGCCTCAGCACCTGCAGGCTGGGAGCTCGACGCGCCCCCCGTCCTTCTATCCAGCAAATAGTCATTTAGGAACCCGCTCTTAACCAGATCGTCGAGCTGGTATCCTAAAGCCAAGCACGAGTCCACGGTGTGACCAAAGCCCTGGTGAAACTCACACCAGGCGTCTGGCTTTGGTCCCAGCACCTTGTCACCTACCTTCTCGGGCGCTTTCAACCTAGCTGATATGTTGGGAATGGTGATCAGGTCCGCCAATCCCATGACAAACTTGTGCTTAGGTGGGCAATTGTACTCCCGGCGTGCTGGTTGCGGGCGTCCTTGGCCCCTGCCCTTGTTCTTCCTTGGGTCATAAGGATGGCGAGTCCTCTGATCCCTTCTGGCCGCCGCTGTCTCCAGCACCCTCTGTGGCTGGATCCTGGTCTGGGCGCGTGGCCTAGCGGGAGCCACGCTTCCTCTCTTCTCGGCGACTTCACTCTCGTCGGCGATGTGGGCCACCGCAAGTCGCCTAACCTCAGCAAACGTGGCAGGGTGAGCCCTGATCAATGCCTCGCAGAATGGTCCCGGCAGCACGCCCTTCTTAAATGCGTAGACCAGCATTTCCTCATCTTTGGCCGGCGATCTGACCATCTGCGCCCCAAAGCGATTCAAGTAGTCCCTGAGAGACTCTCCCTGATACTGCCTTATATCAAACAAATCATAAGACACCCTGGGCGGTGCCTTATTCACGATGTACTGCTCGACGAAAGTCTTCGAAAACTGTTGGAAGTTGGTTATGTGACCTGTAGGCAGGCTCACAAACCATTCCAGCGCCGTTCCCTGGAGTGTGCTCACGAACATCTTGCAGTACACAGCGTCTGATCCTCCTGACAGCATCATCTGCGTATGGAACGTGGTGAGATGAGCCTCAGGATCCTCCACGCCAGTGAAAACAGCCTTAACGGGTACCACACTCGCAGGAATAGGCGTGTCAGTGATCGCCTGAGCGAAAGGCATAGGAAACACACGGGGCGGCGTCGACGGCGCGACCTCTTCAGCAATAGGACGCCCTCGCTGCTCCTGAAGAGCTTGACGTAGCTCTTCAGTCACTTTGCTAAGCTCATCATTCCTGGCCCGAGAGGCGGCCAGGTCCTCATGCATTCTCGCCTGTTCTATGCGCGAGGCTTCCACATTCGCCTGCAACGAGCGCATAATCTCCACCATCTACGCCATGGTCATGGCGGCGGCGCCTTCAGCAGCAACGGGCGCAACTGGACTTGAACGGTTGCTTCTCATTTTTCTCATGAACTTGACGAATCACAGGGCGCAACGAATCAACACTTCCTTCAACGACGATCGATTCAGCGATCAATCGGTCAGAATTTCGCGACACTTCGCAAGAAACCTCAAGAACACAGCGAACCTCCACAGAAACCTGCAACTTCACCAGAAACCAGCACCTCTTCCACGAACAACCAATACGAGCCAAAGAACTCAAATCTCGCCGAACAAATCTCGCGTAAGCAGCTGAAAACTTCACCTCACCGAACAAAAATCCAAACAAACGGTGGAAAACGCGAAGTCACCGAAGAAAACTTAGACGAACAGCGAACAATGGTTGCACCAGCACACAACCACACAGAAAACTGCAAAAACCTCCAAGAACTCACGCTGTGGATGGGAACAGGTTTTACACGGCCCCACGGTGGGCGCCTGATGATCCTGCCTGTTGACCAAAACGTTGGAGCTTGCCTCGTCAAACTTGGATCAACGTGTGCACCGCTTCAACCTCCGTCCTTCGCCACGATCCACCTCAAGAACCTACAAAAGAACAGAGCGGCGCCGCTGCGGCCGATCACACTCCAACGCCCAAGTCAGTGACCGAACCACCAAATACTAAGAGTAGTAACACTCAAGAACTCTCAAGGAGCCGTGCAACGTTCTCTCTCCCAGTATACTCTAGAACTCGCAAGCGTAAAGAAGACAATCTGAACGTGCGTACCTCAGAAGTTCGTTGGGAAACCCTTATATACCTGACCACTTTCTCTCTCCTGGCAGTTACAGACCTGGACACGTGGCTCGCATCCAACTGTACACGTGCCATCATCTGGAGCCTCCTTGACTTGGGCGCTGCTTCTGACTCTCATTTGGCTAAGTTACTTATGCATGGTACTGCCCAGTGCATAGTTGTCATGGAGTGCGATCTCTACTGGGATTGGCGAGCCAAGGTGCCTTCGTACATACCTTCCCTGTGGTCTCGCCGGCCGCCTTCATAATCTGCACCACCTTCATCTTCGGCGATGTGCTTGCTCCGGCGATCTCTAATCACTTGGTCGCCTGAGTTTACATCTGGCGACCTCATCCTCAACTTGGTGACCGCCGGTTCTGGTGTGCTGGAGATCGGAGCACGCCAACTCAATAACTGGCGACTATACGAACCCCCCGACCTCCTTCCCTTCTGCCAGCCTGGCGTCCTCTCAACACGCCTATACAATAACTTGATGCCACGTCATTACTTCCGACTACCAGGGCGGTACAGTGTTGATGGTGCCATTTGTCAAAATTGTGCACTCGCCAATCATGTTCTTGACTCCTATAGTGCATGGAATGTCTAGTTGTTCTTGGGAGCTCCCATCTCCTTTCTTGAGATTGCCTCTCTTGAGCTTCCTCTAGCCTTTGCATTATTTCCACTAGTTGCCGCATTTTGTCTGCTTTGTGGGACAAACTCCTTCGGGCATCCTCAAGCTCTCCCAAAAGACGTGCCTTTTGAGGAGATTGTGGTTTAGAAGATTTCTCTGAAGATAGATGATACATAATTCACAAGGGAACAAACAATTAGTGAAATAAAAGTTAGAAAACACCCTCTCAAGTTTGCGTCACTTATTGTGAAAAGAAATCAAGAGGAGAACACTCAAAGCATTCAAAAAGAATTTTGTCCTCTCACAAAGGTCTTTCTTGAGGTTGAGAACTCTCAAATGAAAAAGGTCAAAGTCTTAAACACTTGATCTTAAAGGCAATCACCACAAAATTTAAGTAAAAGAAATAAAAGACAAACAAGAAAAGTTTAAGCAAGAAAAGCAAAACCAAATTTGAGAAAGAGATTATGACAAAACTTGAAGAAAGACTATCAAGAAAAAGGGACCCAAAAAAGACTCAAAGTTACTTACTAAACTTTTAACAATGAAACTTTTTCTTTAGAAATTTCTTAAGCAAAAGGATAAAAAAATTCCACAATGGTTGAAATCAATTTTCCAATAAAGTTGAATCCAAATTTGGAAAATGTTTTTCTTTGGTAATTGATACCACAAATTTGTGTTTTCACTTTTTTTTATTCTAGTTTTTTAATTATGGAAATGAAATGTCCATAGTTTTAATCATGCATAATTTTCAATAACTCCAATTTTCACAAAAAATTTGGGATTCAATATAATCGAACACTTGAAATCTTTTGTTTGGAACTTTAAATCTACTTCTACTAAAACAAGTTTCTAATTACTTCTCAAACTTTCAAAATTAAAAGCAAAGTAAATAGAATCAAAGTAAGGACTCTTAGAACACTAATGAATATATGACTCAAAGAAAAAGGCAAGAACACAATAAAACACAAAAATAATAATCCAAAAGCGAAACAAAGCTATGGAAAAGTAAAATAAAGACAAGAAATTAAAGGTGCTTGAATGTAAAGAATGTAAAGTGCTAATCTACTCAAAGCAAAATAATCTCAAGAACCAAAGCTCTGATACCACATGATGTGAGTTGATTTTAGGATTGTTCACTTTATGGTGTGACACTTTACATAGATTGAGATTTTAGGAATGTAAGAGTGAAAACTTTAGGAAAATCTCCACTGGACATTAACTTAACCAAGTGGTTAAGTAGATGTGAATGTTCATTTCACAAAGGCAAAGATCAAAAGACAAGATATGGTGAGAATGGATGCAAAACTCAATTGATAAAGACAAAACCGAGAGCAATACAATGAAGGAAACAAAGACAATGAACATAAAATGGAAGGCGAAAATGAAGGAGAATGGAACAAGGAAAGTATGGAAAAGGAGAGTGATGATCACGCCACTTGATGGGTGGTAACCATCAAGATTAGTGAAAGGCCGCCACTTGAGAGCTTCATTATCATCAAGATAAGACCAATGGAGAGGAGATAGCACTCACTCAAGCTCACACAAATTGTGTAGAGTTTCTTTACTTCTCAAAATTCAACATGTAAAATACAATGGGTAGGCCTCCTATTAATAGGGGAAGGAACCTTAGAAAACAAGCAAGGGGGGTAGGATGGAAAAAGGGAAAAAAGGGGCTGCCTTAAGGTTTGACTAAGTCAATCCCACATCCTAGGCTTGTTCTTCTAGAAACTAGGTTAAAATGCCTTTCTAAAGAGCTAGGAACAAGCTAAAATGATACCTACACCCCTTATTATGCTAAAGGCACCTTATCATATCATATCTTTGCTATTTGGACCCCTAAAGTTAGCCCAATTTATTTACATAACTTTTCTCTTGTGGAAAAGACCACGAGGAAAAACTTCTAATATTTTGGTTTATAGCTTCTTCTTCCGCTAATGCTTTCTCAAGGTTTGGTGGGGCCCGACTTTATATACTGAGATGACTGACCTTTTTGTGAGATGTTTGATGTGTCCTTAGTCATCTGATGGTAGCTAGGAAGGAAATTTCACCTAGCTTCTAGAAGAACAAGCTTAAGGTGCGATTTTGACATAATCAAACCCTAAAGGTAGTGATGAGAATCAAGTAAAGGAGGCTTTTATTGATGAAGGAAGAGGTCATTTGCCTTCACATCCAAAGTTCTTCCTTCTAGTCTTCTCAAAATTAAAAGAAGACATCAAATAAAGATGAGGCCCAAACCAAAGCCCAAGCCCAAGAAGGCCAAAGCCCAAAGAGCCCAAGTCCATCCCATGAAGGGCAAGGCCAAGTTTTAAATAATAAAGAATATTGTTTAGAAAGGTGCTTAGAGGGAAACATAAGACACCTCTTTTGTAAAAGCATCTTTAGGTCTTTAGTATTTAGGAAAATAATAGGAAGCTTAGGGGGTGTGAGCTTAGTAGAGTGGTGTAGACATAATAGGGAGGTGCCAAAGTAAGAGAGGAAGTCACACCTTCCTCATGACTATAGTTGGCGCCACTTTCATGTAATTTGGGGAGGAATTTTGAATTTAATTAGCTTTGCATTTCAGCACCTCTAGGCTATAAATAAAGGTGCTTAGCTTGTACAATTCAGATTTGAAATTTGATTAGAGAAACTATACTCAATTTTTGAGAGAGCATTGGAGAGCTTTGTGCCTTCCTCACTAGTCTTATCTTGAGAGTTTCCATGGTTACTGTACCGACCAGGTAGTCGGGAGTGATGATGTGGTAGCAAGTGGTAATATAGGCGTGTTGAACGGAACACCTGGCTGACAGAAGGGAAGGACATCGGGAAGTTCGTGTAGTCGCCAATCGTTAAGTTGGCGTGCTCCGATCTCTAGCATATCTAAACCGGCGGTCACCAGGCTTGTGTTGTAGTCGCCGTATGCGAGCTTAGGCGACCAAGTGATCAGAGACCGCCGAGAGGGGGACATCGCCGAAAGATCAGGAAAGCTTGTTCAAGGTTTTCAAAGGGCACGAGTACGAAGGATGAAGTTATCAGATGATCATTCCCTAGCCAGAGGTTGAGGCCAGGGAACAGTTTACCAGAACATGCACGATGAGCAAGTAATGCAGATCGTGATGGAGGCAGGCGAGACCACAGAGAAGGTGCGCATGGTGATACCCCGTGCACGCCACTAGAAGAAGATCACGCTCCAAGGCAGCTATGCACCGAGTTGCTCCTCACCTGAGTAACTTAGTCGAACAGCCTGAAGAGTAGAAGTGGCGCTCAAGCAGAAGACGTTCCAGATGGTGACACGTGTACAGCTGGATGCGAGCCACGTGCCCAGAGGTGTAACCGTCAGGAGAGAGAAAATGCACAGGTATATAAGGAACTCTTAACAGATTATGAGGTACGCGCGTTTAGAACACTTCTTTACGCTTTGAGAATACTTGAGTACGCTGAGAGAGTTTTTGCACGGTTCCTTGAGTTTCTAGCTTTTCTCTCTTCGAGTTTTTGTGATTCCGTCACTGACTTGAGCGTCGGAGTGCGATCGGCCGCAACGGCGCAACTCTGTCTTTTGCAGGTTCTTGAGGAGAATCGAGGTGTCAAGGACGGAAGCTAGCGTGGTGCAAAGCCGATCCAGAGAAAGATACCTTTGACGTGGCAAGACTCTTGCGCTCTGGTCAACCGGCAGGATCAGTTACCTCAAGTGGCGGCTTGCACACTCATCTTGTAGTCACCATCCTCTAAGTGGCGTGATCATCCAACCATTCCTCCATCTTCATGAGCTTTCTCTTCTCCTTCCTTCCTTCTCTTTCAATTGTTCATGTCTTAGCTTGCTTCTCTTGAATTTCTGTTTGGCATTTTCATTTCTTATGAGCTTTGCTTAGGTTCATTTGTTTATTTGCTGTTCTTCATCATTTCTTCTTCATTTCTAGTCTTTTGTTCGGTGCATTTCTGTTTTTGTGTTGTTTAATCGGTGCCTTTGCCTTTTCTTCCAATTCAATCGGTTCAATTTGACAAAACATGGAACTTCCATATGAGTTTGGGTTTTGGTACTAGTCTTGGTGAGTTCTTGTTCATAGAACCTTGATCCAATTCTACGATAAAGTGCCTATCTCATATCCAACTCAAGATGATTCCTAAGAATGTCAAGAATCATTCAAAGTGTGCTAGTGGAATCACATCATGTGGTATCATGAGTTTAGGTGTGTTCTTGTTTAATTTTTGAGATGTGTTGCACTTTAATTTCTTGCAATTTACGGTTCTGTTTTTTTAGGCTTATTTGAGTTTTATTGCTGTTTTCTTTATATTGCCTATCATATGTTTGAGTATTTTCCTTTTTTAATCCATACAAGTTTTGTCTTGGTCTTGTTTTTCCATAATTGTCATCACTTCTTGTAGTACTTTTATTGAATTTGTTGTTTCTTGCTTTAGTGTCATATAATTTTCTGAGTTTGATACTTGATCCTTTGTGCATTTTCTGTTTTAGATTGAGTTCATGCTTGTATTCTAGACCTATACAAGTTCCTATACATCATTTTCCATTATGTCTTTACTAGTTCATAATTCTGTTTTTCATTCCTATTAGGATTCCTCTGTTTTTCTGAAAATGTGCTTACTGTTTTTCCTTATTGCAATTGATTTACTCACTGGAAAATTCTGAAATTCTGGATTTGTGATCTTCAAAGTGTTAGAAAAGAGTAGAAAAAAGAAGTACGCAAAAATTCAAAGTACACAAAAAATGATAAATAAAATACAAAAAGTGTACAATTCTGCCGAAAAAAATACGGTAATCTGGCAGCGATTTTGAAAACTTTATCTCAATTAATTGGCTTACTGTTTTTAAGTGATTCTAGTGCCAGTTTTGAGCTAAGATCTTGAAGTTTGTGTGGTTAAAATTTCATAATCCAGTTCGCTCTATATCGTTCCAGTTAAATCAATGAACATCAAGCACAGTTTGCATAAAAAATATTTTCCAATAGCTAACTTTTTTGTTTTCTTCATCTACTCTAGTGCTTTTCTTTAAGTATTCTTTTGTGTGCCTACTTTCTCATTGAGTTCTTTAATTTTCTTGCTTGTCTTTTGTTCATTAATCTTTGAGTTTGTCAAACATCTAGTATTCCTTTTGTTCTAGCCTTTCTTTGCTTATACTTTTTCTTGTTTGTCTTTATTGCTTCATTGGTTTTGTAGTGGTTGGCTTTCAGATTGGTGTGCCTTGCTTTGACATCTTTCATTTGAGGATTCCAAGACCTCAAGATCAGATTGGTGCAGGGACATTATTTCTTTGAGAGTGCCCTCTTTTCTGGCCAAATTCACTTCGGCAATTTGATTGCCAAACTCATTGTTTTTGCTAACTTTGTTTCTTGACTTGTTTGCTGTTTTTGTGTGTTTGTTGTTTTAATTTGCAAATGGCTGGCTATTCAAGTGGTTCTTCCAAACAGCATTATTCTAGCAAAGCTTCTTCCCTTGGTAAATTAAAGGAGGCCAAGCAAACCCTTACACAAAATGATGAAGCTATAAGAAAGTTGGAGGAAAGAATACAAAGAGTTGAAATGAAGCACACTAGGTCCTCTAAATCAATCAATGGAGAACGTCATTCTAATACACCTTCATCTAAAGGCTCTTCCAAGGATCATGGATGTGAAGAAAAACATAGAAGTAGGAGGCATCACCATCATTCTCATGAAGGGAGCTATAACCGTGACCAAAGATATCACCAAATGTTCAATATTGCTTGTAAAAAAGTCCCTAGTTTTAATGGTGATAGTGATCCTAATGTGTATTTAGATTGGGAGACTAAGGTTGACCATTATTTTCATGTGTATAAGGTCCAAGATGACGATAAACTTAGGATAGTTTCTTCATCCTTTTTGGGCTATGCCAAAGAATGGTGGCATAAAATTGTAATGGACATTATATATCGCAAGAAACCTCCCGTGGTTTCTTGGAATGCTTTGAAAGAGTGTATGCGTGCGAGGTTTGTTCCTCCTTCTAGGAAGGAACACTTGTTGAAGTTCCAAAGGCTTCCTCAAGGACAAAGGATGGTAGATGAATACTTTAAAGATTTTGAAACAACTTTGACTAAAATGGATATGCATGCTAATGAAAAGTCAAAGATAAAATGGTTTGTACGTGGTTTAAGAAGAGATATTAGAGAATTTATAGAATTAAATGAGTACTCTTCTTTGAAGCAAGTGCTTCGCATCGCCATCAAGATGGAATTATATCTTTTGAAAACCACGTCTACAAAACAAGTTTCTACAACAAATTTTTCTACTCCTAAGTCACATACCAAAACTTCAAATATAAAATGTTTTAAATGTTTAGGTTTTGGGCACATAGCTCTTCATTGTCCACAAAAAACCTTAAAGACAAACAAGGTAACACAAGACCTACCTCACCCACCTTCCTCACGTAAAAATGAAAAAGACAAAGAAGGCCAAGTTGACATGAGTCTTATCCTTTCACCTCCAAGGTGTTGTCCTTCTTTATCTTTTTCAATACCCAAGGTTCCTATTTCAACACCATCTTGGTTAAAAAGTGTTAGGGATGCTTTCATACCTCCTAATGGTTTTCACCATTTAAGAGGCCTTTTTTCAAAAGATATCATCATTCCCAAACAAATTTTTCCAACTTGGTCAATTTATAGAACCTCCTTTTCTGAAATCCCTTTGTTTACAAATGTTAAGTCATGTTTGCCTTTATCTTCTACTTTTAATTGTAAAAATAAACTGACTTTGTTATATGCAGGGATTCAGAATTCGTGGACGAATTCTCTCCAACTCGGGGAGTATGATGAGAATCAAGTAAAGGAGGCTTTTATTAATGAAGGAAGAAGTCATTCGCCTTCACGTCTAAAGTTCTTCCTTCTAGTCTTCTCAAAATTAAAAGAAGACATCAAATAAAGATGAGGCCCAAGCCAAAGCCCAAGCCCAAGAAGGCCAAAGCCCAAAGAGCCTAAGTCTATCCCATGAAGGTCAAGGCCAAGTTTTAAATAATAAACAATATTGTTTAGAAAGGTGCTTAGCGGGAAACATAAGACACCTCTTTTGTAAAAGCATCTTTAGGTCTTTAGTATTTAGGAAAATAATAGGAAGCTTAGGGGGTGTGAGCTTAGTAGAGTGGTGTAGACATAATAGGGAGGTGCCAAAGTAAGAGAGGAAGTCACACCTTCCTCATGACTATAGTTGGCGCCACTTTCATGTAATTTGGGGGGGAATTTTGAATTTAATTAGCTTTGCATTTCAACACCTCTAGGCTATAAATAAAGGTGCTTAGCTTGTACAATTTGGATTTGAAATTTGATTAGAGAAACTATACTCAATTTTTGAGAGAGCATTGGAGAGCTTTGTGCCTTCCTCACTAGTCTTATCTTGAGAGTTTCCATGGTTACCTCAAGTGGCGGCTTGCACACTCATCTTGTAGTCACCATCCTCTAAGTGGCGTGATCATCCAACCATTCCTCCATCTTCATGAGCTTTCTCTTCTCCTTCCTTCCTTCTCTTTCAATTGTTCATGTCTTAGCTTGCTTCTCTTGAATTTCTGTTCGGCATTTTCATTTCTTATGAGCTTTGCTTCGGTTCATTTGTTTATTTGTTGTTCTTCATCATTTCTTCTTCATTTCTAGTCTTTTGTTCGGTGCATTTCTGTTTTTGTGTTGTTTAATCGGTGCCTTTGCCTTTTCTTCCAATTCAATCGGTTCAATTTGACAAAACATGGAACTTCCATATGAGTTTGGATTTTGGTACTAGTCTTAGTGAGTTCTTGTTCATAGAACCTTGATCCAATTCTATGATAAAGTGCCTATCTCATATCCAACTCAAGATGATTCCTAAGAATGTCAAGAATCATTCAAAGTGTGCTAGTGGAATCATATCAGGTAGTCCCTCACACATTTACCATTCTATCCTTGCTCATCTTGTTTTCCAAGGCACCCATTCCTATAATTAGGGTGCCTTACTCCATGTATTTTCATGTTGAAATTTGATATAGAAGAAAAACTATGCACAAATTGTGTGAGGCTTGTTTGCTCTAGCTTAGGTCTTATCTTGTGAGAGTTGAGAGCTCTTCAAGTGGCAGCCCTCCTGATGTGAATTGATTTTAGATTGTTCCGTTTTAGAGGTGACACTTTATTTATGATTGAGATTTTTAACAAGTATATGGTGAGACCTAGGGAAGATCCCCACTAGACACGAACTTAACCAAGTGGTTAAGTAAGTGTGAAGGTTCACTTCCAAAGGCAAAGAGGAAAATCAAGATAAGGTGATAGTGATGATGCATTGTGAAAATTGAAATACATGAAAGGAAACAATTACGATGGCCATGGTTGAATGCTAAATGGAAGAACAACACAAGAACACAAAGGAAAACCGAATATAACAATTATAGAACACAAGAATAAAGTGGCGTAATGGAAATGAAGGAAAAGGATGGAAGAAGAAAGCTTATGGTGTGTGTTCTCGCCGGTTGACTTAGTCGCCTTTGACACCAAAGGTAGATGGTGGCTCCTCCTATCTCCTGGTGGTTTACGCTTTCTCCTTGGGTAGTTGAGAGTGGCTCCGTTGAAACAAAGGGGGCCCTACCTGTTGATTGCACTTCGACGATCAAGTTAGTACGGGGCTAAGAAACAATAATATCCTGCTTGGCACCGTTGTGCATACCTCGTGCAATCTTCCCTCATGGTTGGCCAGTAATATCATGTGCAAACGGCCTTCGATGAGAGAGCTCGGCCACCGATGTGACTTTCACATATCCCTTCATGAAATTCTGCCATGATGCGCGTACACTACTCACCACTTACACGTATCAGGGTAGGGTGAGTAAACCCATGTCTGAACAAATCCTCGTCGATCAGGGTGTATTTGCTAGAATTCTTCTTGACTACTTTGGCCCCTGTGGGTTCCAGCAGGAGTATCCCATCAGCCAAGTAGTGTCGGTAGGGTGTCATCCAGGTTTCGCCTCCTTCAACTAGGCAAACCTGCATTAAATCTTCCCCTGATAACGTGTATGTGCTTATTCTAGACGTTTTCAGGGTTTCTTGAGTCAATGACTGATGACTTCTCTTAACACCTTCTGAGGTGCTTATCTGTTGGACTTCTGCTGTGATGTCTATGGTGGTTCGAGGTGTCCTCAGGGTCTCCTGTATGTTTGTCCTCTGCCTGCCCCCCTTGCCTGAACTGGTGAGCTTTTCTAGCAAGTCAGCTCGGGCATTCTGTTCTCGAGGGACATGTACTAACTCGAACACCGCGAAAGTCTCCTTCAGGATCTGGACATACTGTAGGTATGTGGCCATCTGGGGGTCCTTGGCCTGGTACTCTCCCGTAACTTTCCCTGTTACCAACAGGGAGTCACTCTTCGCCATCAAACTCTTTGCCCCCATCTCCTTAGCTAGCAGCATTCCAACTATCAGGGCCTCACACTCCGCCTGATTGTTACAGGCCTTGAAAGCAAACCGCAGGGCCTGCTCAATCAACAAACCATTTGGTCCTTCCAAAATGACACCAGCTATGCTACCCTGTTGGTTAGAGGATCCATCTACCGAGAGGACCCACCTGAAACCTTCTTCCTCTTGGTGCGTGTGTTCCGAGGAGAGCTCTACTACAAAGTCATCATAGACCTGGCCTTTGATAGGTCCCTGGGTTCATATTGCACATCGAACTCTGATAGCTCCACTACCCAGAACACCATCTGTCCTGCCACATCGGGTTTCTGTAAGACCTTGCGAATGGGCAAGTCCGTCATCACGATCACAGTGAAGCTCTAGAAGTAGTGGCGAAGTCTTCGCGCTGAAAATACTACCTTCAAAGTCGCCTTCTCTATGGCCTGGTACCTCACCTCAGGCCCTTGCAAAATTATACTTACGAAATATATCGGTCGTTGTACCTGATCCTGCTCCTGGATCAGTACCGAACTGATCGTCCGATTTGTGACTGCGAAGTACAAGCGAAGCGGGGTTCCTGGTTGTGGCTTGCACAATACTGGCAGGCTAGCCAAGTATTCCTTTAACTTGAGGAAGGATTCCTCGCACTCCTTGGTCCAGACGAACCTGCTATTTCTTTTGAGGCACTGGAAATAGGGATCCCTCTTATCTCCCCATGCTGACACAAATCTAGACAGAGCGGCCATCCGCCCTGTCAACTGCTGCACCTCCTTTACTGAGATCGGGTTGCGCATGGCTATGATTGCAGCGTATTTCTCAGGGTTCGCCTATATCCCACGCTCAGTGAGTAGGAACCCTAGGAACCTGCCTGCCTCTACCCCAAACACACACTTTTCAAGGTTCAACTTCAACCTGTACTTTGCTATTGTGGTAAATAACTCTTCCAAATCAACGACGTGCTGGTCTTTCACCTGGGAGGTGACCACCATGTCATCCACATATGCCTGGACATTTCGCCCTATCATGGGTGCAAGTACCCTGTCCATCAACCGCTGGTAGGTTGCCCCAGCATTCTTGAGCCCAAAAAACATCACTTTGTAACAGTAACAAGAGAGCTCCGTCATGAACGTCGTCTTGCATTCGTCCCTGGGATGCATGCGGATCTGGTTGTACCCCGAGAAAGCATCCAGGAAGCTAAGGAGTCTACACCCTGAGGCGCTGTCTACCAGGGCGTCGATGCTGGGTAGCGGGTAGGAGTCCTTCGGATAAGCTTTATTGAGATTTGTGAAGTCCATGCACATCCTTCACTTCCCGCTGGCCTTCTTGACCAACACTATGTTCGCCAGCCACTTTGGGTATTGGATCTCCCTGATGTGGCCAGTGCTTAGCAGCTTCTGGGTCTCTTCTCAGATGACCTGACGCCTATCATCATTGAAGTTTCTCCTTCTCTTGCGAATAGGTCGAACCTGTGGGTCCACTGTGAGGTGATGACACAGGAAATCGGGGTCAATGCCAGACATGTCTGAGGCTAACCATGTAAAGGCATCTATGTGTCGTGCTATGACCTCGGAAATTCAGTCCTGTGCTTCTTGGCCCAAGGACTTGCCAAGCTTGAACTTCTTACCCACGATCTTCTTCTCAACACTTATTTTGCAGGCTTGGGTCGTCTCTCCCGGGCGATCTCGAGACGGGCGACCCCTTCTTCCCTTAGAGGTTGGGTGACTGCGCACACTCCTCTCTTGGTCATGAGGTTGTTCTCGTAGCATCTCTTGGCCTCCTTTGACCAGACTTCATGGTGATCACGAATCCTTCAAGGGAAGGCAACTTCATATTCATATGCCTCGAAGAGGATACTACTCCAATCCTGTTCAAAGTAGGCTAGTCCAAAATAATTTTATAGGCCGAGGGGGTGTTAACAACAAGATACCTGATGTTAGCAGTGCGGGACGCTGTGCCGTCAGTGAAGGTTGTCCTTAACTCTATGTGCCCACGTACTTCTATCTGTTCTCTCGCAAAACTATACAGACAAGTGCAGTTATTTGAAGGTCGACCAGAACATCATGTCAGTAGAGCTTCCCTTATTAACAAGGACGCGATGTACCTTTCTGCCCACTGCCACCACGGAGATCACCACTGGGTCATTGTCGTGTGGGACTACGTCTTGCAAATCAGTCTTGGTGAAGACAAAGTCGGGCTCGGGCGTTTGGTCTGACCTCTGCGCTTCTATAGTCATCACTCCCCTAGCGTACTTCTTACGCTGGGAGGCGGTACACCCTCCTCCTGAGAATCCTCCAGCGATGGTGCTGATCTCTCCATGAATGGGCACCTCGTGCCCTTGATCTCCCGCTGGGGCCGCTGAGGCCACGTCGGGGATGGCGATCAGCTCCTTAAGGTCCACCCGAAAACTGTGTATGGTGGGGGCATTTTCTCTCGTGCGTGCCTTGGTCTGGGGCTTCCTTGCTTCGTACGATGGCTATGCTCCCGGGGCTTTCTTCTCCATCGTGGCCTCGTGCACCCTCATAGGCTGAGGTCGACTAGTTCCCCGAGGTCGAACTGGGCCAATGCTACCGCATTTTTCTGTGACCTCTCCTTCTACGACGATGTGGGCCACAACTCGTTGTCTGATCTTGCAAAATGTCTTGGGGCGACATCAGATCAGTGAATCACTGAAGGGTCCTGGCAGCACTCCCTTCTTAAAGGCATGCACCGTCATGTATTCGTCCTTGGTGTGCAGCTTCACCACTTACTCTCCAAATCTGTTTAAGAAATATTTTAGGGACACTCCCTGGTATTGCCTTACGTCAAAGAGATTGTAAGAAACCGGAGGGGGAGCCCGGTTGACAATGTACTGTTCTCTGAACAACGTTAAGAATTGATCGAACGATGTAACACGTCCGTCAGGTAGGCTGACGAACCAGTCCAGCGATGTACCTGACAGCGTACTCATGAACAACTTGCAATAAATGGCGTCGGAGCCCTCTGAAAGCACCATCTGGGTGTGGATAGCTGTGATATGGGATTCTGGGTCCTCTACACCTGTGAAGGTGACCTTCGGGCCCATGAACGTGGCTGGTATCACAATGTCCATGATCGCCTGAGAGAACGACATGGGGCCAGGTCGACCTATGTTCTACTACATGCTATAAATTCCCGTGTAGTTCCTCATTGGTTTTGCGCAACTCTTTGTTGCTTGCTTGTGACGTGGCCAGGTTGACCTGGAAACGATCTTGATCAACCCTGGACGTTGTTACTGCTTGCTGAAGGGCACGCATGGTCTCCATGAGTTGTTTCATGGTGACGTTGTCCCCTCCTTCTGTTGAGATTGATCCTTGCCTCGTGTTGCTGGGTGGCTCTCAACACGATTATGAATGGGACAATCACATGAAAAAAATGTTATTAAAAAAAAATACAAAAATATATGGGGGACTAGACCAAAACTCATATAGTAAGAAAAATGATACATAGGTAGACTATACTTATTCATAAATAATTCTAAGAACAGGCTAAATGGAAGCCTATTATGCCAATTGTACCGTACGGTCCTCGGGCGTTGACCAAAGTCAACATGGTGGTACCCCGAAGGTGAGATCCAATGGAAAGTACAGCAGGGCAGGAAGGAGTCTCCTTAGGTTCACGGCCTCAGGCGTTGACTCGCCTCGGGCGTTGCCTAGGGTCAACATAATGCGACACCTGGGAAGCATAGCAGGCCAGGGAAGTGTCTCCTCCTAATACCCACGGGTAGGGATAACCGTGGAGGAGGCGGCACAGGAGGGGCGTGGAGACCTTGGGCCTCGACACCTCAAACAGTTATAAACAAAGAAAGGTGCAAAGTCGATCCAGATTTGACGAGGCAAGGCCCTTGCGTTCTGGTCAACGGGCAGGATCACCATGCATGTAGCCTTCCCTGGAAACCCTAACCCTAATGGGCCTTAACGCTTCCAAGGATTATTCTCACATGTCGTGCCTGTATACGTTGTACACACCACATGCATGGATCCCTCATGACTTAGGGTTCCCTCATATATGATGTTCTAACTGATGATTTAGGATAATTTTGGGACCCACCTCTCATGGCCCATCATAACGTTTAGACCACCGTTGTCCGATCTCCAACATCGGGGTCTATGGTACCGATGTCCGAAGACTGATCCATCCTTTGATAGGTGTGTCTAGGGCCCTCCTTACGTGACCCCCTTCCACTATCAGGCACCGATGTGCGATGTCTAAGGTCAGTCATTGGGATCGATGATTGAGGATTGGTCGGGACAATATTTGAGTATATTTTAATTTCTATTTTGATATAAAAAATACTAATACTCTTATTATATCATTAAAACTCTTAATAAGAAAAATATTAGTTTGATTATTATTTTTATATACATAATTTTATAACTTCAATATAAATTTTAGTAACATATTTTTATTATTTTTTTTATAATATAGTTAATTTTTTAATTATATTCTTTTAGTTTTATTCATCATAGAAAATGTAGACACGCTCGAATTTTCACTAATATGTTTTAAATTAAAATAAAATAAAATAAATTTCTATATATTAAAAATAAATATTTAATAAATTTGTTTTTGATTTCTATGAATAAATTAACAGAAACGTCATTGAAATAAACTAGTTATTACAAATTCTAATACCTATATAAAAAATAAAAATATATTAGTAAAATTTTAATCATTTTTAAAACTTATTTTATTTGTTTTTAAAAGGTAGATAATATTCCATAAAAAAAATTTAATTATTTGTATATATATATATATATATATTTTGTTACTTAATATTGTGAATATATATTGATCCTGTCGCCAACTCAAGCGTGGAGGAATTGCTTTGCCGCTTCCTTACCCCGCCTATGCAACTGTGCTATCCGCAAGAATGCTCTTAGAATCTTCTTCGGGAACTTCAAACGCAACCTGCAAAACACACAGACGGCGCCTCTAGCGGCCGTTTGCACTTCGACGCTCAAATTAGGTCACAGAACCACCAACAAAAATATCACTGAATCTCTTTCTGATTCTCTTTTTTCTCTCTCTCTCTATGTCTGTGCCTAACAGAATTCTGTTACGCTATCCTCTGCGTGTGTCAGAATTCCGTTACGCTATTGTGCGAAAACGTACCACAATGAGTAAAAACGTGGGTGTGTGTACCTTTCACGACGCGGAGTGCACTTTTATCTTGGCCGCGCCTCTCTCAGATGGTGACACGTGGAGGCATGCAACTCACATCTAACCGTACACGTGCCACTACCTGAAGGGCTCTAGCGCATCTCTTTGTGCGCCTAAGTTATTCCCTTGCGGAGTAACTTAGCGCGTTTCTTCCATCTGGGTGAATCGCACACTCCCAGGAGAATGCCAGGTGTGGCTGGACTAGGCACACTCACCAAGCATTGCTCTCTGCATAAACGATTTCCCCTTTACGATGTCATGCACGTAATGGGTTAAGAGAGTCACCAATCATTGACCGGTTTACTAACTCCCTCAGGCCACTCTCGTGCACGATTCTACCGGCGAGCAACTCCTCTTTCTCTGAGATATGATCATGCGAGGTCCATGCGTAACGCTCTCGCTGGGAATCTCAGTCCCAGTTTAACTGCGTGTAACACGAAACCCCGATGACCATGCACCCGATGACTGATCGGTGCTCTATTACTTCTCGCGTTCTCCCCCCAGGTGTTTATCTTGGAACTGATCTGTCGGTGGCCACTCGGTTACTGACCACCGATCACCGTTCTGGGTGATCTCCTCCCTGATTTCTCTGCCACCTGATCCACGTGTCACCCTGCGTGTAGTCCACGTGGTTATCTGCTGTTGACGTCATCGACTACCGATGACCGACCGGATCACAAGCCCCCCAGTCTCGAGCTGTGAACTCGTTCTCAACGAAGAGAAGTGGTCGCGCCCTCGGTCCACGTGACAAGTGGGGCCACATCACGTGCCACCTCACGTGTTGCCTTTTAACGTTATGATTTCCTCCCTTAATCTCACGACACGTGGACGCATCAACGGCCAGCGTGGAGTGTCGCTAATGCTTCCCTCATTCAAATAGACGCGCGCCTTCACTGTTTCATTATCTTCTTCAATACTCCAACTCTCAGACTTACTTCAAATCTCCTCTTTCCGCGCCCAACTTTCTTCAAGCTTTCTACCTCAAGACCTCCGCGATCATCTAAAGGTATGACTTTTCTTCTTCCTTGATCCATTTAGGTTCTTTTCACCGATTGGATTCACCCTTTTCACTACCATGCATTCATCTTCTCTGTTTTTCTTCTTCTCAACCCGTGCTGGGGTTTTTTGCGTTTCTCACTTCGCTCTCTACTTTTCCCTCTTCCTCTTCTTCGCCTGGACCTTTCTTTCTTCTTCCCTTCCTCTGTTTTTCACCGAACCATTCATCTTTCCCTCTTCTTCCGTTCATCTGACTTTTTGCTTTCCTCCATTGGAGTTATCTCGCAATGGCTCGCTTGAAGCAAACTGCTCGCATCGTCGCCTCATCCTCTGGTGCACAGCCTTCAGCAAGTGCATCAGCGTCACCTCCACCTGATGCAACTTCCTATCAGGACAACGCCAGGGTCTATGACTGGGCTCCCCTGGCATTGCTGGCCGAAACTTCAACTCAACTACCGAAAGGCCACCTCAAAACCCTTCTGAGCAACGACCCTGATGAGCCCTCCTGCGCCATCGACAGGGAGAATGATTTCAACGTTCGTATACGCATTCCTCCTCGAGGGATGCCAATCTGCGCGAACGATAGGGCTACCAATGGGGTGCCCTTCACCTTCATATACTCCGCCATCTTCAAAAGGTTGAAACTGCGCTTGCCCTTCACCTTCTTTGAGAAGGAGCTGATGATGGAGTTGAACGTCTCCCCTTGCCAACTCCATCCGAATGCCTGGGCTTTCATACGGGCATTCGAGATCCTCTGCAACTACTTTGGGCATAACGCCTCTGTAGACGTCTTCCTACATTTCTTCGAGGCGAAGAACCCTGGGGATAGGTCCTGGGTCAGCCTGAATGGAGTTGCTGGACGAGTGATCTTGGGCCTGTACCAGCAATCGTTTAAAGATTGGAAGGGCAGGTTCTACATGATATCTGCTACCCAGCAAAGCCCAACGCTGCTCGAGGGGTTTCCCCTTTATTGGGTTCCTGGAGTCGAGTTTAAGAAGCCCCGTGGCCTTGAAGCCATGGCTCCCTACGAGCACGAGCTGTGTAGGTTGCTCCTAGGGGCAAAATATAACTCGGCCCTTCTCATCAAACACTAGTTTGATGTGGTGTCTCTGAAAAAGTACATAGGTAGGCTATTCTTCTTGCACCTCTTAGAATACTTGCACACTCTCATCCATACTTGCATAACATTTTATCCACTTGCATAATTATGCCATCTAACTCTTCTTTTTACCCTTGATGTAGACATGACTTCAGGGAAAGATAGGAGGAGGGCACTACTGGAGCTTGCCCGGACCAGGGGTGCCAAGGGGACTGGTTCTTCCTCCTCTACCACCGAGCCCATCGCGGCTCCACCTCTCTCGGTCGCGCCAGCTGAAGGCCCCGAGCCAGAGAAGAAGAGAAGAAGGCTAGCAAAGGCCTTTCCCGCGACTGTTGCGGCCGCTGCGGCTCCTACCCCCTCAACCGAGGAGGAGAGTTCTGGCTCTCCTCTTATACATCGCAAGAGGAAACACCTAGAGTTTGGGGGGGCTTCATCCCTTAGGCCTAGGGAAATCGAAGTGGTGCATATCGAGGAGGGTTCACCCCCACCTCCTCCTACTCAACCTGCCCCAGCACCAACTTCCTCCCCCTCCCCTCAGCTCCTACCATCTCCAACGCCCCAACTTCCGTCTCCAGCATCACTTCCACCCCCACCCCCAGCGGGCCAAGCTATTGGTCAACCCACTCCACCTGCTGGAAGTGATTCTGCCCACTCGGGGGGTTTCCCAAGACTTCCTGCATCACCACCACCGCCAACCTCTGCTGCTACTGCTGAAGGTGGTGAGGCCAGCTCGCAGCCAAGCAGCTCTGGTGCTAGCAATGAAAACTTCAGTCGAGTCATTGCCTTGGTTCAACATTTCATACGCAGCCGAGAGCTTCTCGAATGGAGTGGGCAAGAGGTGGACATGCACTTGGCCAAGCAGATAGTGCTTTCCCTAGAGTTTTCCACCCAGCACCGCAAGCAACTAATCCTGGAGAAGAGGGTCAAGGAGCTTGAGCACGACAAGGAGTCACTGCAGAGTGACTTTGAGGCTGCCCAAGGGTCCGTAGCCCTGATGAGGGATATGGTGGAAAAATCCAGGAAAGAGTACCTATCGCAGGTCCAGGAGACCATCAAGACTGAGATCTTGATGGGGCAAGCTGTCAATACTCTGGACAGCGAAGTGGTGGAGTTGAGGAACAAGGTAATCAACCTGGAGGCTGAGACTTCCTCCCTACACCAACTGAACTCACAACTAGCGGGGGATCTCAAGTCTACCAAGGAAGAGGCCAGTGATGGGGGGAAGAAACTTGAGAAGGCAGTGAGCGAGCTCTCTGCAGTGAAGGTCGAGCTTGCCGAAGCAAAGGGCAAATTGGAAGAAGCTGCCTCTTCCATTGCTTCCCTCACCACTGAGAAGAACGCCTTGGAGACTTCAAAGCAAGAGCTCGAAGCTGAGAACGCCGAACTTATGAATGTGGGTGCTGACGCCCTTGCTGATGGGTTCGAGCTGGCATTCGAGCAGATTCGTTGCGTTCTTCCAGATTTGGACCTTACGCAGTTCAGCATCTACCACGAAGTGGTAGATGGCAAGCTCATTCCTCCTTCTTGAGTTTTCTTCTTGTAATTTCATATTTCTGCACAATTCTTGTACTTGAAACTTGTATAGACCTTGGCGTGAATATATACTTGCTTCAGCTATATGTTTCTTCTCTCGTATCTTCTTAAGCTTCATCTTTCTTTTTGCACACAACTAACTGTTAACTAGCTTAGGTTTAGCGCGATCTGTACTCTTTGATCTTGGCCTCTACTTTGATCACGACTAACAACTCCCTTAGCTTTGTCTTTAACAGTTCTTATGCACAGCTTCGTACTAGATGACTGACTAGGCATAGTCTGTCTGCTTCGGCTTGTTGTGTAAGAACTTGTTTGGGAAAGCTTCCTCCGACAAGGCACTACCCACTAGCATATCCACCAACAACTCTTCAGTCATCGTTCTTCGGTCTTCACCTTGCTTCTCTGTCGCTCTAGCCCTAAGTGCATAGAGGACTTTGACATCAATCATCAGAGGTGATGCCTTGTTTTGGGGGAAGAAGAGTGTTTCTCGATAGCCCCTCTTACCTTCCCCAAGGTCATCAACCTTGGGCGGATCGGGTTGTTCTTTCCCTGCCTCACTCCTGGGGTGAGAAGGGTTTAAACTAGGAGCTTAGGGCCAACATTGGTATATGCCAAGTGGGTAAGGACGTTTGTCGAAATCCTTCCTTTCCCTCTCTTGGTCTTACTAGCACCCCTGGCTTTTCAAACCCTAGTTGCCTGCACTCACGCCTGGGGTGAGGAGGACTTAGATTAGCGCCCATACTCGCGCCTAGGGCGAATAAGGCCTAACCGATCACCTGCACTCGCACCTGGGGCGAGGAGGATTTTAACTTGAAAACTCTCGCACACTTGATATGCTGATAATCTTTTCATTGGGTGGCCTCGTTAAAAACCCTCCTTAGGGAAAAGAGTGCCCCCTTATCTGTTCAACTGTTTTCAGTATATACACTGAGTGTGTCTTTAGCGCGAGAACGCAACTACTTTACAACTTAACTGAAATAAAATTTCAAGTGGGTGGCGTTCCACGTTCTGGGGATTGCTCCTCCATCCAGAGTTTCCAGCCGATAAGCTCCATTCTCCAATGCCTCAACCACTCTGTATGGACCTGTCCACTTTGGAGACAACTTGTTTTCCATTTCATTCTGATGCGCCTTTCTCATCACCAGATCACCTTCCTGGAAACGCCTGAGCCTCACCTTGGAGTTGTGCCTCCGTTCTACTCTTCTCTTGACGGCTTTAGCACTAACTCTGGCTTCTTCTTGCACTTCGTCCAGTAGGTCGAGATTCACCTTTCGTTCTTCGTTGGATTCTTCGGCAATGAAATTCAAAAACCTGGGGAGCTCTCCTGTATCTCCACGGGAATCATGGCATCTGTCCCGTAGACAAGGCTAAAGGGTGTCTCATGGGTGCTGCACTGTAGAGTGGTATGGTAGGACCATACGATTCTGGGGACCTCCTCTGCCCAGTTTCCTTTAGCTTTCTCTAGTCTTCGCTTCAGCCCCCTGAGCAGTACTCGGTTGGCTGACTCCACCTGCCCATTGGTTTGTGGGTGTTCCACCGAGGCGAAAACCTGCTGTATCTTTAACTCCTCGCACATCTTCCTTAGCTGATGACTTGTGAACTGGGTGCCATTGTCGGAGACCAGCCTCTTGGGTACTCCGAAACGACAGACAATGTTCTTCCAGACAAAGTGCTCGACTTTCTGTGCGGTGATGTGCGCGACTGGTTCTGCCTCCACCCACTTGGTGAAATACTCGATGGCCACGATGAGGAACTTCATCTGCCTTATCGCCAAGGGAAAAGGTCTTAGGATGTCGATTCCCCATGTGTGAAATGGCCACGGGCTATGGATGGACTTCAACTCCTCGGGAGGTGCCTTATGCCAGTCTGCGTGAAGTTGACACTGTTTGCAACGCTGAGCAAACCTCACGTAGTCTTCCTTCAGCGTTGGCAAATAGTACCCCGCACGGAGGATCGTACTTGCCAAAGCGCGACCACCTACATGACTTCCGCATACCCCCTCGTGTAGCTCTGACATAAGTCTAGTGCATTGCTCGCCATACACGCAGATCTGCACAGGATGAGAAAACCCAAATCTAAACAGGTTCCCATCAATCAAAGTAAACTTACTCGAGCTCCTCTTTATTCTTTTTTCCTCTGTCGGGTCAAGTGGGAGTACACCATCTTCTAAGTACAACTGCTACGGTGTTATCCACGTGTCGGGCTCCCTAACAGCGCAGACTTCCATCGCCTCATCGGTCTTTGCCGGTCGCGCTGTAACCCTCGGCGCTTTCAACGTCTCTTGAGTCAGTGAACGATGACCGATCGTCAAACGCTCCATCGATTTGTACACTTGAAGTACCTGGTTGTCTGACACGAACGCTCGCGGTACCTTCAAGGTCTCCTGAATGACGGTCCTCTGTTTTCCCCCCTTGCCTGAGCTGTCCAGCTTGGCAAGCAGGTCTGCTCTGGCATTTTGCTCTCTCGGCACATGAACTAGTTCAAACTCGGTGAAGGACGTCTTCAGGAGCTGTACGTATTCCAGATAAGCTGTCATCTGGGGATCTTTCGCCTGGAACTCCCTTGTAACTTGCCCGGTGACTAGCAAAGAGTCACTCTTAGCAACCAGACTTCTTGCTCCCATTTCTCTTGCTAGCAACATTCCTGCGATCAGGGCTTCATACTCCACCTGATTGTTGCTAGCCTTGAAGGCAAAGCGGAGGAACTGCTCGATCAGCACTCCGTTCGGGCCTTCCAAAATGACCCCAGCGTCGCTCCCCTGCTGATTGGAGGAGCCATCCACTGATAATACCCATCGGAAGTCTAAACCTTCTGAAGGTGTCGCGACCGACGACAGCTCGACCACAAAGTCGGCGAACACCTGCCCCTTTATCGGTCCTCGGGGCTCGTACTGAATGTCGAACTCAGACAATTCCACCGCCCACTTGACCATCCTTCCCGCTACGTCTGGTTTCTTTAGCTGCTTTTGGATGGGCAAATCTGTCATTACCACTACTGTGAAGCTGCGGAAATAATGTCTGAGTCTTCTCGCTGAAAATACCACCGCCAGGGCAGCCTTCAAGAGGGCTTGGTACCTTGTTTCAGGGCCTTGCAGTACCTTACTCACAAAGTACACAGGTTCTGAACCTGATCTTGCTCTTGCACCAGGACTGCTCTCTCCGTCACAGCAAAGTATAGACGAAGAGGGGTGCCCACTTGTGGTTTACGCAAGACCGGTGGGCTTGCCAGGTACTCCTTCAACTTGATGAAGGCCTCCTCGCACTCCTGTGTCCAAAGGAATCTGCTGTTGCGCTTAAGACACTGGAAGTACGGATGACCTTTCTCCCCTCCAGCGGACATAAACCGGGATAATGCTGCCAACCGACCGGTGAGTTGCTGCACCTCCTTCACCGTCGTTGGACTCCTCATCGCCACGATTGCTGCGCACTTCTCTGGATTACCTTCGATTCCACGCTCTGTCAGGAGGAAACCCAAGAACTTCCCAGCCTCCACGCCAAAAATACATTTCTCAGGGTTGAGCTTCAACCTGTACTTGGCGATGGTGGTGAATAATTCCTCCAGATCGGCCACATGATGCTCCTTCTCTTGGGATGTGACCACCATGTCATCTACATATGCATGCACGTTCCTTCCAAGCATGGGCAAGAGCACCCTATCCATAAGTCGCTGGTAGGTAGCCCCCGCATTCTTCAGCCCGAACGGCATTACCTTGTAGCAATAGCAAGACCGTTCAGTCATGAATGCGGTCTTGCATTCATCCCTAGGGTGCATTCTGATCTGGTTGTATCCTGAGAATGCATCCAAGAAGCTAAGTAGCTTCCCCCCTGATGCGCTATCCACTAGAGCGTCTATACTAGGTAGAGGGTAAGAATCTTTGGGGCATGCCTTGTTGAGGTCAGTGAAGTCCGCGCACATCCTCCACTTGCCGTTTGGCTTCTGCACCAGTACCACGTTCGCTAGCCACTCAGGGTACTGGATCTCCCTGATGTGCCCTGCGGCAAGGAGCTTTTGCGCTTCGTCGTGGATCACTTTCCTCCTTTCTTCGTTAAATTTCCTTCGCCTCTGACGCACAGGTCGAACTTTAGGATCCATCGACAGGCGATGGCAAAGGAAGTCAGGGTCGATTCCTGGCATGTCAGATGTTTACCATGCGAACGCGCCCATGTGCTTCTCGATCACCCCGGCGATCAGCCTTCGTTCTTCTTCGCCGAGCGATCCTCCCAACTTGAACCTTTTCCCCCTTATATCTACTTCTACCCACCCCTCAGCTGGGTGGGGTCTTCTCACGCTGGCGATGACCGCCCTCGCGATCCCTGACTCGCGAGGAGTGATCATGCCCTCCTCCTCCGCTTCCACCTGAGCTACCTGGGAGCCCCCCAGCGTAGCATTCTCCATCTCCTGATCGCCATGCGTTCCCCTAACCACCGATCGCTCTTCGAGCACACCTGGTGGTGGTGTTGAGGTGACATGGCATATGCTCCTCTTCTGCCTGAGGCTGTTCTCATAACAACGTCTAGCCTCAGCCTGATCTGACTTGATGGTTATTACGGTCCCCTCCATCGACGTTAGCTTCAGCTTCATGTGCCTCGTCGATGGCACTGCACCCAACCTATTAAGTGTTGGCCTTCCCAGCAAGATGTTGTACGCAGAAGAGGCGTTCACCACCAAGTACTTTATCTTTTCGGTGCGGGCTGTTGTTCCATCGGTGAACGTCGTCCTCAGCTCAATGTACCCCCGCACCTCTACTTGATCCCCTGCAAAGCTGTAAAGACACCCGGTATACGGCCTTAGTTGATCGGGGGACAACTGCAACTTGTTGAACGTCGGCCAGAACATGACGTTTGCCGAGCTTCCTTGGTCTACGAGCACTCTGTGCACTCGCCTTCCTGCTGTGATGAGGGAGATGACCACAGGATCGTTGTCGTGTGGTACAGCGTCCTGTAGACCAGCTTTCTTGAAAGTGATGTCTACCTCAGGGAAATGGCCCTCGTCTACCGAGTCCACGGCCATAACCGATCGAGCATACCTTCTTCTTTGTGATGCGGTGCACCCCCCACCAGAGAAGCCTCCCGCAATCGTTTGCACCTCCCCGTGCACAGGGATTTCATGCTGCCGTTCTCCTGCCTGGGCCCCCGATGCGTGATCACCCTACGCCTCCCGCAGGTAATCTGCCAGGAACCCAGACTTTACCAACTCCGCCAGCTGGTGTCCCAACGCCAAGCAGGAGTGGAGTGTGTGGCCAAAGGCTTGGTGAAACTCACACCACTCGTTCTTCTTCCTCCCAAGTACCTTATCTGTCTTCTCTGGTACTCGGAGTCTTGCAGCTATGGCAGGAAGGGCGATCAGATCCACCAACTCTACCATGAAATCGTATCTTGGGGGTGCATTTTTCTCCCTTGCACGCCCCCTGCCCTGGTCCTTCCTGGGTGCATAAGGACGAGTTTTCCCCTGCACCTTCTTTCCCTCCTTTGCCTCATGCACCCTCGCTTGCTGTTGTTGCTTCCCCTGTCCTCCACGCGGCTTCGGTGGTGCAACACTTCCTCTTTTCTCAGAAACCTCTGTCTCTGCCACTATGTGCGCCACCGCGCGTCGCCGGATCTACGCAAAGGTGCTGGGATGGCTCCTGATGAGCGACTCACTGAAGGGACCAGGCAACACTCCCTTCTTAAACGCATGCACCAGCAAATCCTCGTCCTTGCTGGGCAATCTAACCACTTGTGCTCCGAAGCGGTTGAGGTAGTCTTTCAGCGACTCACCTTGATATTGGCGTACATCGAACAGATCGTACGACACCACTGAAGGTGCTCTGTTAACAATGTACTGCTCAGTGAAAAGATTCGAAAACTGATAGAAGGACGTGATATGACCCTCTGGCAGACTCACGAACCATTCCATGGCGATTCCACCCAGTGTACTCATGAACATCTTGCAGTAGACGGCATCTGAGCCCCCAGACAGCATCATCTGAGTGTGGAACGCCGTCAGATGCGCTTCTGGATCTTCTACCCCCGTGAACGACGCCTTCACTCCCACCAGGTTGGGAGGCACCACGGTTTTCATGATTTCAGGGGAGAATGGCATAGGGAACGCTCTAGGAGGCGATGGTGGCATCGACATCATTTCTTCAACTGCGCGTTCCTTCTGCGCCTGTAACGTCCTTCTCAGCTCCTCATTAACGCGATTCAGCTCATCATTCCTGCTCTGCGATGTAGCCAACTCCACCTGCATCTTCTCTTGTTCAGCTCTCGACGTTGCGACATTGTCCTGCAGCGCACGCATCATCTTCAGGACCTGCGCCATTGTCACAGCTCCTTCCTCAGCAGATGGCGCAGGTGATGTTTGTCTGGTTCTCCTCATTTTCTCAGCAAAAAACTCAGCAAAAACCTTGAGAAACTTCAGAAACTTTGGTGTGGATGGGACCACGATTCACAGGGCCCCACAGTGGGCGCCAAATGATCCTGTCGCCAACTCAAGCGTGGAGGAATTGCTTTGTCGCTTCCTTACCCCGCCTATGCAACTGTGCTATCCGCAAGAATGCTCTTAGAACCTTCTCCGGGAACTTCAAACGCAACCTGCAAAACACACAGACGGCGCCTCTAGCGGCCGTTTGCACTCCGACGCTCAAATTAGGTCACAGAACCACCAACAAAAATATCATTGAATCTCTTTCTGATTCTCTTTTTTCTCTCTCTCTCTGTGTCTGTGCCTAACAGAATTCTGTTATGCTATTGTGCGAAAACGTACCACAATGAGTAAAAACGTGGGTGTGTGTACCTTTCATGACACGGAGTGCACTTTTATCTTGGCCGCGCCTCTCTCAGATGGTGACACGTGGAGGCATGCAACTCACATCTAACCGTACACGTGCCACTACCTGAAGGGCTCTAGCGCATCTCTTTGTGAGCCTAAGTTATTCCCTTGCGGAGTAACTTAGCGCGTTTCTTCCATCTGGGTGAATCGCACACTCCCAGGAGAACGCCAGGTGTGGCTGGACTAGGCACACTCACCAAGCATTGCTCTCTGCATAAACGATTTCCCCTTCACGATGTCATGCACGTAATGGGTTAAGAGAGTCACCAATCACTGACCGGTTTACTAACTCCCTCAGGCCACTCTCGTGCACGATTCTACCGGCGAGCAGCTCCTCTTTCTCTGAGATATGATCATGCGAGGTCCATGCGTAACGCTCTCGCTGGGAATCTCAGTCCCAGTTTAACTGCATGTAACACGAAACCCCGATGACCATGCATCCGATGACTGATCGGTGCTCTATTGCTTTTCGCGTTCTCCCCCCAGGTGTTTATCTTGGAACTGATCTGTCGGTGGCCACTCGGTTACTGACCACCGATCTGGGTGATCTCCTCCCTGATTTCTCTGCCACCTGATCCACGTGTCACCCTGCGTGTGGTCCACGTGGTTATCTGCTGCTGACGTCATCGACTACCGATGACCGACCGGATCATATATATATATATATATGATTAACTATAAGATTTTAAGTTATATATATTGATATTAAGACATTCAATGATTATATGAATTACTATCCAAATTATACACTCTAATATATAAAATAAGAGAATATTAATTTTGTATGAAATAATTTTCCCACATATATACATATTCTTGCCAATTGACCTCGGATAGATTGAATGGGCAAGTTCCTCCTTTGATTTGTCTCCAACTAGTGCTTTGAGGTACTTGGTGCTCCGAGAGGGCTCTACCTGTTGATCACACTCTGACAATCAAGTCAGTGAGAGAATTCAAAATATCAAATCAGTTTCAGTCTCAAGTATTCAAAAATAGCATACCTTTACTAGGGGTTTCAAGTCCCTTTTATACATATCCCTTCAACGGTTTTCTCCAATCTCAACAGACTGAGATTTCAATAGAGGTAATATAATCTCAAGAGAAAAAATATATTCATAACAAAAAAACATATTGCTTACATGCACATTTATTCTCAAGTGCTTAATAACAATAAAACATTATGTTCACATGCACCTCATTATTGGTATTTAACTAGCATATGTGTCATAAGCAATCAAAATATTTCTTCTATTTTAATTATCTTTTTCAAGTTGTCTCCCAAAATTTGGGCCGAGCTCATGGCCCACCCTTTGGGCCCATACTTGCCCAAAACCCGATCTGACCTAATTGCTTGGACCGAGGTCCCGAGCACTCTTGGCCACTACACAAGCCCCCAGGCTCGAGCCGAGCTTGGCTAGGCGAAGAGTCTTTCCAGTGTTGGCAACTAACGTGACGCTTTCCTGGAGGGTAGGTGAGGCGTGGTAACTGAAGTGTTTCCTGATGAGACATCGCACCACACTAAATCTGGAGCGTCCACGTGGCACGTGTATCAATAGTGAGGAAGCGTTGCCGCTTCATCTTCTCCTTTCAAATAATTAAAATCCCATTTCTTCTCCCTTCTCGTTACACAAACTTTTACTCTCAGAACTTCTCTTACTAAAAATACTCTCTTCGCAGTTTTTCTCATCGTCGAGCTATCACTCACCTTCTTCGCACCAGGTATTTTTCACCACTAATCTGTATTGCCAATTACCTATTCATGTTATCGATTTCATTGCCTAAACTATAATCTTATTTTGATTCGCTTTCTCTGCTTGGCCTGAACTGTGCTTGTATTTTGTTTATTTTTATGCCTGTGTTTTAGCTATAGTTGCAATGGATTAAGTTCAATGTATCCCTGGGCCAAAAAAGAGCTTCTAAAAGAGGTTTCCTATTACAAAACCCATTTATGTCTTAGAGATTTGAGAGAAAACGAGTGCACTATGAGTAAAAAAAGACGAGGGTCGTGTTAAAATTGTGGAGTGTAGGAAGGGGGAACCTATCTGTTGTGATGATTTGTCGGACCCCGATGGTCCATTTTGCTATTTTTACGCCACCTTTTTCAAGAAAGTTCTCCTGCGCCTCCCCCTATCAATTTTTGAAAAGGAGCTATTGACCAAGCTAATGTAGCTCCTACCCAACTACATCCAAATAAATGGGCATTCATCCGAGCTTTTATTATTTTGTGTTCACAGCTTGGCATCTCACCATCTGTGAAAGTGTTTCTTTATTTTTTCGACACCAAACACACGAGTAGTAAACTGTGGGTGTCCCTAAATGGTACCCACGAAAGAGGTTTGCTTACCCTCTTCCAGTCATCGTACAAAAATTTCAAAGGTAAATTTGATAAAGTTTGAGCTTCAACGGAAGATCCGACCCTACTGGACAGATTTCCTCTGTTCTGGAGCCCCAAACCCAAATTCTAGAGTGCTCTTGGAAGATTTGTCTCCAAAAGACCAGGGTATATTGTTGAAGATAAGAGCTTTGATGTTTCAAATTCAAGATGAAGCTTGAAGCCTGCTTTTGGTTTGGGTGTAGTTTAGAGTGTTTAGAATTTATGTAAGATCAGTCTTGATTCCTACACAAAGCCTGTTTTAATCTGTTTTAAAGAACTAAGTGTTTTTCCATGCAAAGGGAAAAAAAACGGATTAAAGTTTCGAGATAATCAGTTGTTTGTCACTTAGCTGGCAAAGGATTTTTTGAAACTGTTTTTTGAATCAGTTGTGTAACTGCTGAAACTATTCAACCGGTTAAATCACAGTTTTAACCGATTAAATGTGAGTTTTCATAACAGTATTTTGGAACCTATTTTAACTTATTCAGTTGTTCAAATCTGTCTTTAATGATAACTTTTCAAAGGTTATAAATATAGCCTTCCTTCAAATGTTTGAATGATGTCCCGACCAGTCCTTGGTCATCGACCTAGAGACTGACCTCAGACATCACACACCGATGCTTGGAGATGGAAGGGGGCCACGTCAGGTGGGCCCCAGACGCACCTACCAGGGAATTAGTAGTCTTTGGTATTTGTATCCTAAGTCCCGATGTTGGAGATCAATATCGAATCCCACCAGTAGGGAAGAAGATCGAACATCGGTCGTCAGGATGTTGTGGAAGGCCATGTAAGGTGGGCCCAATAAGATAACGGTTAAAGACAAGAGATACGTGGGAAACCTAAGTCATAAGGGATCCATGCATGTGGTGTGTATGACACATGAAGGCGCAACACGTGTGGATAATCGTAGGAGGCGTTAAGGCCCATTAGGGTTAGGCTTTCCAGGGAAAGCTGCATGCATGGCACGTGAATACTTAGGGCACCCACGAAGTAGATGGCACGAGAGATTAGGTGCACAAGTTGGTACCCAAGCGGCCACTCTAACGTTCGTTGCACTTCAGTTAAGGGAAGTTCATGTGACAAATACGCTAAGATTCTACGAATAGCGGCGCAAGGACATTCTCCAAGGAACCCTAGTCAAGGGTAACGATGCAAAGGTAAACCCTAGTTTCAGCCTATATAAAGGGTGCCCCAACCCTTATAAGGTATGCAGTTTTTAAGACTAAAGCTAGTATACACACACTTGGTGTTTCTTTGACCTAATACTGACTTAAGCGTCGGAGTGCAAACGGTCGCTAGGGCGCCCCTTTGTCTTTTGCAGGTAAGAGGTTTCTTGATTAAGAAGGCATGTTTCTCAGGCAAGACTGAAGGGCAACAACAGTTGTTAGAGTCAACAGGCGGAGCAAGTCAACCGGCAGGAACAAATGTTGAAAGAGAGAAGTTTTATACTCTGATTTGAGATTGATTTGAGAGATTACCAACTGTTTGTGAAAAGATGTTTTTCAAGTTTAGCAAGATTGCCTTTGATCTTTGCTGTGATTCAATAACTGTACCGCCCTGGAGGTCGGATGCGATGACGTGGCATCCTGGTACAGTATAGGCGCGTTGACAAGGCGCCAGGTTGGCAGTTGGGAAGGAAGTCGGGAGGCACGTGTAGTCGCCGATAGTTAAGTTGGCGTGTTCCGATCTCCAGCTTACCAGAATAGGCGATCGCCAGGTTAAGGACGAAGTCGCCAGATGTAGACTCGGGCGACCAGGCAGGAGAAGCAGAAGAGGAAGGAGATCGCCAGAATAATCACATTGCCGAAGAGGAAGGAGAAGCAGATTATGAAGGCGGCCGGCGAGACCACAGGGAAGGTGTATGAAGACCCTAACTCGCCAGTTTCAGTAGGGATCGCACTCCTGAGTTAGCTAGGCACTGGACAGCACCATGCATAGGTAACTTAGCCAAAATGAGAGTAGAAGTAGCGCCAAGTCAGGGAGCCTCTAGATGATGGCACGTGTACGGTTGGATACGAGCCACGTGTCCAAGTCAGTAACTGCCAGGAGAGAGAAAATCACCAGGTATATAAGAGTTCCTAACAGATTTTCTAAGGTACGCACGTTCAGTTCATACACTTTACGCTTGCGAGTGACAGAGCTGTTTGTGAGAGAGATTTGCACGGTTCCAGTTCTTAGTATTTGGTGATACCGTCACTGACTTGAGCGTCGGAGTGCGATCGGCCGCAGCGGCGCCGTATCGTTTCTTTGCAGGTTCTTGAGATAGATCCAGAGGAGGAACGGAAGTGAGTAGCGGCGCGCACGTCGATCCTTTGACGAGGCATTCTCCAGCGCTCCGGTCAACAGGCAGGATCATCAGGCGCCCACCGTGGGGCCGTGTAAAACGTGCTCCCATCCACAGCGTGAGTTCGTGGAGGTTTTCGAGGTTTTCTGCGCGGTTGTGTGCTGGTGCAACCGTCGTTCTTGGTTTCTTTGAGTTTCGTTCGGTGAAGTTTGTGTTTTAAACCGTTTGCTTGTCTTTCAATCGGTGGAGTGAGGTTTTTTGTTGCTTGCGCGCAATCTGTCTGGTGGAAGTTCGAGTTCTTTGGTGGTTTTCTGCGAAGGTTTGCGGTGTTCTTGGATTCTTGCACGGTTTCTTGAATCTTCTCCGATCGATCGCTGATTCGTTCGTGGTTGAAGTGTTATTTGCTGTGTTTCTGTGGTTCGCTGAAGTTAATGAGAAAGATGAGAAGTAATCGTTCCAGTCCAGTGGCTCCCGTCGCAGCTGAAGGCGACGCCGCCATGACCATGGCGCAGATGGCAGAAATGATGCGCTCATTGCAGGCCACTGTAGAAGCCTCGCGCGTCGAGCAGGCAAGGATACATGAAGACCTGGTCGCCTCTCGCGCCAGAAACGAGGAGCTCAGCAAGGTAGCTGAGGAGCTACGTCGAGCTCTTCAGGAGCAGCAGGTTCGTTCTTCCACTGAGGAGGTGGCACCGTCGACGCCGCCTCGTGTTTTCCCAATGCCTTTCATTCAGGCGATTACCGACACGCCAATTCCCACGAGCGTGGTCCCGGTTAAAGCTGTTTTTACTGGCGTGGAAGATCCAGAGGCTCATCTGACCACGTTCCACACACAGATGATGCTGTCAGGGGGGTCGGATGCTGTCTATTGTAAGATGTTCGTGAGCACTCTCCAGGGAACGGCGATGGAGTGGTTTGTGAGTCTGCCTAATGGCCACATAACTAATTTTCAGCAATTCTCGAAAATCTTTGTCGAGCAGTATATTGTGAACAAGGCACCGCCCAGAGTGTCCTATGATCTGTTTGATATAAGGCAGTACCATGGGGAGTCCCTCAGAGACTACCTCAATCGCTTCGGAGCGCAGATGGTCAGGTCGCCGGCCAAGGATGAAGAAATGCTGGTTTATGCCTTCAAGAAGGGCGTGCAGCCAGGGCCATTCTGCGAAGCCTTGATCAGGGCTCATCCAGCGACGTTTGCTGAAGTCAGGCGACTTGCGGTGGCTCACATCGCCGACGAGAGTGAGGTCGCCGAGAATAGAGGCAGTGTGGCTCCCGTCAGGCCACGCGCCCAGACCAGGATCCAGCCACAGAGGGTGCTGGAAACGGCAGCGGCGGCCAGAAAGGATCAAAGGACTCGCTATCCTTACGATAGGAGAAACAAGGGAAAAAGCCAAGCGCGCCAACCGCCAGCACGCCAACAACCAGCGCGCCGGGAATACAATCGCCCGCCTAAGCACAAATTCGTCATGGGGCTAGCGGACCTGATCGCTATCCCTAACATATCTGCTAGATTGAAGGCGCCCGAGAAAGTGGGCGACAAGGTGCTGGGGTCGAAGCCGGACGTCTGGTGCGAGTTCCACCAGTGCTTTGGCCACAACCTGGACTCGTGTTTGTCTTTAGGGTACCAGCTCGACGACCTGGTTAAGAGCGGCTTCCTAAACGACTATCTGCTGGACAGAAGGACCGGAGGAGCGTCGAGTTCCCAGCCGGCAGGGGGAGAAGCCCAGCAACACGAGATGCCTATCCATGGGGAAATCCACACCATTGCAGGGGGTTTCTCAGGTGGTGGATGCACCGCATCGCAGAGGAAAAAGTACGCGCGATCGGTGATGTCGGTGGACATGTTTGAAGATCACTCGCCCGAAGTGGACATTACGTTCACCAAGCAGGATCTTCGGGACGTTGTGCCTCACGACAACGATCCCATTGTTATTTCGTTGATCACGGCGGGGAGGAAGGTTCACCGAGTTCTGGTGGACCAAGGAAGTTCGGCAGACGTGATGTTCTGGCCGACTTTCACGCAGCTAGAGTTGCCCCTTGACCAGCTGAGGCCCTATGGAGGGTGCTTGTATGGGTTCGCTGGCGACCAGGTGGAAGTCAGGGGGTACATTGAGCTGAGAACCACGTTTACCGATGAGGCTGGGTCGAGGACGGAAAAAATCAAGTACCTCATCGTAAACGCCCCTTCAGCATATAACATCCTGCTGGGAAGGCCCACCCTTAACAGGATAGGCGCAATTCCATCGACTCGGCACATGAAGGTGAAGCTGCCGTCCATGGAAGGGGTGGTAATCACGATAAAGTCTGATCAGAAGGAAGCGAAAAAGTGCTATGAAAATAGCCTGAGAAATAAAAGATCAGTGAGCTATGTCACAACCACCCCACCGCCCGGTGTGAAGCCCAGACCGCCGATAATGGAGGAGGCCGCTGGAAGGGACGTAGAGATGGTAGATGCTGAGCTGGGGGAGAGGGATGCTGCCCTGGAGGAGGAAGAGGCGCGGAATCGCCCGGAGGAAGCAAGGGAACTCGGAATCGCCAAGGCGGTGATCGCCAGAGAGTCCAGGCCCAAACCCGTCGAGCAGTGGCTCGAGAAGGAGATCGGGGGGAAGGTTTTCAAGCTCGGAAGATCTCTGGAGGTCGATCTCCAGGACCAGATCGCCAAGGTGATTGAACGGCATCTGGACGCGTTTGCCTGGTCTGCTTCGGACATGCCCGGGATCGATCCCGACTTCTTGTGCCATCATCTGGCGATGGACAACATGGTGAGACCGGTGCGGCAAAGAAGGAGGAAATTTAATGAAGAAAGGAGGCAGGCGATCAAGGATGAGACCCAGAAACTCCTCGCTGCAGGCCACATCAGGGAAGTCCAGTACCCTGAGTGGCTGGCAAATGTCGTGCTGGTAAAGAAGAGCAACGGGAAATGGCGCATGTGCGTCGATTTCACCGACCTGAATAAGGCTTGCCCAAAGGATTCGTATCCTTTACCAAGCATTGATGCCCTGGTTGATAGTGCTGCAGGGTGCAAGCTGCTGAGTTTCCTGGACGCCTTCTCGGGCTATAATCAGATCAAGATGCATCCCATGGATGAAGAAAAAACAGCCTTCATGACGGAGAGGTCGTGCTACTGCTATAAGGTGATGCCGTTCGGGCTGAAGAACGCGGGGGCCACGTACCAGAGGCTGATGGATCGAGTACTTGCACCGATGCTGGGAAGGAACGTGCAAGCTTACGTCGATGACATGGTCGTGACCTCGCAGGAGAAAAGCAAGCACGTTGCAGACTTGGAAGAATTGTTCACGACGATCGCCAAGTTCAAGTTGAAGCTCAACCCGGAGAAATGCATTTTCGGCGTGGAGGCTGGAAAATTTTTGGGTTTTCTCTTGACTGAAAGAGGGATAGAGGCCAACCCGGACAAGTGTGCCGCCATCTTGGCGATGAGAAGCCCGACTACAGTGAAAGAAGTCCAGCAGCTGACGGGTCGGATGGCGGCCCTATCCCGCTTCGTGTCAGCAAGCGGAGAAAAGGGACATCCCTATTTCCAGTGTCTGCGGCGCAATAACAAGTTCGCTTGGACGAAAGAGTGCGAGGAAGCTTTCGTCAAGCTGAAGGAATATTTGGCGAGCCCGCCGGTTTTGTGCAAACCACTGGCGGGAATCCCTCTCAGGTTGTATTTCGCTGTGACTGAGAGGGCGGTGAGTGCTGTGCTCGCCCAGGACCAGGATCAGGCTCAGAAACCTATTTATTTCGTGAGTAAAGTGTTGCAGGGCCCAGAAACGAGATATCAGGCCCTGGAGAAGGCTGCATTGGCTGTGGTGTTTTCGGCGAGGAGGTTGCGCCACTATTTCCACAGTTTCACAATACTGGTGATGACTGACCTGCCCATCCAGAAGGTCTTGAAGAAACCTGACGTTGCAGGAAGAATGGTGAAGTGGGCAGTCGAGTTGTCAGAGTTTGACATTAAATATGAGCCTCGAGGCCCGATCAAAGGGCAAATCTTTGCAGATTTTGTAGTCGAGCTCTCTTCAGAGGCGACGCGGGTTGAAGGAGATAATTTCCGTTGGGTACTCTCGGTGGATGGATCGTCAAACCAGCAGGGTAGCGGTGCTGGTGTCATATTGGAAGGACCCAACGGCGTGCTGATCGAACAATCGTTGAGATTCGCCTTCAAAGCCAGCAACAATCAGGCAGAGTATGAGGCGCTGATCGCCGGGATTCTGCTGGCTAAAGAGATGGGAGCCAGAGTGCTGATGGCTAAGAGTGACTCGCTGCTAGTCACGGAGCAAGTAACAGGCGAGTTCCAGGCTAAAGATCCACAAATGGCGGCTTACTTGGCGTATGTGCAGGAATTGAAGAGTTCCTTTGCCTCTTTTGAAGTGGTGCATGTGCCCCGAGAACAGAATGCCCGAGCTGACTTGCTTGCTAAGCTCGCCAGTTCGGGCAAGGGGGGTAGGCAGAGGACAGTGATTCAAGAAACTTTGAAGACGCCGAGGGCATTTGTAGCAGATCACCTGGTCCTTCAGATAAGCAGGTCGATAGAGAGAGCAGCGAGAAGCCATAAGTCTTTGACGCAAGAAACCCTGAGATCGCCAAGAATTAGAGCATGTCGAGGAGAGAAGGTGGACGTGATGCAGGTCTGCGCCACCCACGAGCCAGACACTTGGATAACACAGTACAAGCGGTGCTTGGCAGATGGTCTCCTCCCGCTGGATCCAGCAGAAGCTAGGAAGGTAAAGAAAAATTCCAGCAAGTATACATTGATTGATGGCGATCTGTACAGGTTTGGATTCACTCACCCACTCCTGGAATGTATACACGGCGAGAAGTGCACGAGGATTATGGCAGAGCTCCACGAAGGAATATGTGGAAGTCACGTCGGGGGTCGAGCTCTGGCCGCGAGAACTCTCCGTGCAGGCTACTATTGGCCATCCATGAGAGAAGATTGCAAGAAGTACGCCCAGTGCTGCAAACAATGCCAGCAGCACGCCGATTGGCACAAGGCGCCTCCCGAGGAGTTGAAGTCGATCTATAGCCCTTGGCCGTTTCATACTTGGGGAATCGACATCCTGGGACCTTTTCCACTGGCGATCAGGCAGATGAAGTACTTGGTGGTGGCGATTGAGTATTTCACCAAGTGGATTGAAGCAGAACCAGTGGCCCAGATCACCGCGCACAAGATCGAAGGCTTCGTATGGAAGAATATTGTGTGTCGGTTTGGAGTGCCTAAGCGCCTGGTATCAGATAATGGGACTCAGTTTGCGAGCCACCTGTTGAAGAAGCTTTGCGAAGGGGTCGGAATTCAGCAAGTGTTTGCATCCGTCGAGCACCCTCAGACTAATGGCCAGGTGGAATCAGCTAACCGGGTGTTGCTGAGAGGTTTGAAGAGGAGGCTCGAGAAAGCCAAGGGGAGTTGGGCTGAGGAGGTACCCCGAATAGTTTGGGCGTACCACACCACCGAGCAGTCAGGAACCCATGAGACCCCGTTTAGCTTGGTCTACGGGTGTGATGCCATGATTCCAGTCGAGATTCAGGAGAGCTCGCCGAGATTCCAGAACTTTGTAGAGGAAGACTCGAATGAAGAGAGAAGACTGAACCTGGATCTGCTGGACGAAGTCAGGGAGGAGGCAAGGCTGAAGGCTGAGGCGGTGAAGAGAAGGGTCGAGCGAAGGTACAACTCAAAGGTGATGCCAAGGCAGTTTAGAGAAGGCAATCTGGTGATGAGAAAGGCCCACCAGTACGAGATGGAGAATAAGCTATCACCCAAGTGGACTGGACCGTTCAGAATAACCGAGGCACTCGGGAACGAAGCCTATCGCTTAGAGACGTTGGAAGGGGGGGCGATCCCTCGTACCTGGAACGCCACACACCTGAAGTTGTACTATAGCTAAGAGCTTTGTAAGTAAAGACGAACACAAATATTACATTGCAATGTCTCTGTTAAAACAGTTTTAAGGGGGCACTCTTTTTTCCCTAAGGAGGGTTTTTAATGAGGCCACCCAATAAAAGAAGAGTTTTCGAAGTATAAGGTGTTTTCAGATCGCATGTGTGTTATTTCCAAAAGTTTCGAAGAAAGACCTTGTCATTCGTACATGATTTGAGGCACGAAAAGATATGTCGCGTGTTTTCTAAAGTTTTGAAGTCTTCATCGTTTTTCGGCGATTAGAGGCACCAGTTAAGTTTTGAAGTCCTCATCGTTTTTCGGCGATTAGAGGCACCAGTTAAGTTTTTAAAGTCCTCATCGTTTTTCGGCGATCGGAGGCACCAGATGGAAGACCTCAACGCCCTCGCGCGTTTTGAGGCAAGTTAAAAAGACCTCCTCGCCGTTGAGCGAGTGCAGGCGAGAAAGAGAAAAAGTCCTCCGTGCTTCTGGGAGCGAGAAGATGTAACTCCCGGGGCAACGCAGAGGCAAGTTAAAGACCTCCTCGCCGTTGTGCGGGCGTAGGCGAGAAAGGTCCTCAGTGCATCCAGGGGGGAGGAGATGTACGCCCTGGGCAAGTTGAGGCACCGGATAAAGTCCTTATCGCCGTTGTGCGAACTAGGGCCCATCAAAGACCTCCTCGCCGTCGAGCGAGTGCAGGCGTGAGAAAGAAAAGGTCCTCAGTGCATCCAGGGGGGAGGAGATGTACACCCTGGGCAAGTTGAGGCACCTGACAAAGTCCTTCTCGCCGATGAGCGAGTTCAGGCGAGTAAAAGTCCTTCTCGCCGATAAGCGAGTTCAGGCGAGTTAAAAGACCTTCTCGCCTGTGCGCGAGTATAGGCAAGATAAAATCCTTCTCGTCTTGAACGAGTTCAGGTATGGCGAAGAGGGTGGAAGAAGCTTGAAAGGTGGCTAAGGTAGGTTCGAAGAGAACGCCTAGCCAGCCAGTCTTTAGCTCTGAGGTTCAAGGGGGCAAAGGAAGATCCCAAAGGGCGTTTCTGCCCCAGATAAAGAAACGATTGCCAAAGCGTGAGACTGGGAAAAGTTGGTGTTGCCAAGAGGTCTTGCCGATCGGGAAAAGTTCAAACACGGCGAGAAGATTGAAAGACTT
Organism: Phaseolus vulgaris; assembly: GCF_051622355.1. Lineage (NCBI taxonomy): Eukaryota > Viridiplantae > Streptophyta > Magnoliopsida > Fabales > Fabaceae > Phaseolus > Phaseolus vulgaris. Next base: position 17,549,096 of record NC_143507.1, read on the forward strand.
GTTTGATAAAGCAGGTCGAGTGGGACGTTGTTCGAACCAATGATTGAGTTACAGTTCGTTGCTCGGAAGGTATTCTTATGATCAGGTTAGTGCCTCAGGGGTACAAGTTGTTTAAAGCGATTATTGCTTAAGTTTGAATCGGCTCGAAGCAGTTACGCCAAAGGTCATGTTTGCAAAATCACTAAGTTAAACACAGCGGAGTTAAACATACGAAGAAAGTAAAGCGCTCAAAAGAAGTCGGAAGAAATATCCAAATTTCGCTATTGAAATAAGTAGCAGCTGTTCAAAATACATGTGCAAGGGTTTTTACAGGGTAAATACAATTGAATTCATAAAGAAGCAGATGGGGTAGAATTGGTTGAGCCTTCGGCGGGAACGACCTTCCCATCTACTACTTCGTTGTCTAACGACACCATGCTAAGGTCAAGATCAGGGAAGAGGCAGGCAAACTGTTCTCGAGCGGCATCAAACCCAGCAACCAGAATCTGAGCGGAGCTTAGCTTAAGTTCTTCAATTTGCTTTTGAAATCCTTCAACCTGCTGCTTAAGCTCCTTGTTTTGCTGCTCCAGCTCTTCGACCTGTTTTCGGAGTTGTTTGTTGGTCTCTTGAGCTTGAAGAAGGTCGTCAGCCACCTTCTTGGATTCTGTTTGGGCTTGAGCCAACTCGGCAGCCATCTTCACCTTTTCTTTGTTTGCCTCGGAGAGATCGGCCATGGCGTCGTCTCTGGCTTTCTCTACTTGCCCAAGTAGCTTCTCGCGGTCGATCGACCTTTGCTCCAGCCTCAGTACCTTATCGGCATTGGTTTGAATTTGAGCCTCCAGGTCGCTCGCCTTGGTACGTAGGGGCACGATTCTGCTTTCAAGTTCGACTTTTTCTTGGGCAAGTTCGTAGACTTTGCGGCGAAGGTCGACAGCTTCCTTGCGCGCAAGCCTAAGCTCGGTGTTTAGGGCATCCTCCACTCGAGAATGTTCCATTTCCGCGAGCGTTAGGCTGAATGACACCTTCTCCACCTCGACCTTCATTGTGCTGTTCTCGGTCTTGAGGTTGTAGATGTCATCCTGTAGCCGCCTGGTGGAGCTCTCCACAGCTCTTGTTATGATTGATGGGATATCCTCTGCAATGGTTTTGAGTTTAGCAGTCAGAGGTTCCCACATCCTCGTCACCTCGAGGGAAAGATTTGCAGCTTGGAGAGGCGCCAGGGGAGCTTGTTGAGGGTTCTCGTCGCCGCCTTCCTTAACAATATTTTCAGTGGTTGCTTCTTGGCGCGGCGACGCAATCGGGGACTCGGTGATTAGGATTGGAGAGGTGTGAGCGACCTCATCCCCGATTGGAACGACTCCTGCAGCTGAGGTGTTGGAAGGAGGGCCCCCTCCTGCTGATATATGTGGAGTAGAGGCGCTCGGGGGGTCCTCTAAGAAGTTTGGCTCTTGGGCCCCAGTTGCAGGTGGCGCAGTGGCCAATGGAACTGCTTGGACTGGTGGTGAAGGGGCTTGTGGTGCTGGTGGTGAAGAAGGAGGAGCGGGTGTTGATGGTGGTGTTGAAGATGGAAGAGGAGGCGGGGCAGGTGGAGAAGATGGTGCCACCCTCTTCCTTTTCGTGACAAGGCCATCCTCTGTGACCTCGTCGTCCTCTTCCTCATCCTCTTGGACAACTTGAGGGGCTTTCCGCTTTGGCCTCTTGAGAACCAGCTTCTTTCGTTGGGTGGGCGCCTTAGGCGGTGAACGCCCCTGGATGATGGCCTTCTCGATCGCTGAGTTGGGAACCGTCTGGGAGCCGGTCGCCAACCCATGATTGCGGGCGAGCGCCTTTAAATCGGCGAGCATGTTCTTACCCAACATAGTGTCTGCATGAAACGAAAGTGCATAAGTTAGCTCAAAGGAGAAAGGGGTAAAGGTACAAGACAATAAGACAGCAAAACAGGCATATGCAGAAGAGATAAAACCAAAGTCTTGTGTGTATTGCACAAGACGCCCAGAAACAATATCAGAAGCAATGTCAGGATAAAGATATAGCGTCCTAACCTATTTGAAATTCCAGCTGGTCCTCAAAGAACTCGAAGGAAATCAGGGTGGGGGTCAAGAATGTTATGTGGGCATCTGCCACCCTCTTCCAGAAGAGACAAAGGTCTCTGTCCAAAGCTCCCATGCTATCAGGACTTCTGGGTCTCCTGAAGCAGCTCTTGGACTCTTTTTTCCCCTTGTCCACCCAGTACAAGGGGAAACCGTCGAGAAGGGAAGGGTCTTTGTCATTTGCGCGAACCTGGATGAACTTCCCCTTCCAATCCTTGTACGACTGCTGGAAGATGGTGAAAATGGATCTCCCAGCAATGGCGTTCAGACTGACCCACAGGCGATCGCCTGGGTGTTTGGCCTCAAACAGAAATAAAAATACGTCCACTGACGCAGGCAACCCCAGGTGGGCGCATGTTACCTCAAAAGCTCGGACAAACGCCCAGCTGTTGGGGTGAAGCTGGGCGGCAGCGATGTTGAGCTCGGTTAAGAGTTCCCTCTCAAATCGAGTGAGAGGGAACCTGAGTTTAACCTTCTTGAAGAGAGTGGTGTAGACGAAGCAGAAGGGCCCGTCGGCGCTCACTTTATCATCGACGCACACTGGCAGGGTGGCTGGGCAAGGCAGCACCATCATTCTCTCATCGTGCTCCTTGTGGAATGATTGGTGGGCCTCGTCCCCGTTGGTCAATCGCAGAACCGCTCCCGCGGTGTTTACCGACGATGTCTCCTTTAAGAGGGTTGAGTTAGCCCATGAGTATAACGTCTTGAAGTCTGGCAGTGGGGTGGGGGCTCCTCCAGTGTTTGGTGGAGTCGCCTGGGCCAGAGTGGTTTGAGAAGACGCGGGCCTCACAGCCTGCGAAGAGGGAGCACCACGAACTTGCGTAGAGTCGTGTGCTTGTGAATGGGGGTTTCGCGCTGACGGAGGGGGGTTCGGGGTGATCTTCGTGCGAGTCATGGTAGCAACTGCAAACGAAGGAGGAAGGAAAAATAATCAGGAGGGTTACAAAGGCTGACTCAATCATGAATGGAAGGTGAAAGACGAACGAATGTGAGTTCGTTGCGACAATCGGCAGAGCCCTAAGTCACGCGGAAGGAGAAATGGAAAAACAGCCCACAGCGTATGCACCAAACAGTTATAGGATGATGCAAATCGGTGAAAATGCAAGAAAACCCAGCAGATGAAGGAAAGTAGTTACCTTTCGATGATCGGGAGAATGTTAAATGGAGTTGGTGATCTGGAGCGCCGAGGAACGTCGAGAGTTTTCGCAGAAAGGAGTGAGAGCGTATGCGAGTGTAAGGAAAGTGATGGAACAGTAGGAGCGTAAGGGGTTTAAGGGTTTTCGAAATAAGTTTGGAAGCGCTAACGGCAGATGAAGATAGCCGTTGATGAGAGCCACGTGTCGAACGATGCGCGAAGAGTTTGGTGGGGCGTCAGAGCAGCAGAAAGTACTACCGCTTGGAATTCTGCGCCCATGCCACGTAGACCGGTGTTAACGAAGGCTTTTTCAGTCTTCTCGCTGGACAAGTCTTCGCTTAAGACTGGGGGGCTTGTGTACCGCCCTGGAGGTCGGATGCGATGACGTGGCATCCTGGTACAGTATAGGCGCGTTGACAAGGCGCCAGGTTGGCAGTTGGGAAGGAAGTCGGGAGGCACGTGTAGTCGCCGATAGTTAAGTTGGCGTGTTCCGATCTCCAGCTTACCAGAATAGGCGATCGCCAGGTTAAGGACGAAGTCGCCAGATGTAGACTCGGGCGACCAGGCAGGAGAAGCAGAAGAGGAAGGAGATCGCCAGAATAATCACATTGCCGAAGAGGAAGGAGAAGCAGATTATGAAGGCGGCCGGCGAGACCACAGGGAAGGTGTATGAAGACCCTAACTCGCCAGTTTCAGTAGGGATCGCACTCCTGAGTTAGCTAGGCACTGGGCAGCACCATGCATAGGTAACTTAGCCAAAATGAGAGTAGAAGTAGCGCCAAGTCAGGGAGCCTCCAGATGATGGCACGTGTACGGTTGGATACGAGCCACGTGTCCAAGTCAGTAACTGCCAGGAGAGAGAAAATCACCAGGTATATAAGAGTTCCTAACAGATTTTCTAAGGTACGCACGTTCAGTTCATTTACGCTTGCGAGTGACAGAGCTGTTTGTGAGAGAGATTTGCACGGTTCCAGTTCTTAGTATTTGGTGATACCGTCACTGACTTGAGCGTCGGAGTGCGATCGGCCGCAGCGGCGCCGTATCGTTTCTTTGCAGGTTCTTGAGATAGATCCAGAGGAGGAACGGAAGTGAGAAGCGGCGCGCACGTCGATCCTTTGACGAGGCATTCTCCAGCGCTCCGGTCAACAGGCAGGATCAATAACTGATCATAAAGTTTCTGGTCTTTTGTAATCCAGGTGTTTTCTACCCTTTCTTAGTTTCTTGTAATTGTTCAAATTACATTCTGTAAACGTTGTTGTAAAATCCTGTAAAGTCAGTGTCATTCTGGCTTGAGGTGTGTGTTGTGTGCAAAGAGGGTGAGTAGGCTTTGTGGGATTCAAAGTCACCTCTTTTTGGTGTGTGTTTGTAATCTGTGATTGGTTACATAGTGAAATACTCAGTGGTTTGACTGAGGACTGGATGTAGCTCTGGAATTGAGTGAACCAGTATAAACCTTCTGTGTAAATCTCTCTATGTCTTCTCTTCATAATTGTTTGATATGTTGTCATAAACAACAAGTTATTTCGTATTTTCAACCGGTTGATATTCCTGCCTTACAAACTGCTTTTGTCTCTGTAACATAAACAACCGGTTATATCATGTTTTTAACCGATTAAAATACTGAAACAGTTTTCTGAATCTTTGTTTAACTGTCCTTCTTAATTGCTTATCTGTGATTGATTGATAAAGTTTCTTTCTTAATCATATATTTGTCAAAAGGTTTTAGAAACAATTCACCCCCTCTTGTTCTAGCCATCAATCCTAACAATTGGTATCAAGAGCAAGGTTCTTGAAAGTTATTCAAGTTTTGATCCTAAATCTTTTTTAAATGGCTGAAAAGTTTTCTTTTAGGGAAGGTGCTTGTTTAAACAAACCACCTTTGTTCTGTGGAATGAATTATGAACTGTGGTGCATAAGAATGAGATTTTTTGTTGAATCTATAGATAAGAAAATCTGGAATGTGATTACAAATAGCTATCTCATGCCTATATCTAAAACTGTTTCTTTTGAAAAAGAACATCTTGATTGTGTAGCTATGAACATCATTGTATCTGCACTTGATTCCAATGAATTTCTCAAGGTTTCAAAATGCAGTTCTGCCAAAGAAATGTGGAATACCCTTGAAGAGTATCACAAGAATCCAAGTAGTGCTTTGATGGACAAAGAAGAATCTACTGTTGAATCTTTCTCTTTAGAATCCAGAAAGGAGGTTTGTCTTATGACAAAAGAAGAATCTGGATCAAACCAAGTAAGTGCATCTTCTTCCAACAATTGTGAAAATTATTTTCAACTTCTAAATGCTTTTCAAGAAACTCATGAATAAGCTAAAAGATTAGCCTTTTTAAATATCCGATTGAAAAGTGAAAACAAGTTGAAAGAGAAAATCACAGTTTTGGAAAATGATTTGAGTAATACAAATGTTGATTTCAAAAATCTTGAACTGATTTATAGAAACTCTTCTAGCAATTGTGATTCAAGTTGCTATAAAAATTGTAAAAGCCTCCAAGAGAAAGTTTTATACCTTGTGAAAACTATTGATATTATTTCTAAAGGGAAATCAAATTTTGAGAATGTTTTAGCTTTTCAACAGTGTGTTTTTGGGAAATCAGGTTTGGGTTTTAACCCACAAAGCAAAAACTTTAGCTTTTCATAATCTTTTTCACACCTTACGAAAAATCAATCAGTTAAAAGTACGAAACAACCGGTTGTTTGTTGTTTCTACTGCATGAAAAAGGATCACTCTATTAGATTCTGTAAAATAAGAAAAGTTTATGTTCCCAAAGGTACTTTAAAATGAGTGCCTAAGATTTTAACGGTTCCTAAGGTTGCTACTAACATCATTAGACCCAAATTCATAAAGGGACCAAATCTTGCTTCTTAATCTTTTCTTGTAGGTATCCTTGGCAGCCAAGAATTACTTTTGTGCTTGAAGAATGACTGCTAAAAGGAAAAACAACAAGAGACTTTGTTTTCATAATGAAGAATATGTTGAAATTGGCTTTCATGGATGCAGGTTCTTGTGTTAGAACTAGTGTTATGGGTTGTAGAACTGTTTGTCAAATCTGCACATATGTTCTTAACAAGATATGTTCTTATCTTTCTTCTTTGCTTGGAGAATCTTACTTAAGTTCAATTTTGTGTGTAGCAACATCATCAGTGAGAGCTTCCCTTTCTCGCGCCTGCTCCTCATCCTTTCGGATTAGCTCTTCATCCTTCTTGGCCAGCTCCTCCTTTAAATTTTCCACCTCAGCCTGAAGCTCTGCATTCTTCTTAGAATTTTCAATCAAGAGAGCCTTGGCCTCTTAGGATCTCTGAAGCTCCTCATGCAGCTTAGTTGTTTCATCCTTGAGTCCACCAACTTGCTGAGAGAGCAAACAACCTTATGGGACTCCACCTTGGCTGAGCCTTTCCATCCCTTAGCTTGGAGATGGCCAGGAAGTTAGCATCCAAGGCCTGTCCCAGTTGTTTCACTGCTTGCTCCACCAGTTGGACCTCCTCCAAGTTCTCCAGCTTTTCCTTGGCTTGGACGGACAACAAGGTCTTCTCAAGGAACGTAGGGGCATTCAAGGTAGGATCCCACAGTCCTCCCACTAGCGCACTTGGACCCACGCCCTCCTGCATCACTATGTCGCAGGAAGAAGGTGTTGAAGATTATGCAACAAAAAACTTTGATTATATACAGAAAAACAGATTTAAGTTTTTCACTGATTTTGAGATTTTGAAAAGTTGAGAATTGCTTAGAGATTGCATTGATCAAAGAGTGTGAGATAGGATTTTCATCTTGTATTAATTTCAGATTTGTTCTGTAACAAGTGTAATCCTTTGTACTTTTGAAAGAAACTCTGTGTGTATAGCTGAGAAGTGTTGTGTGTTCTTGAGGGGATCAAGATCAGCATTCTTAGTGGTGTTGTGCTGGACCAAAGGAAGTGTGTGTCTTGAGGGGATCAAGGTCACTTCTTTGGTTGTGTTGTAAGTGATCTAGGGTTGATTGCTTAGTGGATTCCCCAGTGGTTTCTGGGAAGACTAGATGTAGCTCTGGGTTAAGGGTGAACCAGTATAAACCTCTGTGTGCATTCTCTCTATCCTTAATCTCTTTAAATTCAGTTTTATATTTGTGAACTGGTATAAACAACCGATTGTTTCTGCGAAACAACTGATTGTTTTTCTGGTGCTGTGTTTTTTGCTTTATGTTTTGGCAAACTGAATTCTGATTCAAGTGTTTCTCGAAGTAATTTCATTCTAGACTTAAAAGTTTGCAAAAACCCTTTTTAAACCATTCACCCCCTCTCTAGTTTAAAGCCATACATTCTAATAGAAGGAGGGCTGGGTGGATGCGCTTCAGGAGAAGGAGCGCGACCATCTGAAGCAGAATGTTCAGCAGGCTCTGCGACGATCTTTCGCCTTCGTTTGAAGACAAACCCAGAATAGGTTTCTTCATTGTTAGAAGGGACGACCTCAGCCACGGCCTTGAGCTTCAAATCTTTAGCAGGTGAAGCTTGGGCAGCTGCCTTTATCTTCTTGGCCCTAGCTGCCAAGTCCTTCTTGTTGAGTCTGAGCATATTGTCTGCAAGAGAACAAAGGTGGATCAGCAAGCAAGCACACAAGTTAACGTTAGTATAAGCAAGAGAATGAAGGATACCAATGTGTCTTAAGTCCCATTGGGGAGAACTCTTGGCCTGTGAGGGTGGCAGTGTCAAATATCACTTTCAGACTGGAGAAGAAGAGGTACATCTCTCGTTCCCATGGAGGCATTTCATCTAAGCATTTGGCGCCCTGGAACCTTGGTTTCTTAGTCCAGTACAAGGGGAACCCAACTAGAAGATTTGGGTCCCTTTTATTGCAGTGGATTTTTAAGAATTTTCCCTTAAAACCCTTGTAAGATTGCTGAAAGAGTGACAACAAGGCTTTCCCAGCCACCCGTTGAAGGACACCCACAACTGGCGACCAAGGCGTTTGGCTTTGAAGAAATGCAAAAAGACCTCCAATGATGGCAGATGGCCGAAATGGGTACAAAGGATGGAAAAACCCGAACAAACGCCCAACTATTTGGATGTAGTTGACCTGGGGCGACGTTTATTTCGGTGAGGATTTCTTTTTCGAAGTTATATAAGGGAAGGTGGAGAAAAACTTTCTTGAATACAGTGGTGTAGAAATAACAGAAAAGACCATCTGGGTCTGAGGATTCATCGCAGCAGATCGGCTCATCCTCCCTACAGGGCACTAGCTTAAGACCTCTATCATTCTCCCTACCCAAGATACACTTTTTTGGACGCTCACTCTTCATATAACGCACTATTTCCTCGGACGAGGTGTAAATGGAGGTTTCTCCTAAAAGGGTATTAGAAGCCAAGGGGTACATGGCTCAATAATCCATCACTCAGAATATCTAACACAAGGAAAATCAAGCAGGCAAGATACAAGCACACATTCAGGCAGTGAGAAACAACGTACATTCAAGATTCAAGAAAAGCAACGAAGCTAACAGAAATAGCAATAAAAATCAAATGAATGCATAAATCGTCCAAGACAGTTGATACAATCAGGATGAAAGCATTATGAGATGCCAGAGCATAATCGAAAAATGAGTCGAGGCGAGGAGGTTGCCCAAGATGAGGAAGGAGGTCTAAAGAGTTTGAGTAAAGGCGCGAAGGTTTCGTGGAAAGAAAATGGAACAGTGAGAAACGACGAAGTTTTCGAACAATATAAAACCCAGTCTAGGGAAGGGTAAGCGACAATGAGTTATGGCCGTTGAAGAAAGGCCACATGTGCACTTGTGATGGAGTGTAGTGAAACGTCCACTTAGAAATGCTTTGTGATTCGTGTTGCGTGTGCCACTACCCACAAGACAGGTAAGGCACTAAGAGAGAGCAGGTAGCCTCTTCGCTGAAGCAAGCTCAGCTCAAGCTTGGGGGGCTTGTGTACTAGACCAGAGCGCTTAGAGCTCAGTCCTCGCTGGTCGGAGCTCAGCATGTGGTGGGGCTCTAGATATGTGTGTTAACTCTTTTCTATATGCTTAACATAACTCCTTCTGTGCGGTCCAGGCGTTCAACAAGGGCAATAATAGACCTAAGGGTGCGCTTAGTGCATATGGATCTAGTACAAGTAAAATGTTTTCTCTAAACCCAAGCCCATGTGTGCTAGGGCACGATGAGCTAGGTTGCATGTATGATACGTAGCGTCTCGTCGAGGGTGCCTACGTGAAATAGATTGGACCCTTGATGCTGGTACATGAGTTGGTACCCTGGTGGTTATTCTGTTACGATTTTATGCACTCTAGTGAGGGAAAGGTTCTGTTCAGCTGTGACGCTAAGAGAGTGAGCCCTAAATAGAATATCTTCCTAATGCATAGGCTTTCAGTTGGGATAAGACTCTCGTGATAGAAAGTTGTTACAAGAGGTAGCCTATAAAAGGGACTTGAAATCCCAGGTAAAGGTAGGTTGTTTATAAGACTGAAACTAGTTACTTCTTGTTTCTATAAGCCCTATACTGACTTGATCGTCGAAGTACAATGAACAGGTAGGACCCCCTCTATCTCAACTAAGTCGCAAATAAAGGGAAAAGCAGATTCCAACAGAGATAGACGGAGTCAAAGCTTGGGATCGGAGTCAACCAGCGACTAGGTCAACCAGCAAGAACAGTAACCATGAATAACACCTTAGGATAGATAAATTATTAAAATGACATAGAATTTTTTCATATATTAACAAATTTTTTTGTAAAATGTTATATATACTTATTTTATTGTTTTTATTTTTCATATTTAAATTATAATATTAAATGCTTTTATTTTCTAAAAAATAAATATTTTATGCAGGTTTGAAGTGTATATATATCAAGTAAAACATTTTTTAAGAAAAAGATACATATAACGAAGGTTCCATGAAACCGTCTTTAGAAATCCTATTTTTATTTTTTAAAAAGACACACCTATCACACTTATAACGACGGTTGGAACCGTTTTTAATATATATATATATATATATATATATATATATATATATATATATATATATTTTAAAAATTAGTTATTTACCAGCCAAAGTAACGGCAGTTTGTTATATATGTCATTATAATTCATTTATAACGACGGTTGAAGAGATCCAAAGTAATAACAATTCAAAAAATCATATTTATATGTTTTTTTAACCTCGTTAATATACTTTCTATATTAGTATATATAAATTTTAAATCCGTATATAAGAATTACCTACAACAATTTTATATATAATTTTTTTTCAATTGAAATCTCTATATAATTATATTTTACATGTCTCTTGCATACGGACTTGTATATAATACCAAATTCTTTTTAACTATTTATTCCTAATAATATTGAGATGTTAATATTACATTTTATTACAACCATTCGTATATTAAAAAGAATGAATATAAACACTTAACAAATAAATATATGATATATATAACAAATTTTGAAATGATTCTGAATTTACATCCTATCCTATGACACATGGCATAGTTTTGAGTATTTATAAATACAAATACTAGTGTGTACTTTTATTCATTCAATATTTCATATCATATTTACTATTCAAATTCTTTTACTTTTCATTTATTTAATATTTAATATTTACTATTCAAGTATTAATATTTTTGACTTAAACATTAAAGAAATTTCATTCAATTTCATCATAACTCGAAACATCTCCCTCAAAAAAATGCCATAATCAAATCTGTGATCTCCCTAAAAGTGCCACATTCAAATCTGTTAAAAACAGGATCAATCACCACATCAATTTTGATGTGGTACATCATTATAAAAATAAGTGTTGAAAAGAGATTATTTTTCATCATTACTGTACCGCCCTGGTAGTCGGAAGTGATGACGTGGCACCAAGCCACAGAGTAGGCGTGTGGACAAGGAGCCAGAGTTGCAGAAGGGAAGGAAGTCGGGCGGTTCGTGTAATCGCCAGTTATTAAGTTGGCGTGCTCCGATCTTCAGGATGCCAAGCGATCGCCCAGTTGAAGATGAAGTCTCCAGAGGGTAAACTCAGGCGACCAAGTGATTGGAGATCGCCAGAACAAAGCACATCGCCGAAGATGAAGGTGGTGCAGATTATGAAGGCGGCCGGCGAGGCCACAGGGAAGGTGTACGAGAGCACCCTAACTCGCCCGTTCCAGTAGAGATCGCACTCTCAAGTTAGCTATGCACTGGGCAGTACCATGCATAAGTAACTTAGCCAAAAAGAGAGTCAGAAGCAGCGCCCAAGTCAAGGAGGCTCCAGATGATGGCACGTGTACAACTGGATACGAGCCACGTGTCCAGGTCTGTAACTGCCAGGAGAGAGAAAGTGACCAGGTATATAAGAGTTCTCAACGAACTTTCTGAGGTACGCACGTTCAGATTATACACTTTACGCTTGCGAGTTCTAGAGCACACTGTGAGAGAGAACATTGCACGGTTCCTTGAGATTTCTTGAGTGTTCTTGCTCTTAGTATTTGGTGGTTCGGTCACTGACTTGGGCGTTGGAGTGCGATCGGCCGCAGCGGCGCCGCTCTGTTCTTTTGCAGGTTCTTGAGGTGTGATCCTGCCGGCAACTTGGACGTGGGTGAATCGCTTTGTAACACTTTCTGCCCTGTCTTCGCGACTGTGTCTCCTGAAGAATCACCTTCTGAACTCTGTCTCTCTGATGGCTTCAAGATGTGACCTGCAAAATACACAGACGGTGCCTCTAGCGGCCGTTTGCACTCCGACGATCAAGTTAGTTCAACAGAACCACCAGAAACTGGGAACTTAGTAAAATGTGTGTGTGTAAAACTTGCACTCTGTTTTTTCCTCCCCCCTCACTCTCACTCTGATTCTGCCTTTTATCTCTCTTTCCCTGCTCCTGAGCATAACAGAATTCTGTTATGCTTTTCTGGCATGTGTCAGAACCCTGTCATGCTTTTCAAAGAAAGCGTACCTTCAGAATCAGCAATGGGGAGCGTGAGAGTCTGCGCATGTCTGCGCTTGGCTGCGCCTGTCTGTACCTTTAGCAGTACGGAGTGCTCTTTTGTCTGGACCGCACCCCTCTCAGATGGTGACACGTGGAGGCCTGCAACTCACATCTAACCACACACGCGTCACTTACTGGAAGGGCTCTAGCGCCTCTCTTTGTCCGCCTAAGCTACGCCCTTGCGGAGTAACTTAGGATGCTTCTCTTATCTGGGTAAATTGCACACTCTTAGGAGCGGACGTCGGGCGTGGCTGGTCTAGGCGCACTCACCGAACGTTACTCTCTGTGTAGGCGACTTACCCTTCTGGATGACACGCACGTAATGGGTTGAGGGAATCACCAATCACTGACTGGCTTACTAGTTCCCTCAGGCCACTCTCGTGCATGATTCCTTGAGGTGTGCTCATGCGAGGTCTATGCGTAACGCTCTCGCTGGGAACCTTAGTCCCGGTTTAACTGCGTGTAACACGAGACCCCAATGACAATACACCCGATGACTGATCAGTGTTTATTCGCTACTCGCGCTCTGCCTCCAGGCGCGAGTCTGGGAACTGGTCTGCTGGTGGTCACTTGGCTACTGACCACCGATCACCATTCTGGGTGATCTATCCCCCGACCTCTCTTCCGCCTGATCTGTCGGTGGTAACTTGGTTACTGACCACCGATCACCTCTCTTGGCGATCGTCCCCCTACCTCTTTGCCACTTAGCCCACGTGTCACCCTGCGAGTGGTCCACGTGGTTCTCTGATGCTGACGTCATCGACTACCGATGACCGATCGGATCAAGGTGGATCTTGAAGAAGGACGGACGTTTGAAGCAGTGCGCAAGTCGATCCTTTGACGAGGCAGTTTCCAACGTTCTGGTCAACAGGCAGGATCATCAGGCGCCCACCGTGGGGCCGTGTAAAACTTGCTCCCATCCACAGGGTGAGTTCTTGGAGGTTTTTGAAGTTTTCTGCGTGGTTGTGTGTTGGTGCAACCATCGTTCGCTGCTTGCTTGAGATTTGTTCGGTGAATTCGCGTTTTATACCGTTCGTTTGGGTTTTTGATCGGTGAAGTGAGGTTTTTCTGCTGTTTACGCGTGATTTGTTCGGTGGAGTTGAGTTCTTTCGCTTGTTTGGTTATCCGCAGGAAAAGCGGTGGTTTCCGGTGGAGTTGCAGGTTTGTTTGGAGGTTTGCGGTGTTCTTGAGTTTTCTTGCGGAGTTTCGCACAGTTTTTCCGATTGATCGCTGAATCGATCGTAGCTGAAGTGAGTGTTGTTCGCTGCCTTCTGTGATTCGCTGAGTTTCATGAGAAAAATGAGAAGCAATCGTTCAAGTCCAGTTGCGCCCGTCGCTGCTGAAGGCGCCGCCGCCATGACCATGGCGCAGATGGTGGAGATTATGCGCTCGTTGCAGGCAACTGTGGAAGCCTCGCGCATAGAGCAGGCGAGAATGCACGAGGACCTGGCCGCCTCTCGGGCCAGGAATGACGAGCTTAGCAAGGTGACTGAGGAGCTGCGTCAAGCTCTTCAGGAGCAGCAGGGGCGTTCCGTTGCTGAAGAGGTCGCGCCGTCGACGCCACCTCGCGTTTTTCCTATGCCTTTCGATCAGGCGATTACTGACACGCCCATTCCTGCGAGCGTGGTTCCGGTTAAGGCTGTTTTCACCGGCGTGGAGGATCCTGAAGCTCATCTCACCACGTTCCATACGCAGATGATGCTGTCAGGGGGATCAGACGCCGTGTATTGCAAGATGTTTGTGAGCACGCTCCAGGGAACGACACTGGAATGGTTTGTGAGCCTGCCTAACGGTCACATAACCAGTTTCCAGCAGTTCTCAAAGATTTTTGTTGAGCAGTACATCGTGAATAAGGCACCGTCCAGGGTGTCTTATGACCTGTTTGATATAAGGCAGTATCAGGGAGAGTCCCTCAGGGACTACCTGAATCGTTTTGGGGCGCAGATGGTCAGATCGTCGGCCAAGGATGAAGAAATGCTAGTCTATGCGTTTAAGAAAGGCGTGCTGTCAGGACCATTCTGCGAGGCGTTGATCAGGGCACACCCCGCCACGTTCGCTGAGGTTAGGCGACTTGCGGTGGCCCACATCGCCGACGAGAGCGAAGTCGTCGAGAAGAGAGGGAGCGTGGCCCCCACTGGGCCACACGCCCAGACCAGGATCCAACCGCAGAGAGTGCTGGAGACAGCGGCGGCCAGAAGGGATCAGAGGACTCGCCATCCTTATGATCCAAGGAAGAACAAAGGCAGGGGCCAAGGACGCCAGCAACCAGCACGCCGGGAATTCAATCGCCCGCCTAAGCACAAGTTTGTCATGGGATTGGCAGATCTGATCGCCATTCCCAATATTTCCGCTAGGTTGAAGGCGCCAAAAAAGGTGGGCGACAGGGTGCTGGGACCAAAGCCAGACGCCTGGTATGAGTTTCACCAGGGCTTTGGCCATACAGTGGACTCGTGCTTAGCATTGGGATACCAGCTCGACGATCTGGTAAAGAGCGGGTTCCTAAATGACTACTTGCTGGACAGAAGGACGGGGGGTGCGTCGAGCTCTCAGCCAGCAGGTGCTGAAGCTCAGCAGCACGAGATGCCTACGCACGGAGAAATCCATACCATTGCAGGGGGTTTCTCAGGAGGTGGATGCACCGCATCACAGAGGAAGAGGTACGCGAGGTCTGTGATGACGGTGGATATGTTTGAAGACCACTCGCCGGAAGTGGATATCACATTCACCAAGCAAGATCTCCGGGATGTTGTGCCTCATGACAACGATCCCATAGTAATTTCGCTGATAACAGCAGGAAGAAAGGTCCACAGGGTGCTGGTGGACCAAGGAAGCTCGGCAGATGTGATGTTTTGGCCGACTTTCACGCAGCTAGAGCTGCCCCTTGACCAGCTGAGGCCCTATGGAGGGTGTTTGTATGGGTTCGCTGGTGACCAGGTGGAGGTCAGGGGGTACATAGAATTGAGGACAACGTTTACAGATGTGGCGGGTTCAAGAACGGAGAAAATCAAATACCTCGTTGTAAACGCTCCTTCAGCATACAACATCCTGTTGGGAAGGCCCACGCTCAACAGGATAGGTGCCATACCATCGACCCGGCACATGAAGGTGAAGTTGCCGTCCATGGAGGGGGTGGTTATCACCATCAAATCCGATCAGAAGGAAGCAAGGAAGTGCTATGAGAATAGCCTGAAAAACAAGAGATCGGTGAGTTACGTAACGACCACCCCGCCTCCTGGTGTGAAGCCTAGATCGACGGTGCCAGAAGAGACCGCCGGAAGGGACGTGGAGATGGTAGATGCTGAGCTAGGGGAGGGGAATGACGGTCTGGAAGAGGAAGAGGCAAGGAATCGCCCTGAGGAAGCGAGAGAACTGGGAATCGCCAGGGCGGTGATCGCCAGAGAAACCAGGCCAAAACCCGTCGAGCAGTGGCTCGAGAGGGAAATCGGGGGAAAGATCTTCAAGTTGGGAAGATCCCTGAAGGTTGAGCTCCAGGACCAGATCGCCAAGGTGATTGAGCGGCATCTGGACGCATTTGCATGGTCCGCTTCGGACATGCCCGGGATCGATCCTGACTTCCTGTGCCATCATCTGGCGATGGATAGCTTGGTGAGACCGGTACGACAAAGAAGAAGGAAGTTCAACGAGGAGAGGAGGCAGGCGATCAGGGACGAGACACAGAAACTCCTCGCTGCAGGCCACATCAGGGAAGTCCAGTACCCTGAATGGCTGGCAAATGTCGTACTGGTGAAGAAGAGTAACGGGAAATGGCGCATGTGCGTCGATTTCACCGACCTGAACAAAGCTTGCCCAAAGGATTCGTATCCTTTACCAAGCATAGACGCCCTGGTAGATAGTGCTGCAGGGTGCAAGTTGCTAAGCTTCCTGGATGCCTTCTCGGGGTATAATCAGATCAAGATGCATCCCATGGATGAAGAGAAGACAGCCTTCATGACGGAGAGATCGTGCTACTGCTATAAGGTGATGCCGTTTGGGCTGAAGAACGCGGGGGCCACGTACCAGAGGCTGATGGATCGAGTACTTGCACCGATGCTAGGAAGGAACGTGCAAGCGTACGTCGATGACATGGTCGTGACCTCGCCGGAAAAGAGCAAGCACGTTGCAGACTTGGAGGAATTGTTCACGACGATCGCCAAGTTCAGATTAAAGCTTAATCCAGAGAAATGCATTTTTGGCGTGGAGGCTGAAAAGTTTTTGGGTTTCCTCTTGACTGAAAGAGGCATAGAGGCCAACCCTGATAAGTGTGCCGCCATCTTGGCGATGAGAAGCCCAGCTACGGTGAAGGAAGTCCAGCAGCTAACAGGTCGGATGGCAGCCCTGTCTCGCTTCGTGTCAGCTAGCGGAGAAAAGGGCCATCCCTATTTTCAGTGCCTGAGGCGCAATAATAAGTTTGTTTGGACGAAGGAGTGCGAGGAAGCCTTCGTCAAGCTGAAGGAGTATCTGGCGAGCCCGCCGGTTTTGTGCAAACCGCTGGTGGGAACCCCTCTCAGGTTGTATTTTGCTGTAACTGAGAGGGCAGTGAGTGCGGTGCTCGCCCAGGATCAAGATCAGGCTCAGAAGCCTATTTATTTTGTGAGTAAGGTGTTGCATGGCCCCGAGACGAGATATCAGGCCCTAGAAAAGGTTGCGCTGGCTGTGGTATTTTCGGCGAGGAGGTTGCGCCACTATTTCCATAGCTTCACCATACTGGTGATGACTGACCTGCCCATCCAGAAGGTCTTGAAAAAGCCTGACGTTGCGGGAAGGATGGTGAAGTGGGCAGTAGAATTGTCAGAGTTCGATATTAAATATGAGCCCCGAGGCCCGATCAAGGGGCAAATCTTTGCAGATTTCGTGGTTGAGCTCTCATCCGAGGCCACACGGGTTAAAGGGGACGATTTCCGTTGGGTACTCTCGGTGGACGGATCGTCGAACCAGCAGGGTAGCGGTGCTGGAGTCATTTTGGAAGGACCCAACGGCGTGCTGATCGAACAATCTTTGAGATTTGCCTTCAAAGCCAGTAACAATCAAGCAGAATATGAGGCGCTGATCGCCGGGATTTTGCTGGCCAAAGAGATGGGAGCCAGGGTCCTAATGGCTAAGAGTGACTCGCTGCTAGTCACAGGGCAAGTAACAGGCGAGTTCCAGGCTAAAGATCCACAAATGGCGGCTTACTTGGAGTATGTGCAGGAATTGAAAAGTTCCTTTGCCTCCTTTGAAGTAGTGCATGTGCCCAGAGAGCAGAATGCCCGAGCTGACTTGCTAGCTAAGCTCGCCAGCTCAGGCAACGGGGGTAGACAGAGGACGGTGATTCAAGAAACTCTGAAGACGCCAAGAGCATTTGTGGCAGATCACCTGGTTCTTCAGATAAGCAAGTCGACGGAGAAAGCGGCGAGAAGTCATAAGTCCCTGACGCAAGAAACTCTGAGATCGCCGAGAATTAGAGCATGTCGAGGAGAGAAGGTGAACATGACGCAGGTGTGTGCTATTCATGAGCCAGACACCTGGATAACACAGTACAAGCGACGCCTGGCAGATGGCCTTCTCCCACTGGATCCGACAGAGGCTAGGAAGGTAAAGAAAAATTCTAGCAAGTACACGTTGATTGATGGCGATCTGTACAGGTTTGGGTTCACTCACCCACTCCTGGAATGTGTACATGGCGAGAAGTGCACGAGAATCATGGCAGAGCTCCACGAAGGTATATGCGGAAGCCACGTCGAGGGTCGAGCTCTGGCCGCGAGGACTCTCCGTGCAGGTTACTACTGGCCATTGATGAGAGAAGACTGCAAGAAGTATGCCCAATGTTGCAAACAATGCCAACAGCACGCCGATTGGCACAAGGTGCCTCCCGAGGAGTTGAAGTCGATCTACAGCCCTTGGTCGTCTCATACCTGGGGAATCGACATCCTGGGGCCTTTCCCGCTGGCGATCAAGCAGATGAAGTACTTGGTGGTGGCGATTGAGTATTTCACCAAGTGGATCGAAGCAGAACCAGTGGCTCAGATCACCGCACACAAGATCGAAGGTTTCGTGTGGAAGAACATTGTGTGCCGGTTTGGTGTGCCTAAGCGCCTGGTGTCGGACAATGGGACTCAGTTTGCAAGCCACCTGTTGAAGAAGCTTTGCGAAGGGGTGGGAATTCAACAAGTGTTTGCATCCGTCGAGCACCCTCAGACAAATGGCCAGGTGGAGTCAGCTAATCGGGTGCTGCTAAGAGGTTTGAAGAGAAGGCTAGAAAAAGCCAAGGGAAGCTGGGCTGAGGAGGTGCCCCGTATAGTCTGGGCATACCACACCACCGAGCAGTCAGGAACCCATGAGACCCCGTTCAGCTTGGTCTATGGGTGTGATGCGATGATTCCAGTAGAGATCCAGGAGAGCTCGCCGAGATTCCAGAACTTTGTAGAGGAAGACTCGAATGAAGAGAGAAGGCTGAACCTGGATCTACTGGATAAGGTCAGGGAAGAGGCGAGATTGAAGGCTGAAGCGGTGAAGAGAAGGATTGAACGAAGATATAACTCGAAGGTGATGCCGAGACAGTTTGGAGAAGGCGACCTGGTGATGAGGAAAGCCCACCAATACGAGATGGAGAATAAACTGTCGCCCAAGTGGACTGGACCGTTCAGAATAACCGAGGCGCTCGGGAACGGCGCCTACCGCTTAGAGACATTGGAAGGAGGGGCGATTCCTCTCACCTGGAACGCCACGCACCTGAAGTTGTATTACAGTTGAGAACTTTGTAAGTAAGGATAAACACAAAGTTACATTACGATGTCTCTGTTAAAATAGTTTGAAGGGGGCACTCTTTTTTCCCTAAGGAGGGTTTTTAACGAGGCCACCCAATAAAATAAGAGTTTTCAAAGTACAAGTTGTTTTAGATTGCGTGCTTGTTGTTTTCAGAAGTTTTGAAGAAAGACCTTGTCACTTATATGTGACTTAAGGCAAGTTAAAGATATACTGCATGCTTTCTAAAAAGTTTTAAGTCCTCATCGTTTTTCGGCGATCGGAGGCATCAGTTAAAAGTTTTAAGTCCTCATCGTTTTTCGGCGGTCGGAGGCATCAGTTAAGAGTTTTAAGTCCTCATCGTTTTTCGGCGATTGGAGGCATCAGTTAAGAGTTTTAAGTCCTCATCGTTTTTCGGCGATCGGAGGCACCAGTTAAAAAACCTCAGCGCCCTCGCGCGTTCTGAGGCAAGATAAATACCTCCTCGCCGTCGAGCGAGCGCAGGCGAGGAAGAGTGAAAAGTCCTCAGTGTTTCTGGGGGCGAGAAGATGTAACCCCTGGGACAATGTGGAGGCAAGTAAAAGACCTTCTCGCCTATGAGCGAGTTCAGGCGAGTTAAAGACCTTCTCGCCTATGAGCGAGTTCAGGCAAGATAAAACCCTTCTCGTCTCGAACGAGTTCAGGTATGGTGTAAAGGGTGGAAGAAGTTTGGAAGGTGGCTAAGGTAGGTTCGAAGAGAGCGCCTAGCCACCCGGTCTCTTGTTCTGAAGTTCAGGAAGGTAAAGAAGGATCCGAAAGACGCCTCTACCCCCAGATAAAAAGAACAATGGCCAAGGCATGAAGCCAGAAAGAAGCTGATATCGCCAAGAGTCTTTGGCGACCAGGAAAAGGTAAGGTCAAACAGTGGCGAGAAAGCTAAAGACCCGTTTTGATGAAGCAGATCGGGTGAATCAATGTTTTAAGCCAAAAGTTGAGTTGAAGTTTGTTGCCTGAAGAGTAATTTTACGCTAAGGTTAATTGCCCTAAGATTACGAGTTGTTAAAGTGATTGATTGAAGTTAAAGTGGTTCGAAACAGTTAAGTGCAAGATCGTGCCTACGATTTCGCTAAGTCATTTCTTCGAAGTAAATCACGCAAGGAAAGTTAAAGCAGTTGAAGAAGTCATAAGAAGAAATACACAGACTTTGTCATTAACGGTAAATATCAGTTCAAAACATATGTACGAAAAGACATGAAGTTTGTTACAAGTTATACACAAAGGGAAAGTATAAAAGCAGTGGATGGAGTAAATTGGTTAGTCTTCGGCGGGCACCACTTTTCCATCCACCACCTCGTTGTTCAGAGACACCATGCTGAGATCCAGATCGGGGAACAAGCAGGCGAACTGTTCCCGCGCAGCCTCGAATCCAGCAGCCAGAATTTGGGCGGAACTCAGATTAAGATCTTCAATTTGCTTCTTAAGCTCTTCAATCTGTTTCTCGAGTTCTTCAGCTTGTTCTTTCAGCCCCTTATTCTGCTGCTCCAGCTCTTCAACTTGCTTCTTGAGTTGTTCGTTGGTTTCTTGAGCCTGGAGAAGGTCTTCAGCAACCTTCTTGGATTCTACTTGCACTTGGCCCAATTCAGCAGCGATCTTCCCCTTCTCTTTGTTGGCCTCGACAAGCTCAGCCATGGTCCCTCGCCTTTTCCACCTTTCCAAGGAGGGTCTCCCGGTCGGCTGACCTTTGCTCCAATTTCTTCACCTTGGCGGCGTCAGTTTTTATGAGAGCCTCCAGGTCAGCCACCTTGACGCGATAAGGCACAATCTTGCTCTCCAGTTCGATCTTTTCTTGAGCCAGTTGCTGTACCTTATGGCGGAGATCAGTGGCCTCCTTGCGCGCCAACCTGAGCTCGGTGCTCATCGCATCCTCTACTCGGGAGTGTTCAATCTCCGCGAGTGTCAGATTGGCAGACAACTTCTCCACCTCAACCCTGATGGTGCTGTTCTCAGTTCTAAGGTTGAAGAGGTCGTCTTGGAGCCTCCTGGTGGAGCTCTCCACAGCTCTGGTTATGATGGTGGGAATATCTTCTGCTATCGTCTTCAGCTTGGCAGATAGAGGCTCCCACATCCTCGTGACCTCGAGAGGGAGGTTTGCTGCTTGTAGAGGCACTGTGGGGGCCTGTTCTTGGTTTTCGTCGCCACCTTCTTTAGCAGGTTCTTCAGTAGGCGCTTCTGGGCGTGGTGACGACATCGGGGATTCGGTGATCAGAATTGGAGAGGTATGGGCAACCTCATCCCCGATTGGAGCAACATCTGTAGCTGAGGCATTTGAAGGAGGACCCCCTCCAGCTGATACATATGGCGTGGAGGCGCTCGGGGGGTCCTCCATGAAGTTTGGCTCAGGGGCCTCAACCGCAGGTGGCGCCGTTGCCAGTGGGATGGCTTGGACTGGTGAAACAGGGGCTTGGGGGGGTGGCGATGATGGAGGAGGAGCGGGCGTAGATGGCGGCGTTGATGTGGGAAGAGGGGGTGGTGCAGGTGGTGAAGAAGGTGCCACCCTCTTCCTCTTCGTGACAAGGCCATCTTCAGTGGCCTCGTCGTCCTCCTCTTCCTCCTCGTGGATCACCTGGGGAGCTTTCCTCTTGGGTCTTTTGAGGACAAGTTTTTTGCGATGGGCGGCGGGTTGGACATCGGTGGGAGCTGGGCCCTTAGGTGGCGATCGGCCCTGTGCGGCGGCGATCTCCACCACAGAGTTGGGCACTGTTTGAGAGCCCGTCGCCAACCCATGGGTTCGGGCGAGCGCCCTCAGTTCGGCGAGCTTGCCTTTGCCCAACATGTTATCTGCATAGAGCAAAAATGCATGGGTTAGTTCAGAGAGAAAATCAATGCATAAGGCAATGTGCAGCAAAGCAGATAAAGAGTGCAGAAAAATAAAACCAAAGTCTTGTGCACAACGCACAAGACGCCCAGAAACAGTTAACAGAAGCAGTATTAAAACAAGAACTTAGGCGTTCTAACCTATACGAATCTCGAGTTGGTCCTCGAAGAATTCGAAGCTGATGAGCGTGGTGGTGAGGAAGGTGATGTTGGCCTCCGCCACACTTTTCCAAAAGAGGCAGAGATCTCTGTCCAATGCACCCATGCTATCAGGACTTCTGGGTCTCCTGAAGCAGCTCTTGGACTCTTTCTTCCCCTTGTCCACCCAGTACAAGGGGAAACCGTCGAGTAGGGAAGTGTCCTTGTCGTTGGGGCGCACTTGGACGAACTTTCCCTTCCAGTCTTTATAGGATTGCTGGAAGATGGAGAAGATCGACCTCCCAGCGATCCCATTTAAGCTAACCCACAGGCGGTCTCCTGGGTGCTTGGCTTCAAAGAGAAACAAAAATACATCTACGGATGCGGGCAGCCCCAGATGGTCGCACATCACTTGGAATGCTCGCACAAACGCCCAGCTGTTGGGATGAAGCTGGGCGGCGGCGATGTTGAGCTCGATGAGGAGTTCCCTCTCGAAACGGGTAAAGGGAAACTTCAGTTTCACCTTCTTGAATAGCGTTGTGTAGACGAAGCAGAAGGGCCCGTCAGCGCTCGCCTTATCGTCGGCACAAACGGGCAGATCGGGGGGGCAAGGTAGCACTATCATCTTCTCATCGTGCTCCATATGAAATGTTTGGTGAGGCTCATCCCCCTTAGTCAATCGCAAAACTGCCCCAGCAGTGTTCACGGAAGATGTTTCTCTCAACAGGGTCGAGTTGGCCCAGGGGTAGAGTTTTTTGAAGTCTGGTGGGGGGACGGGGGCTCCTCCGGTGGTAGGTGGAGTTGCCTGGGCCAGGTTGGGGCGGGAAGGTGCAGGCCTCTCAGCCTGGGAAGATGAAGCACCGCGTGCTCGCGGTGGGATGAGTGCTTGAGAAGAGGGGTTTCGCGATGAAGGAGGAGGATTCGGGGTGATCTTTGAGCGAGTCATTCTCGAAGCTGCAAAGGAAGAAGAAAAGGAAAAATGATCAGGGATCGCAGAGGCTGACTCGATCATGGGAGAAGGGTGAAAAACGAACGAACGAAGGTTCGTTGCAACGATTGACGAAGCCCTAAGTTACGAGAAAGGAGAAATGGAAAAACAACCCACAACGTATGCACCAGACAGTTACAGGATGATGCGAATCGGTTAAAATGCAAGAAAAACCAGCAGAAGAAGGAAAGGAGGTACCTTTTGATGATCAGGAAGACGATGAAGAATGATGGTGATTCAGAATGTTGAAGAGCGCTGAGAGTTTTTTGCAGGAGGAAGTTAGAGCGTTTGAGAATACGAAGAAAAGTGATGGAACAGTGGAGTGAAAATGGGTTTAAGAGTTTTTTCGAAATGGGTTTGGGAAGCGCAAACGGTAATTGAAGGTAACCGTTGATGAAGCCACGTGTCGAGTGATGGGCGAGGGGTTTGGTGGAGCGTCAGAGAAGCAGAAGGTACAACCGCTTGGAATTCTGCATCAGTGCCACGTAGACCGGTGTTGACGTGACTCTTTCAGTCTTTTCGCTGGACAAGTCTTCGCTTAAGACTGGGGGGCTTGTGTACCGCCCTGGTAGTCGGAAGTGATGACGTGGCACCAAGCCACAGAGTAGGCGTGTGGACAAGGCGCTAGAGTTGCAGAAGGGAAGGAAGTCGGGCGGTTCGTGTAATCGCCAGTTATTAAGTTGGCGTGCTCCGATCTTCAGCATGCCAAGCGATCGCCCAGTTGAAGATGAAGTCGCCAGAGGGTAAACTCAGGCGACCAAGTGATTGGAGATCGCCAGAACAAAGCACATCGCCGAAGATGAAGGTGGTGCAGATTATGAAGGCGGCCGGCGAGGCCACAGGGAAGGTGTACGAGAGCACCCTAACTCGCCCGTTCCAGTAGAGATCGCACTCTCAAGTTAGCTATGCACTGGGCAGTACCATGCATAAGTAACTTAGCCAAAAAGAGAGTCAGAAGCAGCGCCCAAGTCAAGGAGGCTCCAGATGATGGCACGTGTACGACTGGATACGAGCCACGTGTCCAGGTCTGTAACTGCCAGGAGAGAGAAAGTGACCAGGTATATAAGAGTTCTCAACGAACTTTCTGAGGTACGCACGTTCAGATTATACACTTTACGCTTGCGAGTTCTAGAGCACACTGTGAGAGAGAACATTGCACGGTTCCTTGAGATTTCTTGAGTGTTCTTGCTCTTAGTATTTGGTGGTTCGGTCACTGACTTGGGTGTTGGAGTGCGATCGGCCGCCGCGGCGCCGCTCTGTTCTTTTGCAGGTTCTTGAGGTGGATCTTGAAGAAGGACGGACGTTTGAAGCGGTGCGCAAGTCGATCCTTTGACAAGGCAGTTTCCAACGTTCTGGTCAACAGGCAGGATCAATTACCAAATCAAAAGTGGTACATTATTATAAAAATAAGTGCAGAAAAGAGATCAATTTTCATAAACTCGAAACTCTACCTAAAAATATGCTTTATTCCAATTTGGTAAAAACGGGATGCTATATCATTATAAAAATATAAAAATTTGTTGTGGTACATCGTTACAAAAATGTATTGTCAATCAGTACATCCACACATATCACATAAACTCCATCACAATTTTTTTTATCTTTTAAAGACTTCTCGAACAATATATTTGCTAAAATGACAATTTAACCTTTTTTCAGGCTTAATCTCTTATTTTATTTATTAATAACTATTGAGGTATTTAAAGAAGTATATAATATAAATATTTATTTTGTTACTAGCAATATTAAACATTGTTCTTGTCGGTCGACTCGTTCCGTCGGTTGACTCTAACAACTGCTACGGTCCTTCGATTTTGCTTGAGAATCGTGCTTTCTTGTTCTAGAAACCTCTCACCTGCAAGAGACAAAGGGGCGTCCTAGCAGCCGTTTGCACTCCGACGCTCAAGCCAGTATTTGGGCAAAGAAACACCAAGTGTGTATATTAGCTTCAGTCTTAAAAACTGCATACAAGTGTGTATGATAGTGTTGTAATGAAAATTAAAAGACACTCAAATCACTCCAAGAAAGAATACTTCCCTCAACCAATCTGCTCTTGAGGTTTTGGTAACTCTCAAATGAAATATGTCAAAGCAAACCACTCTTTCTTAAAGCCAAGACACCACAAAACTCAAAGAACAATAAAAGACAATCAAGAAAAGGTGTAAACAAGAAAAGGCTATAGCAAAAGGAATACAAGATATATGACAAACTCAAAGAATAATGAAGAAACGACAATCAAGAAAAATAAGGTACTCAATTAAAGGATGACACACAAAAGAAACCTAAAAAAAGCACTACAATAGATGAAGAAAACAAAAACAGAACTACTGGAATTGTAAAAACTGGAATCTGTGCATAACTTCAAACATTTATCTGGAACGTTATAATGCAAACTGGAATCTCAAATTTAAACCACTAAAACTTCAAGATGTTATCTTACTTTGGGCACTAGAAACACACAAAAACAGTATACCAATTAATTGTGATAAATTTCTGAAAATCACTGCCGCATCACCGTTTTTCCAGAGTCAGAATTTTACACTCTGTTTGTATTTCATTTATCATTTTTTTTATTTGGAATTTTGATACACTTCTTTTTTCACTCTTTTCTAACACTTCAAACTACATAAATCCAGAGTTTCAGAATTTTTCTCCAACAATTGTAATTCGCATAAACGAAAACAGTCAGCACAGTTTCAGAAAAAACAGAGAAAACCTAATCTGGAATGAAAACACCGAATTGAGAAACTTCAAAAGACACAATAGAATTAATGTTTCAAAAACTTGTATAGATCTAAAATACAAGTAAGAACTCAAATCTAAAAAGAAAAAGAACCAAAGGATCAAGAAAACAAACACATAAAACTGTACTCAAAACAAAATCAAGAAACATAAATTATCAACAAAAGCACTACATAGAATTGATAACATTTTTGGAGAAACATGACTTTGACAAAACTTATAAGGATTCAAAAATCAAAATGACACAAACACAATGTAATAAGAACAAGAAAACAACAAGAAAACTCAAAAATTAAACCTAAAACAGAAAGGTAACAACAAGAATGTAAAGTTCTTGAATTAAAAGTGCCAAAACAAGTCAAACACACACAAGAACAAACCTAAGACTCATGATACCACATGATATGATTCCAATAACATGATGGAGATATGATATGAACATGTTATGGATTCAACAAGAGTTGGAATATGATTAGGCACTTTATAAGAATTGGATCAATGTTCTTAACATTCAAGAACTCACTAAAACACAAAAATCAAGCCAAACTCACATAGAAACCCATTTTGAACAACAAACCCATGGATAGAAACTCAAGAACACAACATATAGCATTTATACCCATGGAGGACGTGACCAAAATAGCAAGAACAACCAATTTGCACCGATTAAAATTGAATATAAGTGCAACAAATGAAAGAGGACATCATAAGGAAGAGATTGCTCCGATTGAAAGTGAAAACAAACAAGTAGAACAAAAATAGGTAATTTGGAATGAAGGGAAAATGGACTTATGTGGATGAAGATCTTGGAATGTGCACGCCACTTGAAGGATGGTTGACTTCAAGATGAGTGTTGTTGCCGCCACTTGAGAGCCCAAGAATTCACTCAAGATAAGACTAGAAGAGAAGAAGACACAAGTCTCTCTCACTCACTCACCAAATTGGTAGAGGTTCTTTACTCTCAAAAATCAATCTTATTATTTAAAAGACCTAAGCACCCCTTTTATAATAGAGAAGGCTGGTCACAAATGTACAAGAGAAGCTTGAAAGGTTTCCTTCTAACTCCTTCTATTCTAGCCTAAAGGAGTGTGAAGAGACACCTTTCTAGATTTTTCCTAAAAATACCGCCTAAAGTGCTATACAATGGAGGTGTCTTTAAGATTTCCCTCTTTAGCACATCCTAAAGCTATTCTATATTATTTACAAATTTATACAAAAGAAACTATAAAGAGAGATATTAATTGGAGCCCATTCTTGAATGCTTGTAGTCTTCTTGTTGGCTTTAGGCTTGGTCCTCTCTTTATTTAATTTTTCTTTAATTTTTTAGAAGACTAGAAGGAAGAACTTTAAATGCTTGGGTGGATGGCCTCTTCCTCCATTAGTGAAATCCTCTCTTACGTGATCTCCATCACCTTACTAGGGTTTTGGCACCCTTTGCGTTGTTACCCTCGACTAGGGTTCCTTGGAGAATGTTCTTGCGTCGCTATTCATAGAATCTTAGCGTATCTAGCACATGAACTTCCCTTAACTGGAGTGCAATGAATGACAGAGTGGTCGCCTGGGTACCAACTTGTGCACCTAATCTCTAGCGTCATCTGCTTCGTGGGTGCCCTAAGTATTCACGTGCCATGCATGCAGCTTTCCCTAGAGACCCTAACCCTAATAGGCCTTAACGCCTCCTAGGATTATCCACATGTGTTGCGCCTTCATGCGTCATACACATCACGTGCATAGGTCCCTCGTGACTTAGGCTTCCCACATATCTCTTGTCTTTAATTGTTATCTTCACCAAACTTTAGGGCCCACCTTACGTGGCCCTCTACCACGTTCTGACGACCTATGTCCGATCTTCTCCCTCTACTGGTGAGGTTCGATATCGATCTCCAACATCGGGTTTGGAATATCAGTCTTTGGGTCGATGACCGAGGACTGGTCGGGACACAAGCCCCCTAGTCTCGAACTGTAACTTGTTTCAGTGAAGAGACTAAATGATCACGCCGGGCGACCTACATGGCACTGGGTAACGGACGTGAATAGTACACCGACGCGACATCTCATCATTTTTCGTTAATCAATGTACGCATGTCAAGATCGATGGCTGGGACTTGTTGGCGCTCGAACTTCTTCGTGCACTGTTTAAACACTTTAACCCTTACACCCCCACCACTGTTTCATTACTTTCACTTACGCGAACCTCCACTTAGCATTTTTGCGGAAAAAAAAATGCTCTCTTCTCTTTTTTCCAAACTCAAACCCTCGAACCTCAATACTCGAAAGGTATGATTTTTATTCACCGACTACTTTGCAATTCATGATTTCGTTGCTCGTAACATGCTTTTAACTACCTGGGACTGCTTATATTTATGCATTTCTCTGCACATTCATTTCTACTGTTCATGCTTCGAGTCTCTATTTTCTGGGTTTCTCTAGTTCTGTCGAGTTAAGCCACTTTCCACCTCTAAAGTTTCTCTTTTTCATCTCCTTTTTAGCTTTCTTATCCAAGATGACAAAACAAGCCAAACGAGTTCCTGAACCGGATTCTCCTTCAAACTCTAATTCCACTTCGACTTCATCCTCTGTTCCAACCTCTTCACCGGTTTCCCCTCCTCCAGCCTCATTCTACAAGTCTCTGTATCGCTGGGCACCAGTGGACCTTCTAGAAGAAACATCCACCTTCACATCCCTTGAAGGCATAGCGACCTATAGGAAAAAGCAAAACTGCCACCCTTCGCGCGTTTTTGGAAAAGACCATGATAAGTTTGTGCGGATCGTGGCTTGTCGCGAGGGCAAATCGATATGTTCTGATGAAGCTTCTGATCCAGAGGGCCCCTTCTGCTTCATTTATTCCACCATTTTTCGAAGACTGGGGCTTCGTTTACCCCTTACTCCCTTTGAACGCACACTTCTGATAGAGGTGAACGTAGCCCCTGCCCAACTACATCTCAACAGTTGGGCATTCGTAAGGGCTTTCGCCTTCCTCTGCTACAGCCTCGACCTTACGCCGTCTATAGAAACTTTTCTTTTCTTCTTCGAAGTTAAGGACCCTGGGAAGAAATTGTGGGTCAGCTTCAATGGGGTGGTTGGGAGGGTGCTATTAACGCTCTTCCAACAATCATATAAGGGGTTTAAGAAGAACTTCTTCAAAATCAGGAGCAATCGGAGGGACCCCGCTCTCCTCGATGGTTTTTCCTTATATTGGACGGAGAAACCCATCCTTTAGAGACCCCGAAGTCTTGAGGACCTAGCCCCTCAAGAGCGGGGGGTATGCGAGTTCCTCTCTAGACTCCCAGCTCCCTTCAGCACTTTGGAGCTGCTCAAGCATGAGTTTAGCCCAAAAAGTCTTAAGACATATATTGGTATTTCCTGGTTCCCATACTTCTTCTTTCATCTTACTTTCGCTTACAGTCTCTCCTCGTCGTTTATTCCCTGTGTTAACTTGTTGTCTATGTGTAGATATGAGCTTTAACAACGACAAGAAGAAGAAATTGGCCGATCTACTGGCTAAGCGAAGGGCGGCTGCGGTCGGTGAGGGCACGTCAACTCCCGTAGCCCCCTCGACCTCGGCCACGTCTGCTCCCCAACCCATCAATCCAGCCCCTGCCGCTGTTGAGCGCAGAGGGGTGATGGTTGTTGAGTCTGATGACAAAGAAATGTGCACCGGTCTTGTCTTCAAACGACCAAGGGTGGGCAAGACCGCGACACCTTCGTAGACCATCCCCCAAGCGCCTCCTCCCCACTCCAAGTGGTTACTCATGAGGGTGGAGGAGAGAGTGCCCCCGAAGGCCAAGAGACGCCCTCCACCTCGCAGCTTCCCTTGCTGCTCCAACGACTTTTCAACCGCTTCCAAGACAAGGAGGTGGTGGACAGCTTGAGTGGCAACTTCACTCAGGATTGCGTGTTTGACGGCCTAGGGGACTTCATGGTCGCATCCAACCTTGCGCTGAATAGGGCCCAAGAGATCGAAGATCTCAAGGCTAGGATGGCGAAGCTTGAGAAAGAGATGTCCACCCAGGCCAAGACCTTTGCCAATCGCAAGACTGCAATGTATGTTGAGCTGGGAAGCCTTCGCCAAGCTGAGAAAGATGCCAAGAAAGATCTTCAAGATAAGAGTCAGGAGGCGGTCCAGCTAGAGGCGAAGATCTTGCCCCTTCGTACTAACGTGATTGAGCTAGAGGAGCTGGTGGCAGACATGAAGGGGAAGATGGCAAAGCTGGAGGAAAGGGGGACTCAGCGCGAGGTCTTGCTGGAACAAGTTGAGGGTGAGCTGGCTGAGAAAATCGAGTCCTTCAAAAAGACAAAGGAGGAGCTCACAAATGATGTCGCTGACGCTTATGGTGAGGGTTTTCCGGACGCCATTGCTCAGTTTGCCTGTGTGCATCTTGTGGTGGATCTTACCCCTTTCGATGAGTCCAAATGTGTCGTTGACGGGAAACTCGTGCTCAGAGTAACTATCTGTAATTGTCTTATTTGAAGAACAATCTGCCATTTCTAGTGCTTTGTACATATATCCTATAAGTATTTATCTTCTGTTTAATTGCCTGTTTCATTTGCTTTGATTTGCGTCCTTTTGCCCTTGCTTGCATTGACTTCAACTAACAACGTCTTCCGACCTAGGTTGCCCTTTAGATAGCACGCTTTGACTTTATACTTGTGTGCGCGGATCTCTTGACTGGCCTATCCTGGGTTCGAGGATAAATCCCTTTTTCTGTTCTTGATCTTTTTCTTGCGAAGTAGGGCAATTTGTTGATCTCATCCCTACATTCCTTGGATCGACGGGAATATCCCACTAGTAGCATGGGTGAACCACACCTGTTCTTGTCTTTGGTTTATGAATAGGGGAGAAGCGTATCCTCCCGACCTCGATCCTGCATCATGAAGGTAAGGGTGAACTTGACTGGTGAGCCATGCTGTTCGACCCTGGAGTTAATACGGAAGAGGGAGGTTCCCTATGGAATCACACTTCTCCCATCTTGGTGTCGCTTACTTGGGTGAACGGCTCTTACCGACCTCATCCTTGTTGTACAAAGTCAAGGGACAAGTTTCAACGTTTGAACCATGTTATTCCCAGCCTTGGTAATCTTGCGTAAGAGGGAGGTTCGTGATTGAACCATACTATTCCCATCCTAGACGCATTACTTCAAGGAGGAGGTTCATTTCACCGGTGAACCATATTGTTCTTCCCCTTGGTGAGCTTACACGAGAGAGGTTTATTGCGAGAACCAAACTACCTCTACTCTTCGCGTATCACTTCAAGGGAGAGGTTCATTTAACTGCCGAACCATACTATTCTCGCCCTTGGTGAACTCATCCAAGAGGGAGGTTCGCTGAGGAACCATACTACTTCCGCTCTTGGCTTAATCACTACAAAGGAGAGGTTCATTTAACTGCAATGCACATTTCTTAACTGAATAACTGGAATTTGATTCGGGTGACCTCGTTAAAAAACCCTTATGAGGGAAAAAGAATGCCCCCTTAAACATGTACAATGTTATAATTAACTAAAATAAAACTTCAGGTTGGTCGCGTTCCAGGTACGAGGGATTGCGCTACCCTCTAATGTTTCGAGCTTGTATGCTCCATTCCCAAGGGCCTCCGTTACTCTGAAAGGACCGGTCCACTTGGGAGATAGCTTGTTTTCTAACTGGTACGGGTGGGCCTTCCGCATTACCAGGTCAGCAACCTGGAACTGCTGAGGTTTCAGCTTGGAGTTGTACTTGTACTCCACCCTCCTTTTCAAGGCTTCAGCCTTAATCCTTGCTTCCTCCCTCGCTTCATCCAGTAGGTCCAGGTTCACCTTTCTCTCTTCGTTGGACTCTGACCACGAAATTCTGGAAACGCGGTGAGTTCTCCTGGATTTCCACTAGAATCATTGCGTCTGAACCATACACCAAGCTGAAGGGTGTTTCCCTGGTTGTGGATTGGGGAGTAGTGTGGTAGGCCCACACGATTCTAGGAACTTCTTCCGCCCAGGTCCCCTTGGCTTTGTCTAGCCTTCTCTTCAAACCTCTGAGCAGAACTCGGTTGGCCGACTTGACCTGTCTGTTCGTCTGGGGGTGTTCTACTGATGCGAACACCTGTTTCACTCCCAGCTCTATACATAGTTTGCCCAATTGCTGCCTTGCAAATTGGGTACCATTATCAGATACCAACCTCTTCGGGATTCCGAAGCGGCACACTATATTTTTCCACACGAAGTGCTGGATTTTATAGGCTGTGATCTATGCCACTGGCTCAGCCTCGATCCACTTCGTGAAATACTCTATGGCAACCACAAGGTACTTCATCTGTCGTACTGCCAAATGGAAAGGCCCCAGAATATCGATTCCCCAGGTATGAAATGGCCATGGGCTGTATATCGATCTCAACTCCTCTGGGGCGCCTTGTGCTTATCAACATGTTGTTGGCACTGCTTGCACCGCTGGGTGTATCTCGTGCAATCTTCCCTCATGGTTGTCCAGTAATACCCTGCACGAATGGCCTTTGACGAGAGAGATCGGCCACCGATGTGGCTACCGCATATCCCTTCATGTAGTTCTGCCATGATGCGCGTGCATTGTTCACCGTCTACGCATACCAATATAGAATGGGTGAATCCGTGCCTGAACAGTTTCCCATCGATCAGGGTGTACTTGCTCAAATTTTTCTTGATTTTTCGAGCTTCTACGAGTTCTAACGGGAGTACTTCATCGGCTAAGTAGCGCTGGTAGACCGTCATCCAGGTTTCTCCTGATTCAACCTGGTAAACTTGCGGCGCTATTTCCCCAGCAACTAGGTACTTGCTTATTCTGAGTGTTTTCACTGTCTCTTGCGTTAGCGACCGATGACTCCTCCTCGTCCCTTCCGATGTGATAACCTGTTGAATTTCTGCCACATTGTCCGTGGTAGTTCGGGGTGTCTTCAGGGTCTCCTGAATCATCGTCCTCTGCTTGCCTCCCTTGCCCGAACTGGCGAGCTTTGCAAGCAAGTCAGCTCAGGCATTCTGTTCTCTGGGCACGTGGACTAACTAAAACACTTCGAACGACTCCTTCAGGACCTGGACATATTCCAGGTATGTGGCCATCTGAGGGTCTTTAGCTTGGTATTCCCTCGTGACTTGGCCTGTAACTAACAAAGAGTCACTCTTTGCCAACAACCCCTTCGCTCCCATCTCCTTAGCCAACAACATTCTCGCGATCAGGGCCTCATACTCTACTTGGTTGTTGCTGGCCTTGAAAGCGAACCGCAGGGTCTGCTCAATCAGCAACCCATATGGTCCTTCCAAGATAACACCAGCTCCACTACCTTGTTGGTTTGAGGAACCATCTACAAAGAGCACCCACCTGAAACCTGACCCTTCTTGGTGTGTGGCTGCCGAGGAGAGTTCCACTACGAAGTCAGCATAGATATGGCCCTTGACGGGGCCTCTAGATTCGTAGTGTATGTCAAATTCAGACAGTTCCACCGCCGATCGTGCCATTCTGCCTGCTACATCTGGCTTTTGCAGGACCTTGCGGATTGGAAGGTCTGTCATTACTATCACAGTAAAGCTCTAGAAGTAGTGACAAAGTCTTCTCGCTGAGAATACCACTGCTAAGGCTACTTTCTCTAAGGCCTGGTATCTCACCTCTGGCCCCTGCAATACCTTGCTGATGAAATAGATTGGCCTTTGCACCTGGTCTTGCTCCTGCAATAGGACCGAACTAATCGCCTTCTCTATAACTGCGAAGTATAAGTGGAGTGGGGTACCTAGCTTTGACTTGCACAACACCAGTGGACTGGCCAAGTACTCCTTCAATTTTACAAATGCCTCCTCGCACTCACGGGTCCAAACGAACCTGTTGTTCCTCTTCAGGGACTGGAAATAGGGGTGTCCCTTGTTTCCCCCTGCCGATACGAATCTAAACAGAGCGGCCATGCGTCCTGCCAACTGCTGTACTTCTTTCACTGAGATTGGGCTTCTCATAGCTATTATGGCAGCGCACTTCTCGGGATTTGCCTCTATTCCTCGTTCAGTGAGTAGGAAACCCAAGAACTTACCTGCCTCCACCCCGAACACGCACTTCTCCAAGTTCAGCTTTAGCCTGTACTTCGCTATCGTGGTGAATAGCTCTTCCAAGTTAGCTACATGTTGCTCCTTCTGCTGGGAGGTGACCACCATGTCATCTACATATGCTTGGACATTCCGCCCTAACATGGGCGCTGACACTCTATCCATCAGTCGTTGGTAGGTGGCCGATGCGTTCTTTAGCCCAAAGGGCATGGCCTTATAGCAATAGCAAGACAGTTCCGTCATGAATGCGGTCTTGCATTCGTCCCTGGGGTGCATCATGATCTGGTTGTGACCAGAAAAGACTTTCAGGAAGTTGAGTAACCTGCATCCAGAGGCACTGTCCACCAAAGCATCAATACTAGGCAGCGGGTAAGAATCCTTTGGACAGGTCTTGTTGAGGTCCGTGAAATCAACACACATCCTCCATTTTCCGTTGGCCTTTTTTACTAGTACCACGTTGGCTAACCACTCGGGGTACTGGATTTTCCTGATGTGGCTAGCCTTCAGTAGCTTCTTCGTCTCTTCTCGTATGACCTAACGCTTTTCTTTGTTGAATTTTCGCCTTCTCTGGCGCACAGGTCGGACCTTGGGGTCCATGGTGAGACGATGCCACAGGAAATCAGGGTCTATACCGGACATGTCAGCGGCGGTCCACGCGAACGCGTCAAGGTGTCGTGTTATGACCTCGGCAACCTGATCCTGTGACTCCTTGCTCAAGGATCGCCCAAGCTTGAACGTCTTCCCACCGATCTCCCTCTCCACCACACCTCCTGCGGGCTCAGGTCGGTTTTCTCGGGTGACCTCTACGCAGGTCACTCCGTCTTCTCTTGGTGGTCTGGTAGTAATAGAAAACACCCCCTTGAGGCTGTTTTCATAGCACCTCTTCACCACCTTCTGGTCAGATTTGATGGTGATCATTGCCCCTTCCAGGGAAGACAATTTCATCTTCATATGCCTCGTGGAGGGAACTGCTCCCAACCTATTTAAAGCTGGTCTTCCTAATAGTATATTATAGGCCTATGGAGCATTAACAATGAGGTACCTGATGTTGGTAGTGCGCAAAGATGCGCCATCCGTGAACGTTGTCCTCAACTCAATGTGTCCACAAACCTCCACCTGGTCCCCTGCAAAATTATACAAACATCCGGTGTAGGGCCTTAACTGGTCCGTGGACAACTGTAAGTGGTTGAAGGTCGTCAAGAACTTCACGTCGGCTGAACTTCCTCGGTCTATGAGGACACAGTGCACCCTCCTTCTTGCTGTGACTAGCAAAATTACCACCGAGTCATTATCATGAGGCACGACATCCCGGAGATCGGCCTTTGTGAAGGCAAGGTCGACATCGGGGATTTGGTCCACCTGCTGTACCTCCACCGTCAGCACGTCTCGCACGTACTTCTTTCGTTGGGAGACAGTGCACCCTCCCCCTGAGAATTCCCCAAAGATAGTGTTCACCTCCCCGTGAATAGGCACCTCGTGCCCCTGATCTGCCCCTACAGTTACCAACGTCTGGTCATCCTGCGGTTCTTGGAGATAATCCTTCAAGAAACCTCTTTTCACCAACTCGTCCAGTTGGTGTGGTTGGTGTGCTAAGGCCAAACAATTGCGTATGTAGTGCCCATTTGCCTCTTTGTTGGCACCTTCAGCCTTGCCGCTATGTTTGGGATAACGATTAACTCCTTGAGCTCCACTCGAAAATTATGCTTTTGGGAGCAAATCTCTTCGTACGCGAGTCCCGGCCTGAGTTCGTTCGTAAGGTTTTCCCGCCCCCTTCTTTTTCATGGTCGAGTCTCAGAAACTGAGACCGTGCAACTGTTCGAGATCGGACAGGACCGACACCGCCCCCTTCTTTTTCATGGTCACCCAGGTCGTGCAACTGCTCGAG
The DNA here is from genome assembly GCF_051622355.1 of Phaseolus vulgaris. Classification (NCBI taxonomy): domain Eukaryota; kingdom Viridiplantae; phylum Streptophyta; class Magnoliopsida; order Fabales; family Fabaceae; genus Phaseolus; species Phaseolus vulgaris. The sequence goes on from NC_143507.1 coordinate 17,584,609, forward strand.
ATCGAACAGGATCGACAAGACCTTACTTTTGCTCACCCGAACGTCTTGCAAAACTAATAAGAAACTAATATTTTGTAATCAATAAAATATTTGTCTTATTATAAAAAAATTAAATTTAAAATTATTCATATTTATAGTAAAAAAATTGTATATACTGATAAATTAACTAATTTAAAATTTATTTATTAATATAATACGTTGTTATAAGCTTTTTCATTTAGATTTTTATAAAATTATAAAAAAATTATTGATAAAAATTAACTAATTTAAAATTTATTTATTTATTTATTAATATAATAAAAAAAATTTCATATATTTTGTTATTACATTTTTTATAAATTATTTATGAATATATTAATATAATACGTTTTCATAAGCTTTTCATTTATTTCATTTAGGTTGTTATTAAAATTATTTATAAATATTAATGTTCTTTTAAAATATAAATTTTAATCTAATTTTCTATATTTCTTTTTTAATAATATTTTTTATTTTTTAATAAATTTTTTTATTTTTTTAATAATATTTTTTATTTTTTTAATAAATTTTTTTCACATAATGAAAAATAATTATTATTAATTAAGATATTAGTCTAAATGCATGATATCTAAATGTCGAGTTATTGTATAGTGATTCCTAATATCAGTAAAAGCTTTTATAAAAAAAAAAAAGTGTACAACAATCTAAACGACTGAAGGAACATACAAGAATTCGAAATTTAAATTTGAAACTAGCAAAGTTGTTAGAACATACACGTATTATGATTACCAGAGTTCATAGAATATACCCATTTTTTTCTTCTTCCCAATATTCATAACCTTTAAGAAGATCCTAAAAGTTCCATATTATTTGTTTGTTATATAAAAAGTTTCTAGCTTGTTTATTAATCTTAAGGAAACGAAAAAAGGGTCTAAAATTCTCAAGTTTAAAGAAAATAATTATCTTGAAACATAAGATGAGATGAAACTGAAAAAATTAGACACGGAAAACGAGCATATCTCACTGATGCAATATGTGAAAATGTTACATATATTAGTTAAAAACAATTCACCCACAAATTAGTTTATAGCCATCAAGGTTGCTTCTCCTAGAAGATGTCCTTCTATGGCAACTTCCAATAACTTTTCCTTAGTCACCTGCAAAATCAATACTCAATTATAAGAAAATCACCTTAAACTAACTAGTTTTGCTAAATCCTTTTATCCTATTAAAAAATAGGATCCAAAAATTATTAAGACGGTACAAACAAAACCAAACAAAAAAAAGAGTATACTTACAATTTATTTAAAATTCTTATCTCATCTAAAACTTATTAATTAAGAATGATTTTAGAAGTAGAAGTATCCCATATTATCATTAAAAGAGTAAATAAAATTAAGTTAACAAATGAAAATGATACTTATTTTAATATTTATCTCAAAGAGTAAAACTATTACGAAGGAAGGAGAATCAAAATGAACTACTTTAAACAAATCTGAGTGAATTCTAAAGTGAGCATAATTAAGCTCAACTTTTACGCGACTTCAATTATAAAATTGTAATTGCACATTTTATTTTCAGTTTCTAAAATAATAATAAAAACATTTAGTTCGCATATAGTTCAATATGTTGATAGAAAATAAAATTAGGATTAGAATAATATATTACACTAAATATTGGCTATGAACGTAATTAACATTTTATTTTAAAATTTTCAACATTTAAAAGTTTACAGATTAAATTGTTTAGTTCAGATATAATTCAGCATGTTAATAGAAATAAAATTATTGTTAAAATAATATTAATAATTCAATATGTTAGAGAATTATGTTTAGAGTAAAATATAGTACGTGTTAAAACTGGGCAAAGTCATTAAAGAAATTAGAGGACTAAATCTTAAAGAAAAAAAAAATTGCACGAAATCCAAATATTTAATGCAAAAAAACTTGTGAAATAAGTGTTTTTTTTTCTAGAATTCCTAAATTTGCATAGTACCTTGTTCCCAAGGTGAACTTCTTTATCCAAAGCATAAAGCTTAAACTGGATTCTGTGGCCATGCGTGGGCAACTTAGGGCAACACCAACCCGGCACCTTCAAGTCATTGTTCCCTTCCTTGATCCCGGCGTAATCCCCACCCATCTCCTTCCCGGAGAACCCCTCCGGAAGCCCCTTCACTGTCGCCGGAATGTTCACCACAACCCATTGCGTCCAAGGCACAATGGGTCCCGAGGGGTCAGGCGCGTCGATGTCCTCCACAACCAGCGCCAAGGTCTGCGTGCCCTGAGGCAGGTTGTACCACTCCAACGGTGGGGATATGTTCTTCTTCGCCCCATGCCCCTCCTCAGTGAAGTTCCGCGGTAGCTTCCCCTCGTTGCTGATCGCCGGTGACACTAGCCTGAACTCCTCGCTGCCGTCGCTAGCCATAGTTGTTATCTTGCACAATCTTAAAGAAAACAAATAGAAAGCTGTCTTGTTTTTTTCTTCTTGTGTGTTTTCTTGGTTGTTTACAGAGTATGTTAATTAAGTTATTTATAGATGGATGAGTTTCCGGAAGCGGTGGGTGTGTAAGACGAACGTGTTGTGACGTCGAGAGAAAGTGGAGAAGAATCGTTGGGAACGCGACGCGTGGTTGAATTCGTGGAAGCTGCTGGAGCGTTCTTCAAGGATCTAACTCGTCAAAGCAAAGATAGAATCCGAGAGTATGCTTTGTTTCGTCTTTATCTATTCTATGCCATTATTAAATTAATTGTCAATAATTGGAGATAAATATTTGTTTACAGACAAGTGTCAACATGAAAATAAAATCAGAGTACGCAAGAAAAGACAGGTACCGTCAATGTAGGCTATATGTACAAAAAATTAGCATCTTTGTAAGGGGTGTAAATTCATTACATAATGTACAACACCAAGACCATTTTCAAAAAGCATATTTTTTTTAATAAGCGAGTATAATTAGTGGGAAAGATACATTTTTTTCTTCAAAATGAACTATTTTAGATCTTATACTTTAAATATATAATTTATATAAATTTTATTGACTTAAAAAGTGGTGGAATTGTATATATGTAAAAAGTTTTATCTATGACATTGATGAGTGAATATCTATTTCTACTACTTTTTATTGAATTTGTTGAATAATTAGTAGAAACCATGACGGTCGAGTTAATTCGATCATAGGATTTGGTCAAGTCGGTCTATTGTAAAAGTTATGGTAGTCGAGTTCGTTCAATCTTAGGATTTGGTCAAGTCGGCCTATTGTAATAGTCATGGCAGTCGAGTTCGTTCAATCTTAGGATTCGGTCAAGTTAGTTTGTTTGTAGAAACTGTAACGATCGAGTTGGTCCAATCATATAATTCGTCTAAATCAGTCCGTTTGTAGAAGTTATGACAGGCGAGTTGGTCTGATCCTAGGATTTGGCCAAGTTGGTCCGTTTGGCCAAGTCGAGTCGATTTGTTTGTAGATGTTAGAATTAATGACCTAAACAAGAGGGGGGGGGTGGTGGTGAATTGTTTGACAAAAGATTTTCACAAAGATTGGATAAGAATGAAGTTTTATCAACACTCACAGAAAGAGTAATCAAGGAAGCCAAACAAACAAAGCAATTGAAACTATTTGCAGAAAAACAAACGGTTGAAACTTCGTTTTAACCGGTTGTTTATAGTAGCAGAAACAACACAATCAAATCAAACAGTTTATAATGAGTGAGAGAGAGAGAGATTACACCATTAATTTATACTGGTTCACTCAACCTCTAAACTACATCCAGTCCACAGAACAACCGCTGGGTTTTCCACTAGCAATCAATCAAAGATTACACACACTCAAAGCCACAAAGAGGTGATCTTGATAACTCGAACGTAGGGAATGTCTCTTTCAAGAGCATAACATATTGTAAATATGAGGCCATCTGCGGATCTTTGGCCTGGTACTCGCCCGTAACTTGTCCAGTCACCAGCAGTGAGTCACTCTTTACCAATAGACTTTGAGCGCCCATCTCTTTGGCCAGTAGCATTCCTACCAACAAGGCTTCGTACTCAACTTGGTTATTACTGGCTTTGAAAGCGAACCTCAGGGCCTGCTCGATTAGAAATCCGTTTGGTCCTTCCAGGATGATACCAGCTCCACTGCCTTGCTGGTTAGAGGACCCGTCCACGGAGAGGACCCATTAGAAGTCTCCACTGTCTAGCTGGGTGGTTGCCGAGGAGAGCTCTACTGCAAAATCAACGTAGACTGACCCTTAATAGGTCCTCTGGGCTCATACTGCACATAAAACTCGGACAGTTCGACCCCCCAGTGCACCATCCGACCTGCCACATTAGGTTTTTGCAAGACTTTATGGATGGGAAGGTCGGTCATCACAATCACTGTGAAGCTCTGGATGTAGTGGCAGAGCCTCCGAGCTGCAAATACCACTGCTAAGGTCGCCTTCTCAATGGCCTGATAGCGCACTTCGGGCCCCTGCAACACTTTGCTAACAAAATACACGGGCCTCTAGACGTAATCCTGCTCTTGTACTATGACCGAGCTGATCGCTCGATCTGTGACTGCGAAGTAAAGACGAAGGGCAACACCTAGCAACGGTTTGCACAGAACAGGCAGGCTGGCCAGGTACTCCTTTAGCTTGAGGAACGCCTCTTTGCACTCGTTGGTCCATACGAAAAGATTGTTCCTCTTTAAGCACTGAAAGTAAAGATGCCCCCGGTCCCCTCCAACTGATACAAACCGGGACAGGGCGACCATTCGTTCAATTAGCTGTTGTACCTCATTCACCGAGGTCAGGCTCCTCATTGTAATGATCACCGCACACTTCTCGGGGTTTGCTTCTATTCCCCACTCTGTGAGGAGAAACCCCAAGAATTTCCCTACTTCCACCCCGAACACGCACTTTTCAGGATTAAGCTTCAAATTGTACTTAGCTATTGTGGTGAATAGCTCTTCTAAATCAACAATGTGTTGGTCTTTCTCCTTGGAGGTGACGACCATGTCATCCACATACGCCTGCACATTCCGCCCGATCAAGGGGGCAAGGATCCTATCCATCAGCCTCTAGTATGTTGCGCCAACGTTCTTAAACCCGAAGAGCATCACCTTATAGCAGTAGTTAGAGAGTTTTGTCATGAATGTCGTATTGCATTCATCTCGGGGGTGCATACGGATTTGGTTAAACCCCGAGAAGACATCCAGAAAGCTGAGAAGTCGGCAGCCTAATGCGCTATCCACCAAGGCGTCGATGTTGGGCAGCGAATATGAATCCTTTGGACAAGCCTTGTTCAAATCCGTGAAATCAACGCCTGACCTTTGGATCCATCGTGAGTCGATGACACAGAAAGTCAGGGTCGATGTCGGGCATGTCTGAGGCAGACCAAACAAAGGCGTTCAGATGTCGTGCTATGACTTCGGCGATCTAGTTCTACATTTCTTGGCTTAGGGACTTGCCAAACTTGAACTTCTTTCCTCCGATCTCTTTTTCCTGAACCTCACCGGCAGGTTCAAGTCGTCTCTCTTTGGTGGTCTCCACGCAAGTGGCTTCTTCCACTTCTTGAGGCTGGGCAGTGATCACGCATACTCCTTTTTTCCTTTTTAGGCTATTCTCGTAGCATTTCTTCGCCGTCTTTTGGTCGAATTTGATGGTAATTATCCCTCCTCTGAGGGAGGGCAACTTCACCTTCATGTGCCTCGTCGAGGCCACTGCTCCTAACCTATTTAGGGCAGGTCTGCCCAAGAGAATGTTGTAAGCTGAAGGAGCGTTAACGACGAGGTACCTGATATTGATGGTACGAGATGAGGTGTCGTCTGTGAAAGTCGTCCTTAACTCCACATGCCCCCTTACCTCTACCTGGTCTCCAACGAAACCATAAAGACAGTCGTCGTATGGTCTTAGTTTCTCTGGCGACAACTGTAACTTGTTGAAGGTTGACCAAAACATCACATCGGTCGAGCTCCCTAGGTCGATGAGGATTCGGTGCACCTTTCTTCCTACTGTGACCACCGAGATCACTACTGGGTCATTATCGTGTGGGACCACATCTCGCAAATCAGCTTTAGTAAAGTAGAGGTCGGCTCGACCGACTGGTCAGGTTCTTGGGCTTCTACTGCCATCACTTCTCTAGCATACTTCTTTCGTTGGGAGGCGGTGCATCCCCCTCCTGAAAATCCCTTAAAGATTGTGTTGACTTCGTCGTGGACTGGCACCTCATGCTTCTAATCCTCTATTGGCGTCACCTCCTTTGAGCCTTCATGATCTCCCTCTAGATACTCCTTCAGGAAGTCGTCCCTCACCAGCTCAACCAACTGGTATCCAAGGGCTATGCAATTCTCCACACTATGCCCAAACGCCTTGTGGAACTCAAACCAGGTATCCTTAATTGGCCCCAAATTTCTGTTAGTCTTTGGGGGGAACTTTAACTTGTCACCCTCGCCTGGGATGGTGATCAACTCCTTGTAATTCATCTTGAACATGTTTCGATAGGGCAGGTCGCCCTTTGTTCTCGACCTAGTCTGGTGCTTTTTTGATTCATAGGGTGCACTCCGGGCCGATGATCTTTTCTCTATCGCGGCTTCATGTACTTTCATGGGTTGGGCACGACTGCCCTCACGAGACTTGGTCGGCCCATTGCTCCCACGTTTTACCGTCATTTCTTCCTCGGTATCGATGTGGGCAACAGCTCGTCGCCGAATTTCGCTAAACGTCTTTACCCGATTCCTTATCAAAGAATCACTGAACGACCCTGACAAAATTCCCCGTCCAAAGGCGTGGACCATTAGAGCCTCGTCGTTGGTGTGAAGCTTTATAATGTGAGTTGATTTTAGGATTATTCATTTGATTAGTGACACTTTACTTAGATTTAGATTTTTGAACAATTATAGGTGAGAAGCCTAAGAAAAATTCCCACTGGACATTAACTTAACAAGTGTTAAGTAGATGTGAAGGTTCATTTCCATAAGGCCAAAGGAAAAACACAATTAAAAGTGAATATGAATGAAAAACTAGGTGAGGAATTTCATCAAACACTAGGAGTGCAAGAACATGAACCGAAATGAAATTCAAGAATAAGAACAAGAACAAGACATATTTTGGAATTGAAAATAGGAATGTATATGAAATGGAAAAGATGAGTGAAAGGAAACTTAGGAGATGGTGGAGTTGTGAATGATCACGCCACTTGGATGGTGAATTGAATCCAAGATAAGTGTAGATGCCGCCACTTAAGAGCTCACAACACTCACAAGATAAGACCAATGGTTTAGAGAGACAATGCTCACAATTTGTGTATAGTAACTTTAATCTTCATTCAACATTTTCAATACATGAGGTAGGCCTCCCTATTTATATATTTAAGAGCCTTGGAAAAGAAGAAAAGAGGGTAGAATGGAAAAAGGGAAAAAAGTGAGCAGCCATAGGGTTTGACATAGTCAAACCCGTCTAGGATTATCCTTCTAGAAACTAGGTCAAAATGCCTTCAAATGGGCTAGAAACAAGCTAGAATGCTACCCACACCCCCTACTATGCTAAAGGCACTTTATTCTAGCTTATTTATACTATTTGGACCCCTCATTTGAGCCCAAATTATTTTCAACATTTTCTAAATATTTAAGAAGACTAGTAGGAAGAACTTTAGGTGTTCCGGTCCTTGTCCATTCCTCCTACTGATGAGGTCTTCCTTTGATTGTTGAGATGACCCTTCATAGTTGGCATTCTTGGTCATCTTCGTGTGGATTTAGGTCGTATCATGCCCCCCAAGTTGGAGAGAATTCGAGCTCGAATTTAGAACTCCTGCATGTAACAAAGTCAGTTTGCGAGTATATAAGAGAGTGCAAGAATAGAAAGACAAAGTTGACTTAGAATTTTTAAGCGTGGGGAGTTCACATGGGTGAATTCTAGATACAGGCCATGTTTGTAGAGAATGTTTAGGGAAGAGATGATGTACTTGTGAAAATCCTCTTAGAAAGGTAGAACCTTTGGGAGGTTGTTAAAAATCATCCCTAAACTTCTTTAGCAAAGATGTCAAGTATTTAGAATTATTTGGGAATGAAAAAGAAAAGGAAGAAAAACACCTTTGAGGTGAAGAGATGAGACCCATGGTAACATGTCCTTCTTTTTCTCTTTCATTTTCTCTTTTGGTTTTTGTTTGACGGTGGTCTTGATTTACCTATTTTAACATGATGGTTCTTTTATTTGGACAAGTTGCAGTGATGTGCCCAAAACTTAAACATTTAAAACATTTTGTTCTTGAAGTTTTGGTGGGTGACTTAGGTGTAGAGGTAGAAGGATTAATTTTAGAAACTGTGTTCTTGAAAAATTGGAAGGAGAAGTTTGTGTAGAAATTTTGTGTGCATCCTTCCCTGAAGATGTGTAGAAACCATCATTATGAGTATTTTGGAAAGTTGTTTTCTTCAAAAAATGTGATTCTACCTTGATGGCTAGGTGAACCACTTTCTTTAAAGAAGAATACTCATATAATTCTACAATATCTTTAATTTCTCTTCTTAAACCACTTACAAACCTAGCTATCTTTAACTCTTCATTATCATGCATATTCATTTTAGTCAAAGTGGTTTCTAAGTCTTGAAAATATTCATCTACCATCCTATGTCCTTGATGAAGCCGTTGGAACCTCACGCGCATGCATCCTTTTAAATTATACCAAGAGACCACAGTTGGCCTCTTGTTTAGCCCAATGTCCATTACAAGTTTGTGCCACCATTGGTTGACATAGTCTAAGAAAAATAAGGAAGCTAACCTAACCTTTTGGTCCTCGGTGACCTTATAAACATGAAAAAGATGTTCAACCTTAGCTTCCCAATCTAAATACAAAGAAAGGTCATTGGACCCACTAAAACTAGGTAACTTTACAAAAGCGAAAGAATGTGATGGTTGTGGTTGGTGTTGATGGTGCCTTTTGGCAAAAGTGTGCAATCTCCGTTCGTCCTCATCTTTTTTATTTTGCCTTACATGAGCTTCTTCTAGTCTTTGCAATCTTTTTGCAAATTGGCTAAGTTTTTCTTCTTTGTGGACAAGTTGCCTTTGGACCTCCACAATTTATCCCAAAAGGTGGGCTTTGTAATAGGATTACGGTTTCGAAGATGCACCACTTGAAATATGAGCCATCACAACTAGCAAACAAGAAACACAAGTAACAAACAAGTTAAGAAAAGAAGTTAGAAACAAGTAATGCTTGCGGCAAAAGAAAATAAAAACACTCAATCACTCAAAGAAAAGTTTCTTCCCTTAACCAAAGTCTTTCTTGTGGTATGAACAACTCTCAAGTGAAAAAGGACAAAGCATCCACACTTGGTCAAAGATAATTCACCACAAAACTTGAGGAAAGAAGAAAAGACAAACAAGAAAAGCTTAAAACAAGAAAGGCTAAACCAAATTTGAAGGAAAAGAATGTTACAAAACTTTAAATAGATGACAAACAAGAAAAGCACAAAACAAAGTGATGAGAATCAAGTAAAGGAGGCTTTTATTGATGAAGGAAGAGGTCATTCGCCTTCACATCTAAAGTTCTTCCTTCTAGTATTCTCAAAATTAAAAGAAGACATAACATAAAGATGAGGCCCAAGCCCAAAGCCCAAGCCCAAGCCCAAGAAGGCCAAAGCCCAAAGAGCCCAAGTCCATCCCATGAGGGGCAAGGCCAAGTTTTAAATAATAAAGAATATTGTTTAGAAAGGTGCTTAGAGGGAAACATAAGACACCTCTTTTGTAAAAGCATTTTTAGGTCTTTAGTTTAGGAAAATAATAGGAGGCTTAGGGGGTGTGAGCTTAGAGCTTAGTAGAGTGGTGTAGACATAATAGGGAGGTGCCAAAGTAAGAGAGGAAGTCACACCTTCCTCATGACTATAGTTGGCGCCACTTTCATTTGTATTTGGGGGGAATTTTGAATTTGATTAGCTTTGCTTTCAGCACCTCTAGGCTATAAATTAAGGTGCTCCCCTTGTATTGTTCAAATTTGAATTTTGATTAGAGAAACTATACTCAAATTTTGAGAGAGCATTGGAGAGTTTTGTGCCTTCCTCACTAGTCTTATCTTGAGAGTTCAATGGTTACCTCAAGTGGAGGCTTGCACACCATCTTGGATTTTCCAATTGTAAGGCTATCCATAGTTTTTACAAGGTAGTGAACCTTCTTTTCAAGAGATTCACAGTTTTCACAAAAACTTGAGTCACACATGCAAGCAAAATTTTTGTAAATCAAATCCAAATTTTCAAAATCAACTTTAGACTTTTCCAACTCTTCTTCCAGTGTTTTAACTCTGTTTTCAAGCCAGTTGTTCAATCCTTTCAATCGGTTGTTCAAGAGAGCCAATCTATTAGCTTCTTCATGTGTTTCATTGAATGCCTCAAGTAGTTGGTAGTAGTTGTTACCTTTGACTGATGAAGATAAGCTTACACTGCTTGATGTTGATGCCTTTAAGCATATATTTGCTTCTTCATCTTCTGAAGAGCTGGAGGAGGATACCTCCTTGTCATCCCAAGCTATGTATGCTTTCTTGGTTTTTCCTCCTTTCCCCTTTGAAATCAACCTTCTCATTGCTTTCATTGTTAGGGCACTCAGCCTTGATGTGTCCCTGTTCACCACAACCATAACAAGTATATTTGTTAGAATTAAAGTCATTCAAATTCTTAGAACTATACCTTTTTTAAGATTAGCCTTTGCTATTCTTTTTCAAGAATTTGCTGAACTTTCTTGATAGCAAACTCATTGTATCTTCATCACTATCACTGAAGTCTTGTTACCTTTTCTGATTAGCATCTTTTAGGGCAATTCCTTTGATGTGTTTGTCCTCACTTTGTTGGGCAACCATCCTATTCATCTCAAGCTCATGCTCCTTTAGCTTACCAAACAATGAAGTTGCTGTCATGGATGTTAGATCCTTTGATTCAGAGATGGCAGTGATCTTTGGCTGCCAAGACCTATCAAGACACTTCAAAGATCTTTATGTTCAGCTCCTCTTTGTCAAAGCTTTTTCAAAGACTCATTAAGTGGTTCACAATGTGGGAAAAACGTTTTTGCACATCAGAGATTGTCTCCCCTTTCTGCATTATGAATAATTCATATTCTTGGATGAGCATGCTTTCTTGGCCTCTTTAGATCATTAGTTACCTAATGTGTGACCTCAAGGATATCCCACATTTCTTTTGCTGAATTGCATTGTGATATCCCGAAAAACTCATCACAACTTAAAACAGAGGTTATAATATTTTTAGCAATTCAATCAAACTTTGCTTTCTTGCTATCAGCCTCAGTTCATTCAGATGGAGGCTTATACACAAATACATAATCTTTTTTAACTTGAGGAATAAAAGGACCATTTTCAATTGCTTCCCAAATTCCTTTATCTGTGAAGTGCATAAAAATCTTCATCTTAACTTTCCAAAACTGGTAATTCACACCACAAAACAGTGGTGGTATGTTTACAGAAGCACCTTCCCCAAAAGGTAGTTTATTAGCCATTAAATAATTTAAAAAAAAAAACAGAATTTGAATAACTTTCAAGAACCTAGCTCTGATACCAATTGTTAGAATTAATGGCCTAAACAAGAGGGAATGTGAATTTTTTGACAAAAGATTTTCGCAAAGATTGAATAAGAATGAAGTTTTATCAACACTCACAGAAAGAGTAATCAAGGAAGCCAAACAAACAAAGCAATTAAAACTGTTTGTAGAAAAACAATCGATTGAAACTTTGTTTTAACCAGTTGTTTATAGCAGTAGAAACAACAAAATCAAATCAAACAATTTTAATGAGTGAGAGAGAGATTACACCATCGATTTATACTAGTTCACTCAACCTCTGAGCTACATCCAGTCCCAGAACAACCACTAGGTTTTCCACTAGCAATCAATCAAAGATTACACACATTCAAAGCCACAAAGAGGTGATCTTGATAACCCAAGAACACTCACCCTCTTTGCCTATCACCCAACCACAGTCAGAACACCCTCTGACCTTACAGGTTTACACACTTTACAAGTATAGAAAAGTAACAATTACAAGAATAAAAAAGGAACATATTACACCATGTATTTTAGGAATCACAGAGTTTCTAAGATTCGTTATTGAACCAATGCACAACCTTTAGGCAATCTTGAAAAACTTTGAATCAAATCTCTACTAAAAAAATGTTTTCAATCTCACTTTTTGTGTCATTTTTTAATACAAACAGAAACCATATTTATAGCTCTTAAAACTAGCCGTTTTAGGTAGTTAATCATGAGCCAAATCAATTTTAATTCAACTGAAAACAGATTTAACAGGTTTTTGAAAAGTTATTAAGAAATGTGAAAATCAACTGGTTGAAATGTCGTTTTAACCGGTTGAATTGGTTTTGACAGTTAGTCAACCAAGTCAAAAACAGTTTTGAAAACCTTCAAATAAGTTAAGTGTAAAATAACCAATTATATCGTGAATTCAACCGGTTGTTTTTCTCTTTGTTTAGAAATACATTTTTCTCTTTCAAAACAGATTGATTCAGCTTGTGCATGGGATTAAGAATGATCTTTACAAGAATTATAAACACCCTAGAATTGATGAGAATCAAATAAAGGAGGCTTTTATTAATAGAGGAAAAGGACATCCACCCTTACATTTGAAGTTCTTCCTTCTAGTCTTCTCAAAATTAAAAGAAGACATAAAATAAAGATGAGGCCCAAGCCCAAAACCCAAAGCCCAAGCCCAAGAAGGCCAAAGCCCAAAGAGCCCAAGTCCATCCCATGAGGGGCAAGGCCAAGCTTTGAAATACTCTTGTATAGTTTTAGGAGGTGTGGTTATTAAATAAAGGAGTGTGAAAATGTAAAAATAAAGTCACATTGTACATGTGACTTAGGAGAGTGGTGTAGGTGTAGTTTTTAGGAGGTGTCATAGTAGAAAAAGGTCACACCTCCCATGTGACTTGTTTTTGGTGGGAATTTCAAATGAGTTTATTTGAATTTTCCCACCTATTTTTCAGCACCTCTAGGCTATAAATAAAGGTGCTTAGCTTGTACAATTCAGATTTGAATTTTAATTAGAGAAACTATACTCAAATTTTGAGAGAGCATTGGAGAGCTTTGTGCCTTCTTCTCTAGTCTTATCTTGATGGTTCCATGGTTACCTCAAGTGGCGGCTTGCACACTCATCTAGGAGTCTCCATCCTTCTAGTGGCGTGATCATCCAACCATACATCCATCTTCATGAGCTTTCTCCTCTCCTTCCTTCCTTCTCTTTTGTTATTCATGTTTGTAGCTTGTGTTCTTGTGTTTTGGTTCGGTTATTCTCTTTTTCCAGCAGCTGTTCTTATTCTTCTTTGTTTTTGGTTCGGTACCTTTTAATTTCCAGCACTTCTATTCAGTTTTCTTGTCTTTTAATTCATTTTGTTCGGTTCATTGTTGTTCCTTTTCATTTCTATTCGGCGCAATTGCTTTTCCTCTCTTTTTAATCGGTTCAATTTGACAATAATTGGAACTTCCATATGAGTTTGTGTTTTGGCACTAGTTTTGGTGAGTTCTTGTTCATAGAACCTTGATCCAATTCTATGATAAAGTGCCTATCTCTTAACCAACTCAAGATGATTCCTAAGAATGTCAAGAATCATTCTAATTGTGCTAGTGGAATCACATCATGTGGTATCAAGAGTTTAGGTGTGTTCTTGTTTACAATTTAACCTTATTATTTGGATTATATTTGACCAATTACAATTAAATATTTTTTACACCATCATAAATAATAATAATAATATGCATTACAAATAGGTATAACAAGATACTCAAAATCTTATCATGAATGTTGTTATCTTCATCAAGGAGAAGGCTCTTTCTTCTTATAAAGAGGTTGTATAATTTAAAAATAAATTTATTATCATGTTATAAATTTGAATTATTGTTACATGATTTATTTTCTAATAAACCAATAACAAAATTTTTATTTATTACGATATTATAAGTTTAAATTGTTGTTACATATTTTATTTTCTAATTAACTAATAAGAACTGTCCCGACTAGTCCTTGATTATCGACCCCAGTGACTGACCTCAGACATCGCACACCAGTGCTTGGTAATGGAAGGGGGCCACGTAAGGTGGGCCCCAAACGCACTTACCAGGGGATTGGTTAGTCTTCGAAAATTGGTATCGTAGACCCCGATGTTAAAGGTCGGACATCGGCGATCTGAACGTTGTAGTGGGCCACGTAAGGTGGGCCCTAGCATTATGCTAAGTTAAAAGTTAAAGCATTAGATATGTGGGAAGCCTAAGTCACAAAGGATCCATGCACATGGTGTGTATAGCGCATGCAGGCGCGACACGAGTAAATAATCCTAGGAGGCGCTAAGGCCTATTAGGGTTAGGGTTTCCAGGGAAAGCTACATGCATGGCACGTGAATACTTAGGGCACCCACAAAGCATATGGCGCTAGAGATTAGGTGCACAAGTTGGTAGCCAGGTGGCCACTCTGTTATTCGTTGCACTCTAGATAAGGGAAGTCCATGTGCCAGATACGCTAAGATTATGTAAATAAGCGGCGCAAGGACGTTCCCCAAGGAACCCTAAACAAGGGTAACAACACAAAGGTAAACTGTAGTTCAACCTATATAAAGGGTGCCAAGAACCCTAGCAAGGTACACATTTTCTAAGACTGAAGCTAATACACACTTTTGGTGTTTCTTTGCCTTTATACTGACTTGAGCGTCAGAGTGCAAACGATTCTCAGGCGAAGATAAAAGGGTCGAAGGTTGCCGTTAGAGTCAACTGACGAAGCCAGTCAACCGGTAAGAACATTTGGCGCCCACCGTGGGGCCCGTTAAAGCAAGATCCCACTCACAATCGTGTTAAGAGTTTTTACTAGTGATATGAGGAGCACGAGGCAAGGATCTATCGTAGACACAGGTGTTGTTCCCCTTGGGGGGACAACGTTACCACGCCACAAATCTTGGAGACTATGCGTGCCCTCCAAGCCGAGGTGGCAGTATCTAGAGTTGAAATTGCCGCATCATGAGCGAACAACGAAGAACTGTGTAGGGCCAATGAGGAAATGCACAGGGATTTGCAACAAGTAGGGGAGCGCGCGATGGACGAACGTGCCCCACCTGTACCACTCAGGGAATGTCCCATGTCGTTCTCACAGGCGATCATGGATACGGCGTTACCAACCACGTCGCTGGGCCCGAAGGTCACCTTCACAGGTGCGGAGGATCCAGAGGCCCATCTCACGGCGTTCCATACTCAGATGATGCTTACGGGAGGATCTGACACTGTGTACTGCAAGCTGCTCATGAGCACGTTGGCAGGCGCGACATTGAAGTGGTTCGTTAGCCTTCCCAACGGACACATCACCACCTTTGACCAGTTCGTGACGTTGTTCAGGGAACAATACCTTGTTAACAAGGCCCTCACCCGACTTTCTTATGATGTCTTTGACATTAAACAGTACCATGGGGAGTCCATGAAGGACTACTTGAACAAATTTGGGGTCCAGGTGGTGAGGTTGAAACCCACAGACGAGGCCATGACGGTGCATGCCTTCGTCAAAGGAATGTTGCCAGAACCTTTCAGCGAATCGCTGCTAAGGTTCTACCCGAAGACATTCATCGAGATCAGACGCCAGGCGTTGGCACACATCGCTGCAGATGATCGAGTAACGGAGAAACGTGGTCTTGTCGGTCTTATCCGACCTCGAGCAGCAGGTCGACCTCAACCCATGAGGGTACACGAGGTGACCACGGAGAAGAAGAGAGCGGAGAAACCCTACGAACAGTCCAAGCGGGGACGCGTACGCGGAGGGACCCACCCCTGAAGCATAACTTCCAGGTAGAGCTCAAGGAGTTAATTGCTATCCCAAACATAGCAGCGAGATTAAAGGTGCCCGCGAAGATCGATAGGAAGATGGGGCCTAAAAAGAACGCTTGATGTGAGTTTCACCAAGCACATGACCACTTTATACGCGATTGCTTGGCCCTAGTGCACCAACTGGATGTGCTCCCGAAGAGCGGTTTCTTGAAGGATTACCTTCACGAGCAGCAGAACAATCAAGCGTTGGTGACCGTAGGGGCAGATCAAGGGCACAAGGTGCCCATTCATGGGGAGATCAACACCATCTCTGGAGGGTTCTCAGGAGGAGGATGCACTGCCTCCCAGCGAAAGAAGTACGTGCGAGAGGTAATGGCGGTAGAGGTACATGAGGTAGATCAGACTCCCGATGTCGACCTCGTCTTCACCAAGGCCGACCTCCAGGATGTCATACCCCATGATAATGACCCGGTAGTAATTTTGCTAGTCACAGCAGGAAGGAGGGTGCATCGCGTCCTTGTAGACCAAGGAAGTTCGGTCGATGTGATGTTCTGGTCGACCTTCAGCAAGTTACAACTGTCCCCATACCAGTTGAGGCCCTATATCGGGTGCTTGTATGGTTTCGCTGGAGACCAGGTGGAGGTGCATGGACATATAAAGCTGAGGACGACCTTCACGGATGGCATAACTTCACGCACTGCCAACATCAGGTATCTCGTCGTTAATGCTCCATCAGCGTACAATATATTGCTAGGTAGACCTGGTTTGAACAGGATTGGAGCGATTGCCTCCACGACGCATATGAAGATGAAGTTGCCTTCCCTTGATGGTACGGTGATCACCGTCAAGTCTGACCAGAAGGAGGCTAAAAGGTGCTACGAGAATAGCCTCAAGACAAAGAGGGGGGTGTTCGCTGTTACTACCCAGTCTCCAAGAGAAGAAGGGGTCACTCGTGTAGAGATCGCTTGGGAAAAATAGCTCGAACCCGCTGAAGATGTTTTGGAACGAGAAATCGGTGGGAAGATGTTCAAACTTGGCAGGTCTTTTTTGCCAAGAGTCGCAGAATCAGATTGCCGAAGTCATAGTGCGACACCTCGACGCGTTCGCATGGTTTGCCTCCGACATGCCAGGCATTGACCCTGACTTCTTGTGTCATCGTCTCACCATGGACCCCCAGGTCCAACCTTTTCACCACAGAAGACGAAAGTTCAACAAGGAGAGGCATCAGGTCGTACACGAAGAGACGGAGAAGCTGTTAAAGGCTGGCCACATCAGGGAGATTCAATACCTCGAATGGCTGGCCAATGTGGTGCTGGTAAAGAAGGCCAGCGGGAAGTGGAGGATGTGTGTTGACTTCACAGACCTCAACAAGGCCTGTCCGAAGGACTCCTACCCACTGCCTAGTATTGATGCCTTGGTAGACAGCGCGTCTGGATGCAGATTACTCAGCTTCCTGGATGCCTTCTCTTGTTACAACCAGATCATGAGGCACCAGAGACAAGTGCAAGACAACATTCATTACAAAGCTGTCTTGTTATTGTTATAAGGTGATGCCCTTTGGACTGAAGAACGCAGGTGCCACCTGCCAGAGGTTGATGGACAGAGTACAAGCACCCATGCTAGGGCGAAATGTCCAAGCATACGTAGATGACATGGTGGTCACCTCCCAGTAGAAGGAGCAACACGTAGCAGACCTGGAAGAGCTATTCACCACGATAGCAAAGTACAGGCTGAAGCTGAACCCAGAGAAGTGCGTGTTCGGTGTTGAGGCAGACAAGTTCTTGGGTTTCCTACTCACTAAATGTTGGATAGAGGCAAATCCTGAGAAGTGTGCTGTGATAATAGCCGTGAGTAGCCCGATCTCGGTGAAGGAGGTGCAGTAGTTGACAGGGCGCATGGTCGCTCTGTCCAGATTCGTATCAGCAGGAGGAGACAAGGGGCATCCTTATTTCTAGTGCCTGAAAAGAAAAAACAAGTTTGTATGGACCCGAGAGTGTGAAGAGGCGTTTGTGAAGCTGAAGGAGTACTTGGCCAGTCCACCAGTGTTGTGCAAGCCAGAGTTAGGTACCCCACTCTGCCTATACTTCGCAGTTACAGAGGAGGCGATCAGTTCAGTTCTACTGCAAGAGCAAAACCAGGTGCAAAAGCCGATCTACTTCGTTAGCAAGGTGTTGCAAGGGCCAGAGCTGAGATACCGGGCCTTAGAGAAAGCAGCCCTGGCAGTAGTGTTCTCAATACGAAGACTTTGCAACTACTTCCAGAGCTTCACTGTGATAGTGATGACAGACGTTCCAATTCGCAAGGTCTTACAAAAGCCAGATGTGGAAGGCATAATGGTGCGATGGGCAGTAGAGCTATTTGAGTTTGATGTATAGTATGATCCTAAAGGCTCTATTAAGGGTCAAGTTTATGCTGACTTCGCAGTAGAGCTCTCCTCAACAGCCACACACCACGAAGGAGCAGGTTTCAGATGGGTGCTTTCTGTAGACGGTTCCTCAAACCAACAAGGTAGTGGGGTTGGCGTCATCTTGGAAGGACCAGATGGGTTGCTGATTGAGCAGGCCCTACGATTCACTTTCAAGGCCAGTAACAACCAAGCAGAATATGAGGCCCTGATTGCTGGAATGCTGCTGGCCAAGGAGATGGGAACAAAAGGTTTGTTGGCAAAGAGTGACTATTTGTTAGCCACAGGCCAGGTAATGGGGGAGTACCAAGCTAAGGACCCTTAGATAGCCGCATACCTAAAGTACGTCCAAGTTTTGAAAGAGTCGTTCGAGGTGTTCGAGTTAGTTCACGTGCCCAGAGAGCAGAATGCCCGAGCAGACTTGCTGGCAAAGCTCGCCAGTTCGGGTAAGGGGGGCAGGCAGAGGACAGTGATTCAGGAGACCTTGAAGACACCTCGAATGACCGCGGACAATAAGGCAGAAGAAGTTCAGCAGATTAGCACATCGAAAGAGGTGAGGAGGAGTCATCGGTCGTTAACACAGGAGATAGTGAAAACGCCCAGAATAAGCGTGTACCCAGTGGCTGACGAGATTTCGTTGCAAGTTTGCCAAGTTAAAACAGGAGAAACTTGGATGACATCCTACCAACGTTACTTGGTTGACGAAGTGCTCTCGTTAGAACCCACAGAAGCCAGGAAAATTAAGAAAAATTCGAACAAGTACACCTTGATCGATGGAAAATTATTCAGGAATGGATTCACCCATCCCATCCTGGTGTGTGTAAGTGACGAGCAATGCACGCGCATTATGGCAGAACAACATGAAAAAGGTTTGGCAATGCATGCTTTCTCTAGGGGTGAGTTGGCGGCGGAAAAAAGGTTTTTAGCCCAAAAGGAGGAAGAAATGAGGCAATTTGAGGAGAGACTCCAAAGGCTTGAAAACGCACAAGTAAGACAACCAAGGAGGTAAAAGCTTAAGAGAGCTTCAAGGAGCTATAATCAATACGATAGCCATGAGGAAGATGAAGATTGGAGAATGAATCAATTTGATGAAAGGCGCCAACATCAACATCATCTTTCTAAAATTGTTTTTCCCTATGTAAAATTGCCTAATTTTAGTAGGGAAAGGGACCCCAACATTTACTTAGCATGGGAGGCTAAGGTAGAGCAAATCTTTAATGTACATGAGGTCTAAGAGGACCTAAAGGTAAAATTAGCCTCCTAAGAATTCTTAAACTATGACATGCAGTGGTGGCATAAAACTGTAATGGACATTGGGCTAAACAAGAAGCCAACCGTGGCCTCTTTGGACGATTTAAAATTATGCATGCGCGCGCGGTTGGTTCCTCCTCACTATAGGAAGGAACTCTTGTTGCAGCTGCAATGACTTCAACAAGGAGCTAGTAGTGTAGATGAGTACTTTAAATAGCTTGAGAAACAATTTTAACTAAAATTGACATGCATGCAAAATGAGGAGTCCAAAATCGCTAGATTTGTAAGTGGATTGAGAAGGGAAATCCAACCGAGGACCTAGGAGCGTGATCTCTTCTGGATGGCGAGTTCGGGTGCCTTCGTACACACCTTCCCTGTGGTTTCGCCGGCCGCCTTCATGATCTGCCCTACCTGCTTCACCGTATATGTTCAAGTAAGCTGTCTCCCGACCTCATCCTCTAGCCAGCTGGGAAACGACTATCTGTCTTCATCTTCGGCGATGTCCTTGTTTCGGCGATCTCTAATTACTTGGTCGCCTGGGTTCACATCTCGCGACTTCATCTTTAACCCGGGGACCGCCGGTTTAGGCATGCTGGAGATCGGAGCACGCCAACTTAACAACTGGCGACTACACGAACCCCCCAACTTCCTTCCCTTCATCCAGCCAGGTGTCCCATCGAACACGCCTATATAATAGCTCGATGCCACGTCATCACTTCCGACTACCAGGGCGGTACATTTATGTTTTTAGGCTTATTTTGAGTTTTATTGCTGTTTTCTTAATTGTGCCTATCATGTGTTTGTGTCTTTTCCTTTTTGAATCCATACAAGTTTTGTCATAGTCATGTTTTTCCAAGAATGTCATCACTTCTTCTAGTACTTTTATTGAATTTTTTGTTTCTTGCTTTTGTGTAATACAGTTTCTGAGTTTAATTCTTGATCCTTTGTGCATTTTCTGTTTTAGTATTGAGTTCATACTTGTATTTTAGATCTATACAAGTTCCTATACATCATTTCCATTATGTCTTTGTTAGTTCTTAATTCTGTTTTTCATTCCTGTTAGGATTCCTCTGTTTTCTGAAAACGTGCTTAGTGTTTCGATTTATTGCAATTGATTTATTCACTAGAAATTTCTGAAATTCTGGATTTGTGTTCTTCAAAGTGTTATAAAAAAGTAGAAAAAAGAAGTACTTCAAAATTCAAAGTACAAAAAAAATGATAAATCAAAAACAAAAAGTGTGCAATTCTGCCGAAAAAAATACGGTAATCTGGTAGTGATTTTGAAAAATTTATCTCAATTAATTGGCTTACTGTTTTTGAGTAATTCCAGTTCCATTGTTGAGCTAAGATCTTGAACTTTTTGTGGTTAAAATTTCATAATCCAGTTCGCTTTATATCGTTCCAGTTAAATCAGTGAACATCAAGCTCAGTTTGCATAAAAAAAATATTTTACAGTAGCTTTGTTTTTTGTTTTCTTCATCTACTCTAGTGCTTTTCTTTAGGTATCTTTTGTGTGCCTTCTTTTTCATTGAGTACCTTATTTTCTTGCTTGTCTTTTATTCATTACTCTTTGAGAGAGTTTCCAGAAACCCAGATAAGTCAAGAGAGTTTCCAGAAACCCAGATAAATTAAGAGAGTTTCCAGAAAGCCAAGACCACAAGACCTGCACGCGCTAGGAGTGAAGAGATGACCATGCAACAACTCATGGGCATGATGCAAGGGCTGCAGGAAGCAATGGCAGCGTCGAAAGCATTGTAAGTAGCGATTAATTCGAACGGTTTAAAGCAGTTTCAGTTAAAACAGTTTTTCAAGGGGGTACTCTTTTTTCCCTAAGGAGGATTTTTAACGAGGCCACCATATAAAGAAGGTTTCGAAGTTTATCAAAGTTTCCAAGTTTATTAAGTTTGCATGCTCATCGTTTTTCAAGTTTTCGGAGAGAGACTTTATCGCCTTTGCGTAATTTAAAGCAATGGTGAATTCAGATCGCATGCATCCAGTACAAAGTTTTAAAGTATGAAGTTTTATGTCCTCATCGCCATCTGGCGATCGGAGGCACGAGTATAAAGTTTTTTAGTTCGAATTCGCCATCCGGCGAGAAAAGATTAAAAAGTCCCCCTCACCGTGAGCGAGTGTAGGCGAGAAGAGATTGAAAAGGACCTCCTAGCCGTGAGCGAGTGTAGGCGAGAAGAGATTAAAAAGTCCTCCTCGCCGTGAGCGAGTGTAGGCGAGAAGAGATTAAAAAGTCCTCCTCGCCGTGAGCGAGCGTTGGCGAGAAGAGATTGAAAGGACCTCCTCGCCGTGAGCGAGTGTAGGCGAGAAGAGATTAAAAAGTCCTCCTCGCCATGAGCGAGTGTAGGCGAGAAGAGATTAAAAGGTCCTCCTCGCCGTGAGCGAGTGTAGGCGAGAAAAGATTAAAAAAGTCCTCCTTGCCGTGAGCGAGCGTAGGCGAGAAGAGATTGAAAAGACCTCCTCGCCTTCAGCGAGTACAAGCAAGAACAAATTACAAGACCTCTTTGCGTAAGCAAATTGAGGCAAGTTTGAAAGCCCTCAGTGCCTCCAGGGGAGGAGGAGATGTAACCCCTGGGCAAGTTGAGGCATCAGGAAAAGCCCTTCTCACCCTCGAGTGAGTTCAGGCAAGATGAAACTGAAAAGTCAGGGGTGTTAATGATCTTAAGTATGGGAAAGGAAGGTTGATAGAAGACGCCTTTTCCCTTGAGTGAAACATCGATATTGACCTAGTAAGACCAGTTGAAAAAGAAGTTAAGGGATGGTTGGGGAAGGTTCGTAGAGGACACCTCACCATTTAAATCATTGTTCTAAGACTCAGGGAAGGTAGAGGGAGATCCAAAAGCCAACTCTCCTTCCAGTCAAGCAAAGATGTTTCAGTTAAAAGGAAAAAATGGCGTCGCCGAAAGCCTAGGGCTTTGAGATTGAAATAGAAAGAAGATTACACGGCGAGAACCAGGTCAGCAAAGTTTTAGGCGATAACCTAGAAATACACATGTCACTTGGCAGATCAGGCAAGCGAGATTTCAGATACTAAGAATGACCCACGCCTACTGCTCAGTAAGTGATTTCGTGTCAAATGTTATTGCTATAGACTAACCGTTTGTTCAAGTTAAGTTGATTTCCAGAGAATTAAGCGTCAGTTTGAGCTAAGTTAATTGGGTTGAGTGAAAACCAACCAAGTTATCAGGTGATCGCACAACATATAAGTTAAAGCCACGTAGGTCGCCGAAAATTCAACTTCTTAGTCTTTTCGCTGGACAAATCACAGCTTAAGACTGGGGGGCTTGTGTACCGATCAGGTCATCGGGTGTGATGACGTGGACAAGAGAAAACAGATATCAGTACAAGTTAAAATCCGGGAGCCTAGTCCTTGAGCAGGGGTTAAAGGATTCCTTCGGGACGCCCCCTCCTCAAGTATGAATAGCTAGCCCCGATACCAGATATCAGTACAAGTTAAAATCCGGGAGCCTAGTCCTTGAGCAGGGGTTAAAGGATTCCTTCGGGACGCCCCCTCCTCAAGTATGAACAGCTGGCCCCGGTACCAGATATCAGTACAAGTTAAAATCCGGGAGCCCAGTCCTTGATCAGTGGTTGAGAGATTCCTTCGGGACGCCCTCTCCTCAAGTATGAACAGTTGGCCCCGGTATCAGATGTTAAACATAAGTTAAAAACTCGGGCGCTTAGTCCTTGAGCAGGGGTTAAGGGATTCCTTCGGGACGCCCCTCCTCAAGTATGAATAGTTGGCCCCGGTATTGGACGATAGATATAAGCTAAAATCTGGGTGCCTAGTCCCTGAGCAGGGGTCGAAGGATCCCTTCGGGGCGCCCCCTCCTCAGGTAGGAACAGCTAGCCCTAGCGTCTGATGTTCAGAACATTTCGCCTTGGTGTTTTTAGACACCCTGAGGACGATACGGCGTTGCAGTAGCAGGCCTCCCCTCAGGCATGGGCACCAAGCGCAAAAAGATAAGGGCTAAGTTGTCCTGGTGTTTTAGACACTCCATGAACAATGCGGTACTATTGTTTAGACCTCCCCATGGGCGTGGGCACTAGAGTGCGACTTTTGTCCCAAAGTATTCTGGCTCCCTGAGGAAACCCAGAGCAGGTCCCTCCTTGAGTGTAGACACCCAGCACAGGTGAGATAAGCCCTCCTCGCCCTCGAGCGACGTTGAGGCACCAGAGACGAACAGGTATAGTCCTCCCTTGCCTTCGGGCAATGACAAGGCAAGCAACGCTTTCATGAGGAAGATTCCTCGCAGATACGAAGGCCAAGTAAGTTACTTGGTGGAAAGACCAAGGGAAGGGTACGCATCACGACTTAAACGGGAAGGGTAAGAGAGGAGATCACGTGCTACCCAAAGAGTTCAAGTCGAACACAATGACAAGGAGTATCGAAGGTAACGCACGAGATATAGCAAAGAAAGCAAAAGCAGACACAAGTATGCAAAGATAAAGCAAATAAACATTTAGGTAAGGATCAAGAGTTATAGTTATAGTTAAAGTCCATGACAGATGTAAATTAAGCAAAGGGCAATCACATCATATACACATCAAAATGCCACCTAAACGAAAGGGCGAGGCCTTAGTCTTTTTGCTGAAACAAGTTATTAGCTCAAGACTGGGGGGCTTGTGTACCGATCAGGTCATCGGGTGTGATGACGTGGACAAGAGAAAGGTGGGTGGTCAAGAAGTCAACATAGTCGCTGTTTATGGAAGTGGCATTCTGCGGTGTACATAGTCGTCGTTTATGGAAGTGGCGTTCTGCGGTGTACATAGTCTCCGTTTATGGAAGTGGCGTTCTACGGTGTACATAGTCGCCGTTTATGGAAGTGGCGTTCTGCGACATACATAATCGGTTGTCGCCGCTTTGTGTGTCACCGATGTGTTAGATAATGGAAGATCAGGTGGTCTGGCATCGCCCGAGAGAGGCATCGCCCAAGACAGGCATCGCCCAAGAGAGGCATCGCCCGAGAGAGGCATCGCCAAGCAAAGGCATCGCCAAGAGAAGACATAGCCAAGCGGAGATATCGATGGTGTTACCCCCCGATGCCCATGGGTAGGAAAGACCGTGGAGGGGGCGACACTGTGAAGAGGCCTTGGACCTTGATAGCTCAGAACAGTAACAAAGAAAGGTGGCTTCAAGGCCATAAGTTCTAGTACCAGTAGGGGTTAAACCTGACTCGTGAAGTATCCACGCCACTGCTGGGAGACCCTGGGACAGACACGACCCATGAGAGGGCCATGACCAGGGGAGAACCACGTGCATGATACGAGAGAAAGGTAGATACACCCCTAGGGCGAGTGACTAGCGATTGGGGCGCAGGAGTTGGCACCCAGAAAGTCACCCCACGCGCTAGAAGCACTTCGAGGAAAGAGGGCTCATACAGTGGAATAACCCTAAGTTGGGTTGCGGCGCTGTGGGACCCTTTGCGCAGAATAACGATCAAGTCAGAAGGGCACGTGACGATGCGCACGTGCTCATTAAAGGTTTCAGTGAAAGTTTGCCAAGGTACGCGTTAATTTAGTTAAGATTTGAACGTTTCAAGGAATATTTTTATACGCTTTCAATGCGCTTTAACGCACTTTAAACATGAGAGATGTATAAAAAGGGACCTTGGGGCATTTGAAGAGGGAGTTTTGACCTAATTCTCATAGTTACACAGAGCACAAACCCTAGTTGTTTTCGCTGCGGACCCACAGTGTGCACAAGGCAATTAGGGCAACACAGTTTTAGTCATTCATTTATTTCTGACCACCTTCAGAGCATTCGTTTACGGTGTTCCGATGCGGAGGTGCGTCACCTTTGATTTTTCTCGCTAGCTGACTTGATTGTCGGAGTGCAAACGGCCGCGAGGGCACCCCTTTGTTCACTTCTTTTCAGGTATTCACAGACGGAGTGGAACGAAGGTGCCATAGCTCGTGAGGACAAGCCACGTACGAAGACGACCCTGGTCAACCGACGGGAACAGTTTGTCATACATATAGTATTCCTTTTGTTATAGCCTTTTATTGCTTATACCTTTTCTTGCTTGTCTTTCATTATTCATTGGTTTTGTGGTGAAGTGCTTTGAAGATTGTGTGCTCTTGCTTTGACATATTTCATTTGAGGTTACTCAAGGCCTCAAGATCAGCTTGGTCAAGGGAGTATTCTTTCTTTGGAGTGATTTAAGTGGCACTTTACTTCGGTAGTTTGGTTCCAATTGCTTTTGGCTAACTTTGTTTTCTTAACTTTGTTTGCTGTTTTGTTGTTTGTTGTTTTCTTTTCCAAATGGCTGCATATTCCAGTGATGAGTGTTACAACCAGCATTCTCCTAGCAAAGCTTCTGTCCTTGGTGAATTAAAGGAGGCCAAGCGAGCCCTTACACAAAAAGATGAAGCTATTAGACGGTTGGAGGAAAGATTGCAAAGCCTTGAAATGAAGCAAGCTAGGTCCTCTCATTCTATTCATGGAGAGCATCATCATCATAGACCTTCATCAAGAGGCTTTTCCAATGATCATGGCCGTGAAGAAGAACATAGAAGAAGGAGGCCTCAACCCAACTTTCATGGATATAGACCACCTCATGCTCATGAAGATAAACGTGAAGATGGCTACTACCGTGATGCAAAGGCCAAGCTCCCTTCGGTCAAAATTCCTAGTTTCAATGGGGATAGTAATCCTAATGTGTATCTAGATTGGGAGGCTAAATGTGAACAGATTTTTGACCTCCATGAGATCCTAGATGAGCACAAATATAAGCTAGCCACCTTAGAATTTAGTGATTATGCCATGAAATGGTGGCATGGTGTTGTAAAGGACATTATCTATCACAAGGGTCCTCCCGTGGACTCTTGGAACTCTTTAAAGGATCAAATGCGCCGTAGGTTTGTGCCACCACACTTTAGGAAAGACCTCATGTTGAAACTCCAACGGTTTCAACAAGGCACGCTAAGTTGAGAGGCTTGAAGAGGAGGTTGGAGAAGGCAAAGGGATCTTGGGCGGAAGAGATTCCCCGTATAGTATGGGCATATCATACCACTGAGCAATCGGGAACCCATGAAACCCCGTTTAGCTTGGTGTATGGGTGCGATGCGATGATCCCAATCGAAATCCAGGAAAGCTCGCCGAGATTCCAGAACTTCTTGACGGAAGACTCTAACACAGAAAGGAGAATGAACCTGGATTTGATGGATGAGGTCAGGGAAGAAGCGAGGGTGAGGGCTGAAGCAGTAAAGAGAAGAGTTGAACGCAAGTACAACTCCATAATGAAACCAAGGCAATTCAGAGATGGTGACCTGGTGATGAGGAAGGCCCACCAGTACGAGATGTAGAACAAATTGTCGCCCAAGTGGACAGGACCATCTAGAATAACCGAAGCACTCGGGAACGGCGCCTACCGCCTGGAGACACTGGAAGGAGGGGCGATCCCTCGCACTTGGAACGCCACCCATCTCAAGTTTTATTACAGTTGAAAGCATTGTAAGTAACGAGTAACTTGTACAGTTTAAAGTAGTTTCAGTTAGAACGGTTTTTTCAAGGGGGCACTCTTTTTCCCTAAAGAGGGTTTTTTAACGAGGTCACCCAATAAAGAAGGTTTCTTTCTAAAGTTTCCAAGTTCATTAAGTTCACATGCTATTCGTTTTAAAGTTTTGGAAAGAGATTTCGTAGCCTTTGTGTAATTCAGATCGTACACATCCAGTACAAGTTTTAAAGAATAAAGTTTTAAGTCCTCGTCGCCGTATGGCGGTCTAAGGCACGAGTATAAAGTTCTAAGCCCTCATCGCCGACTAGCGATTGGAGGCACAAGTATAAAGTTTTTAGTTCTCATCACCGCCCGACGAGAAGAGAGTGCAAAGTCCTCAGTGCATCCAGGGGAGAGAGGAGATGTAACCCCTGGGCAAAGTAGAGGTACCAGAGAAAGACCTCCTCGCCTCGAGCGAGTTCAGGCAAGAACAGAGTGCAAAGTCCTCAGCGCACCCAGGGGAGAGAGGAGATGTAACTCCTGGGCAAAGTAGAGGCACCAGAGAAAGACCTTCTCGCCTCGAGCGAGTTCAGGCAAGAACAAAGTGCAAAGTCCTCAGTGCATCCAGGGGAGGGAGAATAGATGCAACCCCTGGGTAAAGGAGAGGCGCCAGAGAAAGTCCTCCTCGCCTTGAGCAAGTTCAGGCGCGAACAGTTCAGAAGTTCGAAGTTCAAGCAAAGGTATTTCGATTGAAAAGAAAACGGTGGCGCAGAAACGTGCAAAACACTTGGCGGTTCAGGCGAATGATATTTCAGATAACAAGATTGACCCTAGTCTACTGTCTCGTAAGTAATCTCACATTAAATGCTATGGCTACGAGCTAACGGTTGTTCAATTAAGTTGATTTTCACAAAATTAAGCACCGACTGGTGCTAAGTCCATCTCTTTAAGACAAAAAGATCAGATAACTATACAACAGATAAAGGCAAAGGCATGTGCATGTATCTGAGCAGTTCGGATGAGAAGAAAGTCATTGCAAACAAATTCATCGCACATAAATAGAAGTCAGTTATCAGAATGTTTCAAACAAAACAGCAAGTGGAAATGTTAATCTGAGGGTACAATTTTGCCATCTACCACTTCATGGCAAACCGAGAACTGAGAAAGGTCCAAGTCAGGGTAATCACAAGCAAACTGCTCCAAAGCCGCCCCAAACCCGAAAGCTAGAATGTTCGCAGCGCTGAGGTCGAGCTCTTCGATTTGTTTCTTCAGCTTTCGTTCTCCTCAAGCGCCTCGGCAAGCTTTGCTGCAGACTCATTCAACTCCCTGCCCTTCTCGCTCAGTTCCTTAGCTTTTTGATCCCTGTCGGCTTTAACTTTGCCCAGCAAGTCCTCCCTCTCGATTGACTTGGCCTCGAGCTTATCCACGTAGGCCTTGTTAACCTTGAGAGTTTCCTCCAGGTCAGCTATTTTCTCCCGCTGAGGCACGAGCCTGCTCTTGAGATCGACGACCTCTAAGAGTTTGTCATTGAGTTTTTTGCGCAGCTCAGTGCTATTTTTGCGTTCACTCTGCAGCTCCCCCCTCAGGGCATTCTCTAGCCGCGAAAACTCCAGTCCCTGCATAGTAATATCACACTTAAGTTTTTGGACTTGGGCCTTCGCAGCACCGGCTTCGAATTCATACTGGCTTAAGGAGTCCCTTAGAGCCTCGCCCATCATCTTGCGAAGACGTTTCTCTACGCACTCAGTAGTCATGGCGCTAAGGTGAGCAGCGTGGGCCTTCAAAACCTCCTCAACAGGAGCTGGAAAAACAGGGATTGGAGGAGGTGTTGAGGGTTGGTTCTCCCCACCACCCTCATGAGATTGGACGGCGAGGGAAGCATCAGGACATGGTGGTGGTACAGTTGACTCCACTGCAGGTTGGGGGGACAATTGAGCACCCACAACTTGCTCTTGAGCGCCCCCAGCAGCTGAGTTGTTCGATGGGAGAGCATCCCCTGCGCTCTCAAAAGGTGTGGAGGCGCTGGGGGGATTATCTACATAATTTGGGCCCATGACTTCAACCGCTGGTGGCTCAGTTGTGGTCACTCTATTCCTTTTGCAGACAAGCCCATCTTCAGTACTCTCGTCCTCCTCTTCATCCGACACCACTGTGGGAATCTTCCTCTTGGCCCTCTTTGGCGGCAGTTTTTTCCTCTCAGGGGCAGGAAGGGTAACGAGGGAAGGCGGGCCCACTGGAGGGAGCTCGCCCCGAGCAACAACGACCTCTGCAATAGAGTTCGGGATGGTTTGAGAGCCCGTTGCGAGTTTATGACGTTTGACTATGGAGCGCAGCCTGGCCATATGATCTTTCCCCAACATGGTATCTGCACAGAGAGATCAATGTTTGCAAACCACCCCAGTTCGGACAGTTAGTGACGCGAAGATCAAGCAGCCAAGAATAAATGCAGGACAGTGTAACGCAAATAAATCTGATAAAGAGCAAAGCAGACTTGGTGCAGGAAGGGAAATTAGGATAAAAAAAAGGAGGGCAGACCTATGTAAAAGTCTAGTTGACTCTCCTCAAATTCGAACTTGATGATTGAGGGGGAGGCCAGGGTAGTATTGGTAGAGGCAACTTCTACCCCATTTTCTTTGTCGAGCTCCCCCATTTTCTCTGGACTCCTGGCCTTCCGGAAATTGTCTTTGGAGTCTTGGTTTCCCATGTTAACCCAGTACAAGGGGAACCCATCAAGGAGGGTAGGATCCTGATCATTGCAGCAAACACGGACAAACTTGCTTTTCCAGTCCTTGTAAGATTGCTGGAAGATTGAAAGGATGGATCTCCCAGCAATCCCATTAAAACTCACCCACAGGCGATCCCCCGGGTTTTTGGCCTCAAACAGAAACAGGAACACATCTACGGAGGCTGGGTGGCCTAAGTGCGTGCAGATAATTTGGAATGCCCTAACAAACGCCCAGCCGTTGGGATGAAGCTGAGCAGGGGCAATATCAAGCTCGGTCAGGAGCTCCCTCTCAAAGCGAGTAAAAGGGAACCTGAGCTTAACCTTCTTAAATACGGTTGCATAGATGAAGCAGGAGGGGTGGCCGTTGTTGCCGTCATTATCAGTACAGACAGGTTCCCCAGGAAGACAAGGACGGATGGCCACTTTGTCATCATGCTCCTTATGAAAGGTAAGATGGGTCTTATCTCTGAAACGGAGAACATCGGCCTCAGTGTTGATCGAGGAAGTCTCATTCAGCAAGGTTGGAGGAGCCCATGGATAAAACAGTTTGTAGTCTGGAGCAGGGCGTGTGACGGCGCTGCTTTGTGGAGGGGTTGGTTGCAGTTGATCGAGTCGAGAGAGCGCAGGTCTCTGAGCCCGGTTTGAAGGGACGGTGGGGTCCCTAGGTAGGTTACGAGGTGTGGAGGGTTTTCCTGGTGGAGGTTGTTTGCGTGACTTTGGAGGAGGGTTTTGAGAGGGGGCAGGGAGTTTTGGTGTGGCCCCTGTACGAGCCATCAGGAAAACTGCAAAGAAGACGAAAAGAAGATGAAAGGGGGAAAAGCGGAGGGTTGATAAACAGAATGACTCAACTGAAAGACGGAAAAGGAAAACACCATCAACGAAGGGGGCTCACAGAAAGGAAAAGGAAAACCTAAAACGCAGAAAAAAGCAAAACAGAGAACAAGCAGCCCACAACGTATGCTCCAAGCAGTTAATGGATGATGTGAACCGATTGAAATGCGATAAGTACCAGCGGAAATGATAAAAAGCTTACCTTTTGATGATCGAAGAAGCGTGCAAAGCCACGTAGATCGCCGAAGTAGATCGAAGGAGCGTGCAAAGCCACGTAGATCTACGTGTCCACGTGTCAGTTAACGGGGGGGTTGGTGAAGTGTCAAATCAGCAACTGGCGTGGGCATTAGCGTGCAAAGCCACGTAGATCGCCGAAGTATTGATTTAATCTCCATGCTGGACAAATCACAGCCCACATACCGGTCGGGTCGTCAAGTGTGGCGACACGGACGAGAAGCGCACGTAATCACCATTTATGGAGGTGGCGTCCACCGACACACGCAAGCGGGTATCGCCAAGGCGTGTCGCCGCCAAGATAAGAAATCGGGTGATCTAACATTGCCGCGGAAAACAAATCGCCGTTTTCCTCAGAAAACCCAGAATTCAAACTATTAAAAGTTTGGGCGAGGAAGTTCGAACGGGTAAACACCCCTGGCAGGCACGAAGGCCAAGCAAGGCTATGAATGCAGAAGTAAGAGAGGGCACACCGCGACCCAAAAAGAAAGAGCAGAGTGCAAGGAAGGAGAACACGTGCTACCTAAAGAGTCAAGATCAAACACGATGGGGGGAAACATCAAAGGTAACGCGCTTAAAATGACGAGGAAAGCGAAGACCGACGCCAGCATTTAAAAATAAAATGGGCAGCACTTAAACATAAACCAAAGTGTAAAGCAAGAGTTACGGTTACAGCTAAAAGTCCATGATAACTGCAAGGGGCGATCATGTACACGCCCGATGCTCGTATGAAAAAAGAAATCAGGCCACCTTTCAGTGGCCTCCAGAGTCTAAGCGGGACGATGATGAAGCCCCATCTTCAGACCTCAACACCTGGGCTAGCAGCGACCTTTGTTGTCGGCTTATCTTCGAACCTGCACCAAAGAGAGAGGAGCATGGTGAAAAACGGGCACAAACTAAGGCACCACAAGATAAATCGTGCAAAGATCTCCCATACATATGTATTTCTCCAAGGCCTCAACATTGTACTCCAGACTTATCAAGGCGGCAGCGTCAAAACCTCCCGCGCCAGCCAAAATCCGACAAACTTCCTGGTCGTTCGAAGGCAACCTCTTGAGAGGTCTGGACTTCAGGGCTCTCGTCTCCTTCACCCAGTACAGTGGAAAGCCGTCAAGGGCGGAGGGCACGAGGTCGGAACAGCAAACCTTAAAGAACTTGCCCTTCCACCCTGTGAAGGAGTGCTGAAAGGGGTTTAGGAGAACCCTGCCGAGAACGTTGCTGAGGGTCATCCAAAGATTGTTCCTTTGCCTTTTCACCTCAAAGAACTGAAGAAAGATATCCACGGAAGGCGCGCGTCCCAGGAAACCAAATAGTATGTCGAAGGCTTTGACGAAAGCCCAGCTATTAGGGTACAGCTGGGCTGGGGCAGCATTGAGCTCCGTCAACAGTTCCCTCTCGAACCTGGAGAAAGGTAGGCGCACACCAACGCTCTTAAAGACCACCTGATAAAATTAGAAGAAGGGGACCCCATTGTTGGCCCATTCGTCCCCACACACCGGCTCTCCTAGGGTGCAAGGAAGCACGGCGATATCGTCATCGTGCCTCTTCGCGAAGGCACGATGGTCATAGGTGCTCGGGTCCCCCACGTGTTCCCTCCAGGCCCTGTTGGAGAGTAGACTTGAGCACTCGTCAAGGAGGTCGCGCGAAGCCCACGCGTAACGATCTTTGTGGTTGACTCTGGGGAAAGAAGGATTAGCAGACATTTTAGTACGTGCTATCTATGAAGAAGCTAAAGACCAAAGAAGAAGGGTTCAGCAGTAGAGTAGGAGGAAAGGGTTGGCAAAGAAAGAACGCTGCGGGAGTTCTTGAGAAGAAGATGAATAGTGCAAGAAAGATGCGAAAGAAGTAAAGTCAGTGAGTTAAGGTACGGGGTTCTCAAAGATTCAAGCCTTACAGTTGAAGCACTAAAGAACGTTAAAGCGAACGCCTCACGATTGGGCCACGTGTCACGAGATTAAGGTGCGAACTGAAGTGTCACCTTTCTCGCTCAGAGAATATCACATTGTCAGAGTCCTTGAGGGTACGCCGCACCGGCGGCGCAGAAAATGTCACGTCAACCGATCAGAACATTAACACGTCATCTAAACGCCGCGAGGGCAACAGGGGCGAGGCCTTAGTCTTTTCGCTGAAACAAGTGTCAACTCAAGACTGGGGGGCTTATGTACCGTCCCGTCCCCGGGCGTTGACCAGAAGTCAAGATTAAACACATGGTGGGATCCCTCAAGGGACCCAGGGAAGAAAAGTCAACAGGTCGAGGCATCACCCAAGAAGAGACATCGCCAAGAGAAAGACGTCGCCTAAGAGGGGCATTGCCCAAGCGAGGACATCGAGCCTCGACAGTTCAGAACAATAGCAAGAAGAAGAGAAAGGTGGCTTCAAGGCCATAGGTTCTAGTACCAGAAGGGGATAAACCTGACTCATGAAGTATCCACGCCACTGCTGGGAGACCCTGGGGTAGATACGACCCATGAGAGAGCCATGACCAGGGGAGAACCACGTGCATGATACGAGAGAAAGGTAGATACACCCCCAGGGCGAGTGACTAGTGATTAGGGCGCATGAGTCGGCACCCAAAAAGTCAACCCACGTGACAGAAGCGCTTCGCAGAGAAGAGGGCTCACACGATGGAAAAACCGTAAGCTGGGTGGCGGCGCTGTGGGACCCTCTGCACAGAATAACGATCAAGTTAGAGGGGCACGTGGCAATGCCCACGTGCTCATTAAATGTTTCAGGGTAAGTTTGCCAAGGTACGCTTTAAGTAAGTTAAGATTCGTATATTCCAAGGAATGTTTTTATACGCTTTCAATGCGCTTTAATGCGCCTTAATGATGAGAGATGTATAAAGAGGGACCTTGGGAGCACTTGAGAGGGATCCGAGTTTTGACCTAATTCTCGTAGTTACACAAAGCACAAACCCTAGTTGTTTTCACTACACACCCACTGTGAGCACAAGGCAATTAGGGCAACACAATTTTGGTCATTCAGTGTAGTTTTTGATGTTTCTCGCTAGCTAACTTGATCGTCGGAGTGCAAACGGCTGCGAGGGCGCCCCTTTGTTCACTTCTTTTCAAGTACTCACAGATAGAGCAAAACGAAGGTGCCCTAGTGATGGAAACCAAGTAGAGGATGCTCAAGCCCATGAAGCCCAAGCCCAACAAGGGGCCCAAGCCCAACGAATCACTAGGAGCATGGCAAGAGCTTTGGGACAAGAGTATCAAAAGATGGCTCTTCTTATTTCTTTTATAGAGTAGGGGTGCGGATGTAATAAATAGGTGTGAAAGTAGTAAGGGATGCTAGGGGGAGTGTAGATATGAGTTAGGAGGTGCCAAACTAGGAAGGAAAGTCACACTTCTTTCATGCACAAGTTGGCGCCGAATTTGAGTGTCATTAGGGGCACATTTGGCTTTGCATTTCAGCACCTTATAGGCTATAAATAAAGGTGCTGCCCTTGTACAAATCAGATTTGGAAATTAGAAGTAGAGAAACTATACTCAAGTTTAGAGAGAAATTGTGAGTCTTGTTGTCTTCTTCTTCCTTTGCCTTATCTTGTGTGCTAATGGTGAGCTTCAAGTGGCGGCAACCTTTCACTTATCTTGGAACAAGGCTCCAAGTGGCGTCAATGCATTTCCAAGTCTCAAATCCAGCAAGCTTCACTCCATAAGTGTTCTTTCTTTCATTCCTTTCAATTTCATTCGGTAGTTTCCAAATGTTTAGTGTTCTCCATTCGTTTTCACCGATTAAATTTGTGTTTCCTAGCTTAGCTTTCAAATTTTGTTCGGTACAGTAGTATTCTTTTCAATTTCTGTTCGGTTTCCATTTGTTGTTCTTCAATTCTTGTTGCTTGATTCCATTTTACAATATATGGACTTCCATATGAGCTTTGGTTTGGTGCAAAGTCTTGGTGAGTTCTTGAATTAGAACATTGATCCAATTCTAAGTAAAGTGCCAATTCATGACCAACTCAAGTTGCTCCTAAGAATTTCAATGAATCATGTATTCTTGTTATTGCATTCACATCACCTAGCCCGCGAGGACAAGCCACGTACGAAGATGATCTCGGTCAGCCGGCCGGAACAATAGTGGATGGGGTAGTTGTGCTAATGTGGCTAGTACAAGAGTAGTAGATAAACTTGGATTGCCTACTATCTCTCATACAAAGCCCTACAAATTGAAATGGCTTAGTGAAGTAGGCGAAATAGTTGTGAATAAACAAGTCCTCATCCATTTCTCAATTGGAAAATACAAAGATGAGGTATTATGTGATGTTGTGCCCATGGAAGCAACCCATGTTCTTTTGGTAAGGCCTTGGCAATATGATAGAAAAGTTTTTCATGATGGCTTTACCAAGAAACTTTCTTTTGATTTCCATGGTCACAAGGTTACTTTAAAATCTCTCTGTCCAAGGGAAGTCCATGAGGATCAAATTCTAATGAAGAAAAAGAGGGAGAGTGAAAAAGAAAAAAGTCCTAAGCCTACACTTCTTGTGTCTAGGCATGAGGTCCAAAGGGAAATAGTGGCTCACAATCCTATTCTCTTAGCTATCCCTAGACCTCTTAAGTTAGAATTGTTGGGTTTAATAGTGCCAAAGTTCAAGAGGGGGGGTGAATTGACCTTTTAAAACTTTCTCACAGAAACAGTGTTTAACACAGTTTTACAGAAAATAAATCGATTTATGTGAAAATGAACAGATTTATTTCAGCACTGTTTTTGTTTGAAAAGCTTTTAATACAGCAAGGTTAATCACAAGATTATGCAGATAGATTTTCCAGATGCACACACACAGATATCAGAATGAAAAACAGTGAAACACAAAACAGCAAACTTTAATTTCAAGCAAATGATTAAGGTTCAATTGATAGTATGCTAATTAATTGAGTGACCTTTGCAAACAACCTGTTCTAGTGGCTTTTAACAGATTATGAGTGTTCTTCTTGATGTCAAGCAATTTTCCAGAAATTAAGAACAATGAATCACAGAACAGCAAGCTTCAACTTTCAGCAATTGTTTAAGGTTCAATTAATTGCTTTAACAGTTTCTTGAGCAGCCTATTACAGTCAATGTGTTCCAATGGCTTTTAGCAGATTATATATGTTCTTATCAGATTCAAATAGCTTTTTCAGAAATCAAGAACAGTATGCACAGTGCCCAGAAAGAACAGATTTATTTTCAATTGAACAGATTTATTTCTTTGCTGTTTTACCAATTATGCAGAAACGAAATTGCAGAGAGTGAGAGAGAATGAACACAAGCAGTTATACTGGTTCACTCAACCTGAGCTACATCCAGTCTTCACCAACAACAGGTGGAAATCACTAAAACACAGTACAATCAAGTACACTTCCCACTGTTCTTGAAACCTACAAGAACTTAGGTACTCTTGCTGAAAAAACCTATTTCAGCACACACACACACACCCACTCTCCAAGAACACCTATCAAGAAGAGGGTTCAACCAAACTATTACAAGTAATAAGAAGTGAAACGACTACACCTGATTGAGGTAACAAAGATCAGCCTTAAACCAGTAGGCAAGATTGCTAGAACAGTAGCTCCACCTCGCACCAAGCTTTTGGAACCAAACCAAGAACAAGCACTTTGTGATTTTCGAAATCTTTGAAGAACAAATGCTAATCCTTTGTAAACCTTTGATTCTCTGCTGTAAAACTTGTTTTTGCAAATGTATGAACTGTTGAATTGATAATAAACTCAGAAAACAAGTTTGCATTTTATAGAGAACCAACTTATAACAGATATTTGAAAAACAGTTAAAGCTGTTATAAAATGAACAGATTGAAAATAAAATGAACAGATTTATTTTCAAAAAACAGTTAGAGAATCTGTTAAGTGAGGAGACTTAGTCCACCATTCTGGTGCAGAGATAAAACTGAAAACGTTTAAGCTTGTCATGGCACCAGAGAGAAAAAGAATCTATTCATTTACAGATGAACAGATTTATTTTTCAAAACGAAAACAGAGAAAGTTTAACTATTTAAAACTCAGTCGTTTTGAAAGGTAGAAGACTTAGTCAAAATACCTGATGCACAAAATCTAATTTTCACAAGACTTAGCCAAAGCATCAGTGTAAAAATGAATCTGTTTATTTAGAAAAGAACAGATTTATTTTTATGCAGTAAACGTGTTTTTTGTAAAACATGTGAAAAACAGTTTAAGAAAACTTATGCTGGTTCTTATCACATGGCCAGTGGTTATGAGGTGAGTTACTCAGCAAAAAGCCTACTCTTAGACAACCTCTAAGCACTAACTAAGACACACTTAAAGCAAAGCAAAATGTACATATAAGTCTTCATCAAACACTACATATGAGTCTTCATCAAACACAATCTTGAAGGGGCAGCAACCATCTTCAACAAGAACCACTTGTTGATAGTTATCATGCATTGGATAATTTGGTAAAGGAGTTTCAAGATGTGTTTCAAGATCCTCCAAAAGGCCTTCCACCTTTGAGAGGGATTGAGCACCAAATTGATTTGATTCCGGGATCTTCCTTACCAAATCGTCCGGCCTATAGAACCAATCCAAGTGAAAGCAAGGAAATTCGCCAACAAATAGAGGCTTTGATTGAAAAAGGTTGGGTCCAAGATAGCATGAGCCCTTGTGCTATACCTATTATCCTTGTCCCTAAGAAAGATGGCACATGGAGGATTTGTTCGGATTGTAGGGCTATCAATAACATTACAATTAAGTATAGGCATCCCATACCTAGGCTTGATGATTTGTTGGATGAATTGCATGGTTCAAAATTCTTTACAAAGATTGATCTTAAAAGCGGCTACAATCAAATCCGTATCAAACCGGGTGATGAATGGAAGACGGCTTTTAAGACCAACTTTGGCTTATATGAGTGGTTAGTTATGCCCTTTGGCTTAACTAATGCTCCAAGTACTTTCATGCGCCTCATGCATCATGTTTTGAGACCTTTCATTGGTAAGTTTGTAGTTGTTTATTTTGATGATATACTCATTTATAGCTTATCTTTGAAAGACCATAGGTTGCATGTTAGGCAAGTATTAGAAACCCTTAGGAAGGAACATTTGTATGCTAACCTTGCTAAATGTATGTTTGCACTTGATCATATAGAATTCCTAGGGTTTGTTGTGAGTAGCAAAAGGGTCCATGTGGATCAAGCTAAGGTGGTGGCCATTCAAAATTGGCCTACACCTAAATCCATGAATGAAGTCCGAAGTTTCCATGGACTTGCTTCTTTTTATAGAAGATTTGTACCTAACTTTGGTACAATAGCCGCGCCACTCAATGATATAGTAAAAAAGGATGTGGTTTTTCAATGGGGAGAAGCACAACAAAAAGCTTTTGATATTTTGAAGGGAAAATTGACTAATGCTCCCATCTTAGCCCTTCCTAATTTTGCTAAAACCTTTGAGATTGAGTGTGATGCTTCAAGTATAGGCATTGGGGCTGTTCTCCTTCAAAGAGGGCCACCCCATAGCTTATTTTAGTGAGAAATTGAAGGGAAGTCATCTCAACTATTCCACTTATGATAAAGAGTTATATGCACTTGTTAGGGCTTTGTTTACTTGGCAACATTATCTTTTTCCTAAAGAATTTGTGATTCATAGTGATCATGAATCTCTTAAATATTTGAAAAGCCAAAACAAACTTAACAAGAGGCATGCTAAGTGGATGGAATTCCTTGAGCAATTTCCTTATGTGATCAAACACAAGCAAGGCAAAATAAACATTGTGGCCGATGCACTTTCTAGAAGATATGCCTTGATTACTCTTTTGGGTTCTCAATATCTTGGTTTTTATCACATTAAGGATCTTTATCATGATGACCTTGATTTTTCTCTTATCTATAAAGAGTGTCTTAAAGGAGGACACAAAGATTTTTTTTATACAAGATGGCTTTCTTTTTAAAGGAAAACGTCTTTGTGTTCCCCAATGCTCAATTAGATTATCTCTTGTTAGAGAAGCACATGAGGGAGGATTAATGGGTCACTTTGGGGTTGCTAAAACTTTGGATGTGTTGCATGAACATTTCTATTGGCCTCATATGCATAAACATGTTCATAGTTTGTGTGAAAAATGCATAGCTTGCCGCAAGGCTAAATCTAGGATGCATCCCCATGGTCTATATACTCCTCTCCCTATCCCTTCAATGCCTTGGGTTGACATATCTATGGATTTCATCTTAGGATTACCCAAGACATCAAAGGGAAAGGATTCCATTTTTGTGGTAGTGGATCGTTTTTCAAAGATGGCTCACTTTATTCCTTGCCACAAAGTGGATGATGCATGTCATATTGCAAACCTCTTCTTTCAAGAAGTGGTTCTTTTGCATGGGATTCCTAGAACTATTGTGTCCGATAGAGATCCAAAGTTCTTGAGTCACTTTTGGAAGACCTTGTGGGGTAAGCTTGGTACTAAGCTTTTATTTTCTACCACTTGTCACCCACAAACCGATGGTCAAACTGAAGTGGTCAATAGAACTTCAGGACAACTATTGAGATGCTTCATTTCCGGGAATCCTAGAGTGTGGGAGAATTTACTACCCCATGTTGAGTTTGCATATAACCGTGTAGTAAATTCTACCACCTCACATTCTCCTTTTGAGGTTGTCTATGGGTTTAACCCCTTAACGCCTCTTGATCTTCTTCCTATTCCCATTCTTGGAGATGTCTTGTGCAAAGATGGGGATGAAAAGGCTTCTTTTGTGAAAACTTTGCATAAAGACATCAAGATGAGAATTGAGAAGAAGGTTGGCAAGTATGCTGAACTTGCCAATAAAAGGAGAAAAGCATTGTTGTTTGAGGAAGGTGATTGGGTTTGGCTTCATTTGAGGAAGGATCGCTTTCCTACTCAAAGGAAGTCCAAACTAATGCCTCGTGGTGATGGACCTTTCCAAGTCCTAAAGAGGATTGATCCTGCCTGTTGACCAGAACGCTGGAGCTTTGCCTCGTCAAACTTGGATCGACGTATGCGCCGCGTTTGCCTCCGTCCTTCGCCGCGATCCACCTCAAGAACCTGCAAAAGAACAGAACGGCGCCGCTGCGGCCGATCGCACTCCAACGCCCAAGTCAGTGACCGAACCACCAATTACTTCAAGAGTAAGACTCAAGAACTCTCAAGGAACCGTGAACCAGTTCTCTCTCAGTATACTCAAGAACTCGCAAGCGTAAAGAAGACAATCTGAACGTGCGTACCTCAGAAGTTCGTTGGGAAACTCTTATATACCTGGACACTTTCTCTCTCCTGGCAGTTACACACCTGGACACGTGGCTCGCATCCAGCTGTACACGTGCCATCATCTGGAGCCTCCTTGACTTGGGCGCTGCTTCTGACTCTCTTTTGGCTAAGTTACTTATGCGTGATACTACTCAGTGCATAGTTGCCTTGGAGCGCGATCTCTTCTGGATTGGCAAGTTCGGGTGCCTTCGTACACACCTTCCCTGTGGTCTCGCCGGCCGCCTTCATGATCTGCACCACCTGTTCCACCGTGTATGATCGAGCAAGCTGCCCCCCGACCTCACCCTCTGGCCAGCTGGGAAATGTCTATCTGCCTTCATCTCCGGCGATGTCCTTTCTTCGGCGATCTCTAATCACTTGGTCGCCTGGGTTTACATCTGGCGACTTCATCTTTAACCCGGTGACCGCCGGTTCTGGTGTGCTGGAGATCGGAGCACGCCAACTTAATAACTAGCGACTACACGAGCCCCCCGACTTCCTTCCCTTCTGCCAGCCAGGCGTCCCATCAACACGCCTATACAATAGCTTGATGCCACGTCATCACTTCCGACTATCGGGGCGGTACAAGGATTAATGACAATGCTTATGAGTTAGATATGCCTAATACATACCTTGGTAGTTATACATTTAATATTAGTCATCTAACTCCTTTTTCTGTAGGTCTCCAGAATTCGTGGTCGAATTCTCTCCAACTCGGGGAGTGTACCGCCCAGGTAGTCGGAGTTGATGACGTGGCAGTAAGCAATAGTATAGGCATGTTGAACGGGATACTTGGCTGGCAAAAGTGAAGGACGTCGGGGGGTTCGTGTGATCGCCAGTCATTAAGTTGGCGTGCCCCGATCTCTAGCATACCTAAACCGGCGGTCACCAGGTTTGTGTCGTAGTCGCCGGGTGTGAACCCAGGCGACAAGGCGATCGGAGATCGCCGAGAGGAGGACATCGCCAAAGGATCAGGAAAGCTTGTTCCAGGCTTTCAAAGCAAAGGATGAAATTGTCAGATGGTCATTCCCTAGCTGGCCAGAGGTTGAGGTCGGGGAACAGCTTACCCAAGCATGCATAGTGAGGTAAGAAAAGTAGAGTATAATGGTGGTCGGCGAGACCACAGGGAAGGTGTGTATGAAGACACCCGTACTCGCCACACATAAGAGATCGCGCTCCAAGGCAACTACACGCTGAGTTGCTTCCTGCATAAGTAACTTAGTCTAACAGCCTGAAGAGTAAGAGGTGACACTCAAGTCAAGAATGCTCCAGATGGTGACACGTGTACAGCTGGATGCGAGCCACGTGTCCAGATGTGTAACTGTTAGGAGAGAGAAAGCGCACAGGTATATAAGGGATCCTAACGAACTTCTGAGGTACGCGCGTTTTAGAATACTTCTTTTACGCTTGCAAGAACTTGAGTACGTTGAGAGAATATTGTACGGTTCCTGAAGTTCTTAGTTTTCTCTTAGTATTTTGGTGGTTTAGTCGCTGACTTGGGCTTCGGAGCGCGATAGGCCACAGCGGCGCCGTTCTGTCTTTTGCAGGTTGTTGAGGTGAATCAAGGCGAAGGACGGAAGCTAGCACGGTGCAAAGTCGATCCAGATTTGACGAGGCAAGGCTCTTGCGTTCTGGTCAACAGGCAGGATCATCAGGCGCCCACCGTGGGGCCGTGTAAAACCTGTCCCCATCCACAGCGTGAGTTCTTGGAGTTTCAGTAGTTTCTGTGCGGTTGTGTGCTGGTGCAACCATTTTCCACTGTTCGTTCAAGCTGTTGTTTGGTAAATTCGTGTTTTTCACCGTTCGTTTGAGTCTTGTTCGGTGAATTCGAGGTTTCTACCATTCGCTTGAGTTTTAATCGGCGGAGTGAGGTTTTCCACCGTTCGCTCAAGCTTTCGATCGGTTTTCTTGGAGTTTCTTGCCGTTCGCGCGGTTTTCAATCGGCCGTTCGGTGTGTTTCTGTTTGGTTGCGTTTGCGGAGGTTTTAGGGAGTCTGAGGATTTCTAACCGGTTGTCACCCGGTCGCTGAAGAGGTCGCGCCGTCGTCACCACCTCGCGTTTTCCCTATGCCATTTGCTCAGGCGATCACAGACACGCCTATCCCTGCGAGCGTGGTACCCATGAAGGCTACTTTCACCGGCGTGGAGGACCCTGAGGCACATCTCACCACGTTCCACACGCAGATGATGCTGTCAGGAGGCTCGGATGCTGTATATTGCAAAATGTTTGTGACCACGCTCCAGGGAACAACGCTGGAATGGTTTGTGAGCTTGCCTACAGGTTACATAACCAATTTCCAGCAGTTTTCGAAGATTTTCGTCGAGCGGTACATTGTGAACAAGGCGCCACCTAGGGTGTCTTACGACCTGTTCGACATAAGGCAATACCAGGGAGAGTCCCTCAGGGACTATCTGAATCGTTTTGGAGCACAGATGCTCCGCTCGCCTGCGAAAGACGAGGAGATGCTGGTATACGCC
This sequence comes from Phaseolus vulgaris, assembly GCF_051622355.1. Lineage (NCBI taxonomy): Eukaryota > Viridiplantae > Streptophyta > Magnoliopsida > Fabales > Fabaceae > Phaseolus > Phaseolus vulgaris. The sequence continues at coordinate 17,626,928 of NC_143507.1, forward strand.
TTCAAAAAGGGCATGCTGCCGGGACCTTTCTGTGAGGCGCTGATCAGGGCTCACCCCGCCACGTTTGCTGAGGTTAGGCGACTTGCGGTGGCCCACATCGTCGACGAAAGTGAGGTCGCCGAGAAGAGAGGAAGCGTGGCCCCTGCTAGGCCACGCGCCCAGACCAGGATCCAGCCACAGAGGGTGTTGGAGACAGCAGCGGCCAAGAGGGATCAAAGGACTCGCCATCCTTATGATCCAAGGAAAAACAAGGGCAGGGGCCCAGGGCACCCCAGGGAGTACAACCGCCCGCCAAAGCATTAGTTTGTCATGGGGTTGGCGGATCTGATCGCCATCCCCAACATAGCAGCCAGGCTCAAGGCACCTGAGAAAGTGGGCGACAAGGTGTTAGGACCAAAACCAGACGCCTGGTGCGAATTCCACCAGAGTTTTGGTCACACCGTCGATTCGTGTTTGGCACTGGGATACCAGCTCGACGACCTGGTCAAGAGCGGTTTCCTGAATGATTACCTGCTGGATAGGAGGACGGGGGGCGCGCCGAGCTCCCAACCGGTGGGTGGTGAGGCTCAGCAGCATGAGATGCCCACTCATGGAGAGATCCACACCATTGCAGGAGGTTTCTCGGGTGGCGTATGCACCGCATCACAGAGGAAGAAGTATGCAAGGTCTGTGATGACGGTGGACATGTTCGAGGACCACTCGCCAGATGTGGATATTACGTTCACAAGAGAAGATCTCAGGGACGTTGTGCCTCATGACAACGATCCCATAGTTATCTCGCTTGTCACAGCGGGGAGGAAGGTCCACAGGGTACTGGTGGACCAAGGAAGCTCGGCAGATGTGATGTTCTGGCCGACTTTCACACAGCTGCAACTACCCCTTGACTAGCTGAGGCCCTATGGAGGGTGCTTATATGGGTTCGCTGGCGATCAGGTGGAGGTTAGGGGGTACATCGAGTTAAGAACTACATTCACGGATGAGGCGGGCTCGAGGACGGAGAAAATCAAGTTCCTCGTCGTGAATGCTCCCTCAGCATATAACATTCTGTTGGGAAGACCAACACTCAACAAAATAGGAGTTGTGTCCTCGACCAGGCACATGAAGGTGAAGTTGCCGTCTATGGAGGGGGTGGTGATCACCATCAAATCTGACCAGAAGGAAGCGAAGAAGTGCTATGAGAATAGCCTGAAGAATAAGAGGTCAGTAAGTTACATCACGACCACCCCGCCTCCCGGTGTGAAGCCCAGGTCGACATTGGTGGAGGCGACCGCCGGTAGCGATGTCGTCATGGTAGATGCTGAAGCGAGGGAGGAGAACGCCGATCGGGAAGAAGAGGCGAGGAACCGCCCAGAGGAAGCGAGGGAACTGGGAATCGCCAGGGCGGTGATTGCCAGGGAAACCCGGCCCAAACTCGTCGAGGAGTGGCTCGAAAGGGAGATCGGGGGAAAGATCTTCAAGCTGGGAAGATCTTTGGAGGCTGAACTCCAAGACCAGATCGCCAAGGTGATAGAGCGACATCTGGATGCATTTGCAGGGTCTGCTTCAGACATGCCGGGAATTGACCCCGAATTTTTGTGCCATCGCCTAGCAATGGACAACCAGGTCAGACCAGTGCGGCAGAGAAGAAGGAAGTTTAACGAGGAGAGGAGGCAGGCGATCAGGGATGAAACGCAGAAGCTCCTCGCCGCAGGCCATATCAGGGAAGTTCAGTACCCTGAGTGGTTGGCCAATGTCGTGCTGGTGAAGAAAAGCAATGGGAAGTGGCGCATGTGCGTCGACTTCACTGACCTGAACAAGGCTTGCCCAAAGGACTCGTATCCTTTGCCAAGCATAGATGCCCTGGTCGACAGTGCTGCAGGGTGTAAGTTGTTGAGTTTCTTGGACGCCTTCTCGAGGTACAACCAGATAAAAATGCATCCTATGGATGAAGAGAAGACCGCCTTCATGACCGAGAGATCGTGCTACTACTACAAGGTGATGCCCTTTGGGCTGAAGAACGCGGGGGCCACGTACCAAAGATTGATGGATAGGGTACTTGCACCGATGCTGGGAAGGAATGTGCAAGCGTATGTGGATGATATGGTCGTGACCTCCCCGGAAACGAGCAAGCACGTTGCGGACCTGGAGGAGTTGTTCACCACAATCGCCAAGTTCAGGTTGAAGCTGAACCCCGAGAAGTGCATTTTTGGCGTGGAGGCAGGGAAGTTCTTGGGATTCCTCTTAACTGAAAGAGGAATAGAGGCAAATCCTGATAAGTGTGCTGCCATCTTGGCGATGAGGAGCCCGGCTACCATGAAGGAGGTGCAGCAGCTTACAGGTCGGATGGCCGCCCTGTCTCGTTTCGTGTCGGCTAGCGGAGAGAAAGGCCATCCGTACTTCCAGTGTTTAAGGCGAAACAATAAGTTTTCTTGGACGAAGGAGTGTGAAGAGGCCTTCGTCAAGCTTAAAGAGTACTTGGTGAGCCCGCCGGTTTTGTGCAAACCACTGGTGGGAACCCCTCTCAGGTTGTATTTTGCTGTGACTGAAAGGGCGGTGAGTGCGGTGCTCGCCCAAGACGAAGACCAGGCTCAGAAGCGTATTTATTTCGTCAGCAAGGTGTTGCAGGGCCCGGAGGTGAGGTATCAGGCCTTGGAAAAAGCTGCACTGGCTGTGGTATTTTCGGCGAGGAGGTTGCGCCACTATTTTCACAGTTTTACAATACTGGTGATGACCGACTTGCCCATCCAGAAGGTCCTGAAGAAGCCTGATGTAGTTGGAAGGATGGTGAAATGGGCGGTGGAGCTGTCGGAGTTCGACATCAAGTATGAGCCCCGAGGACCGATCAAGGGGCAAGTTTTCGCCGACTTCGTGGTCGAGCTCTCGTCAGAGGCAGCACGAGTTGAAGGGGATGGTTTTCGTTGGGTGCTCTCGGTGGACGGATCATCAAACCAGCAGGGTAGCGGTGCTGGAGTCATCCTGGAAGGGCCCAACGGCATGCTGATAGAACAGTACCTGAGGTTCGCCTTCAAAGCCAGCAACAATCAAGCAGAGTATAAGGCGTTGATCGCCGGAATCTTGCTGGCCAAGGAGATGGGAGCTAGGGTGCTGATGGCAAAGAGTGACTCGTTGTTGGTCACGGGACAAGTAACAGGCGAGTTCCAGGCCAAGGATCCACAAATGGCGGCTTACTTAGAATACGTGCAGGAATTGAAGGGTTCTTTTGTCTCGTTTGAAGTAGTGCATGTGCCCAGAGAGCAGAATGCCCGAGCAGACTAGCTAGCTAAGCTCGCCAGTTCGGGCAAGGGGGGTAGGCAGAGGACGGTGATCCAAGAAACCCTGAAGACGCCTAGGGCATTTGTGGCAGATCACTTAGTTCTTCAAATAGGCAAGTCAACAGAGAAAACGGCGAGGTGTCATAGGTCTTTGACTCAGGAGACCTTGAGATCGCCAAGAATAAGAGCATGTCGGGGGGAGAGGGTGAACATGACGCAGGTCTGTGCCACGCTTGAGCCAGACACATGGATAACCCAATACCAGCGCTGCCTGGCAGATGGCCTTCTCCCGCTGGATACGATGGAGGCTAGGAAGATAAAGAAGAACTCCAGCAAGTTCACAATGATTGATGGCGAGTTGTATAGGTTTGGGTTCACACACCCACTCCTGGAATGTGTGCACTGAGAGAAATGTACAAGAATCATGGCCGAGCTCCATGAAGGGATATGTGGAAGCCACGTCGGGGGTCGAGCTCTGGCCGCAAGAACCCTCCGTGTAGGTTACTACTGGCCAACAATGAGGGAGGACTGCAAGAAGTATGCACAGTGTTGCAAGCAATGTCAGCAGCACGCCGATTGGCACAGGGCGCCTCCAGAAGAGTTAAAGTCGATTTACAGCCCTTGGGCGTTCCATACGTGGGGAATTGATATCCTGGGACCTTTCCCATTGGCGATCAGACAGATGAAATACTTGGTGGTAGCAATTGAGTATTTCACCAAGTGGATCGAAGCAGAACCAGTAGCCCAGATCACCGCACACAAGATCAAGAGCTTTGTATGGAAGAACATCGTGTGCCGGTTTGGTGTGCCTAAGCGCCTGGTGTCCGACAACGGGACTCAGTTCGCAAGTCATCTGCTGAAGAAGCTGTGCGAAGAGGTGGGAATTCAGCAGGTGTTTGCATCCGTCGAGCACCCTCAGACAAACGGCCAAGTAGAGTTCGCCAATCGAGTGTTGCTAAGAGGCTTGAAGAGAACGCTGGAGAAAGCCAAGGGATCGTGGGCTGAGGAGGTACCCCGTATAGTCTGGGCGTACCACACCACCGAACAGTCAGGAACCCATGAGACCCCGTTCAGCCTGGTCTATGGATGCGACGCAATGATCCCAGTGGAAATCCAGGAGAGCTTGCCGAGATTCCAGCACTTTGTAGCTGAACACTCGAATGAAGAAAGAAGGTTGAATCTGGATTTGCTGGATGAGGTCAGGGAGGAGGCGAGAGTAAAAGCTGAGGCGGTGAAAAGGAGGATCGAACGAAGGTACAACTCGAAGGTGATGCCAAGGCAGTTTAAAGAGGGCGACCTGGTGATGAGGAAGGCCCACCAATGCGAGATGGAAAACAAGTTGTCGCCTAAGTGGACAGGACTGTTCAGAATAACTGAGGCGCTCGGGAACGGCGCCTACCGCCTAGAGACATTGGAAGGAGGGGCGATTCCTCGCACTTGGAACGCCACACACCTCAAGTTATATCACAGTTAAAGCTTTGTAAGTAGAAACGAACATGAAAAGGTTTACAAGCTTTCTGTTAAAACAGTTTGAAGGGGGCGCTCTTTTTTCCCTGAGGAGGGTTTTTAATGAGGCCACCCAATAAAAGAAGAGTTTTCAAGCTTAAAGCTTTTTGAGTTTGCATGCATGTTTGTGTTGAAAGTTTGTAGAAAAAGCGCATGCTCTCAGTTAAAGTTTTAAAGTCCCCATCGCTTTTCGGCGATCGGCGGCACAGCTAAAGTTTTAAAGTCCCCATCGCTTTTCGGCGATCGGCGGCACAGCTAAAGTTTTAAAGTCCTCATCGTCTTTCGGCGATCGGAGGCACCAGCGACGATTAAAAGACCTCAACGCCCTCGCGCGTCCTGAGGCGAGAAAGATATTAAAGTCCTCCTCGACTTTGTACGAGTGCAGGCGAGAACAAGTTAAAAGTCCTCAGTGCATCCAGGGAAGAGGAGATGTAATCCCTGGGCAAAGTAGAGGCACCAGATAAAGACCTTCTCGCCGTCGAGCGAGTTCAGGGAAGATAAAGACCTTCTCGCCGTCGAGCGAGTTCGGGCAAGATAAAGACCTTCTCACCGTCGAGCGATTTCAGGCAAGATAAAGACCTTCTCGCCGTCGAGCGAGTTCAGGCAAGATAAAGACCTTCTCGCCGTCGAGCGAGTTCAGGCAAGATAAAATCCTTCTCGTCTCGAACGAGTTCAGGTATGGTGTAAAGGGTGGAAGAAGTTTAAAGGATGGCTAAGGTAGGTTCAAAGAGAACGCCTAGCCATCCGGCTTATTTTTCTGAAACACAGGGAGGTAGAGAAGGATCCGAAAGGCGCCTCGACCCCCAGATGAGGGAACAATAGCCAAGTTATGGAGGCAAAAGGAAGCTTACATCGCCAGGACCCTATGGCGATCAGAAGAAGTCCAGGCGATGGCAAGAGTAAGGGCCCATTTCGATGGAGCAGATCAGGTGAACTATATCTTAAACTATCAGTTGGTTTGAAACTTGCTGTTTAGTAAGTAGTTTCACACTGAAGTTCGTTGCCTTAAGTTCACAAGTTATTAAAATTCCATCGTTTGAGAGTTGATAGTTTGGTCGAGTTTGAAGCATTAAGTAAACGATTGGGCTCGCAGAATCGCTAAGTTAATTTGTTTAAAGCGGTTTCTATAAGGAAAAGCAAAGTAAACAGAGAGACCAGGTACGAAAGCGGAGGAAGTTGTGATAGAAGCGATATCAGTTCAAATACAAAGGAAAGAAAATTACATGTAAAAGATTGTGCAAAAAGAAACAAGCGCTAATTCTCAGGAGATAAGCGATGGAGGGAGACGGTTAATCTTCAGAAGGCACGATCTTCCCATCCACCACTTCATTGCATATCGACACCATGGAGAGGTCGAGCTCAGGGTACTGACAAGCGACTTGCTCCAGGGCGGCGTTGAATCCGGCGGCAAGGACTTGGGCGGAGCTTAATTGGAGCTCTTCGGTTTGTTGTTTGAGCCCCTCGGTTTGCTGTTTCAGCTCGTCAGCTCGTTTCTTCAGCTCTTCTTTTTCCTCATGAGCCTGAGCGAGGTCTTCAGCAACCTTCCTGTCTTCGTCCCGCGCCTGGGCCAGCTCTGCAGCGATTTTCTTGCTTTCCTCTCCAGCCCTGGCGAGCTCGTCCACGGCGTCGTCCCTCTCCTTCTCGACCTTTCCAAGGAGAACCTCCCGATCAGCCGACCTCTTTTCAAGGTTCTCTACCTTGGCTGCATCCGCTTTCATCGATGCCTCCAAGTTGGCCACCTTAAGCCTGTAGGGAACCAGCTTGCTCTCCAGCTCGATTTTCTCTCGAGTTAGGAGGTGCAGCTTCTGGTGCAGGTCGGAGGCCTCCTTGCGCGCAACACTGAGCTCGGCACTCATGGCATCCTCCACCCTTGAGTGATTGATCTCTGCCATCATCAGGTTGCAAGACAACTTTTCCGCCTCGATCCTTATCAGGCGATTCTCCTCCTGGAGTGTTGAGATCTCGTCCTGAAGCTTTCTGTTGGAGCTCTTCACAGCCTTTGTTATGATTGAGGGGAGGTCCTCTGCCATCATCTTTAGCTTAGCCTTGAAGGGCCCCCAGACTTCTTTGACCAAGGGGGCAGGGCTTACAGCTGGTGGTGGTGGAGGTGCTGAAGGAGCCTGGTGCTGACTTTCACCACCACCCTCTTGAGTTGGTTGAGCAAGGGGGGCTTCCTGGCGTGGTGGTGAAGTGGGGAACTCAGTTATGAGTATCGACGAGTTGTGGGCACCTTCATCCCCACCTGGTGCGGCTTCAGCAATTGAGGCAGTTGAAGGAGGACCCTCTCCAGCAGATACGAACGGCGTGGAGGCGCTAGGGGGGTTCTCCATGAAGTTGGGCTCGCTGCCTTCAACCACAGGAAGCGCGACCGACAAGGGTGTTGCTTGGACCGGCAGTGTTGGAGCTGGGGGAGAGGGCAGTGTTGGAGCTGGGGGAGAGGGCGGTGTTTGTGTTGGGAGAGCGGGTGGTGAAGAAGGTGCCACCCTTTTCCTTTTGGTGACAAGGTCGTCCTCAGTCGCCTCATCATCCTTATCCTCATCTTCTTGAACCACTTGAGGGGTTTTCCTCTTTGGTTTCCTCAAGATGAGCTTTTTTCATTGAGGGGCGGGCAGTGTCTCTGGAGGAGCTGGGCCTTGAGGAGGCGATCTGCCCTGGGCAGCGGCGATCTCCACCACCGAGTTGGGCACGGTTTGGGAACCCGTCGCCAACTTATAAGTTCGGGCGAGCGCCCTCAGTTCAGCTAATTTACCTTTGCCCAACATGAAGTCTGCACAGGGTAAAAGTAGACAAATAAGCAGAAGCAAAGGCAAGATATACGAGTATATGTGCAAATGATGCAAACAGGTAGCACATGAACTTAAAGCCAAGACCAGTACGCAACAAGCAGGACGCCCAATGGCGGATAACAGAGACGTAAAATCAGTCCCAACGTAGAACAAAACCTAAGTAGTGAGGTAAAAGCTAACCTATATGGGCTTCAAGTTGGCCTTCGAGGTACTCGAAGGAGATTATTGAGGAAGTGGGAAACGTAATGCTGGCGGCTGCTACTCTCTTCCAGAAGAGGTATAGATCTCTGTCTAGCTCGCCCATGGAGTCAGGACTTCTGGGCCTCCTAAAGCTCTCTTTGGCGTCTTTGCTCCCCTTGTGTACCCAGTACAAGGGGAAGCCATCGAGCAGGGAAGGATCTTGGTCGTTGGCGCACACCTTCACGAATTTTCCTTTCCAATCTTTGTAAGATTGCTGGATGATGGAGAGGATTGACCTCCCAGCAATACCGTTCAGGCTAATCCAGAGGTGGTCTCCTGGATTCTTAGCCTCGAAAAGGAAGAGGAAAACGTCGACTGAGGCTAGCAATCTCAGGTGTGCGCACATGATCTGAAACGCCCTTACGAACGCCCAGCTATTGGGATGAAGCTGGGCGGGGGCGATGTCGAGCTCAGTTAATAATTCCCTCTCAAAGCGAGTGAAGGGAAGTCGGAGCTTCACCTTCTTGAAGAATGTCGCGTAGAAGAAGCAGAACAACTCGCCGTTGTTTTCTTTATCGTCAGCACAGATTGGTTCATCCGGGCGGCAGGGCAGCACGACCATTTTGCTGTCGTGCTCCTTATGGAATGAAAGCTCAGATTGGTCCCCTTTCCTTAGTCGGTGCACGCCTAACTCTGTGTTTATGGAAGAGGTTTCTTTCAACAGAGCTGAGGTGGCCCACGGGTAAAGCTTCTTGTAGTCTTGTGTGGCAACAGAGGCTCCTCCGGCGACTGGTGGAGTTGCCTGAGCGAGATTGCAGTGAGAGGTTGCAGGCCTCTCAGCCTGGGTAGAAGGAGCACCAGATGCTCGTGGTAAGTTATGCGCTTGGGGTGGAGGGTTTCGAGATGAAGGAGGAGGGTTCACGGTGGTTTTCGTACGAGCCATCGCGGGAACTGCAAAGGAAAAAGGAAAAAGGATGAACAAAGGTTACAAAGAACGACTCGATTGTGGACGAAGAATGGAGAACGAACGGGAGTTCGTTGTGACGAATGTAATGGAAGACGAAGCCCTAACTTACGAGAAGGAAGAAGAAGAGGAAACAACCCACAGCGTATGCACCAGACAGATAATGGATGATGCGAATCGGTTAAAATGCAGCAAATATCAACAGAGGAAGTAAAAGAGGTACCTTTCGATGATCAGATGAGCGTTGAAGGGAGTTGGAGATTGAGAGAGTTGAGGAGCGTCGTGGGTTTGCAGAGAAAACTCAAAGCGTTTTGAGAATGCAGAGAGATGATGAAACAGTGGAAATGAAGGGGTTTAAGGGTTTTTCAAACGTTTTTGGAAGCGCAAACGACAGCTTAAGATGACCTTTGATGAAGCCACGTGTCGAACGATTGGAAATAGGGGTTTGGTGGAGCGTCAGAAAAGTAGAGGGTACGAACGACTGGAATTCCGTGCCAGCGCCACGTAGATCGGCAGTGACGTGACCTCTTAGTCTTTTCGCTGGACAAGTCTTCGCTTAAGACTAGGGGGCTTGTGTACCGCCCAGGTAGTCGGAGTTGATGACGTGGCAGCAAGCAATAGTATAGGCGTGTTGAACGGGATACCTGGCTGGCAGAAGTGAAGGACGTCGGGGGGTTCGTGTGATCGCCAGTTGTACCGCCCTGGTGGTCGGGAGTGATGACGTGGCACCCTGCTTCAGTATAGGCGTGTTGGCAAGGCGCCAGGTTGGCAAGGGGGAAGGAAGTCGGGGGGCTCGTGTAGTCGCCAGTTGTTATATTGGCATGTTCCGATTTCCAGCTTACCAGAATCGGCGATCACCATGTTAAAGATGAAGTCGCAGTTGGAGATCGCCGGAGAAAGCACATCGTCGAAGATGAAGGAGAAGCAGATTATGAAGGCGGCCGGCGAGACCACAGGGAAGGTGTATGAGGACACCCTAACTCGCCAGTTCCAGTAGAGATCGCACTCCCAAGTTAGCTATGCACTGGGCAGTACCATGCATAAGTAACTTAGCCAAAATGAGAGTAGAAGCAGCGCCAAGTCAAGGAGGCTCCAGATGATGGCACGTGTACGACTGGATGCGAGCCACGTGTCCAGGTCTGTAACTGCCAGGAGAGAGAAAACAACCAGGTATATAAGAGTTCTCAACAAACTTTCTGAGGTACGCACGTTCAGTTCATACTCTTTACGCTTGCGAGTTCTAGAGCTGACTGTGAGAGAGGATTTGCACGATTCTTGTTCTCTTAGTATTTGGTGATACCGTCACTGACTTGAGCGTTGGAGTGCGATCGGCCGCAGCGGCGTCACTCTGTTTCTTTGCAGGTTCTTGAGGTAGATCCCGAAGAGGAGCGGAGGTGAGAAACGGTGCGCACGTCGATCCTTTGATGAGGCAGTTTCCAGCGTTCCGGTCAACAGGCAGGATCATCAGGCGCCCACCGTGGGACCGTGTAAAACTTGCTCCCATCCACAGCGTGAGTTCTTGGAAGTTTTCGAAGTTTTCTGCGTGGTTGTGTGCTGGTGCAACCATCGTTCGCTGTTTGTTTGAGTTTCGATCGGTGAATTTGCGTTTTGTACCGTTCGTTTGGCTTTTCGATCGGTGGAGTGAGGTTTCCTGCTGTTTACACGTAATTCGTTTGGTGGAAGTTCGAGTTCTTTCGCTCGTTTGGTTGTCCGCGGGGAAGCGGTGGTTTCTGGTGAAGTTGTGGTTTTCTGTGAAGGTTTACGGTGTTCTTGAGTTTTCTTGCGCTGTTTTCTCCGATTGATCGCTGATTTGATCGTGTTTGAAGTGTTGTCCGCTGCATCCTATGATTCGCTGAAGTTCATGAGAAAAATGAGAAGCAATCGTTCAAGCCCCGTGGCGCCTGTCGCTGCTGAAGGCGACGCCGCCATGACCATGGCGCAGATGGCAGAGATGATGCGCTCGTTGCAGGCAACTGTGGAAGCCTCACGCGTAGAGCAGGCGAGAATACATGAGGACCTGGTCGCCTCTCGCGCCAGGAACGAGGAGCTTAGCAAGGTGACTGAGGAGCTGCGTCAAGCTCTTCGGGAGCAGCAAGGACGTTCTTCTGCTGAAGAGGTGGCACCGTCGACGCCACCTCGTGTTTTCCCAATGCCTTTTGTTCAGGCGATTACTGACACGCCTATTCCCACGAGCGTGGTTCCGGTTAAGGCTGTCTTTACCGGCGTGGAGGATCCAGAGGCTCATCTGACCACGTTCCATACGCAGATGATGCTGTCGGGAGGGTCAGACGCCGTCTACTGCAAGATGTTCGTGAGTACGCTCCAGGGAACGGCGATGGAGTGGTTTGTGAGCCTGCCTAACGGCCACATAACCAATTTTCAACAGTTCTCGAAGATTTTTATCGAGCAGTACATCGTGAACAAGGCACCGCCCAGGGTGTCTTATGATCTGTTTGATATAAGGCAGTACCATGGGGAGTCCCTCAGAGATTACCTGAATCGCTTTGGAGCGCAGATGGTCAGATCGCCGACCAAGGATGAAGAAATGCTGGTCTATGCCTTCAAGAAGGGCGTGCAGCCAGGACCATTCTGCGAGGCCTTGATCAGGGCTCACCCAGCGACGTTTGCTGAAGTCAGGCGACTTGCAGTGGCTCACATCGCCGACGAGAGTGAAGTCGCCGAGAAGAGAGGCAGCGTGGCTCCCGCCAGGCCACGCGCCCAGACCAGGATCCAGCCGCAGAGGGTGCTGGAAACAGCGGCGGCGGCCAGGAAGGACCAGAGGACTCGCCATCCTTACGACAGGAGGAACAAGGGAAGGAGCCAGGGGCGCCAGCAACCAGCACGCCGGGAATACAATCGCCCGCCTAAGCACAAGTTTGTCATGGGGCTAGCGGACCTGATTGCCATTCCTAACATATCTGCTAGGTTGAAAGCGCCTGAGAAGGTGGGCGACAAGGTGCTGGGGTCAAAGCCGGATGCCTGGTGTGAGTTCAACCAATGTTTTGGCCACACTTTGGACTCGTGTTTGTCCTTGGGATATCAGCTCGACGATCTGGTTAAGAGCGGGTTCCTAAATGACTATCTGCTGGACAGGAGGACGGGGGAAGCGTCGAGTTCCCAGCCAACAGGTGGAGAAGCCCAGCAACACGAGATGCCTATCCACGGGGAGATCCACACCATTGCAGGGGGCTTCTCAGGTGGTGGATGCACCGCATCGCAGAGGAAGAAGTATGCGCGATCGGTGATGACAGTGGATATGTTTGAAGATCACTCGCCGGAAGTGGACATTACGTTCACCAAGCAGGATCTTCGGGACGTTGTGCCTCATGACAACGATCCCATAGTTATTTCGTTGGTTACAGCGGGAAGGAAGGTCCACAGAGTTCTGGTGGACCAAGGAAGCTCGGCAGACGTGATGTTCTGGCTGACTTTCACGCAGCTGGAGTTGCCCCTTGACCAGCTAAGGCCCTATGGAGGGTGCCTATATGGGTTCGCTGGTGACCAGGTGGAGGTCAGGGGGTACATTGAGCTGAGAACCACGTTTACAGATGAGGCTGGGTCGAGGACGGAGAAAATCAAGTACCTCATCGTGAACGCCCCTTCAGCATACAACATCCTGTTAGGAAGGCCCACGCTTAACAGGATAGGCGCCATTCCGTCGACTCGGCACATGAAGGTAAAGTTGCCGTCCATGGAAGGGGTGGTGATCACGATCAAGTCTGATCAGAAAGAAGCGAAAATGTGCTATGAGAATAGCATGAAAAACAAAAGATCAGTGAGTTATGTAACAACCACCCCACCTCCCGGTGTGAAGCCCAGATCGACGGTGACAGAGGAGGCCGCCGGAAGAGATGTGGAGATGGTAGACGCTGAGCTAGGGGAGAGGAATGCTGGCCTGGAGGAGGAAGAGGCGCGGAATCGCCCTGAGGAAGCAAGGGAGCAGGGAATCGCCAGGGCGGTGATCGCCAGAGAATCCAGGCCTAAACCTGTCGAGCAGTGGCTCGAAAAGGAGATCGGAGGCAAAATCTTCAAGCTGGGAAGATCTCTGGAGGTCGAGCTCCAGGACCAGATCGCCAAGGTGATTGAGCGGCATCTGGACGCGTTCGCATGGTCCGCTTCGGACATGCCCGGGATTGATCCCGACTTCTTGTGCCATCACCTGGCGATGGACAATTTGGTGAGACCGGTGCGACAAAGGAGAAGAAAGTTCAACGAGGAGAGGAGGCAGGCGATCAGGGACGAAACACAGAAAACTCCTCGCTGCAGGCCACATCAGGGAAGTCCAGTACCCTGAATGGTTGGCAAATGTCGTGCTGGTGAAAAAGAGTAACGGGAAATGGCGCATGTGCGTCGATTTCACCGACCTGAACAAAGCTTGCCCAAAGGATTCGTATCCTTTACCAAGCATTGATGCCCTGGTTGATAGTGCTGCAGGGTGTAAGTTGCTGAGTTTCCTGGATGCCTTCTCAGGATATAATCAGATTAAGATGCATCCCATGGATGAAGAGAAGACAGCCTTCATGACGGAGAGATCGTGCTACTGCTATAAGGTGATGCCGTTTGGGCTGAAGAACGCGGGGGCCACGTACCAGAGGCTGATGGATCGAGTACTTGCACCAATGCTGGGAAGGAACGTGCAAGCTTACGTCGATGACATGGTCGTGACCTCGCAGGAAAAGAGCAAGCACGTTGCAGACTTGGAAGAATTGTTCACGACGATCGCCAAGTTCAAGTTAAAGCTCAATCCGGAGAAATGCATTTTCGGCGTGGAGGCTGGAAAGTTTTTGGGTTTCCTCTTGACTGAAAGAGGAATAGAAGCCAACCCAGACAAGTGTGCCGCCATCTTGGCGATGAGGAGCCCAGCCACGGTGAAAGAAGTCCAGCAGCTAACAGGTCGGATGGCAGCCCTATCTCGCTTCGTGTCAGCTAGCGGAGAAAAGGGCATCCCTATTTTCAATGTTTGCGGCGCAATAATAAATTTGTTTGGACGAAAGAGTGCGAGGAAGCTTTCGTCAAATTGAAGGAGTATCTGGCGAGCCCGCCGTTTCTGTGCAAACCGCTGATGGGAATCCCTCTCAGGTTGTACTTTGCTGTAACTGAGAGGGCGGTAAGTGCGATGCTCGCCCAGGATCAAGATCAGGCTCAAAAGCCTATCTATTTTGTGAGCAAGGTGTTGCAGGGCCCCGAAACGAGATATCAGGCCCTGGAGAAGGCTGCGCTGGCTGTGGTGTTTTCGGCGAGGAGGTTGCGCCACTACTTCCATAGCTTCACAATACTGGTGATGACTGACCTGCCCATCCAGAAGGTCTTGAAGAAACCTGACGTTGCGGGAAGGATGGTGAAGTGGGTTGTAGAGTTGTCAGAGTTTGATATTAAATATGAGCCCCGAGGCCCGATCAAGGGGCAAATCTTTGCAGATTTCGTGGTTGAGCTCTCATAAGAGGCGACGCGAGTTGAAGGAGACGATTTCCGTTGGGTACTCTCGGTGGATGGGTCGTCGAACCAGCAGGGTAGCGGTGCTGGAGTCATTTTGGAAGGACCCAACGGCGTGCTGATCGAACAATCTCTGAGGTTCGCCTTCAAAGCCAGCAACAATCAAGCAGAGTATGAGGCGCTGATCGCCGGGATTCTGCTGGCCAAGGAGATGGGAGCTAGGGTGCTGATGGCTAAGAGTGACTCGCTGCTAGTCACGGGGCAAGTAACAGGCGAGTTCCAGGCTAAAGATCCAAAAATGGCGGCTTACTTGGCGTATGTGCAGGAATTGAAGAGTTCCTTTGCCTCCTTTGAAGTAGTACATGTGCCCAGAGAGCAGAATGCCCGAGCTGACTTGCTTGCTAAGCTCGCCAGCTCAGGCAAGGGGGTAGGCAGAGGACGGTGATTCAAGAAACTCTGAAGACGCCAAGGGCATTTGTAGCAGATCACCTGGTCCTTCAGATAAGCAAGTCGACGGAGAAAGCAGCGAGAAGCCATAAGTCCTTGACGCAAGAAACTCTTAGATCGCCGAGAATTAGAGCGTGTCGAGGAGAGAAGGTGAATGTGATGCAGGTCTGCGCCGCCCATGAGCCAGACACTTGGATAACACAATACAAGCGGTGCCTGGCAGATGGCCTCCTCCCACTGGATCCGACAGAAGCTAGGAAGGTAAAGAAAAATTCCAGCAAGTACACATTGATTGATGGCGATCTGTACAGGTTTGGGTTCACTCACCCACTCTTGGAATGCGTACACGGCGAAAAGTGCACGAGAATCATGGCAGAGCTCCACGAAGGTATATGCGGAAGCCACGTCGGGGGTCGAGCTCTGGCCGCGAGAACTCTCTGTGCAGGCTACTACTGGCCATCTATGAGAGAAGATTGCAAGAAGTATGCCCAATGTTGTAAACAATGCCAGCAGCACGCCGATTGGCATAAGGCACCTCCCGAGGAGTTGAAGTCGATTTATAGCCCTTGGCCATTTCATACCTGGGGAATCGACATCCTGGGACCTTTCCCGCTGGCGATCAGGCAGATGAAGTACTTGGTGGTGGCAATTGAATATTTCACCAAGTGGATCGAAGCAGAACCAGTGGCCCAGATCACCGCACACAAGATCGAAGGTTTCGTGTGGAAGAACATCGTGTGCCGGTTTGGAGTGCCTAAACGCCTGGTGTCGGATAATGGGACGCAGTTTGCAAGCCACCTGTTGAAGAAGCTTTGCGAAGGGGTGGGAATTCAACAAGTGTTTGCATCCGTCGAGCACCCTCAGACAAATGGCCAGGTGGAGTCAGCTAATCGGGTGTTGTTGAGAGGTTTGAAGAGAAGGCTTGAGAAAGCCAAGGGAAGTTGGGCTGAGGAGGTACCCCGTATAGTCTGGGCGTACCACACCACCGAGCAGTCAGGAACCCATGAGACCCCGTTCAGCTTGGTCTATGGGTGTGATGCCATGATTCCAGTAGAGATCCAGGAGAGCTCGCCGAGATTCCAGAACTTCGTGGAGGAAGACTCGAATGAAGAGAGAAGGCTGAACCTGGATCTACTGGACGAGGTCAGGGAAGAGGCGAGACTGAAAGCCGAGGCGGTGAAGAGAAGGATCGAGCGAAGACACAACTCGAAGGTGATGCCAAGGCAGTTTAGAGAGGGCGATCTGGTGATGAGGAAGGCCCACCAGTACGAGATGGAGAATAAACTGTCGCCCAAGTGGACTGGACCGTTCAGGATAACCGAGGCGCTCGGGAACGGCGCCTACCGCTTAGAGACGCTGGAAGGAGGGGCGATTCCTCGCACCTGGAACGCCACACACTTGAAGTTGTACTATAGTTAAGAGCTTTGTAAGTAAAGACAAACACAGAGGTTATATTACAATGTTTCTGATGAAACATTTTGAAGGGGGCACTCTTTTTTCCCTAAGGAGGGTTTTTAATGAGGCCACCCAATAAAAGAAGAGTTTTCGGAGTATAAGGCGTTTTCAGATTGCATGTTTGCTTTTTCCCAAAAGTTTTGAAGAAAGACCTTGTCGCTTGTACGTGATTTAAGGCAAGAAAAGACATATCGCATGCTTTCTAAAAAGTTTTTAAGTCCTCATCGTTTTTCGGTGATTGGAGGCACCAGTTAAAGTTTTAAAGTCCTCATCGTCTTTCGGCGATCGGAGGCATCAGATGAAAGACCTCAACGCCCTCGCGCGTTCTGAGGTAAGATAAAGACCTCCTCGCCGTCGAGCGAGTGCAGGCGAGAAAGAGTAAAAAGTCCTCAGTGTTTCTGGGGGCGAGAAGATGTAACCCCTGGGGCAATGTAGAGGCACCAGTAAAAAGTCCTCAGTGTTTCTGGGGGCGAGAAGATGTAACCCCTGGGGCAATGTAGAGGCACCAGTAAAAAGTCCTCAGTGTTTCTGGGGGCGAGAAGATGTAACCCCTGGGGCAATGTAGAGGCACCAGTAAAAAGTCCTCCGTGTTTCTGGGGGCAGGAAGATGTAACCCCTGGGGCAATGTTGAGGCGAGTTTAAAGACCTTCTCGCCGTTGAGCGAGTTCAGGCGAGTTTAAAGACCTTCTCGCTGTTGAGCGAGTTCAGGCGAGTTTAAAGACCTTCTCGCCATTGAGCGAGTTCAGGCGAGTTTAAAGACCTTCTCGCCGTTGAGCGAGTTCAGGCAAGTTAAAGACCTTCTCGCCGATGAGCGAGTTTAGGCAAGATAAAATCCTTCTCGTCTCGAACGAGTTCAGGTACGGTGCAGAGGGTGGAAGAAGTTTGGAAGGTGGCTAAGGTAGGTTCGAAGAGAACGCCTAGTCAACCGGTCTTTGTTCTGAAGTTCAGGGAGGTCAAGAAAGATCCCAAAAGGCGTTTCTACCCCCAGATGAAGAAACTATTGCCAAAGCATGAGGCCAGAAAGAAGCTGATATTACCAAGAGTTCTTGGCGATCAGGAAGAGTTCAAACAGCGGCGAGAAGGTCGAAAGACCTGTTTGATAAGGCAGGTCGAGTGGGACGGTGTTTCGAGCCAGTAACTGGGTTACGGTTCGTTGCTTGAAGGATATTTTTACGATAAGGTTACTTGCCTTAAGGTTACGAATTGTTAAGTGTTTGTTGCTTAGGGCTGAAGTGATCCGAAACGGTTAAGTCAAAGGTTGTACCTACCGTTTTCCTAAGTCATTTCTTTGAAATTAAACGAGCAAGGAAAGTTGAAGCGAGTGAAGAAGTTATAAAGGGAAAAGCGTAAACCTTTGTCATTAACAGATAGCAATGAATAACAGTTTAGAGCATATATACGAGGGGACATAAAAGTTTATTACAAGGTATATACAAGGGAAAGCACAAGAGGTGGTAGATGAAGAAGGATTGATTAGTCTTCAGCAGGAACGACTTTTCCATCCACCACTTCATTGTTCAGCGACACCATGCTGAGATCCAGGTCGGGGAATAGGCAAGTAAATTGTTCCCGCGCAGCTTCGAATCCAGCAGCCAGAATTTGAGCAGAGTTTAGCTTGAGTTCTTCAATTTGCCTCTGAAGTTCCTCAATCCGCTTCTTGAGGTCTTCAGTTTGCTCTTTCAGCTCTTTATTCTGTTGCTCCAGCTCTTCAACCTGTTTTTTGAGTTGTTCGTTGGTCTCTTGAGCCTGGAGAAGGTCTTCAGTAACCTTCTTGGATTCCGCTCGCGCTTGGGCCAATTCAGCAGCCACCTCTCCCTTCTCTTTGTTGGCCTTGGCAAGATCAGCTATGGCGTCGTCCCTCGCCTTTTCCACTTGCCCAAGTAATTTCTCTCGGTCGATCGACCTCTGCTCTAATTTTTGCACCTTAGCGGCGTCAGCTTTCATGAGAGCCTCCAGGTCGACCGCCCTGGCGCGAAGAGGCACGATCTTGCTCTCCAGTTCGACCTTCTCTTGAGCAAGTTGATGCACCTTGTGGCGAAGGTCAGTGGCCTCCTTGCGCGCCAGCCTGAGCTCGGTGTTCATTGCATCCTCCACTCGGGAGTGTTCGATTTCTGCGAGCGTCAGGCTGAAAGACAACTTCTCCACCTCGAACCTCATGGTGTTGTTTTCGGTTTTGAGGTTGAAGAGGTCGTCTTGGAGCCTCCTGGTTGAGCTCTCCACAGCTCTGGTTATGATCGACGGGATATCCTCTGCTATGGTCTTCAGTTTAGCGGTTAGAGGCTCCCACATTCTTGTGACCTCCAAAGGGAGGTTTGCTGCTTGGAGAGGCACCAGGTGGGCCTGTTGTGGGTTCTCGTCGCCACCTTCCTTGGCAGGTTCTTCAGTAGTTGCTTCCTGGCGTGGCGACGGAATCGGGGATTCGGTGATCAGAATCGGAGAGGTATGAGCAACCTCATCCCCGATTGGAGCATCTTCTTCAGCTGAGGCGTTTGAAGGGGGACCCCCTCCAGCTGACACATATGGTGTAGAGGCGCTTGGGGGGTCCTCCAGGAAGTTTGGCTCTTGGGCCTCAACTGCAGGTGGCGCGGTGGCCAGTGGGACCGCTTGGGCTGGAGAGGCAGGAGCCTGTGGGGGTGGCGATGATGGAGGAGGAGCAGGCGTCGATGGTGGTGTTGAGGTTGGAAGAGGGGGTGGAGCAGGTGGTGAAGAAGGTGCCACCCTCTTCCTCTTTGTAACGAGGCCATCCTCGGTGACCTCGTCATCCTCTTCTTCCTCCTCATGGATGACTTGAGCGGCTTTCCTTTTAGGCCTTTTAAGAACCAGTTTTTTGCGTTGGGCGGGTTCCTTAGGTGGTGATCGCCCGTGGACGATAGCCTTCTCCACCACCGAGTTGGGCACTGTTTGCGAGTCCGTCGCCAATCCATGGTTTCGGGCGAGCGCCTTAAGTTCAGCGAGCATGCCTTTGCCCAACATGTCGTCTGCATGGAACGAAATTGCATGGGTCAACTCAGGAAAAAAAAAACAAATGCATAAGGTAGTACACAGCAAAGCAGATGATATGTGCAGGAAAGATAAAATCAAAGTCTTGCGCATAACGCGCAAGACGCCCAGAAACAGCTAAACAGAAGCAGTATTAAAACGACAGTTTTTAATGTTCTAACCTATTCGAATTTCTAGCTGGTCTTCGTAGAATTCGAAGCAGATCAAGGTGGTGGTAAGGAAAGTAATGTTGGCATCTGCCACCCTCTTCCAGAAGAGACAGAGATCTCTGTCCAACGCTCCCATGCTATCAGGACTTCTAGGTCTCCTGAAGCAGCTTTTGGATTCTTTCTTCCCCTTATCCACCCAGTATAAGGGGAAGCCGTCGAGTAGGGATTCGTCCTTGTCGTTGGCGCGCACTTGGACGAACTTCCCTTTCCAATCTTTATACGATTGCTGGAAGATAGCAAAGATGGACCTCCCAGCGATCGCGTTCAAGCTAACCCATAGGCGGTCTCCCGGGTGCTTGGCTTCAAAGAGGAATAAAAACACGTCCACCGATGCGGGCAACCCCAGATGGGCGCACACCACTTCGAACGCTCGCACAAACGCCCAGCTGTTGGGATGGAGCTGGGCGGCGGCAATGTTGAGCTCGGTTAGGAGCTCCCTTTCGAAACGGGTGAAAGGGAACTTGAGCTTCACCTTCTTGAATAAGGTTGTGTAGATGAAACAGAAGGGCCCGTCGGCACTCACCTTCTCATCAGCACAAACAGGCATCTCGGGGGGGCAAGGCAGCACTATCATCCTTTCGTCGTGCTCCTTATGAAACGATTGATGAGGCTCATCCCCCTTGGTCAGCCGCAAAACTGCTCCCGCAGTATTCACCGAAGATGTCTCCCTTAGAAGGGTCGAGTTGGCCCAGGGATACAAGGTTTTGAAGTCTGGCAAGGGAGCAGAGGCTCCTCCGGCGATTGGTGGAGTCGCCTGGGCCAGATTAGGACGGGAAGACGCAAAAGCCTGCGAGGATGAAGCGCCACGAACTTGTGGTGGGTCGTGTGCTTGTGAAGGGGAGTTTCGTTGCGAAGGGGGAGGATTCGGGGTGATCTTTGTACGAGTCATTGTTGCAGCTGCAAAGGAAGAAGAAAAGGAAAAATGATCAGGGGTTACAGAGGCTGACTCGATCATAGAAGGAAGGTGAAAAACGAACGAATGTAGGTTCGTTGCGACGATTGACGAAGCCCTAAGTTACGCAGAAGGAGAAATGGAAAAACAACCCACAGCGTATGCACCAGGCAGTTACAGGATGATGCAAATCAGTTGAAATGCAAGGAAAACCAGCAGAAGAAGGTACCTTTTGATGATCAGGAAGACGATGAAGGTTGAGGGTGATTCAGAATGCTGGAGAGCGCTGAGAGTTTTTTCGCAGAAGGAAGTTAGAGCGTTCGTGAATGCGAGGGAAAGTGATGGAACAGTGTTGAGTGAAAATGGGTTTAGAAAGCGCAAACGGCAACTGAAGAGAGTCGTTGATGAAGCCACGCGTCAAGCAGTGAGTGAGGGGTTTGCTGGAGCGTCAGAGCAGCAGAAGGTACAACCGCTTGGAATTCTGCGTCAGTGCCAAGTAGACCGGTGTTGACGTGACTTTTTCAGTCTTTTCGCTAGACAAGTCTTCGCTTAAGACTGGGGGGCTTGTGTACCGCCCTGGTGGTCGGGAGTGATGACGTGGCACCCTGCTTCAGTATAGGCGTGTTGGCAACGCGCCAGGTTGGCAAGGGGGAAGGAAGTCGGGGGGCTCGTGTAGTCGCCAGTTGTTATATTGGCGTGTTCCGATTTCCAGCTTACCAGAATCGGCGATCACCATGTTAAAGATGAAGTCGCAGTTGGAGATCGCCGGAGAAAGCACATCGCCGAAGATGAAGGAGAAGCAGATTATGAAGGCGGCCGGCGAGACCACAGGGAAGGTGTATGAGGACACCCTAACTCGCCAGTTCCAGTAGAGATCGCACTCCCAAGTTAGCTATGCACTGGGCAGTACCATGCATAAGTAACTTAGCCAAAATGAGAGTAGAAGCAGCGCCAAGTCAAGGAGGCTCCAGATGATGGCGTGTACGACTGGATGCGAGCCACGTGTCCAGGTCTGTAACTGCCAGGAGAGAGAAAACAACCAGGTATATAAGAGTTCTCAACAAACTTTCTGAGGTACGCACGTTCAGTTCATACTCTTTACGCTTGCGAGTTCTAGAGCTGACTGTGAGAGAGGATTTGCACGGTTCTTGTTCTCTTAGTATTTGGTGATACCGTCACTGACTTGAGCGTTGGAGTGCGATCGGCCGCAGCGGCGCCGCTCTGTTTCTTTGCAGGTTCTTGAGGTAGATCCCGAAGAGGAGCGGAGGTGAGAAGCGGTGCGCACGTCGATCCTTTGACGAGGCAGTTTCCAGCATTCCGGTCAACAGGCAGGATCACCAGTCATTAAGTTGGCGTGCCCCAATCTCTAGCATACCTAAACCGGCGGTCACCAGGTTTGTGTCGTAGTCGTCGGGTGTGAACCCAGGCGACAAGGCGATCGGAGATCGCCGAGAGGAGGACATCGCCGAAGGATCAGGAAAGCTTGTTCCAGGCTTTCGAAGCAAAGGATGAAATTGTCAGATGGTCATTCCCTAGCTGGCCAGAGGTTGAGGTCGGGGAACAGCTTACCCAAGCATGCACAGTGAAGTAAGAAAAGTAGAGTATAGTGGCGGCCGGCGAGACCACAGGGAAGGTGTGTATGAAGACACCCGTACTCGCCACACAGAAGAGATCGCGCTCCAAGGCAGCTACACGCTGAGTTGCTTCCTGCATAAGTAACTTAGTCGAACAGCCTGAAGAGTAAGAGGTGACGCTCAAGTCAAGAATGCTCCAGATGGTGACACGTGTACAGCTGGATGCGAGCCACGTGTCCAGATGTGTAACTGTCAGGAGAGAGAAAGCGCACAGGTATATAAGGGATCCTAACGAATTTCTGAGGTACGCGCATTTTAGAATACTTTTTTTACGCTTGCGAGAACTTGAGTACGCTGAGAGAGAATATTGCACGGTTCCTGAAGTTCTTAGTTTTCTCTTAGTATTTTGGTGGTTCAGTCGCTGACTTGGGCGTCGGAGCGCGATCAGCCGCAGCGGCGCCGTTCTGTCTTTTGCAGGTTCTTGAGGTGAATCAAGGCGAAGGACGGAAGCTAGCACGGTGCAAAGTCGATCCAGATTTGACGAGGCAAGGCTCTTGCGTTCTGGTCAACAGGGAGGATCAGGGAGTATGATGGAGATCAAGTTCAAGACCAAATGGAGGCCAATACTCAGGGACAAGAAGAGGAAGAGGCTCAAGTGTTAGACTCTCAAGGAGTTGGTAGCCCACCTCAAAGGCTTACAAGAAGTCAATTCAAGGCATTAGGAAATAATGGAAGGTTGTTTTCTCTTTTTGTAATATCTTTGTGTTAGAAGGTGCTTAGAGGGAAACATAAGACACCTCCTTTGTAAATGCATCTTTAGGTCTTTAGTTTAGGAAAATAATAGGAAGCTTGGGGGGTGTGAGCTTAGTAGAGGGGTGTAGGCGTAATAGAGAGGTGCCAAACTAAGAGAGGAAGTCACACCTTCCTCATGCTCTAAGTTGGCGCCACTTTTATGTCATTTGGGGGGTAATTTGATTTTAATTAGCTTTTCATTTCAGCACCTCTTAGGCTATAAATAAAGGTGCTTGCCTTTGTAAAAATCATATTGGAAATTAGTAATAGAGAAACTCTATTCAATTTGAGAGAGAATTTGTGAGAACTTGTCTTCTCCTTCACCTTGTCTTATCTTGGGTGCAATTGGTTCTCTCAAGTGGCGGCACTAGCTCACTCATCTTGGAGCCTTCACCATCCAAGTGGCGTGATCACCAACCCAAGTCTTCCATCTCCATAAGTTCTTCTTTCTTTCATTTTCATGTTCATATGAAATTCCTAAAACATGTTTAATTTCTTTATGTTCGGCAATTCAGTTTAATTCCAGCTTTGCTTCGGTTCATTGTTTCCTTAACTGTTTCTATTTGTTTCTTCTTCAATTCTAGTTGATTTGTTCGGTGCATTTATGTTCTTGAGCTTTTTAAACGGTGCTTTTGCCTTTTTACACATTTTTAATCGGTTCAATTGACAATAGATGGATCTTCCATGTGAGTTTGGTGTTTGGTGCAAGTTTTGGTGAGTTCTTGATACATAGAACCTTGATCGAATTCTATTAAAAGTGCCTAAGCTATCTCCAACTCAAGTTGATTCCATAGAATGTCAAAGAATCATCTCTATTTGGCTAGTGGAATCATATCAAGTAGACTTTCATGGTCTCCATGATTTGCTACAAGGTGGAGTCCTTGCTCACTTCATATCCGAGTGGACCTTGCCTCGTGTTCCTCATTACGTCACAAACTCAAACAAAACTGTGGATGAGATCAGGTTTTATCAGGCCCCACGGTGGGCACCAAATGTTCTCACCGGTTGACTTGGTTGTCGGTTGACTCTGATGACCGGTTCAGGCCCCGCCTGTCTCCTCTAGAATTCCCACTTCCCTTGGTTAATGAATGCTTTACCCGTAGAGACAAAAGGACACCCTTATGGTCATTTGCACTCTGACGCTCAAGTCAGTAAGGGATAAAGAACTGTACCGTCCCGTACCCGGGCGTTGGCCAAAGTCAAAGTCAAAGTCAAAAGTCAACGCATGGTGGGGTCCCTCGGGGGACCCAAGGAAGAAAGTCAACGAATTGACCGCTTGAGGCGTCGCTAGGGTGTAGGCGTCGCCAGGTATGGGCGTCGCTAGGATAAGGCGTCGCCAGGTTAGGCGTCGCCAAGATGAGGCGTCGCCAAAGTAAGGCATCACCAGGGTGAAGCGTCGCCAGGTTAAGGCGTAGCCCAGAATAGTAACGAAGAGAAGGGGAAGGTGGCTTCAAGGCCATAGTTCTAGTACAAGTAGGGAGTAACCTGACTCGTGAAGTACTCATGCCATCACTAGGGGCCCCTGGGATAGATACGACTCATGAGAGGGCCACGCCTAGGGGCAAACTACGTGCGTAGTGCGCGAGGAAGGTAGATATGCTCCCAGGGGAAGTAACTAGAGGTTGGGGGGGTCTGAGTTGGCACCCAAAGAGTCACCCCACGCGCCAGATGCACTTCGAGGAAAGAGGACTCACACAATGGTCGTTAAGCGTAATCAAAGCCAAGGGGAATGGTTCATATAAGTTAGAGACTCTAGAAGGAGGCCCCATCCCACGTAGTTGCAATGCGGCGAATTTAAAGTTTTATTTCAATTGAAATTTTGTAAAGGGGACACTCTTTTTCCCTCCCGGGGGTTTTTTAATGAGGTCACCTGAATAAAGAAAAAGAAGTTTAACATATTTTTGCCTTAGTTTTTGCCTTTCATGTAAGATCAAAGAAACAAAGACAAAGCTAAGGCATCGCCAAGATGAGGCGTCGCCAAGATAAGGCGACGCCAAGATAAGGCGTCGTCAAGATAAGGTCTCGCCAAGATGAGGCGTCGCCAAGATGAGGTGTCGCCAAGATGAGGCGTCCCCAAGATGAGGCGTCGCCAAGATGAGGCGTCTCCAAGATGAGGCGTCGCCAAGATGAGGCGTCGCCGAGATGAGGCGTCGCCAAGATAACGCGTCGCCAGAAGTGATGGAGATCAAGCTCAAGAGAACATGGAGGCCAATCAACAAGATCAAGAAGAGGTAGAGGCACAAATGGAGGACGCCCATGGAGGTCAAAGACCACCTCAAAGGCTTACAAGAAGCATGTTCAAAGCTTTAGGAGCTAGGGGACATTTATTTTCTCTTTTTGTAATTTCTTTAGTTGAAGGTGCTTAGAGGGAAACATTAGAAACCTCTGTTGTTATAGCATCTTTTAGTCTTTAGTTAGGAGCTTTAGGGGGGGGTGTTAGTAGATAGGTGTAGAAGTAGAATAGGAGGTGCCAAAGTGAAGGAAGGAGTCACACCTTCCTCATGCTTGGGTTTTGGCGCCGATTCTAGATGATTCTTAGGAGGGAATTTTTGAATTTGTGTTGCTTACATTTCAGCACCTTTGGCTATAAATTAAGGTGCAGCCCTTGTATTTTTGAGATTGGAATTTATCTAAAGAAACTATACTCAAAATTGGAGTGAGCATTGGAGAGCTTTTGAGCCTTCTTCTCTAGTCTTATCTTGAAGGATCCATGGTGTCCTCAAGTGGCGGCAGCACTCTCATCTAGGAGCAACCACACTTCTAGTGGCGAGATCATCCATCATTCATCCATCTTCATGAGCAATTCTCTTCTCCTTCCTTTCTTCTTTGTTAATTCCTTGTCTTAGCTTGTATCTTTGTTGTTTTTGGTTTGGTTTTTAAGTTTTCCAGCAGCTGTTCTTATTCTAAATTGTGTTTGGTTCGGTTCTTTTCTTTTTCCAGCAAGTATTTTCAGTTCTATGCCTTTCTTTTACATTTTGTTCGGTTCAATTTGCTTCCCTTACAATTCTATTCGGTGGATTTAAGTTTTACCTCTTTTTGTTGGTTCAATTTGACAATAATTGGATCTTCTATATGAGTTTGTGTTTTGGCACTAGTTTTGGTGAGTTCTTGTTCATAGAACCTTGATCCATTTCTATGATAAAGTGCCTAGCTTTTAACTAACTCAAGATGATTCCTAAGAATGTCAAGATTCATTCTAATTGTGCTAGTGGAATCACATCATGTGGTATCATGAGTTTAGGTGTGTTCTTGTTTAATTGTTGAGTTGTGTAGCACTTTATTTCAAGAGCTCTTTTAATTTCTTGCAATTTAAGTTTTTGTTTTAGGCTTATTTTGAGTTTACTTGCTGTTTTAATTGTTTTGCCTATCATATGTTTGAGTATTTTCCTTTTTTAATCATGTCAAGTTTTGTCTTAGTCATGTTATTCCATAATTGTCATTACTTCTAGTAGTACTTTTTTTGTTTTTGATTGTTTCTTGCTTTAGTGTCATATAATTTTCTGAATTGATATTGATCCTTTGTGCATTTTTTCCTTTAGAATTGAGTTCATACTTGTATTCTAGACCTATACAAGTTCCAATACATCATTTTCCATTATGTCTTTGCTAGTTCATAATTCTGTTTTTTATTCCTATTAGGATTCCTCTGTTTCTGAAAAAAAAGTGCTTACTGTTTTTCCTTATTTCAATTGATTTACTCACTGGAAAATTCTGAAATTCTGGATTTGTGATATTCAAAGTGTTAGAATAGAGTAGAAAAAAGAATCATTCAAAAATTCAAAGTACACAAAAAATGATAAATAAAATAAAAAAGTGTACAATTCTGCCGAAAAGAATACGGTAATCTGGCAGCGATTTTAAAAAATTTATCTCAATTAATTGGCTTACTGTTTTTAATTGATTCCAGTTCCATTATTGAGTTAACATCTTGAACTTTCTGTGGTTTAAATTTCATAATCCAGTTCGCTCTACATCATTCCAGTTAAATCAGTGAATATCAAGCACAGTTTGCATTTTAAATTTTTTTTTTCCAGTAGCTAATTTTTTGTTTTCTTCATCTACTCTAGTGCTTTTCCTTAAGTATTCTTTTGTGTTCCTACTTTTCTCATTGAGTTCTTTATTTTCTTGATTGTCTTTCATTCTTACTCTTTGAGTTTGTCTTACATATAGTTTTCCTTTTGCAATTACCTTTCCTTGCTTATACCTTTTCTTGTTTGTCTTTATTGTTTCATTGGTTTTGTGGTGGTTGCTTTTGAGATTGGTGTGCTTGCTTTGACATCTTTCATTTGAGGATTCCAAGGCCTCAAGATCAGATTGGTGCAAGGACATTATTTCTTTGAGAGTGACCTATTTTTTCTGCCTCAATTCCCTTCGGCAATTTCATTGCCAAGCTCACTGTTTTTGCTAATTTTGTTTCTTAACTTGTTTGCTGTTTTTGTGTGTTTGCTATTTTTCATTTGCAAAATGGCTGGATTTTCAAGTGATGCATCATACAAGCAGAATTCTCCTTCCAAAGCTTCAATCCTTGGTGAATTACATGAAGCTCAAAGAACCATTAGACGGTTGGAGGAGAAATTGCAAAAGATGGAGGTGCAACAAGCTAGACCATCTCCTTCAATTCATGATGAGCATCATAGACCTTCAACAAGAGCCTCTTCCAATGATTTTGGCCGTGAAGATGAGCATAGGAGAAGGAGAACTCCACCTCAAGTCCATGGACAAAGACATCATCACCAAGGGGAAAGAACTCACTACGGCAATGGCTTCTATCATGATGCAAAGTCAAGGCTTCCTTCGGTCAAGCTACCTTGTTTTAATGGCTCTAGTGATCCTAATGTATATTTAGATTGGGAGGCTAAGTGTGAACAAATATTTGAGATCCATGAGATCCAAGATGAGCATAAGCTTAAGCTAGCCACCCTAGAGTTTAGTGATTATGCCATGAAATGGTGGCATGGAATTGTAAAAGGACATTATCTATCACAAGGGTCCTCCCGTGGACTCTTGGAACTCTTTAAAGGATCATATGCGCGCTAGGTTTGTGCCCCCACATTTTAGGAAAGACCTCATGTTGAGACTCCAACGGTTTCAACAAGGCACGCTAAATGTGGATGAATATTATAAGGAGCTTGAGACGCTTGTGCTTAAAATTGAATTAGAAGAAAGTGAGGAAGCTATGATTGCTAGGTTTGTGAGTGGTCTTAGGAAGGATATTCAAGACATTGTTGAGTTACAAGAGTATTCATCATTGGGCTCTTTAGTTCATCTTGCAATGAAGGTGGAAGCCCAACTTGCTAAGAAAAACTCTTTCAAAAATGCTTCCAATGATGGATACTATTCCAAGTCTTGGAGAAACAAAAATTCTTTTTCTAAACATCCTTCCAAAGATTCTTCTTTCAAACCCAAGGAAACTAAGCCATCTACTTCTAGACCTAAGTCTCCCACTAGAACATCTAATACTAAATGCTTTAAATGTATGGGTTATGGTCATATAGCTACAAATTGTCCTTCCAAACGAAGTATGTACATGCATGAGGGCATTGTAGTTAGTGAGCATGATTCGGATTCTCCTAAGCATTCATTGCATTCTCATGCATCTAGTGAGGAAGAGAGTGAATGTCCACTTGAAGGGGACTTGTTAGTTGTGAGAAGACTTCTTGGACAAGTTTCACAACCTTTTGATGAAAGTCAAAGGGAAAATATTTTCCATACAAGATGTCTTATTCAAAACAACATTTGTTCCTTGATAGTGGATGGGGGTAGTTGTGCAAATGTGGCTAGTACAAGAGTAGTAGATAAGCTTGGATTGCCTACTATCTCTCATACAAAGCCCTACAAATTACAATGGCTTAGTGAAGTAGGAGAAATAATTGTCAATAAACAAGTCCTCATCCATTTCTCCATTGGAAAATACAAAGATGAGGTATTATGTGATGTTGTGCCCATGGAAGCCACTCATGTTCTTTTGGGAAGGCCTTGGCAATTTGATAGAAAAGTTTTACATGATGGCTTTACCAACAAACTATCTTTTGAATTCCATGGTCACAAGGTTACTTTAAAATCTCTCTCTCCAAGAGAAGTCCATGAGGACCAAGTTATCATGAAGAAAAAGAGGGAGAGTGAAAAAGATAAAAAAGATAAGAGTTCTAAGCCTACACTCCTTGTGTCTAGGCGTGACATTGAAAGGGAAATAGTGGCTCATCATCCTCTTTTCTTAGCCATCACTAGAACTCTTAGAGTAGAATCACTTGTTGATAGTCGTTATTGCTTGGAAAATTTGGTAGAAGAGTTCCAAGATGTGTTTCAAGATCCTCCAAATGGACTTCCACCTTTGAGAGGGATTGAACACCAAATTGATTTGATACCGGGCTCTTCTTTACCAAATCGTCCAGCATATAGGACCAATCCAAGTGAAACTAAGGAAATTCGCCAACAAGTTGAGGCTTTGATTGAGAAAGGGTGGGTGCAAGATAGCATGAGTCCTTGTGCTATGCCTATCAACTTAGTGCCAAAAAAGGATGGCACATGGCGAATGTGTTCGGATTGTAGGGCCATCAATAACATAACAATTAAGTATAGGCATCCCATACCTAGACTAGATGATTTGTTGGATGAATTACATGGTTCCAAAATCTTTTCAAAGATTGATCTTAAAAGCGGCTACAATCAAATCTGTATCAAACCGGGTGATTAATGGAAGACGGCTTTTAAGACCAACTTTGGTTTATATGAGTGGTTAGTCATGCCTTTTGGCCTAACTAATGCACCAAGTACTTTCATGCGCCTCATGTATCATGTTCTTAGACCTTTCATTGGTCTCCAGAATTCGTGGTCGAATTCTCTCCAACTCGGGGAGTATGATGGAGATCAAGCTCAAGAGAACATGGAGGCCAATCAACAAGATCAAGAAGAGGTAGAGGCACAAATGCAGGACGCCCATGGAGGTCAAAGCCCACCTCAAAGGCTTACAAGAAGCATGTTCAAAGCTTTAGGAGCTAGGGGACATTTATTTTCTCTTTTTGTAATTTCTTTAGTTGAAGGTGCTTAGAGGGAAACATTAGAAACCTCTATTGTTATAGCATCTTTTAGTGTTTAGTTAGGAGCTTTAGGGGGGGTGTTAGTAGATAGGTGTAGAAGTAGAATAGGAGGTGCCAAAGTGAAGGAAGGAGTCACACCTTCCTCATGCTTGGGTTTTGGCGCCGATTCTAGATGATTCTTAGGAGGGAATTTTTGAATTTGTGTTGCTTACATTTCAGCACCTTTGGCTATAAATTAAGGTGCAGCCCTTGTATTTTTGAGATTGGAATTTATCTAAAGAAACTATACTCAAAATTGGAGTGAGCATTGGAGAGCTTTTGAGCCTTCTTCTCTAGTCTTAGCTTGAAGGATCCATGGTGTCCTCAAGTGGCGGCAACACTCTCATCTAGGAGCAACCACACTTCTAGTGGCGAGATCATCCATCATTCATCCATCTTCATGAGCAATTCTCTTCTCCTTCCTTTCGTCTTTGTTAATTCCTTGTCTTAGCTTGTATCTTTGCTGTTTTTGGTTCGGTTTTTAAGTTTTCCAGCAGCTGTTCTTATTCTAAATTGTGTTTGGTTCGGTTCTTTTCTTTTTCTAGCAAGTATTTTCAGTTCTATGCCTTTCTTTTACATTTTACATTTCTATTCGGTGGATTTAAGTTTTACCTCTTTTTGTTGGTTCAATTTGACAATAATTGGATCTTCTATATGAGTTTGTGTTTTGGCACTAGTTTTGGTGAGTTCTTGTTCATAGAACCTTGATCCATTTCTATGATAAAGTTCCTAGCTTTTAACTAACTCAAGATGATTCCTAAGAATGTCAAGAATCATTCTAATTGTGCTAGTGGAATCACATCAAGAAGTAGGCATCGCCAGATAAAGAGGGGGAGGTCAGACGCAATGCAGGATAACAGGTATGTGGAGTGTAAGTTAAAATCCGGGCGCCTAGTCCTTGAGCAGGGGTTAAAGGATTCCTTCAGGACGCCCCCTCCTCAAGTATGAATAGCTAGCCCCGGTACCAGATGTCAGTATCAGTGTAAGCTAAAAATCCGGGCGCCTAGTCCTTGAGCAGAGGTTAAGGGATTCCTTCAGGACACTCCCTCCTCATGTATGAATAGCTAGCCCCGGTACCAGATGTCAGTGCAAGTTAAAATCCGGGTATCTAATCCTTGAGCAGGGGTTAAAGGATTCCTTCGGGACACCCCCTCCTCAGGTATGAATAGCTAGCCCCGATGTCTGGTGCTTTAGACACCCTGAGGACAATACTGCGCTGTTGTGGTAGGCCTCTCTTCAGGCGTGGGCACCAAACGCAAAGAGATAAGGGCTAGGTTGCCCTGGTGTTTTAGACACTCCATAGATGCTACGGTGCTGTTGTATAGGCCTCTCCATCGGCGTGGGCACCAGAGCACGACTTTTGTCCAACGTGTATAGGTACACTGAGGACACCCAGAGCAGGTCCCTCCTCGAGCGTGGACACCCAGTACAGGTAAAGATAAGTCCTCCTCGCCCTTGAGCGATGTCGAGGCCAGAAAAGAGATGAGAGCGAGACCTTTGGTAGTAAGCGCCTAGGGGCTCGAAACAGGTAAGGTAGAGAGCAAGTTGAAAACTTTCACGAGCCCAGAAGTCCAGAGAAAAATCAGAGAGCAAGAAGAAAAAGAAACGTGAAAGCACAAGTTCCTGAGGCCATAAAGTACGTGAAATTAAATCCTCCTTTGCCTTTTTGGGCAATGGCGGGGCAAGCGACACCTTCATGAGGAAGACTCCTCGCAGATACGAAGGCCAAGCCAGTTTCTGAGTGAAGAAACCAAGAGAAGGGTAGGCGATTCGATTTAGAAGGAAAGAACAAGAGAAGAAGTCACGTGCTACCTAAAGAGTTAAAGGTGAAGCGATGAAGAGATGTATGGAGGGAAACACATTCGATATAGTAAAGAAGACAGAAACAAATAAAAGGTGCAAGAGAAGTTAAAGCAAACAAGGATGTAGAGACAAAGGTCGAATAAGTATTTAAACAAGAGCCAATTGTCAGAGTTACAAATAAATTCAAATGTATATACCAAGTTACAGGGAAGAGGTTCAAGATATGCATAACTTCACTCCCCAAGGTCGAGGGGGACAACCTTCCCATCTACAATATGGCTGAAAGGGCTGCAATTGGAGGTGTCAATCCCTGGGTTTTCACAGGTGGTTGAGCTAGGGCCTCTTTGAAACCCACTGCAAAGGTATCGGCCATATCGTCGATAAGTTTCCCTTTGGCCTGCTCCAGTTTTTTGATTGTGGAGTTCTGAATTTCCCTCTCCGCAATAAGCTCTTTCTTGGCCCTCTCTAGCTCCTCGATCGCGGAGTCTCCGGAGGCTAGCTGCTTCTCAAGAACCTCCTTCTCCACCTAGAGCCTGTTCAATTCGGTCTGGAACTGGCCATGCTCAGTTTGGAGAAGGTTGAGCTTTTCCATCTTTTCAGCTAGCTCCCCCTCGGTCTTCTCCAACGATTGCTCCCGGGTAGCGCATTGGTCAGCAAGTCGTTTCTCTTGTGCCTCGGAAGCTCGCGTCACCGCTTCAAGAGCGACGATTTTGGATTGGAGAGACGCCACCTGTGCAAGGAGCTCAGTGCCAGCCTACGTCAGGTAGCCGTTTGCAGGCTTCTGCATTGACCTTTCGGGCACTTCTCAAAGAGGCTTTGTAAACCTCCTCTTGGCATGCCCAGCCGCGGCACAAGCTCTCCTTTTCTTCCTTGAGGGTAGCCACTTCCTATCGGAGAGTTTGGAGGGTGCGTGCCTCGTCAGCCTTAGACTTTGCTTGGGTGCGCCACTCAAGGGCGACGACCAAGAAGGCCCACAGATAGTAAGGCATGCCCTCTGATCGTGGCACTCTGGAAGACTCACCTGGCGATAGCCTCTCATTGAAACCCCTCATCAGCTGCATGATGGGAGGGGGAATCGCTATAAGCTCTAGGGCAGGTGTTGGGGCGGCTGGTGTCGGAGTTGGTGTTGGAGTTGGTATTCGTCTTGGTAAAGGCACAGACTCCACCACCCCCTCACCCCTTCTTCCTGGACTGTTAGTGGCGAGGGAGATGGAGAGGGAGACGTGGCGCTGGGAGGGTTGTTCATCAAGGACCCTCCCATGCAGAGGCAAACCCCCCATGCAGAGGCGAAGGGGAGCGTGAGTAAACAATACGGTTCCTCCTCCTCCTCTTATAGGCAGGCCCCACATCCGAGTCTTCATCCTCGGAGGAAATGGTGAGCACCCTTTTGCCTTTGTCAAGGGGGGCTGTAGGAGGAGTGCCAGCTACAGGCAGTGGGACTGCAGCAATGGGAGGGGGTGATTTGGGTGTTTGGAGTGAGAGAGGAGAGTTTGGTGTTTGTAGGGAATGGGGAGAGCTGGGTGTTTCGGCAGTATGGGGTAGTGGAGATGGTGGCAATAGATTGGACTCGATGGGGGAGGTGCTGGAGGCACCGCCCTTTGCAGACTTCATGTCAAGACGAGCCTTCAAGGACTTGGCCAGTTCAATTCGCGTTGCGAAATCCATCATTGACGCTGCACCAGACAAACCAAGCAACAAAGGTTAGGGCTGATATTAACACGGAAATTTGGAGTACAGAATATCAACTCTACTATTGAGGCAAATTTGCGGACCAACAGCAAGCGTAGAAATTAAAACAGTCAAGCATCGCATGCATGAGTCAGGGAAAGCACGATTAAGAGGCAAGGATAGAGAAGACAAGAAAGGGGGAAAGTTTCCCTACCAAAGTATGAAGACAGGGTGCGCGCATTGAACTCACAAGCTATGAGCTTCAACGTGTTGAAAACGATCTTCAGGCCAGCCAAGGCCTCGCACACCCACCTGTCGGAGGAAGATAGCTCGTCCAAAGATTTGGGTTTGACCAGTTTGGGCTTTTTCGTCCAATACAGGGGAAACCCATCAAGAGCTGTGGGGTTGTGCTTGTTTGCACACACCCTGAAAAAGAGGCCCTTCCAACCCTTGAAGGAGTTCTGGAAGAGGGTTAGGAGGATTCTTCTGGCAATTCTAGAAAAGCTTACCCAGAGGCCTTTCCCCTGCTTCTTCACTTCAAAGAAATGAAGGAAAACGTCCACTAAAGGTGGGACGCCCAGGTGCCCACATAGGATTTGAAAAGCCCTGACGAAGGCCCAGCCGTTGGGGTGTAGCTGGGCGGGGGCTGTGTTGATCTCGGTGAGTAACTCCCTCTCAAAGGATGTGAAAGGCAGGCGCACACCAACGCGCTTGAAAACCGCTTGGTACACGAAGAAGAAGGGTTTCCTGCCGTTAAAATGGTTGTCCACACAGACTGGCTCCCTAGGGGTGCCATGGCAAACAGAGATGTGGGAGTTCTGGGTGCTATAGAAGGCGTTAAAGTTGTATAGATGTGGGTCACCCTGGTGCTTCACCACGTCTTCTATGGTGGTTAGGCTAGTGCACTCAGTCAAGAGCTCATCTGAGGCCCAGGAGTACTGAGCCTTATAGTCGACCTTTGGGGGAGGATTGGGCGTTGTTTTTGTACGCGCCATTGACGAAGAAACTAAAGAATGAAGAAGAGAAAAGGTTTAGCAAATGGGGTAAGGTGTAAAAGGGAAATAAACCCTAAGAAGGCCCCTACCCGCGCGAGAAATCCAGAAAGGGGGAAGAACGAAGAAATGTGAAGGAAAGGAGAAAAATACAGATCAATGCAGAAAATGTAAACAGACCCAGGCAGTTACAAGATCAATGCAGTAATGGGTAAGAACAAACATGAAAGAAAAACCATACCTTTGAGTTTGGAGTGTAGAAAGGCGAGAGCTTTCGGAGGGAAGAAGAATGCAAGAGTCGCAAGGTTTTAAAGGAAAGAAGAATGAACAGTGAAGAAGAGCGTAAGAGTGGATAGAACAGTAGTTGAAGCGCGGGATTTCGAAGACTTAAACGTTACGACTGAAGCGCAAGAGGCGCTAGATCGGGACCGTGCGATTAAGCCACGTGTCGAGGGATTAGGCGCTAACTCGAAGCGCAAGAGGCCCCAAGCACTGGCCATACGATTGAGCCACGCGTCAAGAGATTAGAGCATGACACAAAGCGTCACTTTTCCCGCTCAGAGAATGTTACGTCGTCAGACGCTCAAGAAGTGTCAGGTTAGCCACTCAGGAACTGCCACGTCATCAGAGTGCCACGTGGACAATAGGGCGAGGCCTTAGTCTTTTTGCTGAAAACAAGTATCAGCTCAAGACTGGGGGCTTGTGTATCGTCCCGTCCCTGGGCATTGACCAAAGTCAAAGTCAAAGTCAAAAGTCAACTCATGGTGGGGTCCCTCGAGGGACCCAAGGAAGAAAGTCAACGAATTGACTGCTTGAGGCGTCACCAGGGTGTAGGCGTCGCCAGGATAAGGCGTCGCCAGGTTAGGCGTCGCCAGGTTAAGGCGTAGCCCAGAACAGTAACGAAGAGAAGGGGAAGGTGGCTTCAAGGCCATAGTTCTAGTACAAGTAGGGAGTAACCTGACTCGTGAAGTACTCATGCCACCACTAGGGGGCCCCTGGGATAGATACGACCCATGAGAGGGCCACGCCAGGGGCAAACTACGTGCGTAGTGCGCGAGGAAGGTAGATACGCTCCCAGGGGAAGTAACTAGAGGTTGGGGGGTCTGAGTTGGCACCCAAAAAGTCACCCCACGCGCCAGATGCACTTCGAGGAAAGAGGACTCACACAATGGAATAACCCTAAGTTGGGTTACGGCGCTGTAAGGCTCTCTGAGTAGAGCAGTGTTCAAGTCAGAAGAACACGCGGCAATAAGCGCTGATAACATCAAGGCTTTCCTAAAAAGTTTGCTAAGGTGCGCGTTAATTCAGTTAAGTTTCGAACGTTTCAAGGGATATTTTTATATGCTTTCAATGCGCTTTAACACGCTTTAAATGCGAGAGGTGTATAAAAAGGGGCCTTGGGACGTTTGAAAGGGGATCCGGGTTTTAACCTAATTCTCACAGTTTAAACAGAGTCACAAAAAACCCTAGTGGTTTCACGGCGCACCCACTGTGTGCACAGACAATTAGGGCAACATAACATTAGCCACTCAGTATTTTCGACCACCTTCAGAGCATCCAGTCACGGTGTTCGATACGAAGGTGTGTAACCTTTGATGTTTCTCGCTAGCTGAGTTGATCGTCGGAGTGCAAACGGCCGCGAGGGCGCCCCTTTGTTCACTTCTTTTCAGGTACTCACGGATGGAGCAGAACGAAGGTGCCCTAGCTCGTGAGGACAAGCCACGCTTAAAGACGACCCTGGTTAACCTGTGGGAATAAGAACAATAAGTATGTAAAACAGTTTCAGTCTTAGAAACAGCGTACCTTTACCAGGGATCTCAACTCCCTTTTATATAGTACTTTTAGGTTACCATATTGTAACAACCCCTCTCTCATCAGAGCCTTATCTCTAGTGAAATTAGGTTTGCTGGGAGGACATTCTATTACGTTGTTACACAATCTTAGCACAACAACCGCACAAAATCTTCCTCTTTGGAGTGCATAATCTTAACAGCATGGTCGCCAGGGTACCAACTCATGTACCAGCATTACGGGGCCCATCTGTTACTGTAGGCGCCCTAGTCTTACGTATCATGCATGCAGTTTTCCCCTGAAAACCCTAACGCTCTTGGGCCTTGTCGTCTTCGGGGCATATTTACATGTGTTAGACCTAAATGTACTATACACACCACATGCACTTTCTTGCTGACTAGGCTTTTAATTTATACACGGGTTTCAACAACGCATCTCTGGAGGCCCACTTACGTGGTCCACTATCTCGACTAGACCACCAAGCCGACCTGTTCTGCACTTGCCGATGTTCGATGCCTAATGACGATGTAAGATGTCTGGTCCAGTACAATTGTCTTTCTTAAAAAGTTTTGTCATACATTTTTCTCAAACTTGGTTTAGCTTTCTTTTGTGTCTTTTAAAATTTCCTTAAGTTTTGTTGTGGTCCTATTGATATCAAGTGATAAGGGCTTTGTCCTTTTTCATTTAAGAGATTTCAAACACTAAGATAGACCTTTGTTGAGAGGAAAATTTCTTTTTCAGTGCTTTGTGTCTTCTCCTATTTGTTTTACACAAAAGTGACGCAAGATTGAGGAAGAGTGATGTACCGACCAGTCCTCAAGCCTCAAGGGCTACATCGGTTCCACACTGTCTAACTGATCAAACATGAGTTCAGTGCCTCAAGCCTCAAGGGCTACATTGGTTCGTCTCTACTACCTTCTTCACTTCACTGTGTTTGCCTGTTATTGAGTGTTCCGCTTCTTCATACTTATGTATTTGCTGACCCCCATTACTGTCTTCTCATGTCTTCTTATCTTGTTGTAGGCATGGTGCTTAACGAAGAGAAGAGAGAGAGAAATCCACTGACTGACTTCACTCCTACTCTACTGAGTAAGGAGATACTTTGTTACTGTCGATAATGAACCGTGTTGTCTTCACCTTGGCGTTCTCACTCAAGGGGGAGGCGCTCTCTGCGCTATCCTGCTTCGAGTCTTCTAACCCAAGGAGAAGTTCGTATCTGACCTTAATCTGACCACACTGGGGTGGATGAGGGTTCACCCGTTGGACCGTATTGTCTCCATCACGGCGCTCTCACCCAAGAGAGAGGCGTTCTCTGCAAACCGTCCTACCCAGTCTCAAGACTTCTAGCCCAAGGAGAAACTCGCAACTGACCTCGTCCTTGCTATATGAAGTCAAGGGAGGGTTTAACTGGTGAACCGTGCTTCCCAGCCCTGGCGTTCTCTACGAACTGTCCTTCCCTCCCTTGAGATTTCTAACCCAGGCAGAAAAGTTCATAACTGACCTCGTCCTTACCCCACCGGGGCAAACGAGGATTTTAACTGGCGAACCTTACTTCTTACCCTTGGTGTTCTCACTCAAAGGGGGAGGCGTCCTCTACGAATCGTCCTGCCCTTCCTTGAGACTTCTAACCCATGGGGAAAGGTTCATAATTGTCATCATCTTCGCGCAAAGGCAAGGGAGGATTTTACTAGCGAACCATACTGTTCAGCCTTGGTGTTTTCACTCGAGGATGGGGGGAGGTGTCCTTTCGAACCTACCTTCCCCATTCCTGAGACTTCTAACCCAAGCGAACGGTTTGTAACTGACCTCATCTCCGCGCAAAGGCGAAAGAGGATTTTACTAGCGAACCATATTGTTCAGCCTTGGTGTTTTCACTCGAGGATGGGGGGAAGTGTCCTTTACGAACCTACCTTCCCCAGTCCCGAGACTTCTAACCCAAGTGAACGGTTTGTAACTGCATTGCACAAATATTCGAGAATATATTTCAATCAAAATTTATTGGGTGACCTCGTTAATAAACCCTTGGAAGGGAAAACTTGAGGTTGGTCGCATTCCATGTACGAGGAATCGCGCCTCCCTCTAACGTCTCAAGCCTGTATGCCCCATTCCCAAGGGCCTCTGTCACTCTGAAACGACCAGTCTACTTGGGGGACAGCTTGTTCTCTAGTTGGTACGGGTGGGCCCTTCGCATCACTAGGTCGGCAACTTGGAACTGACGAGGTCTCAGCTTGGAGCTGTACTTGTACTCCACCATTCTCTTCAAGGCTTCAGCCTTAATTCTTGGTTCCTCCCTTACCTCATCCAGTAGGTCCAAGCTCACCTTTCTCTCTTCATTGGACTCTTCAACCACGAAATTCTGGAAGCGTGGCGAGTTCTCCTGGATCTCCACGGGAATCATCGCGTTCGACCCATACACCAAGCTGAAGGGTATTTCTCTGGTGGTGGACTGGGGAGTCGTGTGGTAAGCCCACACAATTCTAGGGATTTTTTCTTCCCATGTCCCTTTGGCCTTCTCTAGCCTTCTCTTCAGACCTCTGAGCAGGACTCAGTTGGCAGACTCAACCTGCCCATTCGTCTGGGGGTGCTTGATTGATGCGAACACCTGCTTTGTCCCAATTTTTGTACACAGCTTTCCCAGCTGTTGGTTTGCGAATTGGGTGCCATTGTCAGACACCAACAATTTCGGTACTCCGAAACGGCAGACTATGTTCTTCTACACGAAGTGCTGAATCTTGTGGGTCGTGATTTGCGCCATTGGCTCAGCCTCTATCCACTTCGTGAAATACTCTATGGCGACCACGAAGTACTTCATCTGCCGTATCGCCCAAGGGAAAGGTCCCAGTAATTCGATTCTCCAGGTATGGAACGGCTAGGGGCTGTAAATCGATCTGAGCTCTTCTGGTGACGCCTTGTGCCAGTGTTGCTGACATTGCGTACACTGCTGTGCATACCTTGTGTAGTCTTCCCTTATGGTTGGCCAATAGTATCCCGCACGAATGGCCTTCGATGCTAAAGATTGACCACCGATATGACCCCCGCATATCCCTTTGTGGAGTTCTGGCATTATCCATGCACACTGCTCGCCGCTTACACATACCAAAATAGGGTGGGTGAAGCTGTGTCTGAACAACTCCCCGTCGATGAGGGTGTACTTGGTCGAATTTTTCTTTATTTTCCTGGCCTCTGTGGGTTCCAGCAGAAGTATCCCTTAAGCCAAGTAATGCTTGTAGGGCGTCATCCAGGTTTCCCTCCTTCAACCAGGCAGACCTGCAATGACTCTTCCCCATGAACTGGGTATGTGCTTACCCTGGGCGTTCACAATGTCTCCTGAGACAGTGACCGATGGCTCTTCTTCCTCCCCTCAACGTGCTAACCTGATGGACCCCCACGAAATTATTTGTGGTGAAGGTTCGAGGTGTATTTAGGGTTTCCTGTATGACGGTCCTCTGTCTGCCCCCCTTGCCTGAACTAGCGAGCTTAGCTAGCAAGTCAGCTCGGGCATTCTACTCTCTAGGGACATGTACAAGCTTGAACATCGCAAACGACCCCTTCAAAACTTGGACGTACCCTAGGTACACAACCATCTGAGGGTCTGTAAGGAGTCACTCTTCGCCAACAAACTCTGCGCACCCATCTACAGAGAGCACCAATCGGAAGTTGGCTTCCTCTTGGTGTGCATCTGCCGAGGAGAGCTTTACCACAAAATCTGCGTAAACTTGGCATTTGATAAGGCCTCTGGGCTCATACTGGACATCGAACTCTGATAGTTCCACTGCCCAACGTAACATTCTCCCCGCAACGTCCGGCTTCTGCAGGACTTTGCGGATAGGCAGGTCTGTCATCACAACTACTGTAAAACACTGGAAGTAGTGGCAAAGTCTCCTTGCTGAGAACACCACAGCCAAGGCTGCCTTCTCTAGGGCCTAGTACTGATCCTGCCGGTTAACTCAAGTGCAAGAGTCTTGCCACGTCAAAGGTATCTTCTCTCGATCAGCTTCGCACAACACTAGCCTTCGATCTCCACGTCTCAAATCCTCTTTAGAACTTGAAGAAAACAAAGACACAGAATGGCGCTGCTGCAGCCCATCGCGCTCCGACGCTCAAGTCAGTGACGAAATCACCAAATACCAAGTCAGTGACGCTCTCTCAGCGTACTCAAGTGTTCTCAAAAGCGTAAAGAAGTGTTCTAAACGCGCGTACCTCAGAAGTTCGTTAGAGTTCCTTATATACCTGAGCACTTTCTCTCTCCTGACGGTTACACCTCTGGACACGTGGCTCGCATCCAGCTGTACACGTGTCACCATCTGGAGCCACCTTCTACTTGAGCGTCACCTCTACTCTTCAAGCTATTCGACTAAATTACCCATGCGAGGAGTAACTACAGCTTCCTTGGAGATCTCTTCTAAGTGGCGAGTACGGGGTGTCACCATGCACACCTTCTCTGTGGTCTCGCCTGCCGCTATCACGATCTATTTCACTTGCGCATCATGCATGTTCTGGGAAACTGTTCCCTTGCTTCGACCTCTGGCTAGGGAATGATCATCTGACAACCTCATCCTTCGTGCTCGTACTTCATGAAAGCTTTAAGCAAGCCTTCTTGATCTTTCGGCGATGTGCCCCTTTCGGCGGTCTCTAACCATTTGGTCGCCTAAAACTCGTATACGGCGACTATGACGCGAGCCTGGTGACCGCCGGTTATACATACCAGAGATCGGAGAACGCCAAGCTAACAATTGGCGACTACACAAACTTCCCGATGTGCTTCCCTTCTGTCAGCCAGGTGTTCCGCTCAACACGCCTACATTATCGCTTGCTGCCACGTCATGACTTCCGACAACCTGATCGGTACAAGTACCTTACCTCAGGCCCCTGCAATACTCTGATCGCCCGTTCTGTTACTGCGAAGTACAGGCGAAGTGGAGTACCCAGTTGTGGCCTGCACAACACTAGGGGACTGGCCAGGTAGTCCTTCAACTTGAGGAATGCCTCCTCACACTCCATGGTCCAAATGAACTTGTTGTTCCTCCTCAAGCACTGGAAATACGGGTGACCTTTGTCCCCTCCAGCTGATACGAATCTAGACAGAGCGACCATCCGCCCTGTCAACTATTGCATCTCCTTGACCGAGATTGGGCTCCTCATTGCGAGGTTTGCAGCGCACTTCTCGGGGTTCCCCTCTATCCCATGCTCAGTGAGTAGGAAACCCAAGAACTTACTCGCTTCAACCTCGAACACACACTTCTCGGGGTTTAGCTTCATTTTATACTTGGCTATTGTGGTAAATAGCTCTTCTAGATCATCGACATGTTGATCCTTCACCTGTGAGGTCACCACCATAGGCCTGTACATTTAGCCCTATCATGGGTGCGAGCACTCTATCCATCAGCCTCGGGTAGGTG
Organism: Phaseolus vulgaris; assembly: GCF_051622355.1. Taxonomy (NCBI): domain Eukaryota; kingdom Viridiplantae; phylum Streptophyta; class Magnoliopsida; order Fabales; family Fabaceae; genus Phaseolus; species Phaseolus vulgaris. The sequence continues at coordinate 17,668,146 of NC_143507.1, forward strand.
GCACCTGCATTCTTCAGCCCCAAGGGCATTACTGTGTAGCAATAGCAAGACAGCTCTGTCATGAACGTCGTCTTGCATTCGTCCCTAGGATGCATCTTAATCTGGTTATACCTAGAAAAATATCCAGGAAGCTGAACAATCTGCAACCCGAGGCGCTATCCACCAAAGCGTCAATGCTTGGCAGAGGGTAAGAGTCCTTCGGGCAAACCTTGTTGAGGTCCGTGATGTCCACGCACATCCTCCACTTCTCGTTGGCCTTATTCACCAGGACCACGTTTGCCAGCCACTCGGGGTACTGAATCTCCCTTATGTGGTCGGCGCTCAACAACTTCTTCGTCTCTTCTTTGATGACTTGTCGCCTTTCCTCATTGAACTTTCTCCTTCTTTGGCGAACAGGTCGGACCTGGGGGTCCATTGTGAGGTGATGGCATAAGAAGTCAGGGTCTATGCCAAGCATGTTTGAGGCGGACCATGCGAAGGCATCCAGGTGCCGTGCTATGACCTCGTCAATCTGGTCCTACGTCGCTTGGCCCAGAGACTTGCCAAGCTTGAAAATTCTGCCACCGAGCTTCCTTTGTCCACCAGGACGCAGTGCACCTTCCTCCCTGTGGTTACTATCGAGATCACCACTGGGTCATTGTCGTGGGGGACGACATCTCGAAGGTCGGCCTTGATGAAGACAAGGTCGACGTCAAGGGACTGATCTGCCTCTTGCGCCTCTACCGTCATGACCGCTCGTGCATACTTCTTCCGCTGAGAAGCGGTGCATCCTCCACCTGAAAAACCCCCCAAAATGGTGTGAATCTCGCCATGGAGGGGCATCTCGTTCCCTTGGTCACCTCCTGGCGCTGTCAAAGTCTGGGCTCCCTATGGCTCCATCAAGTAGTCCTTCAGGAAACCATTCTTCACCAGTTCGTCTAACTGGTGTCCAGGCGCCAAGTAGTTACATATGGGATGGCCATACGCTTGGTGGAACTCACACCAGGCGTTCTTGTTAGGCTCAAACCTCTTATCAGTCTTTACGGGCATCTTGAGTCTCTCCACTATGTTGGAGACAACGATAAGCTCTTTCAATTCCACTAGGAAGTTGTGCCTTGGTGGCACATCCTCCCTCGTGCGCCCCCTGGCTTGGGGCTTCCTAGGCTCGTAGGGCTGCTGCTTCACTGGGGCCTTCTTCTCTGTCGTTGCCTCATGTACCCTCATGGGCTAAGGTCGACTTGGCCCTCGCGGGCGGGTGGGGACAACGCATCCGCGCTTCTCTGTGAGTTCCCATTCCGCGACAATATGGGCTACTGCTCGACGCCTGATCTCACCGAAAGTCTTGGGGCGGCTCTTGATGACTGAAATATTTTACTTTGTTAAATTAAATATGGAATTAAGATGAATAAGTGCATATATATTTTACGCTTATTCATATTTTAATTTTAAATTATTAAAATATTATTTTTACAAAGTACTTTATTTTGATATTTATATAATTATAATTTTATTATTGATAATTTTTTATAATATTATACTTCCTATATTTTTATTTTTATTTTTATAAAAAATATTTAATAAATATTTAAAGAAATACAAGTATCCATACAATTAACCAAATATCTAATAGAATCGAAAACAAAATATAAATTTCATACTTAATATAAATATAAAATTTTACTTTAAAAATATCTAGAATATAAAATAAAAATAGTTATAGTTAAACATACATATGTCGTTGCTATCACTATCGTTTTAAAATAACTGTGTTAAGATTGAATTGTCTTCTAGAAAAATGCTAACTTTTTTAACAAATTTTATGATTATACCTGAGGAAGAAAGAGGTTACAAAAGAAAAAGATAATCATATAGTATAGACCAAATAAAATAAAGTAAACTTAAAAAATATATATTTGTTCCCGCCGGTTGATCGGTTTCCGATCATCTCACACCTAAGAATCCCTGCGTTCACTCATGTTTTTCTTCCGATTGAACACCTGAAACACAAAGACAAAGGGCGCCCTAGAGGTCGTTTGCACTCCGACGCTGAATTCAATCTTAGGGCTAGGAAACACCAAAACTGTTAAGTGTAAAGCTCTGGGTAATTGTGTGTTAAGCGGCACAAAGGAATAACGTACCTTACTAAGTTTGTTACTTCCCTTTATATAGCCTAGGTTTTCCACAGTTTCCATTACCCAAAATAGGTTTCCTGGGGGGGTGGGCTCCAGCGTCGCAGTTATCCACATTGAGGATAACCTAGCACGTCAGGTTCCCTAACTGGAGTGCAACCTCTGACAGGATGGCCACCTGGATGCCTCCTCGTGCACCTAATCTTGGGAGCGCACTAGCTGTTCACATGCCATGGATGCAACTCATCCCTGGAATGTGACCCTCGAAGGTTGTATCCTTTCCAGTGGCTCTATACTCGTGTTACGCCTGAACGCGCCATCCACTCTACACGCATGGACTCTCGTGACCTAGGCTCCTCCCTTACTGATAACTGGTGTTTGGTCTGTGATCCACTTCTCGTGGCCCAGCTCTGTTGTTCGAGTCCCCGATGTCCGACCTCTCCACATTGTCTAGTGGCACGTCGGTACATCCTAGTGACCGATGTCTGACCACTCTTTGGTCACTTGGCGCACGTGCCTCCCGAGACACTAACCCATGCCGCTCGTGGGACCCCGCTTACATGGCCCCAACATTACTGGTGGTCAACGACGCCCGAGGACTAGTCGGTAAACAAGCCCCCCAATCTCGAGCTATAACTTGTTCAGCGAAGAGACTAAGTTCTCGCCCTTGGTGACCTACGTGACTCTGTATGACAGGCGTGAATAGTGCGCCAAAGTGACGCCTCTCTGAGCCTGTTTTAACTAGGCACACGTGTTTTAATCAACGGTCAAGGCTTAACGTTGCTTGCACTTCTTAGTTTACGTTAAGTATTCGAAAATACGCGCTTCCAATCACTATTCCATCATTCTCTAAAACACCCTTGATTGCTTCGTCTTCTTCCTCGAGCGCCCTCGCGCTTCCCTCTACAAATTCCAAAACTTTCATCCTACTTGATCAAAAGGTACAAACTTTACCCATTGATCGGTCTCCACACTGCTTGGGACTGTTTAGCTTCCTTGCATTTTAGGCTTTCTCTGTTTTTCTCCGTTCCTTTGTTCTTCCAGGTTTTCTTCGAGTGTGGGCTTTTTTTGGGTTTTCGCTGAGTTACGCCCCAACCCCTCTTTGAACCTTCGTTTCCTTCTTTTTCTTGTTTTCTAGCTTTCTTAGACATGGCTCGAACGAAAACGACATTCAACCCTCCACCCCAGGTAGATTACAAAGCCTTGTACCCTTGGGCCTCTGTAGAGCTTCTCGTCCAGACCTCTACCCTCACCTCTAGCGAGGATGTGAGGAAACACATGGACGGAGAGCATGACTGTGTAGGGCGTGTCTTCGGGCATGAGAGCGACGCTTATGTTTCTGTTTGACCATGCGCTAAGGGAGAACCTGTGTGCTCCGATGACCAGACTAACAATGGAGAGCCCTACTTCTTCCTATACCAAACCGTCTTCAAACGGACTAAGTTGCGTCTCCCCCTCACTGGCTTCGAGAGAGCATTGTTGACAGAAATCAACGTGGCCCCCGCCCAGCTGCATCCCAACAGATGGGCCTTCGTAAGAGCCTTCTCGATTCTGTGCAACCACTTTGGGCGTCCAACCTCTGTGGATGTCTTCCTCCATTTTTTCGAGGCTAAAAGTCCGGGGAAGAATCTCTGGGTGAGTTTCAATGGTGTGGCAGGGAGATTTCTCCTTGCGTTGTTCCAACAATCTTATAAGGGCTTCAAAAGGGAAGTCCTTCAGAGTGTGTTGTACTGACCACGACCGCACCCTCTTGGACGGCTTCCCACTCTACTGGATGAGAAAATTAGGGTTCAAGAAACCTAGGACTCTTGAAGAACTAACTCCTCATGATCGCAAATTCTACCAGGTCCTTGCTAGCCTGGGAGAGGTGTTCAACACTGTCCAACTGCTTAAGCATGAATATGATGTTGAGGCCCTCAAAAGCTACATGGTATCGTCTTCACTTTGTCTTGCTTGGTTGTGCCTGTTACCATACTATTATGCTTGTTCTTTGTACATTCTGCCTCTTTACATTCGTATGTTTACCCCCATATTCTGGATTGCTTCCTAACCTCTTGTATTCTGAAATTTGGACATAGGTATGGTGTTGAATGAGGAGAAACGGGCCAAGTTGGCTGACGCTCTTACTCGCCGTCAAGGGGTGTCTGGGGCTGTGGGCACCTCTGCCCCTCACACCTTTGTCTCTGCCACTGCTGCGCCCTCCTCTACTCCTTCCACTCCTATTGCCACGCTGTCCCTCTTGCCGCCGCCCATGCATCACCCTATCCGCCTCCCCGTGATAGAAGGGTAGTGGAGATCGAATCTGATGAGGACTCCGCTGAGGGGCCGGTCTTCAAGAGGCTTAGGCCTACGACGGCGACGACCACCCACTCCTCCACTGCTGGTTGCCTGGCATCACTCCGAGACCAAACGCCAAACACTTCCTCACCCCCTGGCCTCCTCGCGCTTGAAGATGGCGGTGAGAGCACCCCTGCAGCCCCATCCGCCCCCAAACTGCCCGTTGTCCTGCTACATACCCTCAAAGGCTTCCAACTAGGGGTGATGGAGGACCCGGATGACACCGCGGCGAGGGAAGGCTGGGTCTCAACTTTGGCGCTCTCCTTGCTCAATCCAACACCCTCATAACTAGGACTGAGGTGAGGGTGGCACTAGTAAAGGCCAAAGCCGAGGAGGAAACGGCCCTGCTAGCCCGTGCGTTCACTACCCGCGAGACTGCCCTGAAGCAGGAGCTGACTAGCCTCTGCCAAGCAAGAGTCAAGAGGCTGTCGAGCTGGAGGCAAAAATCCTGCCCCTGCGAACCCGGGCTATCGAGTTGGAAGAGGTGGCTGAGGCATCTAAAGCCAAGATGGCGAGGCTCGAAGATAGGTCCACCAATCAAGAAGTGCAGCTGGGTCGCGTAGAGGTCGAGCTCCTTTAACAAGTCGAGAGGTACAAAAAAGTTGAGGTTGAGCTAACCGAGGATGCTGTTGATGCTTATGCTGCGAGGTTCGAGGACGCCCTTGCTCAAGTTGCCTGCGCGCACCCCGAGATGGACGCCTCACCCTTCGCAGCTTCAAACCGTGTTGTTGATGGGCAGATCGTTCCAAGGGCTCCTCCTTCTTAGCTTGTACTTGGTTACCAAACGAACAGTTTCTATTATTCGCTTGTAACTTACTTGCTCGAATGTTTAACTGTTTATCTTCCTTGATCTTGATTTGACTAAAAACTGCTCATTTATCTTACTCAACTGTTAACTTGTGGTGCTTGCCACCGCGATGCTTCTACTAGCGCCTTTGGTACCCTGCCCTTGCTGTACGAAGCTAAAAACGGGTTTAACTGTGAACTAGGTCGTTCAACCTTGGCGTTCTCACTCGAGGGGGGAGGCGTTCTCTACGAACCTATGCTTCCACTTACTAGACCTCTAACGCAAGGGAAAAAATTTCTTAACTGACCTCAGCTTCACTCAAGGGCGAGGAGGATTTATCTGGTGAACTATTTCGTTCAACCTTGGCGTTCTCACTCGAGGGAGGAAGCGTTATCTATGAACTTGCCCTGCCACTCACGAGACCTCTAACGCAAGGGATACGAGTTCTTAACTGACCTCAGCTTCGCTCAAGGGCGAGGAGTTCTTATCTGGAGAACTATTTCGTTCAACCTTGGCGTTCTCACTCGAGGGGGGAAGAGTTCTCTACGAACCTGCTCTTCCACTCACGAGACCTCTAACGCAAGGAAAACAAGTTCTTAACTGACCTCAGCTTCACTCAAGGGCGAGGAGGACTTATCTGGTGAACTATTTCGTTCAACCTTGGCGTTCTCACTCGAGGGGGGAAGTGTTCTCTACGAACATGCCCTTCCACTCACGAAACCTCTAACGCAAGGAAAACAAGTTCTTAACTGACCTCAGCTTCGCTCAAAGGCGAGGCGGATTTATCTAGCGAACTATTTCGTTCAACCTTGGCGTTCTCACTCGAGGGGGGGGCGGTTCTCTACGAACCTGCCTTTCCACTCACGAGACCTCTAACGCAAGGAAAACAAGTTCTTAAAAACATTGTACAAAACTCGAGAAAATATTTCAATCGAAATTTATTGGGTGACCTCATTAAAAAACCCTTATAAGGGAAAACAAGCGTCCCCTAATACAATGTACAATGTTATTGCTTAACTGAAATAAAACTTGAAGTTGATCGCATTCCATGTGCGAGGAACCGCGCCTCCTTCCAGTGTCTCAAGTCTATATACTTTGTCCCCAAGGACCTCTGTCACTCTGAAAAGACCAGCTCACATGGGGGTCAGCTGACATGGGACCACCATGGCCGCTCTCTCCGGTACCTGGTATCTTTCCTCAGGCCCTTGCCATACTTTGCTCACAAAGCATATGAGTTTCTGATGTTAGAAAGGATGACTTTAAACTAGAGGGGGGGGGGGGGGGGGTTAATTGTTTAAAGAGGGTTTTCGCAAACTTTTAATCTAAGAATGAAATTTCTTCGAGAAACAAATGATAAGAAATTCAGTTTGTCAAAACACAAAGCAAAAACAAAAGCACCAAAAAAACAATCGGTTGTTTATACCAGTTTGCAAATATCAAAACTGAATTTAAAGAGATTAAGGATAGAGAGAATGCACACAGATGTTTATACTGGTTCACTCTAAACCCAAAACTACATCCAGTCTTCTCAGAAACTGTTCCCGCCGGTTGACAAGGGTCATCTTTGCGCGTAGCTTGTCCTCACGAGCTGGGCACCTTCGTTCTGCTCCGTCTGTGAATACCTGAAAAGAAGTGAACAAAGGGGCGCCCTCGCGGCCGTTTGCACTCCGACGATCAAGTCAGCTAGCGAGAAACATCAAAGGTGACGCACCTCCGTATCGGAACACCGTGAAAGGGTGCTCTGAAGGTGGTCGAAATACTCCGACGATCGTGTTGTCGTGGTCTCATTGACCCTGGCGGGTTGAGCTCGCACCGGTCCCCTCGGGCGTGAGGGTACGACGCTGCTGCGCTTCACGCACACCTCTCCCTCAGAAGCGATATGCTCTACCGCACGACGCCGTAGTTCTGCAAAAGTCCTAGGGCGGTTGCGAATGATGGATTCTCCGAAAGGACCGGGGCATACGCCTTTCACGAACGCGTACACAATCATAGGTTCCTCTGTCGTACCAACCTTGACCACCTGAGCCCCGAAGCGGTTGATGTATTCTTTGAGGGTCTCCCCTTGATACTGTTTCACATCAAACAAATCGTAGGAGACGGCGGCGGGGCCTTGTTTGTTAGGTATTGCTCACTAAACAATCGTGACAGTTGTCGGAAAGATGTGATATGACCGTCCGGGAGGCTGATGAACCAGTCCATAGCCATCCCAGTCAAGGTGCTCATAAAGAGCTTGCACTTGGCAGCGTCAGAACCGCGTACCAGGACCATCTGTGTGTGGAATGCAGCAAGGTGCGTCTCAGGGTCCTCCATCCCGGTGAAGATCACCTTGGGCCCTGCGAACGTGTTCGGGATCACTGCATCCAGAATCTCCTGCGAGAAGGGAGTGGAAAACTCCCTGGGCGGGGAGTGGTTCTCCACCTCGTCATGTTCACGTTGCCCCCGATTATTTCTCAGACCCCGGCGCAACTCCTCGTTTACGCGGTGGAGCTCTTCATTCCTCTCATGCGAGGCTTCGAGATCTGCCTGCATGCGTTCCTGTTCCAGCTTCGACTCCGCCATATCCTCCTGCAGCCCCCGCATTATCTCCAGGACCTGTTGCATGGATAGTTCTGCTGGGGCTGCGCGTGCTGTACTTCGTCTGGTGGGGGCCATTGTCACGGTCCCTTCCAACTTCCTCAAACGTTACTGAAACTTGGTAGATCTTTTCGAACTTGTGATGGGACTGATGTTTTATATCGGCCCCACGGTGGGCGCGAAATGTTCCGTCCGTTTGACCTGTGACGTCTTTGTGCGCGACCTCAACTGTCAGCTAGGGACTCCTTCCCACTGGTTACCTGTGGATTCCTGCAAAAAAGAGGACAAAGGGGCACCCTAGCGGCCGTTTGCACTCCGACGCTCAAGTCATCCAGCAAGAAACACCAAAACTGTGCACCTCCGTATCTGAGCACCGCGTATGGCACTCTAAAGGTGGTAAAAAGAACTGTGCATTGTGTGTATATTCTCGCTCTGGCAAACAACCTCTTTTCCAGTCCCTTGTGCGTAGCCTCACGACTTTGAGCAAGCAACTGGAGTGTATTCTGGGAAAATTTTCCAAAACTTTCGAACCCCGTTCCCAACATTCTCAGCGCTATTTAAACTACCCAAGCATTTAAAGCGCCTTAAAGCGCTTTTAATCACGAACGTAACACGCTCAATTAAGGCGTCTAATTTGAAAACGTAGCGCATTTAAGACGTTGAAACACTTGGGAGCCATTATAGTACCTGAACGCTCGAAACGGAAACTGTATTGAATGACTTTAATTACCTGGTACCTGACTAAAGGGTGTTTCTATTCTGACCTGGCTGTCGTACACGTGGAGGGCCTCACGACGCCATGACCCCATCTGGGGGCGTTTCTGCCCACCTGGGGACGTTTCTGCGTGTGAGTCCTCTTGCTTGGGAGTGCTACTGCGCTAGGGGTGACTTTTTGGGTGCCAACTCATGCCCCCAATCATCTAGTCACTCACTCTGAGAGCGTATCTGCCTTCCTCTCGTACCCTGCACCCGGTTACCCTGGGCGTGACCTTCCTCTTGGGTCGTATCTGTCCCGAAGGCGTCTCTGGGGCGGCAGGGGTACTTCACGAGTCAGGCTGCCCTACACTGGTGTTGTTACTATGGCCTTGAAGCCACCTTTCTCTTCTCTTTATCACTCTCCCGGATCATCGGGACCTGAGGCCTTCCCACGACGTCGCTCCCTCCATGGTCTTTCCTACCCATGGGTATCGGGGAACCACACTGTGATTGCCTCGCTTTAGTAATGTTTGATCTGGCGACGCCCCGGTTGGGCGACGCCTTCACCTAGGCGACGCCTTTTCTTGACGACGCTGGCACTTGGCGTCTCTTCACCTAGGCAACGCCTTGTGTTGACTTTGACTCCTGGTCTTGACTTTGACCTTGACTTAGTCAACGCCCGGATACGGGACAGTACAATCTTCTTCTTCATTCTCAAACTTTCGAAACACCCTAGTGAACGTTTCATCTCCCTCAATCACCGTTTTCCTCGAAGCATCTTCGCTCATCAAAAGGTAACATTTTTACTTCTCCCACTGATATTTGCTACATTTTAATCAGTTTGCATCATCCATTGATTGTCTGGAGCATACGTTGTGGGCTGTTTATTCTCTGTTTTGCTTTTACTGCGTTTAGGTTTTCTCTTCTCTACGAGCCCCCCTTGTTCATGCTCTTTTTTTTTTTTCGTTTTTCAATCGAGTCATTCTGTTTATCAACCTTCCACTCTTCCCTTTTTCATCTTCTTTTCCTCTTTTTTGCAGTTCTCCTGATGGCTCGTACAAGAATCACACCAAACCCCCTGCCTCTTCTCGAAACCCACCTCCTAAAACAAGCAAAATCCCTTCATCAGGAAACCCCTCCTCATCTCGTAACCCACCTAGGGATCCCAGCGTCCCTTCAAGCCGGGCTAAGAGACCTGCACCCTCTCGACCCGACCAACCGCGACCAACCCCTCCACAAACCAGTGCCACTGTACGCCCCACCCTTAACTACAAACTACTATACCCCTGGGCCACTCCAGCCTTGTTGAGTGAGACCTCCTCTATCAACACTGAAGCAGATGTTCTCCGTTTGAAGAGAGGAGACAAGGCCCACATTTCCTTTAGTAAGGAACATGATGACAAGGTGGCCATTCGCCCTTGTCTTCCTGGGGAACCTATCTGCACTGATAATGAAGGGAACAACGGTCACCCCTTTTGCTTCGTCTACGCAACCGTATTCAAGAAGGTCAAGCTCAGACTCCCCTTCACTCGCTTTGAGAGGGAGCTTCTGAATGAGCTTGACATCACCCCCGCCCAGTTGCAACCCAACAGCTGGGCGTTCGTCAGGGCATACCAAATCATCTGCGCACACCTAGGCCACCCAGCCTCTGTAGATGTATTCCTATTTCTGTTCGAGGCCAAGAAGCTAAGGGATCGTCTGTGGGTGAGCATTAATGGGATTGCTGGGAGATCCATCCTCTCAATCTTCCAGCAATCCTATTGTTCTTGCCGATTGACCAGGGTCGTCTTCATGCGTGGCTTGTCCTCACCAGCTATGGCACCTTCGTTCCGCTCCGTTTGTGAATACCTGAAAAGAAGTGAACAAAGGGGCGCCCTCGCGGCCGTTTGCACTCCGACGATCAAGTCAGCTAGCGAGAAACATCAAAGGTGACGCACCTCCGTATCGGAACACCGTGAAAGGATGCTCTGAAGGTGGTCGAAATACTGAATAGCTAGTACTGTGTTGCCCTAATTGCCTTGTGCTCACAGTGGGTGCGCAGTGAAAACAACTAGGGTTTGTGCTCCATGTAACTCTGAGAATTAGGTCAAAAAACTCGGATCCCTTTCAAACGTCCCAAGGCCCCTTTTTATACACCTCCCGGATTTAAAGTGCGTTAAAGCGCATTGAAAGTGTATCAAAATGTGCCTTGAAACATTTGATACGTAAACTAAATTAACGCGTACCTTAGCAAACTTTCACTGAAACATTTAATGAGCACGTGCTAATTGCCACGTGTCCTTCTGACTTGATCGTTACTCTGTGGGGAGGGCCTCACAGCGCCGTAACCCAACTTAGGGTTAATCCATCGTGTGAGTCCTCCTTCCTTGAAGTGCATCTGACGCGTGGGGTGACTTTCTGGGGGCCAACTCATGCGCCCCAGGCTCGAGTCACTCGCCCTGGAGGTGTATCTATCTTTCTCTCGTACGATGCACGTGGTTCTCCCCTGGTCGTGGCCCTCTCATGAGTCAGGTTTACCCCCTACTGGTACTAGAGCTTATGGCCTTGAAGCCACCTTTCTTTGTTACCGTTCTGAGCTATTAAGGTCCAAGGCTTCCTCACGGTGTCGCCCCCTCCACGGTCTTTCCTACCCATGGGCGTCGGGGGGTAACACCATCGATATTTCCGCTTGGCGATGTCTTTCTCGGGCGATGCCTCTCTTGGGCGATGTCTTTCTTGGGCGATGTCTTTGCTTGGCGATTTCAGACCACCTGATCTTCAATTATCTAACACATTGGCGACACACAAAGCGACGACAACCGATTATGTATGCCGCAGAACGCCACTTCCATAAACGGCGACTATGTTGCCTTCCTGACCACCCACCTTTCTCTTGTCCACGTCATCACACCCGATGACCTGATCGGTACACCTACAAAGACTAGAAGGGCAAGTTTGTCCGCGTGTGCTACAACGATCGGGATCCTACCCTTCTTGATGGATTCCCCTTGTACTTGGTGAACAAGGGGAAAAAAGAGTCCAAGGACAATTTTCGGAGGGCTAGGAGTCCAGAAAAAATGGGGGAGCTTGACAAAGACTTGTGCAACTTCTGGAAAGAAGTTGCCTCTTCCAACATCACTTTCGCCACCCTCTCCATCATCAACTTCGAATTCGCTGAAAGTCAACTGGACTTTGACATAGGTCTGCCCTCCCTTCTTCTCCAAATTTTTCTTTCTGTGTTAAATCCACTTTACTCTTTATCAAATTTGCTTGTATTACACTGACCTGCATTCGTTCTTGGCTGTTTGATTCATGCATTAGTGTTCCCATTGCTTTCCTTCCTATGCATTATTAATTGTTTGAACTTAGTTGATTTGCAAACATTGATCTCTTTGTGCAGATACAATGTTGGGGAAGGAACACATGGCTAGGCTACGCTCTATAGTCAAACATCACGACCTAGCGGTGGGCTCTCAAACCGTCCCAAATTCAGTTGCGGAAGCTGCTGCTGCCCAGGGCAAGTCCCCCCAAGCGGGCTCACCTTCCCCTGCCACTCTTCCTGCCCCTGAAAGGAAAAAACTACCATTAAAAAGGGCCAAGAGTAAGACTCCCACGGTGGTATCAGACGAAGAAGAGGACGAGAGTACTGAGGATGGGCTTGTTTGCAAAAGGAAAAGAGCAACCACAACTGAGCCACCAGCGGTTGAAAGCACAAGCCCAAATTATGCAGAGAACACCCCCAGCGCCTCCACACCCTTTGAGAGCGCTGGGGATGCTCTCCCATCAAACACCTCAGCTGCTGAGGGCGTTCAAGAGCAAGTTGTGGACGCTCAATCATCCCCCCAACCTGGAGTGGAGCCAACCATCTCACCACCATGCCCTGATGCTCCCCTCGCCATCCAAGCTTATGAGGGTGGTGGTGAGAACCAATCCTCAACACCTCCTCTAACCCCAGCTCTCCCAACCCCCGTTGAAGAAGTCTTGAAGGCCCACACCGCTCACCTTAGGGCCATAACTACTGAGTGCGTGGAGAAATGTCTTCACAAGATGATGGGCGAGGCTCTAAGGGACTCCTTGAGCCAATACGAGTTCGACATCCGCACTCAACGGGAGGAAGCTAGCACTGGGAGGGCCCAAGTCCAAAAACTTAAATGCGATATGACGATGAAAGGACTGGAGTTTTCACGGCTGGAGAACGCCCTGAGGGACGAGCTGTGGAGTGAACGTAGAAGTAGCGCTGAGCTACGCCAAAAACTTACTGCCAAACTCTTAGAGGTCGTCGAACTCGAGAGCAGGCTCGTGCCTCAGAGGGAAAAGATAGCTGACCTGGAGGGGGCCCTCGAGGCTAACAAGGCCCACATGGTTAAGCTCGAGGCCAGGTCAATCGAGAGGGAGGATTTTCTGGGCAAAGTTGAAGCTGACAGAGACCAAAAAGCTAAGGAACTGGGCGAGAAAGATAAAGAGCTGAGCGAGTCTGCAGCGAAGCTTGCCCAGGCACTTGAGGATAACGAAAAGCTAAAGAAACAAATCGTAGAACTCGACCTCAGCGCCGCAAACGTTCTTACTTCAGGGTTTGGCGCGGCCTTGGAGCAGTTCGCTTGCGCTTACCCCGACTTGGACCTCTCTAAGTTCTCGATTTGTCATGAAGTGGTAGATGGCAAAATTGTACCTTCAGATTAACATTTCCATTTGCCACTTTGTTTTGAAATATTCTGAAAAACTTATATATTCAACCTTCGTTTATGTGCAATGAACCTATTTGTAATGACTTTCTCTTTATCCAAACTGCTTAAATACATATAAATATGCACATGGTTTCGCCTTTATCTGTTGTGTAATCATCTTATATAACTGACTAACTCTTGCTTTAAAGAAATCAACTTAGCACCAACTGGTGCTTAATTCTGTGAAAATCAAATTAATTGGACAAACTATTAGTTCGTAGCAATAACACTTAATGCAAGATCACTTACTGGGCAGTAGGCTTGGGTCAATCTTAATATCTGAAATATCGTTCGCCTGAACTGCTAAGTTTTATGCACATTTCTATGTCATCGCCTAAAACTCTGCTAACTTAGTTCTCGCCGTGTCCTTCTTCTTTCGAGCCTCAACCACAAAGCCATAGGCTTCCAAGGATGCCATTTTCCTCTTAACTGCCAAGGCGTCCTCTGCGGAGCTGCCTCATACCTTGAGCTATCAACTTTGCTAATTCTGGGAGGAGAGCTGCCTTTAACGGATCCCCCTCTGCCTTCCCTGAGCCTTTAATCTGAAACAACTTGATCTTGACCACTGTTCCCTCATTTGGGGGTAGAGCTGCCTTTCGGATCCCTCTCAACCTCCCTGAGTTTCAGAACAATGATCTAGGTATTGAGGTGTCCTTTACGAACCTACCTCAGCCACCCTGTAACTTCTTCCACCCTTTGCACCACACCTGAACTCATTCAAGACGAGAAGGATTATAACTACCTTCACAACGCCCGCAAGCGTGGAGGCTTTAACTGGCCTTACTAGGTCAATATTGATGTTTCACTCAAGGGAAAGGGCATCTTCTATCGACCTTCCTTTCCTATACCTAAGATCATTAACACCCCTGACCTTTCAGTTTCGTCTTGCCTGAACTCACTCGAGGGTGAGAAGGACTTTCTCTGGTGCCTCAACTTGCCCAGGGGTTACATCTCCTCCTCCCCCGGATGCACTGAGGACTTTCAAACTTGCCTCGATTTGCTTACGCAAAGAGGTCTTGCAACCTGTTCTTGCCTGTGCTCGCTCACGGCGAGGAGGACTTTTTCTGATGCCTCAACTTGCCCAGGGGTTACATCTCCTCCTCCCCCGGATGCACTGAGGACTTTCAAACTTGCCTCGATTTGCTTACGCAAAGAGGTCTTGTAATCTGTTCTTGTCTGTACTCGCTCACGGCGAGGAGGCCTTTTTAATCTCTTCTCGCCTACACTCGCTCACGGCGAGGAGGACTTTTTAATCTCTTCTCGCCTACACTCGCTCACGGCGAGGAGGAGGGACTTTTTAATCTCTTCTTGCCGGAAGGCGATGAGAACTTAGAAAACTTTATGCTTGTGGCGATGAGGACTTAAAAATTAACTTTCACCTCCGATCGCCAGATGGCGATGTGGGTTTAAAACTTTATGCGTGTTCCTCCGATCGCCAGGTGGCGATGAGGACTTAAAACTTAACCTTCACCTCCAATCGCCAGGTGGCGATAAGGGTTTAAAACTTTATACCAAATGCACGCGATCTGAATTTACCGTTGCCTCAAATCACGCAAGGGCGACAAGGTCTCTTTTCCGAAAACTTAAAAACGATAAGCATGCAAACTTAATGAACTTGGAAACTTTGATAAACTTCGAAACCTCCTTTATTGGGTGGCCTCGTTAAAAACCCTCCTCAGGGAAAAAGAGTGCCCCCTTAAAAAACTGTTTTGACTGAAACATCTTAAACTGTTCGAGTTAATTTCTACTTACAATGCTTTAAATGTAATAAAACTTGAGATGGGTGGCGTTCCAAGTGCGAGGAATCGCCCCTCCTTCCAGCGTCTCCAAGCGGTAGGCGCCGTTCCCGAGTGCTTCGGTTATTCTAAATGGTCCTGTCCACTTGGGTGACAATTTGTTCTTCATCTCGTACTGGTGGGCCTTCCTCATCACCAGGTCGCCATCTCTGAATTGCCTTGGCCTTATTCTAGAGTTGTACTTGCGTTCAACTCTTCTCTTCACTGCTTCGGCCTTCACCCGTGCTTCCTCCCTGACCTCATCCAGCAAATCCAAGTTCATCCTCCTTTCTTCGTTCGAGTCTTCCGCCACGAAGTTTTGGAATCTCGGCGAGCTTTCCTAGGTTTCAACGGGAATCATAGCATCACACCCATACACCAAACTAAACGGGGTTTCGTGGGTTCCCGATTGCTCGGTGGTGTGATATGCCCATACTATGCGGGGAACTTCCTCAGCCCAAGACCCCTTGGCCTTCTCCAACCTCCTTTTCAAGCCTCTCAGCAAAACTCGATTGGCTGACTCCACTTGCCCATTCGTTTGTGGATGCTCCACAGAAGCAAACACCTGCTGTATTCCAACATCCCCACACAACTTCTTCAATAGGTGAGTCGCAAATTGAGTCCCATTATCTGATACCAAACGCTTGGGCACACCAAAACGACACACAATATTCTTCCACACGAAACTCTTAATCTTGTGCGCGGTGATTTGGGCTACTGGTTCTGCTTCAATCCACTTTGTGATATCTCACTTCCAGGCCCTGCAACACCTTGCTAACAAAATAGATGGACTTCTAGGCTTGATCTTGATCCTGGACGAGCACCGCACTTATCGCTCTCTCAGTTATGGCAAAATATAACCTGAGGGGCGTTGCCACTTGAGGTTTGCACAGAACCGGCGGGCTTGCCAAGTACTCTTTGAGCTTCACAAAAGCTTCTTCACACTCCTTCGTCCAGACAAACCTGTTATTCCTCTTCAAGCATTGGAAGTAAGGGTGGCCCTTCTCTCCGCTGGCGGATACGAATCGAGACAGGGCGGCCATCCGGCCCGTCAGCTGCTGCACCTCCTTTACAGTGGCAGGACTCCTCATCGCCAGAACGGCGGCACATTTGTCGGGATTTGCCTCGATTCCCCTTTTCGACAAGAGAAATCCCAGAAATTTCCCTGCCTCCACGCCGAAAATACACTTCTCAGGATTCAGTTTCAGCTTGTACCTGGCTATTGTGACGAACAACTCTTCCAGATCAGTGACGTGCCTGCTCTTTTCCAGAGATGTTACGACCTTGTCCCTGAGGGGCGAGCACCTTGTCCATTAGCCTCTGGTACATGGCCCCCGCATTCTTCAGCCCGAAGGGTATCACCTTGTAGCAATAGCACGACCTTTCTGTCATGAAAGCAGTCTTTTCCTCATCCTTGGGATGCATCTTAAAGCCTGTCCAAAGGATTCTTGAGGCTGTTTTCATAACACTTCTTCGCCTCCTTTTGGTCTGAACGAATGGTGATAACCACCCCTTCCATTGATGGTAACTTGACCTTCACGTGCCTTGTTGAAGGCACAGCTCCTGTCCTGTTGAGTGTTGGCCTTCCCAACAGGATGTTGTATGCCGACAGAGCGTTCTCAACGAGGTACCTGATCTTTTCTGTGCGCGAGGTCGACCCATCTGTGAACGTCTTCCTTAATTCAATGTACCCCCTGACCTCCACTTGATCACCGGAAAAACCGTTGTTCCGTCCGGTTGACCGGGACGTCTTCCTGCGCGACCTCAACCGTCAGCTAGGGTCTCCTTGCCACTGGTTACCTGTGGAATCCTGCAAAAAAGAAGGACAAAGAGGCGCCCTAGCGGCCGTTTGCACTCCGACGCTCAAGTCAGCCAGCAAGAAACACCAAAACTGTTCACCTACGTCTCTGAGCACCGCGTATGGCACTCTGAAGGTGGTAAAAAATAATCTGTGTATTGTCTCCTTCAGGCAAAGATATTCCCCAATCACTTGTACGTAACGAGCAAGCAACCAGAGAGTTCTCCTAAATTTGCCAAAAGTTCCAACCCCGTTTCCAACATTCCCCGCGCTATTTAAACCTCCCAAGCATTTAAAGCGCCTTAAAGCGCTTTTAATCACAAACGTAACGCACTCATTAAAGCGTTTAATTAGAAAACGTAGCGCATTTAAGACGTTGAAACGCTTGGGAGCCATCATAGTACCTGAACGCTCGAAACGGAAACTGTATTGAATGACTTTAATTACCTGGCACCTGACTAGAGGGTGTTTCTATTCTGACATGGCTGTCGTACACGTGGAGGGCCTCACGACGCCATGACCCCATCTGGGGGCGTTTCTGCCCACCTGGGGATGTTTCTGCGTGTGAGTCCTTCTGCTTGGGAGTGCTACTGCGCTAGGGGTGACTTTTTGGGTGCCAACTCATGCCCCCAATCATCTAGTCACCTACTCTGAGAGTGTATCTGCCTTCCTCTCGTACCCTGCACCGGGTTACCCTGGGCGTGACCATCCTCTTGGGTCGTATCTATCCCGAAGGCGTCTCTGGGGCGGCAGGGGTACTTCACGAGTCATGCTGCCCTACACTGATGCTTTCACTATGGCCTTGAAGCTACCTTTTCCTTCTCTTTATCGCTGCCCCGTGCTATCGGGACCTGAGGCCTTCCCACGGCGTCGCTCCCTCCATGGTCTTTCCTACCCATGGGTATCGGGGAACCACACTGTGATCGCCTTGCTTCAGCACTGTTTGATCTGGCGACGCCTTGCCTTGGCGATGCTTCCTCTTGGCGATGCTGGCACTTGGCGTCTCTCCACCTAGGCGACGCCTTGCGTTGACTTTGACTCTCCAGCCGTTGACTTTGACCTTGACTTAGTCAACGCCCGGATACGGGACGGTACACAAGCCCCCCAGTCTTAAGCCGAATACTTGTCTTCAGCGCAAAGACTAAAGCCTCGCCCACGCCGTCCATGTGCCCTCCTGATGACGTGTTATTCTCTGCTGACTTAACAATTCTTCGAATTACTGACGTGACACTTTCTGAACCATAGGGGTATTCTTAATGGCTGATTGGACATCCCCTGAAATGGGAAAAATAATGCCCTTTGAGGCTGCGCTTAATCGCGTGCCACGTGGCTCATCGTGCGGTCATCTTTAAGAACCTCTTGCGCTCCCCTTGAGCGCTTAATCCGGCAACACGTGCATCATCACACGGTCATCATTTGTTGTCCCTCGCGCTTCTCGTAACGTTTAAGTTACCCAAACCCCGCGCTTGCCACTACTGTTATATCCACTTTCTCTGCCCTTTCTCACTGTTCATCTTCTCTGAATCCCTTCTCTCGCGACCCCTGTTCATTCGTGCTTCCGCTCTCCACGCCCTTCAGCCTCCAAAGGTACGGTTTTTTCCCTCCTTGATGATTCTCTTCACTATATGAACTGCTTGGGACTGTCCATATTACCGCATTTCTTTGGATATCGTTTGTATGCTTCTTTGTTCCTCTCGTTCCCCCTCTCTCTCGTGTGGGTAGGGCGCTCCTAGGATTCTCCCATTTTTTCCCCTTTTCTTCTCCCAACCCCTTTTCTCTGAACCCTTTCTTTTTCTTTTGATCTTCAGCTTTGGCATTGATGGCGAAAACTAAGACCGCCGCGCCTTCCCCGCTCCCTAAGTCTTATTATAAGGGCGAATACGACTGGGCTCCCGACGATCTTCTCGACGAATGCTCCCTCCTAAACTCTTTTGAGGACGTGGAGGCTCACAGGGGGGACCCTGCGCTTTATAATTTCAACGCCTTTCATAAAAATCACGACTCCCAAGTCCTGGTATGCTGGGTGCGACCTGGGATGCCCGTTTGTGCGGACTCAAGAGATACTGGGGGAAGCCCCTTCTTCTTCCTTTATCAAATGGTGCTCAAGAGAGTGGGCCTGCGTCTGCCCCTTACTTCTTTCGAGAAAGAGCTGCTTACAGAGATAAACACCGCTCCCGCCCAGCTCCACCCCAACAGTTGGGCTTTCGTGAGGGGGTTCCAGATTCTTTGCGGCTATCTAGGTGTCCCCTCTTCGGTAGACGTTTTTCTTCACTTTTTCGAGGTAAAGAAACAGGGGAAGAGCCTATGGATGAGCTTTTCTGGCATCGCCGGGCGCATCATCCTTACGCTCTTCCAAAATTCGTTCAAAGGATGGAAAGGGAAATTCTTCAAGGTACGTGCGACCAATCGCAATCCTACCATCCTAGAGGGCTTTCCCCTATACTGGACGGATAAGCCCATAACCATGAAGGCCCTGGCTTTGGATGAGCTTACCCCCTCCGACCGGGATGTGTGCAAAGCCTTGGCGGGACTGGGGGTAGTCTTCGATACCGCCAAACTCATCGCGAACGAATTCAACGCCCATGGGCTTTCTACCTACTTTGGTATCTGCCCTTGATTGTTTATGATGCATTAGCTGTTGTGGTTATCTGCGTGTGTTTGGCCATAGAATTTCCCTTTTGCTTCATCTGAACCAACCTTTACTCTACTATTTTTCGCTGCTGCAGGTTCAGTGATGACTTCCTCAAGGCGGCTTGCTCTTGCCAAATTTCTGAAGAAGGCAAAATCTACCAAAGAAGGTGGGGACGTCGTCGCCTCTGACGTGCCCACCGTCGCTTCCCTGCCGATTCCTCCACCGTCTGCTTCTCCTCCTCCCATTGCTGCGGTTCCATTAGCCATGGCGTCGACCCCTGCCTCAGCGCGCCCTATTCTGTGACGTCACCACCATGTCGTCTACATAGGCGTACACATTCCTCCCGAGCATTGGCGTCAGGACCTTGTCCATTAACCTTTGGTACGTGGCGCCCGCATTTTTCAGCCCAAAAGGCATCACCTTATAGCAGTAACTGCAGGTCTCAGTCATGAATGCAGTCTTGCTCTCGTCTCTCAGGTGCATCTTGATTTGGTTGTACCCCGAAAAGGCGTCCAGGAAACTCAGCACCTTGCTGCCGGACGCACTGTCTACCAAGGCGTCGATGCTGGGCAGCGGATACGAGTCCTTTGGGCATGCCTTGTTCAGGTCCGTGAAGTCAACGCACATCCTCCACTTTCCGTTCACCTTTTTCACCAAGACGACGTTGGCGAGCCACTCAAGGTATTGAATTTCCCTGATGTGGCCAGCACTCAACAGCTTTTGCGTTTCGTCTTTCACCACCTGCTGTCGTTCCTCGTTGAACTTTCTCCTTCTCTGACGCACGGGACGGACCGTGGCGTCCATGCTGAGGTGGTGACACAGGAAATCAGGATCAATGCCTGGCATATCCGAGGCGGACCATGCGAAGGCATCCAGGTGGCATGAAATCACTTCTGCCACCCCTTCCTGTTCTTCTGGGCTCAGCGAACTTCCTAACTTGAAAGCCTTGCCGCCAATCTCCCTTTCTACGGCGTTAGCCGCGGGCTGTTCCCTGCTATCATCTTCGACGGGCGCCGCCTCTACCACGGGCGCCGCGTCGTCAGGGCCTTCCTCCATAAGCGCATCTGCTTCGGGCATCGCCCTCTCCGCTATGGTCTCTTTAGGCGTCAGCCCAACGGGCGTCGCCTCAATCATCGTCGTGTCCGCGCTCGGCGGACGTTCATACACCATGAACACGCCTCTCTTCGTTTTCAGGCTGTTCTCATAGCATTTCCTTGCCTCCTCCTGGTCTGACCTGATGACTATCACCTGGCCATTGAGGTCCGGCAGCTTCATCTTCATGTGACGTGTGGAGGACACCGCGTTCAGACAGTTTAACGCCGGTCTGCCCAGCAAAATATTGTAGGCGGAGTTGGCGTTCACGACAAGGTACCGGATGCTTTCGGTACGGGAGGCTTCTCCGTCTGTGAACGTAGTCCTCAACTCCAGGTACCCCCAGACTTCCACCTGGTTATCCCCGAACCCATACAGGCACCAGTATAGGGACTCAACAGATCGGGGGACAGCCGTAACTTATTAAAGGTCGACAAAAACATGACATCTGCCGAACTTCCTTGGTCTACAAGCACTCTGTGCACCTTCCTTCCGGCTGTGACGACTGAGATGACAACGGGGTCGTTGTCATGGGGTACCACATCTCGGAGGTCTCTTCTTGTGAACACGAGATCCGACTCCCATGGCTCCCCCGAGAGCCTCTCTTCGATTGAATTTACCCCTCTCGCGTATTTCTTCCGCTGGGAGGCGGTGGGTCCCCCGCCGGAAAAACCTCCAGCAACGGTGTGGACCTCGCCAAGCACAGGCATCTCGTGTGCTGGTTCTTCCGCCGGCGGCGGCAAGGTGGCGGTCGTCGTGGGCTCTGCGACATAGTCCTTCAAAAACCCAGTTCTCACCAGCTCATCCAGCTGGTAGCCCAACGACAGGCAGTTGTCAATGTGGTGCCCGAAATCCTCATGGAATTCGCACCAAGAGTCTTTACGAGGCCCCAACACCTTGTCGGTCTTTGCAGGTCGCCTCAGCCTCTCAGCTATGTTAGGCACGGCGATCAAATCCTTCAACTCAACCACGAAGTTGTACCTCGCCGGTCTCGCTCTTTCTCTGGCCGGGCGATCGCCTCCTGCTGG
The DNA here is from genome assembly GCF_051622355.1 of Phaseolus vulgaris. NCBI lineage: Eukaryota > Viridiplantae > Streptophyta > Magnoliopsida > Fabales > Fabaceae > Phaseolus > Phaseolus vulgaris. Next base: position 17,689,676 of record NC_143507.1, read on the forward strand.
ACCCCGGGGCTGGGGCTTTCTGGCCTCGTAGGGGCGTCTCGCCTCTGGCTTCTTTCTTCCCGTCGTGGTTGTTGGGTTTAATAGTGCCAAAGTTCAAGAGGGGGGGTGAATTGACCTTTTAAAACTTTCTCGCAAAAACAGTGTTTAACACAGTTTTACAGAAAATAAATCGATTTATATGAAAATGAACAGATTTATTTCAGCACTGTTTTTTGTTTGAAAAGCTTTTAATACAGCAAGGTTAATCACAAGATCATGCAGATAGATTTTCCAGATGCACACACACAGATATCAGAATGAAAAACAGTGAAACACAAAACAACAAACTTTAATTTCAAGCAAATGATTAAGGTTCAATTGATAGCATGCTAATTAATTGAGTGACCTTTGCAAACAACCTGTTCCAGTGGCTTTTAACAAACTATGAGTGTTCTTCTTGATGTCAAGCAATTTTCCAGAAATTAAGAACAATGAATCACAGAACAGCAAGCTTCAACTTTCAGCAATTGTTTAAGGTTCAATTAATAGCTTTAACAGTTTCTTGAGCAGCCTATCACAGTCAATGTGTTCCAATGGCTTTTAGCAGATTATATATGTTCTTATCAGATTCAAACAGCTTTTTCAGAAATCAAGAACAGTATGCACAGTGTCCAGAAAGAACAGATTTATTTTCAATTGAACAGATTTATTTCTTTGCTGTTTTATCAATTATGCAGAAACGAAATTGCAGATAGTGAGAGAGAATGAACACAAGCAGTTATACTGGTTCACTCAACCTGAGCTACATCCAGTCTTCACCAACAACAGGTGGAAATCACTAAAACACAGTACAACCAAGTACACTTCCCACTGTTCTTGAAACCTACAAGAACTTAGGTACTCTTGCTGAAAAAACCTATTTCAGCTCACACACACACACTCTCCAAGAACACCTATCAAGAAGAGTGTTCAACCAAACTATTACAAGGAATAAAAAGTGAAACGACTACACCTGATTGAGGTTACAAAGATCTGCCTTAAACCAGTAGGCAAGATTGCTAGAACAGTAGCTGCACCTCACACCAAGCTTTTGGAACCAAACCAAGAACAAGCACTTTGTGATTTTCGAAATCTTTGAAGAACAAATGCTAATCCTTTGTAAACTTTTGATTCTCTGCTGTAAAACTCGTTTTTGCAAATGTATGAATTGTTGAATTGATGATAAACTCAGAAAACAAGTTTGCATTTTATAGAGAACCAACTTATAACAGATATTTGAAAAACAGTTAAAGCTGTTATAAAAATGAACAGATTGAAAATAAAATGAACTGATTTATTTTCAAAAAGCAGTTAGAGAATCTGTTAAGTGAGGAGACTTAGTCAACCGTTCTGGTGCAGAGATAAAACTGAAAACGTTTAAGCTTGACATGGCACCAGAGACAAAAAGAATCTATTCATTTACAGATGAACAGATTTATTTTTCAAAACGAAAACAGAGAAAGTTTAACCATTTAAAACTCAGTCGTTTTGAAAGATAGAAGACTTAGTCAAAATACCTGATGCACAAAATCTAATTTTCACAAGACAAAGCCAAGGCATCAGTGTAAAAAATGAATCTGTTTATTTAGAAAAGAACAGATTTATTTTTATGCAGTAAACGTGTTTTTTGTAAAACATGTGAAAAACAGTTTAAGAAAACTTATGCTTGTTCTTATCACCTGGCCAGTGGTTATGAGGTGAGTTACTCAGCAAAAAGCCCACTCTTAGACAACCTCTAAGAACTACCTAAGACATGCTTAAAGCAAAGCAAAATACAAATGAAATGTACAAATAAGTCTTCATCAAACACTACATATAAGCCTTCATCAAACACAATCTTGAAGGGGTAGCAACCATCTTCAACAATCTCCCCCTGTTTGATGGAGACAAATCCCCATAGCTAACCTCATAGCTTTGTTGTTTTAAGCACTTGTACTGCACCAGATTTTAAACCAGAATTGCACCTGCACTGCACCAGATTTTAAACCAGAAAAAAACAGCAGTATTGCATAACATAAGACATGGTTTTAAGGTGCAGAATTAACTCCCTGTTTCAGCTAGCTTCACCTAGCATGGTGAGCTATTTTTCTCCCCCTTTGGATTCATCAAACATCATATAAGCATAGGGAATAAAGGGATATAAAGCAGAAACCATAATCACAATAGTTCAGAAACAGAAAACCAAATTGTTCAACATTACAGAAACTTGAAAACTGATAAAGAAAGCATTAAAAACAGACAACTATTGATCCTTGTAGTAAAGCTCTGCAAGTTGTGCCTGAACCCCTTCAATCTGATTATCAAGGTGTTGGAACCTTGCATGAGTAGTCTCAAAGTGTGCCCTTTGTTCTGCAGACATGACATCAAGACGGTACAGCACTTGCCTCTCAAACATAGACATTGGTTCTCCACGGTATTCTGGACTTTGATAGGCAACTATGGCATTTGCAGCAACTTCCTCATGTTCAGATTGGGTAGCAGGTGAGTCATCATCCATAGGAACAGCTTCATCCTCACCCTCATGTTCTGCTTGAGGGTCCTTCTCCTTGAGAACCACCCACTTGTCTTCAATTTTGTGAAAACCCATTTTGGTGAGAGTTGAAGTATCAATCTCACTTACAGCTTTGATAGGGTCATTTCTCTCATTTGTAACATCAACACCAAAGTAATCAATTAATTTGGAAACAAGAATAGCATAGGGAAATCGGTAATTAGCCAACCTTTTTGACTTGAGCATGTGTTCATTGACAATGAACACCCAGTTTACCTTAATCTGGTTCATGATGCAATATAGGAGAATGAGATCCTCTTCATGTAAGACAGCATGGTTTGTCCCTCTTGGAATCAGTTGCCATGCTATGATGTATGCAACTAGACGTGGAGTGAGGTTCAAATGCCCAGCATGAAACCTGTTTATACTCTCTGTAGGATTCCTCATGCAACTCTTATAATATTGCAGCTTGTTGAATTCTGAAATTCCACTGGTATTTCCTTTGCCTACTTTCAATCCAGCATATTTTATTCCAGCCACAGAGTTCCACACCTCACTTGTGATCTTCATCTTAATTCCTTTCACATAAGAGACAACATTCTTCCCATCCAATGTGAGGTTAGTATAAAACACCTTAACCAAGTCAGGATAAACATTACCCGTTAATTCCAGCATCTTTTTCAGTTTCTGGTGCTTCAACACAGCCCTTGTTTCTACCAATTTTTCAGATTTCAGCCAGTTGAAATCCAGCACCTTGGGTATGTTGATCTGCTTCCTGCTTGTCTCGTGAATGTAGGTGTTGATGCCTTCTTCATTTCCAGCGAACCAACCTTCTAACACACCTTGAGAGGTGGTTTGCTTCCCCTTATTTTTCTGTTTCTTGGAAGAAGAAGCCATGGTTGAACCTGAATTCTTTTCTGGATACCACAAGCCAACTTCTTTAGTTCCTTGCAAATACTTCAAAATCCTTTTGACAGCTGATTGGTTTACACTTGTCCATTTCAAATTTCTTCAGCAGATCCTTGCAATACTTAGCTGGACTTAAGAAAATGCCATCCTTGAGTTGTTTGACCTGCAAGCCTAGAAAATAGTTCAACTCACCCATCATTGACATTTCAAACTCACTCTTCATGACTTTCACGAAAGCTTCACACAATTCTCCATTGTTTGATCCAAAAATGATGTCATCCACATATACTTGGACTAGAATTGAGTCATCTCCTTTCTTCTTAATGAACAAGGTCTTATCTGATGTGCCTCTGTCATAGCCTTGTGAGGTGAGAAAATCACTTAGCCTCTCATACCATTGCCTAGGAGCTTGCTTGAGTCCATAGAGAGCCTTTTGGAGTTTGAACACATATTCTGGATGTTGATGGTCTTCAAAACCTGGTGGTTGTGAGACAAATACCTCTTCATTTATATAGCCATTTAGAAAGGCACTTTTCACATCCATTTGAAATAGCTTGAATCCTTTGATGCAGGAGAAGGCAAGCAGCAGTCTAACAGCTTCTAACCGAGCCACTGGTGCAAATGTCTCATCATAGTCTATTCCTTCTTCTTGATTGTACCCTTTAGCTACAAGCCTAGCCTTGTTTCTGGTGATCACTCCATGCTCATCCATCTTGTTTCTAAATACCCATTTTGTTCCAATTACATTCATCTCAGGTATTCTAGGAACAAGAGTCCAGACCTCATTAAGAGCAAACTGATTTAGTTCCTCTTGCATAGCTAAAATCCAGTTGCTATCCTTGAGAGCTTCTTTCAAATTCTTGGGTTCAACTTGAGATACAAAGGCCATTGCTTCACAGAAATTGTTCAAGGATTTTCTAGTTGACACTCATTTCTCAATGTTTCCAATGACATTATCAAGTGTTAAATCTCTTGGGGTTTTCCACTCTTTTGGCAAACCTGCAGCTGCAGTAGATTCTTGTATAGCATGTGTATCAGCAGTATCAAAATGAATCGATTCATTTTGATTTAAAACAGATTTAAATTCATTACTGTTAGGTTCATCAGCAGCCGTTTTAGATACACTATGATCAGTTTCATCAAAAACAACATGCATTGATTCTTCTACAATGAGCAACCTTTTATTGAAGACTCTATATGCATGACCATTCAAAGCATAACCAATGTGCACACCTTCATCAGATTTAGCATCAAACTTACCAAGATTTTCTTTGCCATTACTCAGTACAAAACATTTACACCCAAATACTCTAAGGTGACTTACACTAGGTTTTCTGCCCTTATACAATTCATATGGGGTTTTCTTAAGAATTGGTCTTATTAAGGTCCTATTTAAGACATAACCTGCAGTATAAACAACATCAGCCCAAAAATACTTAGGAAGCTTAGATTCATTTAACATAGTTCTAGCTAGTTCCTCTAGTGATCTATTTTTCCTTTCAACTACACCATTTTGTTGGGGTGTCCTAGGGGCTGAAAAGGTATGAGCTATCCCATGCTTCTCACAGAACCTCTCAAACTTAGCATTTTGAAACTCTCCCCCATGATCACTTCGAATTGATTTAATGCAGCAACCATTTTCATTTTGCAGAATTTTTGCTAATTTCTTAAAGGCAGAATAAGCATCATGTTTATGTGCAAGAAATAGAGTCCATGTAAATCTAGAGTAATCATCCACAACAACTAAAGCATACAAATTTCCAGCCAAACTAGCAACTCTAGATGGACCAAATAAGTCCATATGTAACACATCCAATGGATTTTTTGTAGAGACAATATCCTTTAACTTGAAAGAGGATTTGATTTGTTTACCTTTCACACAAGCATCACAAAGCCTGTTGTCCTGAAATTTAATGTTAGGCAAACCAGAAACTAAATCTTTAGATTTCAATTTATTCAAGTGATTTGTGTGTATGTGAGCTAATCTCCTGTCCCACAACCAAGACTCATCACTTCTGGACAGCAAACACTCATTTGAAGAGTTAGTTTCCATGATATTCAACAGATAAATGTTATTCACTCTCTTACCAGTAAACAGTACCTTACTAGATGAATTACTTGAGATTGTGCAGCCATTTGACTCAAAATTCACTTTGTATCCTTTGTCACAAAGCTGACTTATGCTGAGAAGACTATGCTTAAGTCCTTCTACATACAGCACATTCTCAATGGTTGTTGAGCTCCCTGTTCCAACAGTTCCTCTGCCCAAAATTCTCCCTCGGTTATTATCACCATAGGTTACATGTCCTTCTGCTTTGAGCTTTAAGCTGGTGAACTTTGTAAGATCTCCAGTCATATGCTTGGAACAGCCACTGTCCAAGTACCACTGGTTTTTCTTGCTTCCAATCTGCAAAACAGAATAAAAAATATACAAATGGTACCCTTTTCAGTATAGGGTCCAGCACAGATTAAAACCTTCTCTTTGGTAGCCATTTTGCTAAGTTCTTAGGAACAAGATGCTTTCTAGCAATGCAAGACCTAGATGTATGACCAGATTTCATGCAGTAAAAACAGGTTACATGAGATGCCTTTTTGCCACTGTTAAAAGCTGAAAAAACTGATTTTGCTGGAACAAAAAAACTTGAAAGCTTTTTGACATTGGTTGTATTTCCAGGGATATAACCAAATCCATTCTTATTGAAAACAGCATTCTGTGATCCAAGGAGAGACTCAAGGTTTTCTCTTCCCTTGGTGAAATTGGAAAGGGTTTTCAGCAAATATTCCACTTGTTTTTCCAATTTTTTGCAGTTTTCACAGTTTTTAATAGAAGCATGCAAGCAAGTCAGTTCAAGGCTTACCAAATCTGTTTTGGCCTTATGCAATTCTTCCTCAAGTGTTTTTACTTTAGGTGCAAGCACATTATTTACCTTTTGCAGCTTATTACATATTACAGCTAGCCTATTGGCTTCATCATGTGTTTCCTTGAAGGCGGCAAGCAAATCATCATAGTTATCAGAATCAGCAGAAAAATTACTTACTGATTCAGAGCTTGACTCCTCATCCTTCATCATGAAACACAAATTGTTCTCCTCATCTTCTGTTGAAGAGCTGCTAGTTGAGGATACTTCATTTTCCTCCCATGAGATGTAGGCTCTTCTTCCCTTGTTCCTTTCAAATTTCTTGCTGGCAGATTTGTCCCTTGTTTGATTGTCTGGACAATCTGTTTTGATATGCCCTGTTTTGCCACATCCAAAGCAAGTATATTTAGAGGAATTTGAATCATTGGGTTTAGGATACCTTCTTTTCTGCTGGTTCCTATTTTTGCTTTTCTTCCTCAGGAATTTGCTGAATCTTTTTGTAAGAAGGCTGATTGTATCATCATCTTCAGCATCTTCTTTTTCTTCCTTGATCTCATCCAATTCAGTTGCTTTTAGTGCAAGACCTTTGGGTTTTCTCTCTGTTGTTTCCTGCTCTTTAAGTCTTTTAAGCTCTAGCTCATGCTCCATCAGCTTTCCAAACAGTGCAGCAGTTCCCAATTTTGACAGATCACGGCTTTCAGAGATAGCTGTCACCTTTGGTTGCCAGCTTCTGTCGAGGCACTTCAATATCTTTATGTTGAGCTCCTCTCTGTCAAATTCTTTTCCCAAGCCAGTGAGGTGATTCACAATATGGGTGAATCTTTTCTGCACATCAGCAATGCTCTCTTCGGGTTGCATTCTGAACAACTCATATTCTTGAATGAGTGCATGTTTCCTTGACCTTTTCACATCTTCAGTCCCCTCATGAGTCACTTCTAAGACTTCCCACATCTCCTTAGCTGACTTACATTGAGATATCCTGAAGAACTCGTCCATTGTCAATGCAGAGGTTATGATGTTCTTGGCCACAAGATCATGTTGAGCCTTCCTCCTTTCAGTCTCATTCCATTCTGATCTTGGCTTTTCCACTTGTTCATCCTTGACAATCTGCATTGGCACATAAGGTCCATTGACCACAACTTCCCAAATTAATGCATCAATGGATTCCATAAAAATTCTCATTCTAACTTTCCAAAATGCATAATTCATTCCATTGAACATAGGTGGTCTATTTACAGCAGAACCCTCAGCAAAAAGCACATTAAACTCAGACATTTTTACAAACAAACTTGATTAAACTACAAGTCCTAGCTCTTGATACCAATTGTTGGGTTTAATAATGCCAAAGTTCAAGAGGGGGGGTGAATTGACCTTTTAAAACTTTCTCGCAGAAACAGTGTTTAACACAGTTTTACAGAAAATAAATCGATTTATATGAAAATGAACAGATTTATTTCAGCACTGTTTTTTGTTTGAAAAGCTTTTAATACAGCAAGGTTAATCACAAGATCATGCAGATAGATTTTCCAGATGCACACACACAGATATCAGAATGAAAAACAGTGAAACACAAAACAACAAACTTTAATTTCAAGCAAATGATTAAGGTTCAATTGATAGCATGCTAATTAATTGAGTGACCTTTGCAAACAACCTGTTCCAGTGGCTTTTAACAAACTATGAGTGTTCTTCTTGATGTCAAGCAATTTTCCAGAAATTAAGAACAATGAATCACAGAACAGCAAGCTTCAACTTTCAGCAATTGTTTAAGGTTCAATTAATAGCTTTAACAGTTTCTTGAGCAGCCTATCACAGTCAATGTGTTCCAATGGCTTTTAGCAGATTATATATGTTCTTATCAGATTCAAACAGCTTTTTCAGAAATCAAGAACAGTATGCACAGTGTCCAGAAAGAACAAATTTATTTTCAATTGAACAGATTTATTTCTTTGCTGTTTTATCAATTATGCATAAACGAAATTGCAGATAGTGAGAGAGAATGAACACAAGCAGTTATACTGGTTCACTCAACCTGAGCTACATCCAGTCTTCACCAACAACAGGTGGAAATCACTAAAACACAGTACAACCAAGTACACTTCCCACTGTTCTTGAAACCTACAAGAACTTAGGTACTCTTGCTGAAAAAACCTATTTCAGCTCACACACACACACTCTCCAAGAACACCTATCAAGAAGAGTGTTCAACCAAACTATTACAAGGAATAAAAAGTGAAACGACTACACCTGATTGAGGTTACAAAGATCTGCCTTAAACCAGTAGGCAAGATTGCTAGAACAGTAGCTGCACCTCACACCAAGCTTTTGGAACCAAACCAAGAACAAGCACTTTGTGATTTTCGAAATCTTTGAAGAACAAATCCTAATCCTTTGTAAACTTTTGATTCTCTGCTGTAAAACTCGTTTTTGCAAATGTATGAATTGTTGAATTGATGATAAACTCAGAAAACAAGTTTGCATTTTATAGAGAACCAACTTATAACAGATATTTGAAAAACAGTTAAAGCTGTTATAAAAATGAACAGATTGAAAATAAAATGAACTGATTTATTTTCAAAATGCAGTTAGAGAATCTGTTAAGTGAGGAGACTTAGTCAACCGTTCTGGTGCAGAGATAAAACTGAAAACGTTTAAGCTTGACATGGCACCAGAGACAAAAAGAATCTATTCATTTACAGATGAACAGATTTATTTTTCAAAACGAAAACAGAGAAAGTTTAACCATTTAAAACTCAGTCGTTTTGAAAGATAGAAGACTTAGTCAAAATACCTGATGCACAAAATCTAATTTTCACAAGACAAAGCCAAGGCATCAGTGTAAAAAATGAATCTGTTTATTTAGAAAAGAACAAATTTATTTTTATGCAGTAAACGTGTTTTTTGGAAAACATGTGAAAAACAGTTTAAGAAAACTTATGCTTGTTCTTATCACCTGGCCAGTGGTTATGAGGTGAGTTACTCAGCAAAAAGCCCACTCTTAGACAACCTCTAAGCACTACCTAAGACATGCTTAAAGCAAAGCAAAATACAAATGAAATGTACAAATAAGTCTTCATCAAACACTACATATAAGCCTTCATCAAACACAATCTTGAAGGGGCAGCAACCATCTTCAACAGTGGTCTCATTGACCCTGACGGGTTGAGCTCGCGCCGGTCCCCTCGGGCGTGAGGGCACGACGCTGGGGCGCTTCACACACACCTCCCGTTCAGAAGCAATATGTTCCACCGCCCTACGCCGTAGTTCAGCGAAAGTCCTAGGGCGGTTGCGGATGATGGATTCTCCAAAGGGACCGGGGCATACGCCTTTCACAAATGCGTACACGATCATAGGCTCCTCTGTCGTACCAACCTTCACGACCTGGGCCCCGAAGCGATTGATATACTCCTTCAGGGTCTCCCCTTGATACTGCTTCACATCGAATAGGTCGTAAGAGACCGGCGGCAGGGCCTTGTTTACTAAGTATTGTTCCCTGAACAACCGCGACAATTGGCGGAAAGATGTGATATGACCCTCTGGAAGGCTAATGAACCAGTCCATAACCATCCCGGTCAGGGTGCTCATGAAGAGCTTGCACTTGGCAGCGTCAGAACCGCCTACCAGGACCATCTGCGTGTGAAATGCAGCAAGGTGCGTCTCTGGGTCCTCCATCCCGGTGAAGATCACCTTGGGCCCCGCGAACGTGTTCGGGATCACTGCGTCTAGGATCTCCTGCGAGAAAGGAGTGGAAAACTCCCTTGGTGGGGAATGGTTCTCCATCTCGTCATGTCCAGGCCGCCTCCTATCATTTCTCAGGCCCTGGCGCAACTCCTCATTCACACGGTGGAGCTCTTCGTTCCGGTCATGCGAGGCGTCAAGATCTGCCTGTATGCGTTCCTGTTCCATTTTCGACTCCGCCATGTCCTGTTGCAGCCCCCTCGTTATCTCCAGGACCTGTTGCATGGATAGTTCTACTGGGGCTGCGCGTGCTGTGCTTCGTCTGGTGGGGACCATTGTCACTCCAACCTCCTCCAACGTTACTGCGACTTCGTAGATTTTCTCGAACTTGGGATGGGACTGATGTTTTATATCGGCCCCACGGAGGCGCCCTAGCGGCCGTTTGCACTCCGACGCTCAAGTCAGCCAGCAAGAAACACCAAAATTGTTCACCTACGTCTCTGAGCACCGCGTATGGCACTCTGAAGGTGGTAAAAAATAATCTGTGTATTGTCTCCTTCAGGCAAAGATATTCCCCAGTCACTTGTACGTAACGAGCAAGCAACCAGAGAGTTCTCCTAAATTTGCCAAAAGTTCCAACCCCGTTTCCAACATTCCCCGCGCTATTTAAACCTCCCAAGCATTTAAAGCGCCTTAAAGCGCTTTTAATCACAAACGTAACGCACTCATTAAAGCGTTTAATTAGAAAACGTAGTGCATTTAAGACGTTGAAACGCTTGGGAGCCATCATAGTACCTGAACGCTCGAAACGGAAACTGTATTGAATGACTTTAATTACCTGGCACCTGACTAGAGGGTGTTTCTATTCTGACATGGCTGTCGTACACGTGGAGGGCCTCACGACGCCATGACCCCATCTGGGGGCGTTTCTGCCCACCTGGGGACGTTTCTGCGTGTGAGTCCTCCTGCTTGGGAGTGCTACTGCGCTAGGGGTGACTTTTTGGGTGCCAACTCATGCCCCCAATCATCTAGTCACCTACTCTGAGAGCGTATCTGCCTTCCTCTCGTACCCTGCACCCGGTTACCCTGGGCGTGACCTTCCTCTTGGGTCGTATCTGTCCCGAAGGCGTCTCTGGGGCGGCAGGGGTACTTCACGAGTCAGGCTGCCCTACACTGATGCTTTCACTATGGCCTTGAAGCCACCTTTTCCTTCTCTTTATCGCTGCCCCGTGCTATCGAGACCTGAGGCCTTCCCACGGCGTCGCTCCCTCCATGGTCTTTCCTACCCATGGGTATCGGGGAACCACACTGTGATCGCCTTGCTTCAGCACTGTTTGATCTGGCGACGCCCTGGTTGGGCGACGCCTTCACCTAGGCAACGCCTTGCCTTGGCGACGCTTCCTCTTGGCGATGCTGACACTTGGCGTCTCTCCACCTAGGCGACGCCTTGCGTTGACTTTGACTCTCCAGCCGTTGACTTTGACCTTGACTTAGTCAACGCCCGGATACGGGACGGTACAACCGTATAAGCAACCCCCATATGGCCTCAGCTGGTCAGGGGACAGCTGTAACTTTTCGAAATTCGGCCAAAACATCACATCTGCCGAGCTTCCTTGATCGACCAACACCCGGTGAACCATCCTCCCCGCCGTAACAAGCGAGACCACAATGGGATCATTGTCATGTGGCACAACATTCCTAAGATCTTCTTTGGTGAACGTGATGTCCACGTCGGGCGAGTGATCCTCAAAAGCCTCCACTGACATCACGGACCTTGCATACTTCTTACGTTGAGAGGCAGTGGGCCCTCCTCCTGAGAAGCCAGAAATTGTGTGAACCTCCCCATGGACTGGCATCTCGTGTGCCTGGCCTTCCTCTGGCACCATCGTGGCCGCATTTGTAGTAGACCCTGCGAGATAGTCCTTTAAAAAGCCTGCGAGGGCACCTTCGTTTTGCTCCGTCTATGAGTACCTGAAAAGAAGTGAACAAAGGGGCGCCCTCACGGCCGTTTGCACTCCGACGATCAAGTCAGCTAGCGAGAAACATCAAAGGTGACGCACCTCCGTATCGGAACACCATAAACGAATGCTCTGAAGGTGGTCAGAAATAACTGAGTGACTAAAATTGTGTTGCCCTAATTGCCTTGTGCTCACAGTGGGTGCGCAGCGAAAACAACTAGGGTTTGTGCTCTGTGTAAAAACTGCCTGCGCAAATCCTAGTATTGACGTTTCTGGTTGCAGCCCTTTGAACGAAGTGGTTGATGGCAAAATAGTGCCCCTGGAGGCCCCTGAAGAATAGCCTTACTTCACGTTTCAACCAAATATTTGACTTGCATATAATTGCCTTTTGCTTAACTTGCCACTGTCATGAATCTTACCTGTAATTATAACTCTTGACTATGCTTAAATGCTATCTGCTTTATCTTTGCATACTTGTGTCTGCTTCTGCTTTCTTTGCTATATCGCGTGCGTTATCTTCGATACTCCCCTTCATCGTGTTCGACTTTAACTCTTTAGGTAGCACGTGATCTCCTCTCCTACTCTCCCTCTTTAAGTCGTGATGCGTACCCTTCCCTTGGTCTCTCCACCAAGAAACTTACTTGGCCTTCGTATCTGCGTGGAATCTTCCTCATGAAAGCATCGCCTGCCTCGTCACTGCCCAAAGGCAAGGAAGGATTTGGTCTCTACTAGGGCCCCTCAACATCGCTCAAAGGCGAGGGAGGACTATATCTGTTCCTCCCTGGTGCCTCAGCGTCACTCGAGGGCGAGGAGGACTTATCTCACCTGTGCTGGGTATCTACACTCAAGGAGGGACCTACTTTGGGTGTCCTCAGTGTGTCTGAATACTTTGGGAAAAAAGTCGCGCTCTGGTGCCCACGCCCATGGAGAGATCTAAACAATAGTACCGTATCGTCCATGGAGTGTCTGAAATACCAGGGCAACTCAGCCCTTATCTTTTTGCGTTTGGTGCCCACGACTAAGGAGAGGCCTGCTACCGCAACACCGTATCGTCCTCAGGGTGTCTGAAAACACCAAGGTGTAACATTCTAAAGATCAGACATTGGGGCTAGTTGTTCCTACCTGAGGAGGGGGCGTCCTGAAGGAATCCCTTGACCCCTGCTCAGGGACTAGGCACCCAGATTTTAGCTTGCATCTATCGTCTGATACCGGGGCCAGCTATTCATACCTGAGGAGGGGGCGTCCCGAAGGAATCCCTTAACCCCTGCTCAAGGACTAAGCGCCCGGGTTTTTAACTTATGTCTAGCATCTGACACCGGGGCCAGCTGTTCATACCTGAGGAGGGGGCGTCCCGAAGGAATCCCTTGACCTCTGCTCAGGGACTAGGCTTCCGGATGTTAATTTATACTAACATCTGGTACCGGGTCTAGTTGTTCATACTTGAGGAGGGGGCGTCCCAGAGGAATCCCTTAACCCCTGATCAAGGACTAGGCTCCCGAATTTTAACTTATACTGATATCTGGCACCGGGGTTAGTTGTTCATACTTGAGGAGGGGGCGTCCCGAAGGAATCCATTAACCCCTGATCAAGGACTAGGCTCCCGGATTTTAACTTATACTAGACATACCTGTTATCTTGCTCTGAACTCGACTTCTGCTCGATTATCTGGTGGCGACGCCTTGTGCTGGCGACGCCCTGTTATAGTGACACCTTATCTTGGCATCGCTATCTTGGCGACGCCTTGTCTTGGCGACGCCCTATCTTGGCGACGCTTTATCTTGGCAACGCCCTATCTTGGCATCGCCTCATCTTGGCGATGCCTCTTCTTGGCGACGCCTCATCTTGGCGACGACTGGTTTTGGCGACGACTCATCTTGCCGACGCCTTATCTTGGTGGCACCTCAAGTTTTCGTCTTTGTTTCTTTAACCTTTGATCTTACATCCGAATGAGAGAAAAACTAGAGCAAAAATATCTTAAACTTCTCTTTTCTTTATTCGGGTGACCTCATTAAAAAACCCCCGGGAGGGAAAAAGAGTGTCCCCTTTTAAAACTTCAACTAGAATAACATCAACTGAAATAAAACTTTAAATTCGCCGCATTCCAGCTACGTGGGATGGGGGCCCCTTCTAAAGTCTCTAGCTTATACGCACCATTCCCTTTGGCCTTGGTTATCCTAAACGGTCCAGTCCACTTGGGAGACAACTCGTTTTCTAATTCGTAGGGGTAGGCCTTCCTCATGACCAGATCACCAACCTGGAACTGTCGCAGCTTCACCTTGGAACTGTACTGACGCTCCACTCTTCTCTTCACGGCCTCAGCCTTAATTTTCGCTTCTTCTCTAGCTTCATCTATCAGGTCCAGGTTCACCCTCCTTTCTTCGTTGGACTCTTCCGCCATGAATCCCAGGAAACAGGGTGAGCTCTCGTGGATCTCCACTGGGATCATGGCGTCCGATCCATATACTAAGCTGAAGGGCGTCTCCATGGTGGAGGATTGAGGCGTGGTGTGGTAAGCCCATACAATCCTTGGTACTTCATCTGCGGGCGAGGCCTTTCCATGTACTTCTTCCATCGGCGAGGCCTCGCCGTTTTTTCCTTCTGTATGTGCGTCTTCTATAGGCGTCACCCCTAAGGTGGCTTCGACTGGCGTGGACTCTGCGGGCGTCGCCTCTTCCAATGATTCCAATTCTGTAGGTGAATCTGAGACAGGTGGTCGCTTAATCACCATGACTACGCCTCTCTTTGTTTTTAAATTATTCTCATAGCACTTTCGGGCCTCTTCTTGGTCTGACTTGATGACTATCACCTTGCCGCTAAGATCTGGTAACTTCATCTTCATGTGGCGTGTGGAGGACACAACCTTTAATCTGTTCAAGGCGGGTCTGCCTAACAGAATGTTGTAAGCTGAGTTGGCGTTAACCACCAAGTATCGAATGCCCTCGGTGCGTGATTCCACTCCATCAGTGAACGTTGGCCTCAGTTCTAAATAGCCACGTACTTCTACTGGGTTATCTGCAAACCTATACAAGCACCCCGTATAGGGTCTCAATAGGTCAGGGGACAATTGTAGCTTGTTAAAGGTCGACCAAAACATGACTTCTGCAAAACTGCCTTGGTCGACGAGGACCCTATGTACCTTTCTTCCCGCCGTGACTACCGAAATGACCACCGGGTCATTGCCATGTGGGACAACATCCCGCAGGTTAGCTCTTGTGAAAACGAGGTCTGGGTCCCACGGGTCGTCCGGAAATTCTTCTGCAACCAAATTTACCGACCTTACGTATTTATTTCGTTGAGAGGCAGTGGGTCCTCCCCCGGAAAAGCCGCCAGAGATGGTGTGCACTTCTCCATGAGTTGGGACATCATGCGCTTGACCTTCCTCTGGCATTGCCGCGTCTGGGGTCACAGTGGATCCAGCGAGATAATCCTTCAAGAAACCATTCTTCACAAGCTCATCCAACTGATATCACAGCGCCAAGCAGTTGTTAATATGGTGCCCAAATGCCTCGTGAAATTCGCACCATGATTCCTTGTGAGGTCCCAGTATCTTGTCAGACTTCGCTGGTGGCCTCAACCTATCAGCTATATTGGGCACAACGATGAGGTCTTTGAGTTCCACTACAACGTTGTGCCTTAGTGGTCTGTTTCCCTCTCTCCTTCCTTCTGCCCGACCCCTAGGTTGGGTTCTCCTTGTCTCGTAGGTGCGCTTTCTGTCTGGGTTCCTTCTCTCTGTGGGCACCTTCGTATCTGTGCTCTTGATCGTGCAGGTGCGGCAGTTGTGCACTTCTCGTACGCCTCGCCCTCCGAGGCAATGAGTTCTACCGCTCGACGCCTTACTTCAACAAAGGTTTTGGGGCGGCTGTGGTTAAGCGATTTACTAAAAGATCCAGGACACCCCCCCTTCCTAAATGCGTACACGATCATGGGCTCGTCCGTGGTACCCACCTTCACCACCTGTGCCCCAAAGCGGCTTATGTACTCTTTCAGGGTTTCCCCTTTGTATTGCTTCACGTCGAAAAGGTTGTACGAAACTGGGGTTGGGGCCCTGTTGGCTAAATACTGCTCTCTGAATAGTCGTGAGAGCTGTGCGAAAGACGTGATGTGACCCTCTGGGAGGCTGATGAACCAATCCATAGCCATCCCTGTCAAAGTGCTCATAAAGAGCTTTCACCTTACGGCATCAGAAACGCCAACCAACATCATCTGTGTGTGGAACGCAGTGAGGTGCGCCTCAGGATCCTTCATCCTTGTGAAGGTTACCTTGGGCCCCGTGAACGTATTGGGGATCGTTGTCTCTAGGATCGCCTGTGAGAATGGTGTTGTGAATTCTCTAGGTGGGGAGGCAATCTCAAACTCGTCTACATCGCGTCATCCACGGCGTAACTCCTCGTTGGCACGGTGGAGCTCATCGTTTCTTGCCTGAGAAGCTGCGAGATCCGTCTGCATGCGCCCTTGCTCCGCTTTTGATGCTGCCATTGCTTCCTGCAGCCCTTGCATCATGCCCGCTAGTTGTTGCATGGTCATCTCTTCACTCCTAGAGTGCGCTGGTCTCATCTTCGTGACTTTCTGGAAACCTTCTTAACTTATCTGGGTTTTGAGAACTAGAACTGAAAAACTTGTGTAGTGGGACTGATGTTTTATATCGGCCCCACGGTAGGCGCCAAATGTTCTCGCCATTTGACCAGGGTCGTCTTTGCGCGTGGCTTGTCCTCACGAGCTGGGGCACCTTCGTTCTGCTCCGTCTGTGAATACCTGAAAAGAAGTGAACAAAGGGGCGCCCTCGCGGCCGTTTGCACTCCGACGATCAAGTCAGCTAGCGAGAAACACCAAAGGTGACACACCCTCTCAAGGTGGTCGAAAGCTATACTGAATAACTAAAACTGTGTTGCCCTAATTGCCTTGTGCTCACAGTGGGTGCGCAGCGAAAACAACTAGGGTTTGGGCTCTGTGTAAAAACTGCGAGAATTAGGTTAAAACTCGGATCCCTTTTCAAATGACCCAAGGCCCCTTTTTATATACCTTCTTCATTTAAAGCGCGTTGAAGCGCATTGAAAGCGTATAAAAATGTGCCTTGAAACATTTGATACGTAAACTAAGTTAACGCGTACCTTGACAAACTTTCTGATCCTGCCGGTTGACCTAGCGCGAGCGCGTTGCCTCGTCACGATCTTCCTCACCAGCTTGACACCACGTGCCCTCCAAGTCCACACCACAGATAGCCTCTCTGAGAACCTGACCCCAAGGTGGCGCCTCTGCGGCCGGTGGCGCTCCGACGCTCAAGTCAGTGACAAGAACACCCAAAAAACTGAGAGAAAATATGCTCTGTTGGACCGTACTAAAGGCACACAACCCTAGCACAATGAGCCGTAATGAAAAACGTACCTCTGCAAATTCGGTTAAGTTTACCTTTATAGCTAGGTTTCTTCTCTCTCCAGGCCGTTATGCTTTTGGACGCGTGGCTCGAATCCAACCCTGCACGTGTCACCATCTGGGCTGGGGTCGCAGGTTGTACCCAGCCCTACACGTGTCATCATCTGAGCCAGGATAACTCGAGCGTCATTTCTTTGTTGCTCCCAGCCCTACACGTGTCATCACCTGGGTTGGAGTAACTGATAGCATCCAATCCTACACGTGTCGTCATCTGGGTTGGGGCAACTTGAACGTCATTTCTGTGTAGTAACTAGTCGCACGGCTAAGTTCTCTACTCAAGGAGTAAACTAGCACGCGACATGCTCTAGAACACCACCTGACAAGGCGAGTATCGGGTGCAGCAAAGTGCACCATCTCTGTGATATCGCTTGTCGCTTGATGATCCCTCCTTACCGCAGTGCCATGCATGTTCTGGCTGAGGAAACCTTGCCTTTAACGAATGTCCACTCTGGGAATCTTATCGCTGATAGGCAAGTTGTCCCCTCAACCCAAACGCCCTTCACGCCCTACGTTGGCACAACAATTGTAGCGTTGGACTTACTCGCCGGATTTCTAGTGGCCTCAACTGAGTCTGTCGGGAAATCCGGCAACGTGCTTCCTGCGACGATGTTAAGCTACTTGGTCGCCAATCGCCCAACGTGTCGATGACAGATAACCCGGCGACAACCGACCATGTTCACTGCAGAACGCCAGTTCCATGAACCGGCGACTACGCCCACCTCTGAACCATCCATCTTTCTCTTGCCTATGTGTTCCGCTGAGCACGCCCCACCTAGTCTCGTGCATGACACGTCATCACACCCCGAGTCTTTACCCTGAAATAACTCGTATCATTGCCCCCTCATCTGGGGGTAGAGGTGCCTTTCGGGTCCTTCTCTACCTCCCTGAGTTTCAGAACAATGATTTGGGTGGTGGGGTGCCCTCTGCGAACCTCTCCTACCACCCTTTAACTTCTGACTTAACTGGTCTTACTAGGCCAATATTGGTGCCTCACTCAAGGGGAAAGAGTTCTTCTCCCACCCTCCTTTCCCATACTTGAGATCGTTAACACCCCTGGCTTTTCAGTTTCATAATGCCTGAACTCACTCGAGGGTGAGAAGGGCTTTTCCTGATGCCTCAACTTGCCCAGGGGCTACATCTCCTCCTCCCCGGATGCACTGAGGGCTTTCAACTTGCCTTAATTCGCTCACGCAAAGAGGTCTTTTAATCTGTTCTTGCCTGCGCTCGCCCGAGGCGAGGAGGACTTTTAAATCTCTTTCTCGCCTACACTCACTCAAGGCGAGGAGGACTTTTAAATCTCTTTCTCTCCTACACTCGCTCAAGGCGAGGAGGACTTTTAAATCTCTTTCTCGCCTGGTGGCGGTCGAAAAAGTTTTAATACTTGTGCCTCCGATCGCCGAGGGGCGGTGATGGAAACCAAGTAGAGGATGCTCAAGCCCATGAAGCCCAAGCCCAACGAATCACTAGGAGCATGGCAAGAGCTTTGGGACAAGAGTATCAAAAGATGGCTCTTCTTATTTCTTTTATAGAGTAGGGGTAAGAATGTAATAAATAGGTGTGAAATTAGTAAGGGATGCTACGGGGAGTGTAGATATGAGATAGGAGGTGCCAAACTAGGAAGGAAAGTCACACTTCCTTCATGCACTAGTTGGTGCCGAATTTGAGTGTCATTTAGGGGCACATTTGCATTTGATTAGCTTAGCATTTCAGCACCTTATAGGCTATAAATAAAGGTGCTTCCCTTGTACAAATTAGATTTGGAAATTAGAAGTAGAGAAACTATACTCAAGTTTAGAGAGAAATTGTGAGTCTTGTTGTCTTCTTCTTCCTTTGCCTTATCTTGTGTGCCAATGTTGAGCTTCAAGTGGCGGCAACCTTTCACTTATCTTGGAACAAGGCTCCAAGTGGCGTGAATGCAATTCCAAAGTCTCAAATCCAGCAAGCTTCACTCCATAAGTGTTCATTCTTTCATCTCTTGCAATTTCATTCGGTAGTTTCCAATGTTTAGTGTTCTTCATTCTTTTTCACCGATTAACTTTGTGTTTCGTAGCTTAGCTTTGAAATTCTGTTCGGTACAGTAGCTATTCCTTTCAATTTCTGTTCGGTTTTCATTTGTTGTTCTTCAATTCTTGTTGTTTGATTCCATTTGACAATATATGGACTTCCATATGAGCTTAGGTCGGTGCAAAGTCTTGGTGAGTTCTTGAATTAGAACATTGATCCAATTCTAAGTAAAGTGCCAATTCATGACCAACTCAAGTTGCTCCTAAGAATGTCAAAGAATCATGTATTCTTGTTATTACATTCACATCATGTGGTATCTAGAGTTTAGGTTTTGTGTTGCTTAATTTTTGAGTTGTGCTGCACTTTATTTTCAAGAGCTCTTTAATTCAAGTTGTTTACCATTCTGTTTTTAGGCTGTATTTTGAGTTTCCTTGCTGTTTTTCTTTTGTTACACCAAGTGTTTGTGAAAAGGATTATGGCACTCATTATTCATATGAGTTTGGCTGCTTTTTGGAAAGGCATTCTCCTTCCTTAAGCTGACCTTAAGCTTCCTTTCACTTGTTATATCTTGTGATATGTCTTTTAATTTTGTAATCATGTCAAGTTTTGTCTTAGTCATGTTTACAATTTACTGCAATTAATTGGCTCACTGGAAATTTGTGAAAATTTGGATTTACATTCTTCAGAGTGTTACAAAACCATAGCAAAAAAAGTACTCAAAAATTCCAAGTACACAAAAAATGATAAATAAAATACGAAAAGTGTACAATTCTGCCGAAAAAAATACGGTAATTGGGCAGCGATTTTGAAAAATTTATTTCTCTCAATTGGCTTACTGTTTTTACCTCATTCCAGTGCCATTATTGAGTTAAGACATTGAAGTTTCTGTGGTTAATTTTTCACATTCCAGTTCGCTTTCAATCATTCCAGTTAAATCTGTAAACATAGCACAGTTTGCATACAACATTTTTTTTCTTGTAGTTCTGTTTTTGTTTCTTAAATCTACTCTAGTACTTTTCTCTAGGACTCTTTTGGTGTGCCTTCTTTATTCATTGAGTTCCTTATTTTCTTGCTTGTCTTTCATTCATATTCTTTTCCAGTTTGTCATATATTGCTTTCTGTTTTGGTTTAGCTTTTCTTGCTTATACCTTTTCTTGCTTGTCTTTTTGTTCTTCTAAAGTTTTGTGGAGACTTGTTCTTAAGTGAGTGTGGTTTGCTTTGACAATTTTCATTTGAAGCTCCTCCATTCCACAAGAAAGGCTTAGTTGAGGACAGAATACTTTCTTGGAGTGGTTTGAGTACTTTCTTTGGCATTTTCTAGCAACCTATATCTCACTTTATTTTGCTAACAAGTTTCTTTAATTGTTTGTTTCTGTTTTTTGTACTTTTTGATCATGGCTCATTTTTCTAGTGGAGAATCCTCCAAACCTTGCTCACCTCAAAAGGCAGCTCTCTTTGAAGATTTAAAGAATGCTAGACAATCAAATGCTCAATATCTTGATGTGATAAGACAAATGGAGGCAAGGCTCCAAAGCTTGGAGTTAAGCCGTGAAGAAGTCCATCAAAACCGGGAGAGAAGACATCATCCTCCTCTTCGGCATTCTTCAAGGCATTCTCATTCTTCTCATGGATATTATGAAGACAATGCACGGCCAAGGCACAATCACCAAGAAGAGAGGCACCAACATGTGGCTGGCCCTTATTCCCCTAATGTAAAACTTCCTAGCTTTAGTGGTGAAAGTGATCCTAATGTGTACTTAGGGTGGGAAGCTAAGGTTGAGCAAATTTTTGATGTAAATGAGGTTAGAGATGAGCACAGGGTTAGATTAGCATCTTTAGAATTCTTAGACTATGCCATGCAATGGTGGCATCAATATCTCATGGACATTGACCTACACAAGAGACCGCCCGTGGTCTCTTGGAACGATTTGAAAGCTTGTTTACGCGCTAGATTCGTACCCCCACACTTTAGGAAAGACCTATTGTTGAAACTCCAACGGTTTCATCAAGGCACGCTAAGTGTGGATGATTACTTTAAACAACTAGACACGCTTTTAATTCGAGTTAATATGGATGAGAGTGAGGAAGCTAAGATAGCTAGGTTTGTGAGTGGCCTTCGAAGGGACATTCAAGACGTGGTAGAGTTGCAAGAATATTCTTCTTTGGAAAATGTGGTTCACCTTGCTAGTAAAATTGAAAATCAACTTGCAAGGAAAAATGCTTTCAAAAATTCTTCTAAGGATAACTACTACCACTCTTCTTGGAAAAATAAAAATAGTTCTTTTTCAAATATCCCTTCTAAGGACTCTACTTTCAAACCTAGAGATTCTAAGCCTTCCACTTCCACTTCTAGGCCCAAATCACCATCTAAAACGTCTAGTAAGAAGTGTTTTAAATGTTTAAGCTATGGACATATTGCTTTTAATTGCCCTTCTAAGCGAACTATGTATATGCATGATGGGGTAGATGGTAGTGAGCATGAGTCTGAATCTTCTAGACATTCCTCACCTTCTAGATCCCCAAGTGAGAGTGAGAGTGAGAGCCCACATGAGGGTGACCTATTAGTAATAAGACGCATGCTTGGACAAGTTTTAAAACCTTTTGATGAAACTCAAAGAGAAAATATTTTTCATTCAAGGTGTCTTATTAATGATAGGGTATGCTCTTTGATTGTGGATGCGGGGAGTTGTGCTAATATGGCAAGCACAAGAGTGGTAGACAAACTTGGATTGCCTACCATCTCTCATGCCAAGCCCTACAAGTTACAATGGTTAAGTGAGGTTGGTGAGCTAGTGGTGAACAAGCAAGTCTTGTGTGATGTTGTCCCAATGGAAGCTACTCATATTCTTTTAGGTAGGCCATGGCAATTTGATAGAAAAGTTTTTCATGATGGCTTTACCAACAAAATTTCTTTTAACTTCCATGGGCACAAAGTCATTCTTAAGTCTCTCTCTCCAAAGGAAGTGCATGAGGACCAAGTCAAAATGAGAGAAAAGAGAGAGAAAGAAAATGATAAAAAAAGTTCCAAGAGAAGCCTTCTCATGTCTACCCAACAAGTTAAAAAGGTAATAGTTACTCAAAAGCCTATTTTTTTAGCTATTCCTAGAACTATTGAATGTGAGTCGGCTAAGGATAGTCCCACATGTTTGGACAATTTGGTAAAGGAATATGAAGATGTGTTTCAAGATCCTCTTAAAGGCTTACCAGCTCTAAGAGGGATTGAACACCAAATAGACTTCATGCCCGGGGTTTCTTTACCAAATCGCCCTGCATATAGGACCAATCCCCAAGAGGCCAAAGAAATTCAACAACAAGTTGAGGAACTATTAGCTAAGGGGTGGGTACAAGATAGCATGAGTCCATGTGCTATGCCTGTCATACTTGTTCCAAAAAAGGATGGGACATGGAGGATGTGTACGGATTGTCGCTCTATAAATAACATTACCATCAAATATAGGCATCCCATTCCTAGGTTATATGACTTGTTGGATGAATTACATGGGTCTAAAATATTTTCCAAAATTGATCTTAAGAGTGGTTACAATCAAATTCGAATTAAACATGGTGATGAATGGAAAACCGTTTTTAAGACCAAATTTGGTCTATATGAGTGGTTGGTCATGCCTTTTGGCTTGACTAATGCTCCTAGTACCTTCATGCGACTCATGCATCATGTATTAAGAGCATTCATTGGCAAGTTTGTTGTGGTTTACTTTGATGATATTCTTATATATAGCTTGTCTTTAGAAGATCATGAGTCACATGTTAGAGAAGTATTAGAAACTCTTAGGAAGGAGAAATTATATGCTAATCATGCTAAATGTTTCTTTGCATTAGATCATATAGACTTCCTAGGGTTTGTGGTAAGTCATAAAGGGGTGCATGTAGATCAAACAAAAGTTGCAGCAATTCAACATTGGCCTACACCCACCAATGTTAATGAAGTACGAAGTTTTCATGGACTTGCTAGTTTTTATAGGCGGTTTGTGAAAGACTTTAGTACAATTGCCGCACCTTTAAATACCATAGTAAAGAAGGATGTGGTTTTTAAGTGGGGACAAGAGCAAGAAAACACTTTTCAAACTTTGAAGGATAAATTAACTAAAGCCCCCATTCTAGCCCTTCCTAACTTTGCTAAGACATTTGAAATAGAATGTGATGCCTCTAATATAGGCATTGGGGCCGTTCTCCTTCGAGAAGGACACCCCATAGCTTATTTTAGTGAGAAACTCAAAGGGAGTCATCTCAATTACTCCACTTATGATAAAAAAACTTTATGCTCTTGTTAGACCTTTGCAAAATTGGCAACACTATCTTTTTCCAAAGGAATTTGTGATCCATGGTGATCATGAGTCCCTTAAATATTTGGAAAGCCAAAGCAAGCTTAATAAGAGACATGCTAAGTGGGTGGAGTTTATTGAGCAATTTCCTTATGTAATCAAACATAAACAAGGTAAAATTAATGTGGTTGCCGATGCTCTTTCAAGAAGATATACCTTGTTAAATGTTTTGAATGTTCAATATTTAGGATTTGATCACATAATGGAACTTTATCATGATGACTTAGATTTCTCTCTAATCTATCAAGAGTGTTCCAAGGGAGGTCACAAAGACTTTTTCTTACATAATGGTTTTTGTACCGACCAGGTCATCAGGTGTGATGACGTGTCTCGCACGTGCTCGGGGTGGGGCGTGCTCAGTGGAACACGTAGGCTAGAAAATATGAGTGGTTCAGAGGTGGGCATAGTCGTTGATCGCTAAATTGGCGTTCTCCGATCTCTAGTGTGCGTAACCGGCGGTCACCAGAGTTACGTCACAGTCGCCGTATGAGAGTGCTAAGAGATCAGATGATCAGAGATCGCCGGAGAATGCTGGGAGATCGGGTGGTTTGCGCGCTGCCGCAAGGAGCACATCGCCGGGTCTCCCAATAAGCTTAGTCAAAGCTGTTGAAGGCTCAGAAGGGTAATTTCAAGCGTGTAAGTTCAGTAAGACGATTGTTGCACCAGCATGGGGCATGAGGCTGAGGGGGTTGGGGGGAACACCTTGCTCACCTGCGACAGGATTCCCAGAGTGGACATTCGTTGGTGGCAAGGTTTCCCCAGCCGGAACATGCATGGCGTAGCAATAAGGAGGGTGCCACTTGCGACGAGCGATATCACGTAAATGATGCACTGTGTTGCATCTGATACTCGCCTCGTCAGGAGGTGTTTCACAGCGTATGGCGTGCTGGGTTACTCCTTGAGTTGAGGACTTAGTTGTGGAGCTGATTACTACACAGAAATGACGTTCCCAATCCAGATGACGACACGTGTAGGGTTGGATGTCACCAGTTACTCCAACCTAGATGGTGACACGTGTAGGGTTGGGAGCTACAGAGAAATGACGCTCAAGTTGTCCTAGCTCAGATGACGACACGTGTAGGGTTGGGCGCTACCTGCTATCCCAGCCCAGATGGCGACACGTGCAGGGCTAGATGCGAGCCACGCGTCCAAAAGCATAACAGCCTGGAGAGAGAAGAAACCTAGCTATAAAGGTAACCTTAACAGAATTTGCAGAGGTACGTTTTTCATTACGGCTGATTCTGCTAGGGTTGGGTGCCTTTAGTACGGTCCTACAGAGCATATTTTTTCTTAGTTTTTTGGGTGTTCTTATCACTGACTTGAGCGTCGGAGCGCCACCGGCCACATAGGCGCCACTGTGTGTCTTTCAGGTTCTCAGAGAGGCTATCTGCTGTGTGGACTTGAAGGGCACGCGGTGACAAGCTGGTGAGGAAGACAGTGCGAGGCAACGCTCTTGCGCTAAGTCTACATACAGGATCATTTTTCTTTTCAAAGGAAAAAGACTTTGTGTTCCCCAAGGATCCATAAGACAATCTCTTGTTAGAGAGGCTCATGAGGGTGGGCTTATGGGACATTTTGGGGTAGCTAAGACTTTAGAAACATTGCATGAACATTTCTTTTCGCCTCACATGCGCAAATCCGTACATACCTTCTGTGATAAATGTATAGCATGTAGGAAGACTAAATCTAAGGTCCAACCCCATGGTTTATATACCCCTCTGCCTATCCCTACAATGCGTTGGGTTGATATTTCTATGGATTTTATCTTAGGATTGCCCAAGACATCGAAGGGTAAGGATTCCATCTTTGTGGTAGTGGACCGTTTTTCTAAAATGGCTCATTTTATTCCATGCCACAAAGTGGATGATGCATGACGTATTGCAAATCTCTTCTTCAAGGAAGTTGTTCGTTTACATGGACTTCCTAGAAGTATAGTATCCGATAGGGATTCTAAGTTCTTAAGTCACTTTTGGAGGACCTTATGGGGGAAACTTGGCACCAAACTTCTGTTTTCTACTACTTGCCACCCTCAAACTGATGGCCAAACTGAAGTGGTTAATAGAACTTTGGCTCAATTATTGCGATGCTTTATTTCCGGGAATCCAAGGGCTTGGGAGGATTTACTACCTCATGTTCAGTTTGCTTATAATAGGGTAGTAAATTCCACCACTAACCATTCTCCTTTTGAGTTTGTTTATGGGTTTAATCCCCTCACATCTCTAGATCTTCTTCCCATTCCTGTACTTGATGAGGTTCTATGCAAAGACAGTTTTGAAAAGGCTTCTTTTATTAAGGATTTTCATAACCGCATCAAGTTACAAATTGAGAAGAAAGTTGGTAAGTATGCTGACACTGCCAACCAAAGGAGAAAGGCATTAATCTTTGAGCCCGGCGATTGGGTTTGGCTTCATTTGAGAAAGGATAGATTTCCTTCTTTAAGGAAGTCCAAACTTATGCCTCGTGGTGATGGCCCTTTCCAAGTCATCAAGAGGATTAATGATAATGCCTATGAGTTAGATATGCCTACTACTTATCTTGGTAGTAATTCTTTCAATGTTACTGATCTCACTCCTTTTGATGCAGGTTTCCCAAATTCGTGGACGAATTCTCTCCAACCCGGGGAGTATGATGGAAACCAAGTAGAGGATGCTCAAGCCCATGAAGCCCAAGCCCAACAAGGGGCCCAAGCCCAATGAATCATTAGGAGCATGGCAAGAGCTTTGGGACAAGAGTATCAAAAGATGGCTCTTCTTATTTCTTTTATAGAGTACGGGTGCGGATGTAATAAATTGGTGTGAAATTAGTAAGGGATGCTAGGGGGAGTGTAGATATGAGATAGGAGGTGCCAAACTAGGAAGGAAAGTCACACTTCCTTCATGCACTAGTTGGTGCCGAATTTGAGTGTCATTTAGGGGCACATTTGCATTTGATTAGCTTAGCATTTCAGCACCTTATAGGCTATAAATAAAGGTGATGCCCTTGTACAAATCAGATTTGGAAATTATAAATAGAGAAACTATACTCAAGTTTAGAGAGAAATTGTGAGTCTTGTTGTCTTCTTCTTCCTTTGCCTTATCTTGTGTGCCAATGGTGAGCTTCAAGTGGCGGCAACCTTTCACTTATCTTGGAACAAGGCTCCAAGTGGCGTGAATGCAATTCCAAAGTCTCAAATCCAGCAAGCTTCACTCCATAAGTGTTCATTCTTTCATCTCTTGCAATTTCATTCGGTAGTTTCCAATGTTTAGTGTTCTTCATTCTTTTTCACCGATTAACTTTGTGTTTCGTAGCTTAGCTTTCAATTTCTGTTCGGTTTTCATTTGTTGTTCTTCAATTCTTGTTGTTTGATTCCATTTGACAATATATGGACTTCCATATGAGCTTAGGTCGGTGCAAAGTCTTGGTGAGTTCGTGAATTAGAACATTGATCCAATTCTAAGTAAAGTGCCAATTCATGACCAACTCAAGTTGCTCCTAAAAATGTTAAAGAATCATGTATTCTTGTTATTACATTCACATCAGGCGGTGAGGACTTAAAAGCTTAAACTTGCACCTACGTTTCGAGAGTTTTGTACTGGATGCATGCGATTTGGATTTTCCATTTTTAATCTTGCCCCACTAATTTTGAAAAACAAACAGCATGCAAACTTAATAACTGGGAAACTTTGATAAACTTCGAAACCTTCTTTATTGGGTGGCCTCATTATAAACCCTTCTCAGGGAAAAAGAGTGCCCCCTTGAAAAATTGCTTAAACTGATACATCTTAAACTGTTGGAGTTTATTGCTACTTACAATGCCTTAACTGTAGTAAAACTTGAGGTGGGTGGCGTTCCAAGTGCGAGGGATCGCCCCTCCCTCCAGCGTCTCCAAGCGGTAGACGTCGTTCCCGAGCGCTTCGGTTATTCTGAATGGACCTGTCCACTTGGGTGACAATTTGTTTTCCATCTCGTATTGGTGGGCCTTCCTCATCACCAGGCCGCCATCTCTGAACTGTCTCGACTTTATCTTGGAGTTGTATTTATGCTCGACCCTTCTCTTTATCTTGGCCTTCACCCGCGCTTCCTCCCTGACCTCGTCCAGCAAATCCAAGTTCATCCTCCTTTCTTCGTTCGAATCTGGGTGAGCTTTCCTGGATTTCAACCGGAATCATGGCATCGCATCCATACACTAAGCTAAACGGGGTTTCGTGGGTTCCCGATTGCTCAGTAGTATGATATGCCCACACTATGCGGGGAACCTCCTCAGCCCAGGACCCCTTGGCCTTTTCCAACCTCCTCTTCAATCCTCTCAGCAGAACCCGATTAGCGGACTCCACTTGCCCATTCGTTTGCGGGTGTTCCACGGAAGCAAAAACCTGTTGTGTCCCGATGTCTTCGCACAGCTTCTTCAACAGGTGGCTTGCGAACTGGGTCCCATTGTCTGATACTAGACGCTTGGGCATGCCAAAACGACACACAATATTCTTCCATACGAAACTCTGGATTTTGTGCGCGGTGATCTGGGCTACTGGTTCTGCTTCAATCCATTTCGTGAAGTATTCGATTGCCACAACCAAATACTTCATTTGTCTGATTGCCAACGGGAAAGGTCCCAGGATGTCGATTCCCCACGTGTGGAACGGCCAAGGGCTATAAATTGACTTTAACTCTTTTGGGGGCGCCTTGTGCCAGTCGGCGTGCTGCTGGCATTGCTTGCAACGCTGGGCATATCTCTTGCAATCTTCCCTCATCGTGGGCCAGTAATAGCCTGCACGGAGAGTCCTTGTCGCCAGCAACCGACCTCCAATGTGGCTCCTGCAAATTCCCTCATGGAGCTCAGCCATTATCCTCAGGCACTTCTCTCCATGTACACATACGAGAAGAGGGTGTGTAAATCCAAACCTGTAGAGCTTGCCGTCAATAAGGGTAAACTTGCTGAAGCTCTTCTTTATCTTTATGGCCTCTATTGAGTCAACTGGAAGCCCGCCATCCGCTAAATAGCGTTGGTATGGCGTTATCCACGTGTCTGGCTCGTGGACAGCGCAAACTTGCATCGATCCCACCTCTTCCGCTGGGCGCGCTCTAACCCTCGGCGTCCTCAAAGTTTCCTGCGTTAGGGATCTATGGCTTCTCGCCGTTCTTTCCGTCGATGTGCACACATGAAGAACCTGGTGGTCTGCCACGAATGCTCGAGGCGCTTTCAAGGTTTCTTGAATGACAGTCCTCTGTCTGCCCCCCTTGCCCGAACTGGCGAGCTTGGCTAGCAAGTCAGCTTGGGCATTCTGCTCTCTCGGCACGTGCACCACTTCAAATAAAGTGAAAGATCTCCTTAGCTCTTGCACGTACTCCAAGTAGGCTGCCATCTGCGGGTCCTTGGCTTGGAACTCGCCAGTCACTTGTCCAGTGACCAACAGCGAATTGCTCTTGGCCATCAGCACCTTCGCCCCCATTTCCTTTGCCAACAAGATTCCGGCGATCAAAGCCTCATACTCTGCTTGATTGTTGCTTGCTTTGAAAGCGAACCTCAGTGATTGCTCTATCAACACGCCGTTGGGTCCTTCCAAAATGACCCCAGCCCCGCTGCCCAGCTGGTTGGACGACCCATCAACCGAGAGTACCCAACGAAAGTCATCCTTGGCGTTCTGTGCTATTTCGGAGGACAACTCGACCACGAAATCAGCGAAGATTTGCCCCTTGATCGATCCCCGGGGTTCATATTTGATGTCGAATTCCGATAGCTCAACCGCCCACTTCACCATCCTTCCGGCCACATCTGGTTTCTTCAGAACCTTGTGGATTGGCAAATCAGTCATTACCAACACCGTAAAGCTCTGGAAGTAATGGCGCAGTCTTCTCGCCGAGAATACAACCGCTAACGCTGCCTTTTCTAGGGCCTGGTACCTCACCTCTGGGCCTTGCAACACTTTGCTAACAAAATAGATGGGCCTTTGGACCTTATCTTGATCCTGGACAAGCACTGTACTTATTGCCCTCTCAGTTATGGCGAAATACAGCCTGAGTGGCGTTGCGGCTTGGGGTTTGCATAGAACTGGTGGGCTCGCCAAATATTCTTTGAGCTTCACAAAGGCCTTCTCGCACTCCTTCGTCCAGGCAAACCTGTTGTTCCTCTTCAAGCACTGGAAGTATGGGTGGCCCTTCTCCCCACTGGCCGATACAAATCGAGACAAGGCGGCCATTCGCCCGGTGAGCTGCTGTACCTCCTTCACAGTGGCGAGGCTCCTCATCACCAAAATGGCGGCACACTTCTCGGGGTTAGCTTCGATTACCCTCTCCGACAGGAGTAACCCCAGAAATTTCCCTGCTTCTACACCAAAAACACACTTCTCAAGATTCAGTTTCAGCTTGTACCTGGCTATTGTGATGAACAACTCTTCCAAGTCGGCGACGTGCTTGTCTTTCTCCAGGGATGTCACAACCATGTCGTCGACGTATGCCTATACATTCCTTCCGAGCATAGGTGCAAGCACCTTGTCCATCAGCCTTTGGTACGTGGCCCCCGCATTCTTCAACCCGAAAGGCATTACCCTGTAGCAGTAGCAGGACCTTTCCGTCATGAAGGCGGTCTTCTCTTCGTCCATGGGGTGCATTTGGATTTGGTTGTACCCCGAGAAGGCGTCCAGAAAACTGAGCAGCTTGCACCCTGATGCACTGTCCACCAGGGCGTCTATGCTTGTCAAAGGATAAGAATCCTTTGGCAGGCCTTGTTCAGGTCTGTGAAGTCGACACACATCCGCCATTTTCCGCTACTCTTCTTGACCAGGACAACATTGGCGAGCCATTCTGGATATTGGATCTCCCTGATGTGGCCTGCTGTAAGGAGTTTTTGTGTCTCTTCTTTGATCGCCTGTCTTTTCTCCTCATTGAACTTTCTCCTTCTTTGGCGGACAGGCCTGACTTGGGGGTTCATTGCCAAGCGGTGGCACAAGAAATCGGGGTCGATCCCCGGCATGTCCGATGCAGCCCACGCAAACGCATCCAAGTGTCTACTTATTACCTTGGCGATTTGGTCTTGCGTCTCGCTATCCAAGGTTCTCCCCAGCTTAAACACCTTGCCGCTGATCTCCTTCTCAAGCCATTCCTCCACTGGTTGAGGTTTCCTCTCGCTAGCGATCAGCGCCCTTGCGATACCTGTTTCCCTAGCGGTCTCTGAGCAGTTTCTTTCTCCTTCCAACTGAACGGCGTTCTCGGATCTCGCCTCTATATCCTCCATCGGCATGTCACCCTCAGCGACCACCTCTAATGTCGTATCCGAAACTCGCCGGGTTTCCTGCGCCGGCTCTGCGCCAGGGGGAGGCGTTGCGGTTACGTGGCACACAGACCTCTTGTTCTTGAGGCTGTTTTCGTAACACTTCTTCGCCTCCTTTTGGCCAGAGCAAATAGTGATGATCAGACCCTCCATAGACGGCAGTTTGACCTTCATGTGCCTTGTCGAAGGCACAACTCCCGTTCTGTTGAGCGTTGGCCTTCCCAACAGTATGTTGTACGCTGACGGGGCGTTTACGACAAGATACCTGATCTTCTCCGTTAGTGAGGCCAAACCATCAGTGAAGGTCGTCCTTAACTCAATATACCCCCTCACCTCCACTTGATCTCCGGCGAAACCGTACAGGCAGCCCCCATATGGCCTCAGTTGATCGGGGGACAGTTGTAACTTTTCGAACGTCGGCCAAAACATTACATCTGCTGAGCTTCCTTGGTCGACCAGCACCCGGTGGACAGTCCTTCCCGCCGTTACAAGCGAGATCACAATAGGGTCGTTGTCGTGAGGCACAACGTCCCTAAGGTCCCCCTTGGTGAACGTGATGTCCACGTCGGGTGAGTGATCCTCAAAAATTTCCACTGACATTACTGACCTCGCGTACTTCTTGCGTTGCGACGCAGTGCACCCCCCGCCGGAGAATCCACCGGCTATGGTGTGGATCTCACCGTGAATGGGCACCTCGTGCTGCTGCCCTCCGGTTGGGATCCTGACGCTTGGCCCGCTTGCTTCTCCTGCAAGTAATCCTTCAAAAAACCACATTTGACCAGCTCGGCGAGCTGGTGTCCCAAAGCCAAACACGAGTTGATACAGTGGCCAAAACTCTTGTGGAACTCGCACCATGCGTCTGGTTTTGGTCCCAAAACCTTTTCCGTCGTTTTCTCAGGCACCTTGAGCCTGGCAGCAATGTTTGGGATGGCGATCAAATCGGCCAACCCCATTACAAACACATACCTTGGGGGGCGATTAGTCTCTCTGGGCCGCCCTGGCCCCTTGTTCTTATTTTTCTTAGAGTCGTAAGGATGGCGCGTCCTTTGGTCCCTCTTCCCCGCTGCCGCCTCCATTACCCTCTGCGGCTGGACCCTTGCTTGGGCGCGCGGTTTAGCTGGGGCCACGTTTCCCCTCTTCTCGGAGACTTCGCTCTCGGTGGCGATGTGAGCCACAGCACGTCGCCAGATTTCAGCAAACGTGGTGGGGTGACTCCTGATAAGCGACTCACTAAAGGGCCCAGGTAACACACCCTTTTTGAAGGCATGCACAAACATTTCTTCGTCTTTTCCTGGCAAACGGACTATCTGAGCTCCGAATCTGTTCAGGAAATCCCTCAAGGACTCCCCTTGGTACTGCCTTATATCAAACAGGTCGTAAGACACCAATGGTGGCGCCTTGTTCACTATATACTGCTCGACAAACATCTTGGAAAACTGTTGAAATGTGGTAATGTGGCCAGTAGGTATGCTGACAAACCAGTCCAACGCTGTTCCACTCAGAGTGCTCATGAACACCTTACAGTAAACCGCGTCTGAGCCCCCCGAGAGCATCATCTGAGTATGAAACGCCGTGAGGTGGGCTTCAGGGTCCTCCACCCCAGTGAAAGACGCTTTCACCGCCATAGTGTTAGCCGGGACCACCGAGTCCATGATCTCTTGGGAAAAAGGCATGGGAAAGCTGCGTGGTGGGAATGGGGGTGCAGATCTGTCTCCGACCGCGCGCTCCTCCCGCTCCTGAAGGGCTTTGCGTAGCTCTTCGTTGATCCTGTTGAGTTCTTCATTCCTAGCTTGCGAGGATACCAGCGCCTCATGCATCCTTTCCTATTCAGAACGCGATGCAGCCACGTTCTCCTGCAGCGTCCTTCTCATGTCCATCACTTGTGTCATGGACACAGCATCCTCGTCTGTTGACGGCGCGACTGAACTGGAGCGTGTTGTCCTCATCTTTTCTCAGCAAACTCAGCAACTCAAAGAAACTTCGAACAAACGATGAAAACTCCAGGAATCGACTGCGATAGCGAGCAGTCGAACAGAAAACACCAAAACAACAACAAACACGAACTATGGTTGGGAATCACCTTTTATACGGCCCCACGGTGGGCGCCAGATGATCCTGCCAGTTGACCTAGTGCGAGCGCGTTGCCTCGTCACGATCTTCCTCACCAGTTTGATACCACGTGCCCTCCAAGTCCACACCACAAATAGCCTCTCTGAGAACCTGAAACACACAAGGTGGCGCCTCTGCGGCCGGTGGCGCTCCGACGCTCAAGTCAGTGACAAGAACACCCAAAAAACTGAGAGAAAATATGCTCTGTTGGACCGTACTAAAGGCACACAACCCTAGTAGAATGAGCCATAATGAAAAACCTACCTCTGCAAATTCTATTAAGTTTACCTTTATAGCTAGGTTTCTTCTCTCTCCAGTGCGTTATGCTTTTGGACGCGTGGCTCGCATCCAACCCTGCACGTGTCACCATCTAGGCTGGGGTTGCATGTTGTACCCAGCCCTACACGTGTCATCATCTGAGCCAGGATAACTCGAGCGTCATTTCTTTGTTGCTCCCAGCCCTACACGTGTCATCACCTGGGTTGGAGTAACTGATAGCATCCAACCCTACCCGTGTCGTCATCTGGGTTGGGGCAACTTGAACGTCATTTCTGTGTAGTAACTAGTCGCGCGGCTAAGTTCTCTACTCAAGGAGTAAACTAGCACGCGACATGCTCTAGAACACCACCTGACAAGGCGAGTATCGGGTGCAGCAAAGTGCACCATCTCTGTGATATCGCTTGTCGCTTGAGATCCCTCCTTACCGCAGCGCCATGCATGTTCTGGCTGAGGAAACCTTGCCTTCAACGAATGTCCACTCTGGGAATCCTATCGCTGATAGGCAAGTTGTCCCCTCAACCCAAACGCCCTTCACGCCCTACGTTGGCACAACAATTGTAGCGTTAGACTTACTCGCCGGATTTCCAGTGGCCTCAACTGAGTCTGTCGGGAAATCCGGCGACGTGCTTCCTGCGGCGATGTTAAGCTACTTGGTCGCCAATCGCCCAACGTGTCGATGACAGATAACCCGACGACAACCGACCATGTTCACTGCAGAACGCCAGTTCCATGAACCGGCGACTACGCCCACCTCTGAACCATCCATCTTTCTCTTGCCTACGTGTTCCGCTGAGCACACCCCACCTAGTCTCGTGCAAGACACGTCATAACACCCGATGACCTGGTCGGTACACTTTCACTGAAATCTTTAATGAGCACGTGTGCATTGCCATGTGCCCTTCTAACTTGATCGTTATTCTGCGCAGAGGGTCCCATATCGCCGCAACCCAACTTAGGGTTATTCCATTGTGTGGGCCCTCCTTCCTTCGAAGTGCTTCTGGCACGTGGGTTGACTTTCTGGGTGCCAACTCATGCGTCCTAATCACTAGTCACTCGCCCTGGGGGTGTATCTACCTTTCTCTCGTACCACGCACGTGGTTCTCCCCTGGTCATGGCCCTCTCATGGGTCGTATCTGTACCAGGGTCTCCCAGCAGTGGCCTGGATACTTCACGAGTCAAGATATCCCCTACTGGTGCTAGAACTTATGGCCTTGAAGCCACCTTTCTCTTCTCCTTGCTACTGTTCTGGACTGTCGAGGCCCGAAGCCTCCTTGCGACGTCTTTGCTTGGCGATGCCTCTCTTGGGCGATGCCTTTCTTGGGCGATGCCTTTCTTGGGCGATGCCTTTCTTGGGCGATGCCTTTCTTGGGCGGTGACTCGAGCGGTCAATCTGTTGACTTTCTTCCTTGGGTCCCTTAAGGGGTCCCACATGTGTTGACGTTGATCTTTGGTCAACGCCCGGGGACAAGACGGTACAGAAACCACTGTGGAATTCCACTAAGCAATCAAACCTAGATCACTTACACCACAACCAAAGAAGTGACCTTGATCCCCTCAAGACACACACTCCTCTTGGTCAACACATCAACACTAAGAATGTTGATCTTGATCCCCTCAAGAACACACAACACTTCTCAGCAAACACACAAGGTTTCTTTCAACAGATACAAGGATTACACTTGTTTACAGAAGAAATCTGAAATCAATACAAGAGAAAATCCTAGCTCACACTCTTTGATCAATCTCAATCTCTAAGCAATCTGAACTCTTTCAAAAACTCAAAATCTGTGAAAAACTGAAATCTGTTTTTCTGTATATATTAAAGATGTTGTTTGTTATCAAATCTTAACAAACTATTAATTGCATTTAAAGATTGGTCAAAGCATTAAAAACTAGAGCGTAAACAGTTAGAAAATCATTTAATGCTCAGTCAAAGCACAAACCATTTTTCTATTATGGTACCAAAAGAAACAATCGGTTGTTTCCTCGAATCAATCGGTTGTTTTGGTTTTAACAGCTCAACCATTTGAAAAATAGTTTTCAACCTTTTCTAAAAACACCTAAGTATAAAACAATCGATTGTTTCGACAAAACAACAGGTTTTTTTCACTTAGCTTGAAAAACACTTTTCTTTTAAAAGGATTGAGAGTGCTTATTCTTTGGATTCAATCAAGAGTGGATTACACATTAAATCTACCCCAGATCCTATCTAAAGGACAACTCAACAACAGCAAGCACAACCAGCCTTCATCATCCTTCAAAGGGTTTGGATTCTTTAAAGCTTGAACACCACTTGGTTCAACAATCTCCCCCTATTTGATGAAGACAAATCCCTGATGCTTGTGTTATACCTGATTGAATCTGAAGCAGTTCCTGCAAGATACAGTTTTAAGCAAAGCATAGAACTTCTAATATTTGGTTAGCACAAAATCAAAGCAAAGCAAAAGAGAAATTCAGAGCATAAAATCAGAGCAAAAAACACAAGCAATATAAGAGCAAAAACCTATAAGGTTTCACCCATACAAACTGTTTTGCAGAAAATTAAAACTAAACACAGCATAAATCTCCCCCTATTTGTCTTCAAAAAATAGACAAAAAAGAAGAGATGAAAAAGATAATTGTTCTTAATACAACAGATTTAAAAAGCAGAAATAGAAAACAAGACAAACTTATAGAACAATAAAAAACAATCGGTTGTTTCGATACATCAACCGGTTGTTTTTCCTCTTCACTCATCATCAGCGTGTTGAAGATCAAAGATCTGGTTCTGAACTGCCTCAATCTGTTCATCTAAGGTCATGAACCGTGCATCCATGCTGTCAAACTTGTTATCAATCCTCTGGAAATTGCTAACACATAGATCATGGAGGTTCCTTTGGTTCTCCGCAAAGCTATCAAACCTATTGACCATGAGTCTCTCAAAAGAAGACATGGTTTGCATTCTTTCTTCTTGATTTCCAGCACCAGCACTTGGTCCAACATCTTGATGTGTTTCAGGTTGATCTTCATGTTGAAAATCCATATCATCAGCATGTTCACCTTCTTCAAGATCAGCAGCAGCACTTGATGAGGCACCAAGATCACCATTTTTGCTAATCCATTTGCCACCTACTTTGGTGAATCCCATTTTACTGAGAGATCCATTGTTCAACTCTTGAGTTGACTTGACCAACTCAGATGTTTCATCCTCTAGGTTCACTTCAAAATAGAGTAAAAATTTAGAAACCAAAACAGCATATGGATAGTGATAGTCACTTAACCTCATTGCCTTTTGCATGTGGATCCAATTTATTCTGATCTTCTTCATAATGCAGAAGATGTACACCAGGTCCTCCTCTGTAAGAATAGAATGATTGCTCCCCCTTGAGTTAGAATCCAAGTCACAATGAGGGTTAGCAACCTTTCATCAAGCCTTAAGCCACCAACCGAACAAGTCCTAACTTGAGCATTTTGGTTCTTCAAGCAGCTCTTATAGTATTGGACTTTGTTGAAATCCTCCACTACTCCAAGGTTCCCCTTGTTGATTCTGAGGCCAGAGTACTTAAGACCATCTACTGCAGTCCACACATAATATGTGATCTCCATATCTACACCTTTTACATGAGAAACAAGGTTATTTCCCTCAAACTTGAGATTTGTGTAGAAAACTCTTATCAAATCTGGGTAGATGTTCCTCTTCATCTCCAAGAATTTTCTGAGGGATTAATCTTTGAGGAGCCTTCTGGCATTGTCCAGCTTTTGGCTTTTCAGCCAATCAAAGAAAACAACCTTGGGGTTGTTTATCACTTTGGTGCTAGTCTCAAACCTATACCTCTCAATAAGATCATTATCACCAGAAAACCATCCTTCCAGCCTTCCTCCAGACCTTACTGCTCTGGATTTGACTCTTCTTGAGGTGGGAGGAGTTGAGTCCATGATTGGCAGAGAAGAAACAGAGAGAAACTCACACAAGAATTGCAAGATATGTTGCAATTCTCATAACACCTCTTGGCCTCCTTCTGGTCTGACTTGATGGTAATCACCTTTCCCGCCAAGTCAGGAAGCTTCATCTTCATGTGCCTCGTCGACGGCACCGCCTCCATCCTATTCAACGTAGGTCTGCCCAGCAACATGTTATAAGCGGAGGGGGCATTGACGACGAGATACCTCATGTTCTCCGTACGGGACACGGTACCATCCGTGAAGGTGTTCATCAGCTCTAAGTGCACACGCACCTCCACCTCGTCTCCCGCGAAACCGTACAGACAACCAGTGTAGGGCCTTAGCATGTCAGGAGAAAAATGCAACTTGTTGAAAGTCGTCCAGAACATTACGTCTGTCGAGCTTCCTTGATCCACCAGCACACGGTGCACCTTCCTCCTAGCGGTTACTATTAAGATTACCACCGGGTCGTTGTCATGGGGAACAACGTCTTGGAGGTCGGCCCTTGTGAAGACAAGGTCCACATCAAAAGCATCGTCAGCCCTTTGTGCTTCTACTAACATCACCGCCCGTGCATACCTTTTCCACTGAGAAGCGGTGTAGCCTCTTCTTGAAAAACCTCCCACAATGGTGTGAATCTCACCATGCACGGAGATTTCATGCCCCTGGCCACCCCTGTCACCGCCACGTCCTCCGCACCCTGCTTTTCCTGCAAGTAATCCCTCAGGAAACCGTTCTTCACCAACTCATCTAGCTGGTGCCCCAGTGCCAAACAGTAGCGTATGGGGTGGCCGAATGCTTGGTGGAACTCAGACCAGGCGTTCTTGTAGGGCCCGAGCTTCTTGTCAGTCTTGGGGGGTACCTTCGGCCTTTCCGCTATGTTGGGGATAGCGATGAGGTCCTTCACCTCTATCACGAAGTCGTGCCTTGGTGGCACGTTCTCCCTCTCACACCTCTTGGTTTGAAGCTTTCTTGGTTGATAGGGCTACTGCTTTGCGGAGATCTTCTTCTTTGTCGTTACCTCATGCACCCTTAGGGGTTGAGGTCGACCTGATGCACGCGGGCGCGTGGGAACCACACACGTGCGCTGCTCATTAACTTCCCCTTCCGCCGCAATATGAGCCACCGCATGGCACCTTATCTCAGCGAAAGTCTTAGGGCGGTTTCTGATAAGCGATTCACAGAAGGGCCCTGGCATAATGCCCTTTCTGAACGCGTGCACCATCATCGTTTCGTCCTTGGTGTTCAACTTCACCACCTGTGCTCAGAAACGGTGAAGGAACTCATTCAGGGACTCCCCCTGATATTGTCTTATGTCAAAGAGATCATAAGAGAAGGGTGGGGGCGCCCGATTCGTGATGTATTGTGCTCTGAACAGCTTGGTGAGTTGTGGGAACGACGTCACGTCGCCATCAGGGAGGCTGATGAACCAATCCATCGCTGTTC
Source organism: Phaseolus vulgaris (assembly GCF_051622355.1). NCBI lineage: Eukaryota > Viridiplantae > Streptophyta > Magnoliopsida > Fabales > Fabaceae > Phaseolus > Phaseolus vulgaris. The sequence continues at coordinate 17,728,360 of NC_143507.1, forward strand.
CCACCAGAGTGCTCATGAACGGCTTGCATTTCACCGCATCGGAGCCCCCAACATCATCTGCGTATGGAAAGCTGTGAGATGGGCCTCTGAGTCCTCCGTACCGTAGAAGGTAACTTTGGGCCCTACAAACATTGTTGGTATCACGGCATCCATGATCTCTTGCGAGAAGGGCATCGGGAACTCCCTGGGCGGCGGCGCAGGTTTTTGATCTTCCACTTCCCGTTCCCCTGCCTGATTGTGCAAGACCCTGTGCAACTCCTCGTTGGCTCTCTGCAATTCTTCGTTTCTCAACAGCGACGCAGCCAGATCAACCTGGATGCGTTCTTGATCAGCTCTCAACGCAGCCACTTTTTCTTAGAGGGCATGCATCATTTCCATAACCTGTTGCAGGGTGAGGCTTTCGCCCCCGTTTGGTGCAACAGATCCTTGCCTCGTATTTCTCATCTTCTCGATCTTTCTGGTTCTTGTTGGTGGGACAATGTTTTGTATCATGCCCCACGGTGGGCGCCAAATGTTCCCGCCGGTTGACCGAAAACGCCTTCGTGCGCCTACGACAATCTCACTAGAATCCCTGCGTTCACTCGTGTTTTCCTTCCGATTGAACACCTGAAACACAAAGACAAAGGGCGCCCTAGAGGCCGTTTGCACTTTGAAGCTCAAGTCAATCTTAGAGCTAGGAAACACCAAAACTGTTAAGCGTAAGGCTTTGTGTAACTGTGTGTGTTAAGCGGCGCAAATGAATAGCGTACCTTACTAAATTTGTTACTTTCCTTTATATAGCCTAGGGTTTCCACGGTTTCCATTACCCAAAATAGGCTTTTTGAGAGGGTGGGCCTCAGCGCTGCAGTTACCCACTCTAAGGATAACCTAGCGCGTGGGGTTCCCTAACTGGAGTGCAACCTCTGACGAGATGACCACCTGATGCCTCCTCGTGCACCTGATCTCTGGGGTCACCCGTCTTGGGAGCGCCCTAGCTGTTCACGTGCCATGCATGCTGCTCACCCCTGGAATGTGACCCTCAAAGGTCGTATCCTTTCCAGTGGCTCTATACTCATGTTACGCCTGAACGCGTCATCCACTCTACACGCATGGACTCTCGTGACCTAGGCTCCTCCCTTACTAATAATTGGTGTGTGGTCTGGGATCCACCTCTTGTGGCCTAGCTCTGCTGTTCGAGTCCCCGATGTCCGACCTCTCCACACTGTCTAGTGGCACGTCGGTACATCCTGGTGACCGATGTCTGACCATTCTTTGGTCCCTTGGCGCACGTGCCTCACGAGACACTGGCCTATGCTGCTCGTGGAACCCCGCTTACATGGCCCCAACATTACTGGTGGTCAACGACACCCGAGAACTGGTCGGTACAATATTGTTAACATTATTTCTTGTTTTTTTTTTATCAGCAATAAAATGAATTAAATTAACGGGGTACTTCAGGGGTACCCCAACCCGTATACAACTACCATATAAATACTTCTCTAAAGGCCGAAAAAGGAGCAATCAGAAAGTTGCTTAGCCTGCCTAAACACACCCAAAGAACAAGAGCCCTCCGTAGCAACTATTGGGCACCAAAACCAGCAACCTAGTAGCTTACCAACAGCGAAACACCGAAGAGAGCATCATGCATTACAGTGCCACCAACCAGACAAAAAAAGGATCAGAAACCAGCAACCTTGCCCTGCATTCTACTCTTCAACACTTTAAAGGACAACAAAAACACCTATAACATATGTTCCTCCTTAGCACCGTTGCTCCTTTGTGTAAATGCCTCATGGCTACAGCATCACCACCCCATCTCCAGCCAATACCTTCATATCATCTTCAGCCGTACTTTTATACCAATCACTCCAGAGTCACCCCACACCAGCATTGGGTACCCCATCAAGACCTGCTGCTGCCTACAGCATACAAAACAGAAAAACGTTCCTCCTTAACACCGTGGCGCCTTCATATAAATGCCTCCAATCTCCACTCATGTACCACTACTACTCAAGACAGCCACAATTATGATTGAGCGTCCTTGAGGCATCGTGGCAACTTGAAGTCCTTGCTCATAGTTACAACATCACCACCCCATCTCCAACCAGCACCTGCATAACATCTAAGGAACCGTTCCATCCCAGGACTGGACCACAGGACTCCATAGCCTCCCAAAACACGATCAAACTGCAGAGTACCCTTAGCGTGAGAGAGCTTCGGTGCTCCCTGACCTCTCTTCCCTGCTATGCCTTTCTACAACTATAAAGGTTGATAAGCCTGTCATTAGTCCAGCCTTCGTCCCTGCTCCAATACAGCGAGAAACCCCCCGGGACTCCCTCTTGCATCATCTTCCAAAATAACCTGCAGAAAGTTACTTATAACTACTTATACAAGTCCAAGGGTTCAACACCCAATCAGAGAAAGAGTAGGAAAAATTATTTCCTTTATGTTTTAACCACAACCACGATTTAAGTTGAGCTTCATGGAACACCTCTTCTTCGTCCACTACACCTCCATTGAACACCACTTTATTCCTATGGTCCCACAGACACTGTACTATAGTTGTCCACATCCCTCTCCAGACCATATTCTGCTTTTGGCTGCAAGTAGTCAGATAGAAGCCCGCAAAATGGGTCGCGATATCGTTATGTTGGACAAACAAAATACCAATCCATCTAAAGCACCTATTCCACACTCCTTGTGCGTGTTTACATTCCATGAAGAGATGTTGACAAGACTCCTCCTCGGCCAAGCATAGAGCACACACTGTGGAATTCATCACTACCCCTCTCCTACTCAAGCACAACCTTGTTGGAAGTCTGCCCAGCAAGGCTCTCCAAGCCGTGAACAGCAAATTAGGGAAGGTCTTCGCTTTCCAGAGGTTAATAGGGAGCGGAGACAAAGTTAGGTTTTGGGAGGACGTGTGGGTAGGCAACTTGAATTTGAAAACATTGTTTCTTAGACTGTTCTCTCTATCGTTGAACCAAGGTCAGAAGGTGGAAGAGGTTGGAGTGTGGGTTGATTTAGAATGGAGATGGACCCTAACCTGGAGGAGAAACAAATTTGAGTAACAAATTTGAGTGGGAATCGGTATTGGAATCTGAGCTTGAGAACCACATTTCCAGGGTCAATGTTAGGAAGGATGAGGTGGACACCCAGGTATGGAGAAGTGATGAATCTGGTTGTTTCTCTGTAAAGTCAGCGTATGAGTGCCTAGCTAAGCATGAAAGGGCCCTCAAAACATTATTTCTTGTAATAGTTATGATTGTATTCTTGAAATTAGCACGTAAAAGTAAAATAAAAATTAAACTAGTTCGTTTATCTAATGATATATTAGAATGTATATTTTTTATATAATCACATTATAATTTTTAATATTATTTATTTAATATTTATTTAATATTTAATTATAAATTAATCTTTTATTATATATTTAAATTTAAGTTTATTACATTAAAAATTATATACAATATAATCTGCACGAGATTACAAGTAAAAAAAATCTTTTACTAAAATATGAACACTTATAAAAAGATAAAATAATTTTAAAATTATATTAAGTTATATCTCAATTATAATTTGGGTCGTAAATTATCAAATTAACATATTCTAAATTTATTTATTAAATTAAATATTATTTTACTTTTCAGTTTTCAAATTAACCTTTCTTAAATTTATGTCTTAAATTAAGCACATATTGCGTTTGACATTCCAACTGTTTCAGGTGTGAATTTATTTAATTTTTCTTCCATCGATATAACATTAGTTTACAAGTTTTGAACGACAATCATAAATAAAAATTACCACCGACTAATCTATCTATTTATATATAAGCATTATAAATTTTGGATTCCTTTATCCAAATTTATCTCAAAAAACACTCATGAAATTTAGCCAATCCTTTTCTTGCAAAATTACAATATTCGAACCAAAAGCACATATCACACCTTTTAGTACAGAGAAATTGTTCTAGCCGGTTGACTAGGTTGAACACTTCTTTCTTTGTCGCAGTTGAATATTGATTTGTGTCTCTCTGTTAAATTGAAAAGTGACTCCATTGTGATAGAGGGCTCACAAAAAGTAAACAGTTTTCAGTGTAGTGTGCAAAAACAGTGTACCTTCATCTGACCCCTTTTATATCCACACATGCACCATGTTCTCGTTTGAGAGAATAAAATCTGAACTAAAAATATTATTCTTCCATACTTGTCTTTTATTCAAAACAACTATTAATTATTATGCAACTGACATGTATATCATCACAAGAGATAACAATTATATCTTTTATCTTCAGAATAATATCACAAGAGATAAAATATTTCTCTATCTTTTATGGACTGACCAACATCTAGACTAAACTCATGTCGCACCCTTTTGTCTAATAACCGAGGTCCCGAACCCTCAAACACTCTTTTCCTGTACACATAATAAAGTTTTACAAAATTGAAGCTATCACTTCTAAGTTTTCAGTATTCATTAAAAAAAACATCATACGAATTAAAAAAGATGATAACAGTTGTATTCTGCCATTTTTTTTTAATTAATGCAACGCAAGATATAATAATCCAAAATATTAACAAATCATGTGAGATAATATTAAATTGGTTCTTGCCAAATTTCTCAAACAAAATACAATTACAGAGAAGAGGAAAGTGAAGAGGAAAAAAAAGTGAGTATAATGAAGAGAGGTGGAAAGAAAATCGATTGTTAGAGAATGCATTAAAAAATATTGGCTTACGAGTAGCAAGAACCCTATTCTCTTCCACTTAGAAAAAAGTTCAACATATGCTAATAAACAGCCACAACCATTTCACATAACTGCAGCAAGAACTAAGTGTTTGTTACATATATACGCCAACATTAATTAACAATTCCACGCGCCACATTACACAATTACATCTAAATTCTACACTAAGCTTTCCCAAAATCACACACACATATATATAAGATCATATATATAGCAGTCATAAACGTATTAAAAAATACATTAACTTGATTACCATACTCTCAACAATGGACATAGCCCATATAAAAGTAGTACACATAGAACCAAAGAGGGTTGAGAAACTAAGAGACTAATTAAGCAGGCCAATATTTTAAAGAGGCATGTCAAAGTAGGTTGTGTCTTCACCATGGAAGCTGCATTGTAGTTGTGGCAGATGAGGAAAATTGTGCATGCTATGATCAAGCTGTGGATCTTGCTGAGGGGAAATGAAGTGTTCAGAAGGGTCAGAAGGGAAGTAACAATCACTAAGGTAGATAGGAGAAAGTGAGTCGTTATCATCAAAGAAATTGATCATGGTTTGGTGGAGCCAAATCTGAGTTTTGAGGTACTTCACATACTGAATAGCTTCCTCCAGCATGGAGACTGTGTCCATCTTGCTTCCACCAGGGACCATGCTCTGCAAGATCTTGAACCGGTCACTGATTCTGTGCCTTCGTTCTCTTGCTGCCACGCTTTGAGGATCGGTGGAGAGCCTCACTCCTTTGCATTTCTTAGCACCCTTTTTCTCCTTGCTTCTGTTTATCTTTGAAGAGGATCCTGCAGATGAGGCAGGGTGAATGTAATCCATTGTTTTTGCTAGAAGGGTGTTGCAGTGGTGAGGCGAAAGCTAGTGGAACTTGACTTGGATATGGTGGGGAACTTAACACGTTGTTATATAGAGAGAAGAATATGAACTTTGTTCAATGATTTTGATTTTGATTTTTGAATGAATGAAAAAGGATAGATGTGGACGTGTGAGTCTGCCAAATTTTGCTTTAGGTGGATAACCCATGGAGTATCTGATTTATAAGTATAATCAATCAACAATTTAAAATAATAAAAGTTCTTAAATTTGTAATATAACCCTTAAAATCTTAATAATACGGGAGATTGAATGATAGAAAAAAAAACATTTAAATATATGACCCTAATACCTATTTATAGGTATCTTTTAACCCGATTCCAATCGAAAGTATAAGTAAAGATTAAATCTTTTAAAATATTTAAATTTATCTAAGAGTATACAAATATTATTTCATATATACATAAATATAATTAAAAAATAAATTCTAACCGGATATATAAAAATATAGTTGTATGTCAATTATATCACACAATATTGATCTATTAATAGGTCTTATTTCAAATTAACAAGACTTATGTCAATTTGAATCAATAACAAAAATAATATACTATGACAAATATATATGGATACATTGTTTTTTTTTTTTTAAAAAAAAAAGACTGAAAATATTATTTCATTAGTAATAAGGAGTGTTACACGATCATAGTCAAATAATTGGAAAATTATTCTCACTAATAAGATATATCATATTAAAAGAATAACTTAATGATCTTAAATATATTTATTGAACGTGTGCATTTATATTTTGATGCACTTCGTCACTATTTGGTTGTGAGGAAGGTTCATCTTTTTTGGAGTGTGTTTCGGTAAAATTATTCATATTATAATTTGAGTTTTTATGCGTATAAATAATGTAATTGCACTAAAGCAATAATTAATCAGACTTATGCTTAGACCCACACAATCAGATTTACCTTTTTTTTTCTTTTAATTTCACTCTTAGTCTTCTTTTGAATATGCTGCTCCCTCAGTTTAGTGTCTCTCTTGATTATAGTACATATATCCCTTCACAATGTGACCCACTTGCACTGCAAGAAAACTGGAAAGAGAACAAAATCACAAAGTTCTTTAGCAAGTAATTAATTAGGCCATTTGTTCATATCTTTTGATTCTAAAGGTCAGAGGTGATCAAAGAGAAAGTGAGTCTCTTTCCCCTCAAATCGAAGCAAAATGTTTTGTTGTTGCAGCATGTCCAAATCTAGTGACGAAATAGTTCATTAGTTGCTCTCTTTATTATGTACGGTTTGGGCAGAATAGTCTTAGGACATATTTAAATTGTAAGAAAATTAAATGATATGAATGTTAATCATGATACATGTTCTAATATCGGTTTAATAGTAAAAAAATTCAATAAAATCAAAACTCTGAATATATAAAAGAATTAAAACAAAGATATATTATTATTATAATATTTATTATATTTTTATACCGAATGAGCGGAAACTTATACACAAAAAGTGAAATTTAAAAACAAAAAGTGAAAGATCAAGATAAAAAAAAAATGGTCACAAACAAAACAAATTATCGAGTCAACCAGGATAATGTCTCAATCCAACTCCTTTACCAGAACACTATTCATGTTTTTTGTTTCATCCGACTACTGCTGTTTTTATGAGATCGGGAAAGAGCTTAAGGTGGAATCAAGCAAGCAATCAGCACATCTTTTCAAGAAAAACAACCAAGGTAGTATCCCACTTGAATAATCAAGTTTTAAAGCTTCAATTTTAAAATCCCACACATCCCGAAGAAAACAAAGTTCTTTTTTCTCACCTGTATCATTGTTGGGCATCTTCCAAAAGCAATGTTTTTACATTTCACAATATACATCAAGAAAATTTCATTTTACTTTTGTATTATGTAATGGTCCACAAGCACCATAAATCTGAACAAAGTGACCTCATCTTAAGTTGTTTCTTTTTATTTATCTCCTTCTCAACACTACTTCAAATACTCTACGTTTTGTGGGAATACAATAATGATGACGTAGATAGATAAAACAGGAGCAGAATTTGTTCTGCTACACATAGAAGTTTCGTGAGAACACAAAGTTGAAATTGGTAGTAATATAAGTAACTTATAAGAGATGAAAAAAAATGGAGTCAGAGACAAAGGGAAGTACAAGTACAAGTGTACAACTACACCCACATGTGTCTCTGGCTTTCACGACAGAGGAGGGAAACAAGTGTGTATGTACTATTTAGACGAGGATATATAAATTTAGTTTGAAAAATTAATATATAAAATATATATTTAGTTCCTCTTTTGTACATCATTTTTTCTATATTTTCTTTTTCCTTTTTTATCACATCATTCATTATTACCCGTGACATTTTTTAATCTCTCTTCTTTTTTTTCAACCTGATTTTGTTTTAAGTGTTTTTTTTTAGTTTCTTCATAATCATATTAAAATACCAGATGACATCGTTTTAGAGAAGAAAAAGTTGATATGACTAACTTAGAAATCGATTCTAGATTCCAAAATTTATTCTGAGTTATAAAGTTATTTTAGATAATTGTTAAGGTTGAATAGAAAACATATATTAAGATTTACAATTAACTTATTTTTATAAAAAAAAATACTCCCGATCATTTCTCGGACATCGACTCTAGTGACTAACATCAGACATCGCACACCGGTGCCTGATAGCAAAGATGGGCCACGTAAGGTGGGTCCCAGATACACATATCAGGGTGTTGGTCAGTCTTTGAACATCAGTACCATAGACTTCGACGTTGGAGATCGACATCAGACCTCGCCATAAGAGGGAGAGATCGGATGTCGACGGTCTGAACAGTTGTATTGGGCCACGTAAGGTGGCCCTAGAATTATACTAAGTTATCAGTTAAAGCATCAGATATGAGAAAAGCCTAAGTCACGAGGGATTCATGCATGTGGTGTGTATAGTACATTCAGGCGCGGCACGAGTAAGTAATCCTTGGAGGCACTAAGGCCCATTAGGGTTCGGGTTTCCAAGGAAAACTGCATGCATGGCACGTGAACACTTAGGGCACCCGCAGAACAGATGGCGTCAGAGATTAGGTGCATAAGTTGGTACCCAGGCGGCTATTTTGTTAGTCGTTGCACTCCAGTTAAGGGAAATTCCATGTGTCAGATAACGCTAAGATTATGTAATAGCGGTGCAGGGACATTCTCCAAGGAATCCTAGACGTGGGTAAGGAAACAAAGGTAAATCCTAGTTTCAACCTATATAAAGGGTGCTAAGAACCCTAGCAAGGTACACCGTTTTTAAGACTGAAACTACTTTATACACTTGGTGTTTCTTTGCCCTTATACTGACTTGAGCATCGAAGTGCAAACGACCGTCAAGACGCCCTTTTGTCTTTGCAGGTGAGAGATTCTTTGATCAAGGAAGTACGATTCTCAGGCGGAGATAGGAGGGTCAAAGGCTGGTGTTCGAATCAACCGGCGAAGCGAGTCAACCGGCGAGAACAAAAATATAACATAAACCACATCACTTAAAAATCACTTTTAATATGAAAATCATTTTTTCTAATGTTAATACAAATACTCTTTTAATGTTCAGGTGTAGAATTGGAAAACTTTTTTATTTTTACTTTAATGTTAATATCTAAGTATATTCTATTAGTTAAACTTTTTTTAAAATAACAATGTTACATTCTTTATTTATAAATTGGTTATTAAGATGATCCTACAAATTTACTTTGTTGGAATTTTCAAGAAATTCAATATCAATAAAGCATAAATATACTCCTATAAAAGATCAAAATTACTTATAACTTAAAACTTGTAAGAATTTAATAATAAATGAATTTATTTAATATGTGAGATAATATTTATTTAACCTTCAAAACGAAAAAAAAAATCTCATTTAACTAGTGAATAAATAAATATAAATTTATCTCCTAATATTATTATCAAGTAATGTTATTAAAAGTTAGTTGTACACTAAGTTGAGGAAGTCAATAGATATTTTAAAACTTTTATTTTTCTATCAATACTTTTAGAAAACTTTTTTTCAAACAAAAGTTTAGGGTTTAGCTATAAGTTTAATCAACAGTAGGGTTTTTTTTTACGTTACACGAAAATCATTAAATAGAAACCAATGTTTTTGCTGTAACATCCCTATATTTTTTCACATCTAAAAGCTATAATCTATATAAATTATTAAAATGAATATATAAACATAATACAAATATGTCCACAACCCTTTCTTAAAATATTTCAAAACATATTCATAAGACTTTAAATATCTACATAAATCTAAAACAAAGAGTCAAATTTCAAATAAACTAATTCAATCATCCAGCTTCTCATTGAGGAGCTCTATCACCTGTAACATCATCTGCTCCTGTGTAAATACACGATCATCACAGATAAAGAAACAACACAAACAAATAACACGGTAAGCTAGCTATATAAAACAAATTTCTATAAAATTTCAATTTTTAAATTAATAAACATAAATCATCAAGTCTCATATAAATTCTCAAATCATCAAGTCTCATACAAATTCTCAAATCATCAAGTGTCTATTAAAATTCAATATTCATCTTTCACATGTCAGACTTCCACTGACTCATATCACATAAACACTTGACTCTACTTCCGGAAGACTCGTGTATTGAAATTAGCATCCAGAGACCTGCACCTGTCATACTACTGCTGTGAAATCCATACAGCCATGCGCATAATTATCTCAATATACTCTCACCAACTCATATGACAGGGTAAATTCATATGACCTGAAAGACCAGATTATATTTCAAACCCCAAACAAAGTCATATGAAACTCCATTGACTCTCACCAACGGAATAACTTCATCCATGTGATTCCATTATGTCAGTAGAGTCAGGATCATCTAATTCACAGGACACTCACAAATCAATACACCCTAATAACAATCTCAACACGGTATTTTCTTTCGTGAAAATACTATGTCTTGATCTTACTTTCACATCATTGCACACTTCATTTAACACATCAATACACCATTCAATCATAACATATAATTTAAACTTTCTAACAATCCAAATATATCCAAAAAGTTATTTAACAATAATAATCCAAAATAAACTATGCTAAAATAATAATAATAGTAATATATATATATATATATAATTGGATTGATTGAAAATATTTTAGTTTGATCTAAATTACACCAGAGAGCACCCAGGAATTTTGGATTGAACGAAAATAGTTTAGTTTGATCTAAATGACACCAGAGAGCACCCGTAAATTTTGGATTGAACGAAAATAGTTTAGTTTGATCTAAATGACACCAGAGAGCACCCAAATTTTTTGGATTGAACGAAAATAGTTTAGTTTGATCTAAATGACACCAGAGAGTACCCACAAATTTTGGATTGAACGAAAATAGTTTAGTTTGATCCAAATGACACCAGAGAGCACCCACAAATTTTGGATTGAACGAAAATAGTTTAGTTTGATCTAAATGACACCAGAGAGCACCCACAAATTTTGGATTGAACGAAAATAGTTTAGTTTGATCTAAATGATACCAGAGAGCACCCAAAAATTTTGGATTGAACGAAAAGAGTTTAGTTTGATTTAAATTACACCAGAGAGCACCCAAAATAACAAAGTCCCTGTTATAGCTGAAATTACTCTAAATCAACATCAAACCACTAATACTTAACAACATTATAATTGTATAACAACAACCATATATCAAATTTCACATTCAAATCTCAGTCAATTTCTAATACACTTAAAACAAACAATCCTGGAAGAAAGTTTGAGACTGGTGACCACGTCACCCTCACATCCAGATCTTCTAGCCTAGTATTCTATTGGAAATTAAGGCTAGCTTCCCTTACCTGAAATTTAGTAGATATTCACTAAGAGCTCCAAAACCACCAAGAACTCAAAGGTAACTTAACCTGCACCACAAAGTTCTAATAAAAAATCTAACTATATCACTAGGACCCTGAGCTAACAGAGATTAACCCTGAAGTTAAAAGGGTCACATGCAAAGAAAAAACAAAAACAACCTAATAAGTTCAAAATTTGACTCAAAGAGAAGAGCAAAAATGAACTTACTCTATCAGAGATTCTGATCGGGCAGTCTTGTAGTATTCACTGCCAGGAGTCTGATGGTGGACTCCAATCGTCGAACTGATGAGCGAGGAAGTCAGAATCTTAGAGAGAAGGGATAGGAAAGGAAAAAGAACTTTCTAGAGAGATGGTGGTTCTTTTTAAAATGAAACCTGAATAACAAAATTTCTATTTATATGATCTTTTAAATTTAATAATAAAATATTCATGTGTCATTTGAATTGTACCACTTCTACTCATAACCCAAATGTTTGGACCGAGGTCCCGAGCACTCCTGTCCAATACATAATCATATTCCATTTTTAACATAAAGATAATTTCATTATTTATAAATATATAAATTATAAATATATTATTCTATTACAAAAATCAAAATATTCATAAACTTTCTAATATTTACTTTCTAATATTTATTTTCAGTGTGCACTCATCTTTCCTTATCCAAAAAATGAGTTTTCATTTTATTACTCTTTTTTTTCTTTTTCTTTTTCAGTCTCTCACTTTTCACTTCTAATCCTAACAAAGTTAAAATTTTATTTTCATGATTGAAGAAGTGTGAATGATGCATTTATATTAGAAAAATGCAAAATCTCAATGACCAATTCGTTACCCCACTAAGGATCACATGAACCTCACCAGATGAGCTGAGCATAAACCAACACACCAACTATTCTTCCTTTTGTTCTTCTTATAAGATACAAATATGTAGTAATTAATTTGGGCTCTCTTTATGGGTCCAAATAGCAAATATAGGCTAGAATAAGGTACCTCTAGCATAATAGGGGGTGTGGGTAGCATTTTAGCTTATTCTTAACCCTTTTGGGAGGCATTTTGACCTAGTTTCTAGAAGGACAAGCCTAGGATGCGGGTTTGACTTAGTCAAACCCTAAGGCTGCAAAAATGTTCTGTTGGTAAAGAAGGCCAATGGGAAGTGCAAGATGTGTGTCGACTTCATTGACCTGAACAAAGGCTTGTCCCAAGGATTCGTACCCCTTACCAAGCATAGACTCCTTGGTGGACAATGCCTCAGGTTGTCGGTTGTTAAGTGTTATGGATGCGTTCTCGGGGTATAACCAGATTCGTATGCACCCAAAGGATGAAAGCAAGACAACCTTTATGGCCGAGTTCGGTAGCTACTGCTACAAGGTCATGCGCTTTGGCCTTAAAAACGCTGACGCCACCTATCAAAGGCTGATGGATCGAATCCTCCCCTCGATGCTCGGGCGAAACATACAGGCATATGTAGACAAAATGGTCGTCACGTCAGAATAGAAGGATCGACATATTGCCGACCTAGAAGAGCTATTCAGAACAATAGCAAAGTACAATTTGGGATGGAAGTTGGGAAGTTCCTTGGTTTCTTGGTAAATGAAAGGGGCACAGAGGCGAACCCCGACAAATGCGCTGCAATCATAGGAATGAGGAGCGACCAATGTGAAAGAGGTCCAAAACTTAACTGGGCGCATGGCCGCCCTGTCTCGCTTCCTATCAGCCAGTGGCAATAAAGGGTATCCTTGTTTCCAATGCCTCAAGAAGAAAAACCGTTTTGTATGGACCAAAGAATGTGAGGAAGCCTTCACCAAGATGAAATAGTACTTGGTCAGTTCCTTTGTTCTTGGTAAGCCAGTCCCAGGTACCCTTATTCGTATTTATTTTTCAATTACAGATCGGGCAATTAGCTCAGTCATTTTGCAAGATCAAGATAAGGTCCAAAAGTCAGTTTACTTTGTGAGTAAGGTACTGCAGGGACCGAAAACTCGGTATCCGGCTATTATCAGGCTATCGAGAAAGCTGCTTTAGCCGTGGTGTTTACAGCTGAACAACGTCGCCACTACTTTCAGAGCTTCACCGTGATTGTGATGTCCGATCTGCCCATTCGCAAGGTCTTTCAAAAGCCCGATAAAGCAAGTCGGATGCTCCGTTGCGCGGTGGAGTTATCTGAGTTTGACATATAGTATGAACCTAGTGGGCTGATCAAGGGTCAGGTATATGCTGGCTTCATGGTAGAACTTTCATCTGATGACACCCATCTTGATCCTAATGATTTCCAGTGGGTTCTTTCAGTGGATGGATCCTCTAATCAGCAGGGACGTGGGGTTGGGGTCATTTTAGAGGGATCAAGCAGGATGTTGATCGAGCAAGCCATGAGGTTCGCGTTCAAGGCTTGTAACAATCAAGTTGAGTACGAGGCCTTGATAGCAGAGATGTTGCTAGCCAAGGAGTTGGGAGTTGGGAGTTCGTTGGTGAAGAGTGACTCGTTGCTTATCACTGGCAAGTCATGGGTGAGTATCAGACCAAGGATTCGCAGCTAGCCTTATATCTTAGGTATGTAACGATCTTGGAAGCAACCTTTTCTACGTTCGACCTCGTTCACGTGCCTAGAGAGCATAAATCTTGAGCAGACCTCTTGTCTAAGTTGGCTAGTTTGGGAAAGATAGGTCGACAGAGGTTAGTAATTCAGGAGACATTGAAGTCACCCAGGACAGTTGAAGGAGAACCAATCGATGTCAGCCACATGGAGGTTCTGGGGATCAACTCAGGAAAAGAGAGAAGACATCGGTCAATGAATCACGAGACCCTGAAAGTCCCAAGGATAACTACCTATGGGTTGTTGGGAGATAAGTTTCTTGAGGTTTTGCAGGTCGACACCACAAAGACTTGGATAACACCTTACCAACATTATCTAGCTGATGGGTTACTTGTTGTCGAGCCTATGGAGGCTAAGACAGTTAAGAGGAATGCGGGGAGGTATACCCTGATAGATGGTAAACTTTTTCGTCACGACTATACCCATCAAATCCTCACTTGTGTAAGTGGAGATCGGTGTACCCACATCTGGCTTTATCTTTAGGAATCAGAAAGAAGGCCTTGTTGTGAGCGAGTGCGTCGAAACTAGCATCCCGGCGAGAGCTTTCAGCTCACACTCTTGGATGGTGAGGACCTCCTGATGTGGAGCTCGACCATCCGAGTTGGAGGGTTCAGTGGGGGGAGCGACTTCTCGTCTTTTTCTCTTAAAAACAAAGCTGAATTGGTGTGCTCATCCTCGTCAGATGGGGTGGGAACGACCTCGATCAGGGCGTTCCTTTTTTTAGTTGAAGAATCCTTGCTTAGGTTGGTAGCAACTTTCATCTTTCTAATACGTTCAACCATATATGATTTGCCGATGCCGGACAACATCCTTTCTGCAAAGAAAAAAAAACAAGTACGTGGTTAAGCACAGTAATGGAGTTTATGTTACCAAAGGTAGGAAACGAGGAGTACTAGTCTAGGATTTCAAAACACCAGGAAGGTACTCTTTGTTCAGGAGGAAGGAAGTGTCAAAAAAAACCTTGAGGTTCGTCAAGAATTCAGATACTCCCTGATCTTGTGGTGACAAGTCGTCCAGGTGTCTAGCACTCTAGAATCTTGGTTCAGGGGTCGAGTATAAAGGAAACCTGTCCACAAGCATCGGATCTCCTTTGGTAGCTCGGATTTTTAGGAACTTGTCCTTGAAATTTTTGTAAGAAGACTGGAAGAGTGTGAGGAAAGCTTTTCCAGATACCCATAATTGGCGGTCTGAATGCTTGTCCTCAAAGAAGTAAAGGAAAACTTCCACAATCGGCAAAATGTCGAGCTGTGAACACAAAATAATAAAGGCACGAATGAATGCCCAGTTATTCGGATGTAGCTGGCAGGAGCTACGTTGAGCTCGGTTAACAACTCCTTTTCAAAAATTGACAAAGGAAGACGCAAAAGGACTTTCTTAAAAGAGGTGGCATAAAAGAAACAGAATGGACCCTCGGGGTCCGATGATTCATCACAACATACAGGCTCATCTTCCCTACACTATGCTATTCTTACAGACCTATCGTGCCTCTTACCAAAGGTGCAACCACTCTTCCTTAAATACCTAACACGTTCACAGGTAGTATAAAAAGAGGTTTCATTTATGACATTGTAATTCATTATAGTTATATCTAGAACACGAAACAAACACAAACCAGATACGAGCACAATTCAGGGCAAAGAAAATGGATCAAAAGAAAATTCCAGTTCAGACGATGCAATTGATAAGATGAGAAGTATTCAACAATAAATATTGGTGAAAGGAAAATACCTGGTGTGACGGCTGAGTGGAAATAAGAGGTGCAAAGAGAGAGCTTTTTGGTTTAAAAGGGAAAATGGAGCGACAACTCTTCCTACCCACGTGGACGTCTCAAATTCATTGTGATGAGATGTCTCATCAGGGATGCTTCGGTAGTTGCGCCTCACCTACCCACTGGGGAAAATGTCGCGTTAGCCGCCAAAATGCTAGGAAGCCTCTTCACCAAGTCAAGCTCAACTCGAACTTGGGGGGTTTGTGTACCGGACAGGAGTGCTCGGGACCTCAGTCCAAACATTTGGGTATGGTCAGCTCGGCTTTGGGCTCAAAAGGCAGGTCATGAGCTCGACGCAGTTTTAGTGGTAAGCATGGTGAGAAATAATTAAAGTAGAGAAAATATTGAGTTGAATATATATGATAATATATATAAAGTTGTTAGTCAAATATATATGTTAATCTATGTAAAAGCTATTAGTCAAACATATATGTTAATATATGAAAAAGCTATTAGATATATATAAAGCCATTAGTTAAATGGATAAAACTGTTAATTAAGTAGCAAGCACCCGTGAATAAAGGCGCACGAGATTCTCTTATATTATTAACACTGTGAAAGAAGGTGCCCGTAGGCAAAATATCTTTTTGTTATATATGCTTTTAGTTAAGATTATATTCTCATGGGTGAAAGTTATTAAAGAGATAACTATAACAGAGACTTGAGATCACTGGTAAAGATACACTATTTAGAGATTGAAACTGATTATTATTTTGTAATCTCTCACTGACTTGATTGTCGGAGTGTGATCAACAGGTAGAGTTTCCTCTATCTCAACAGAGTGTTGTTCTAGTGCACCAAGAAGAGATAGACTAGAAACGGAACTTACCCATCCAATTAACTTGAGGTCAATTGGAAAGAAAAAATTAAATATTAAAAATGTTTAAATAGTTATCACCGTCTCAAATTAAATAATTTCTTTCGAAACCCAACTATCTACTTATAAATAAAATATTAATACCTTTTCAATGTCTGTAATTTTTATAAAACAGTTTAGTTTAAAAATTAACTTTTAAAAAACAAATCAATTTTAAAATAAATTTTAAATAAAAATAAACATTTATTTTAAAATTCTTAATGAATGAAAAAACGATACATTTCATCATAAAAAAATAAAATATATTATTCCGAAAATACCAAAATTTATATTAATTAATTTTAACTTATTTAATATTTAAATATTTCTATTTTAATTATTTACTTCTATTATAATAAAATAATAGATTTTAATCAAATATTAAAAATTTTAATTAATGAAAAAATATCTAAATATCTTAAAAATTATCCCTTCGATTTTATATCCACTTATAATTAATTATAATAAAATATTGATTATAATCTAAATATTTTATTATAGTTATTATATTTTTATGAGTATTATAAAAATACGATCTCTTTTTGCATTTATTTGGTAGATATAATTATAATATTTTTTCACATTTATAACTAACTTAATTTCTTTTTCAATAGTTTCTCAAATATTTAAATACCTAGTTTATCATATTTTTTAAAAAATTTCAGATAATTTACTTTTTTATTAGAAATAATATTTGTTTTTAAAGTAATTTAAAACAACTGCATAAAGTAACAGATACTCCAACTCAAGACATGATTAAGTTGAAATAACTTTACATCACTTAACCCACACTTACAATTAATTCTATTTTTTTAACTGTATGCTAATACAAAATATCCACGGACTTCCATGTATGTATGGTGTTCCCTAATTAATGTTTTTTTTTTCAAATTATAAAAAATATATGAACAAGACAAACAACCTTTAAAGTAATTTCAGGTTTCCAATCGAATCCCAAGTCATCTTGCTTGTGCATACAAAATTCACCATCAAAAACACCAATCTCTGTCACTAAAAACAAAGAACAAGATCTAATAAAATATTGGCAAGAAGTGCAAAGTGGGACACCACACACATCAATCACTCCACCATTTCTTTTCCTTGCAGATGCAAAATGGTGATGAAGATCATTGAAGTTGAGAGTTATTAATTTGGTGAGTTTAGTGAACTTGGGGCAGCTATTGATTGGACCTGATAAGTGATAACAAAATGAGATGTGAAGGAGTAGGTGAACCCTGTGATAACTGATTTGATGGTGAAGATAGGTTGCATGATTAGGTTTGGGTCCCACTCATGTAGTCAGAGAGTGAGTGTGGTAAACTCTGCTACCAATTTGCTAATAATAGTGAGACATTGGCCCTAACAAGCTCTGAATTTGGTTCTGAATAATTGGTAAAGTGTGACTATTTGGGAGAGACATACATGGTTATGGTTACCAATTACCAATGGAGGTGGTAAAGAAAAAAAGAAACAGTTTACAGTATTTTGAGTAATGGAAACGTTACCGAAAGGTAGGTAATTGACCACCCCACACACATGTATCTTTCAAGTAGGGCAAAACTTTCTTCAATTTTTGTAATAAACATAATTTATGAATAGGTTTAAAATTGTAGGTTATATATTTTATTCCATAATTATTGCTATTTCGTGAACTTTACTATTTAAGTTTCTATCTCGTGTCTTATTATTAATTTTTATTTTTCATTTATGGACAATTTTTTTTATTGTGAAAATTGTACCGTCCCGAGGCGTTGACCAAAAGTCAAAGTCAAAGTAAACACATGGTGGGACTGCTCAAAGGCCCCAAAGAAGGGAAGGAAGGTCAACAGGTTGACCGCTTGGGGCATCGCCCAAGAAAGGTGTCGCCTCGCAAAGGCGTCGCCCAAGGAAGGCGTCGCCAGGCTAAGGCATCGCCAGGTTAAGGTGTCACCAAGTTAAGAAATAGTCTAAGTTAAGACATCGACGGTGTTACCCCCCGATACCCATGGGCAGGAAAGACCATGGAGGGGGGTAATACCATGAGGAAGTCTCGGGCCCCAGAGGCTCAGAACAGCAATGAAGAGAAGAGAAAGGTGGCTTCAAAGCCATAAGTTCTAGTACCAGTAGGGGGTAACCTGACTCGTGAAGTACCCACGCCACTGCTGGGAAACCCCGGGACAGATACGACCCATGAGGAGGCCACGCCCAGGGGAGAACCACGTGCATTGTACGAGAGAAAGGTAGATACACTCCCAAGGTGAGTGACTAGAGGTTGGGGCGCATGAGTTGCCACACAAGAAGTCACCCCATGCGCTAGAAGCACTTCGAGGAAAGAGGGCTCACACAATGGAATAACCCTAAGTTGGGTTACGGCGCTGAGGGACCCTCTGCGCAGAATAACGATCAAGTCAGAAGAGCACGTGGCAAAAAGCACGTGCTCATTAAATGTTTCAGTGAAAGTTTGCTAAGGTACGCGCTAATTCAGTTAAGATTCGAACGTTCCAAGGAATATTTTTATACGCTTTCAATGCGCTTTAACGCGTTTTAAACACGAGAGATGTATAAAAAGGGACATTGGGGCATTTGAAAGGGGATCTGAGTTTTGACCTAATTCTCGCTTTAACGCGTTTTGACCTAGTTGTTTTCGCTGCGCCCACTGTGCGCACAAGACGATTAGGGCAACACAGTTTCAGTCATTCAGTATAGAATTCGACCACCCTCAGAGCATTCAGTGACAGTGTTCTACTAGGGGTGTGTCACCTTTGATGTTTCTCGCTAGCTGACTTGATCGTTGGAGTGCAAACGGCCGCGAGGGCGACCCTTTGTTCACTTCTTTTCAGGTACTCACAAACGGAGCAGAACGAAAGTGCCCTAGCTCGTGAGGACAAGCCACGCGCAAAGACAACCCTAGTCAACCGATGGGAACATTTGGCTCCCATTGTGGGGCCGATATAAAACATCAGTCCCATCACATAGTTTTTCAGTTCCAGTCGCAGTTTCCAACCCAGTTCCAGTTCTCAAATCGCACTATAGTCAAGAAGGCTTCCAGAAGCCACGAACATGAGACCCGCACGCGCTAGGAGTGAAGAGTGACCATTGAACAACTCATGGGCATGATGCAAGGGCTGCAGGAAGCAATGACAGCATCGAAAGCGGAGCAAGAACGCATGCAGGCGGATCTCACAGCATCTCAGGCGAGAAACGATGAGCTCCACCGCGCTAATGAGGAGTTACGTCGTGGGTGGCGCGACGTAGATGAACCTGAGACTGCCACCCCACCCAGAGAATTCTCAACACCATTCTCACAAGCAATCCTAGAGACAACAATCCCCAACACGTTCACGGGGCCCAAAGTAACATTCACAGGGATGGAGGATCTTGAGGCACACCTCACTGCATTCCACACACAGATGATGCTGGTAGGCGGTTTTGATGCCGTAAGTTGCAAGCTCTTTATGAGCACCTTGACTGGGATGGCCATGGACTGGTTCATCAGCCTCCCAGAGGGTCACATCACGTCTTTTGCGGCTATTCAGAGAGCAGTATTTAGCCAATAGGGCCCCAGCCCCAGTCTCGTACGACCTATTTGACGTGAAGCAGTATCAAGGGGAGACCCTGAAAGAGTACGTAAGCCGTTTCGGGGCGCAGGTGGTGAAGGTAGATACCACAGACGAACCCATGATCGTTGACGCATTTAGGAAGGGGGTGTGCCCTGGATCTTTCAGCAAGTCGCTCAATCGCAGCCGCCCCAAAACTTTTGCTGAAGTAAGGCGTCGGGCGGTAGAACACATTGCCTCTGAGGGCGAGGCATACGAGAAGTGCACGACTGTTGTGCCCGCACGCCCGAGAGCGCAGATGCGCGCACAACCTGCTAGAGTCCACGAAGCCACTACAGAAAGAAAGAATCAAGATAGGAGACGCACCTACGAGACAAGGAGAACCCAACTTAGGAGTCGATCAGAAGGAAGGAGAGAGGGAAATAGACCCCTAAGGCACCACTTTGTGGTGGAACTTAAAGACCTCATCGTTGTGCCCAACATAGCTGACGAGTTGAGGCCACCGGTGAAGTCCGACAAGGTACTGTGACCTCACAAGGAATCATGGTGCGAATTTCACGAAGCATTTGGAAACCACATTAACAACTGCTTAGCACTGGGCTATCAATTGGATGAGCTTGTGAAGAATGGTTTCTTGAAAGATTATCTCACTGGGTCCACCACGACCACAGTCACGGCGACACCAGAGGAAGGTCAAGCGCATGAAATCCCAACTCACAGAGAAGTGCACACCATCGCTGCCGCCTTTTCCGGAGGGGGACCCACTGCCTCTCAACGTAAGAAATATGTGAGGTCAGTAAGTTCGGTTGCAGAGGAATTTCCAGACGACTCGTGGGAGTCAGACCTCGTTTTCACAAGGGCTGACCTGCGGGATGTCGTCCCACACGATAATGACCCAGTGGTCATTTCAGTAGTCACAGCGGGAAGGAAGGTACATAAGGTTCTCGTCGACCAAGGCAGTTCTGCAGACGTCATGTTTTGGTCGACCTTCAATAAGCTATAGTTGTCCCCCAACCTTTTGAGACCCTATACTGGATGTTTATATGGGTTTGCAGATAACCCAGTAGAGGTACGTGGCTACTTGGAGTTGAGGACGACGTTCACTGATGGAGCGGCATCACGCACCGAGAGCATCCGGTACTTGGTGGTCAACGCCAACTCAGCTTACAACATTTTGTTAGGCAGACCCGCCTTGAACAGATTAAGGGTCGTGTCCTCCACGCGCCACATGAAGATGAAGCTACCAGATCTTAGTGACAAGGTGATCGTAATCAAGTCGGATCAAGAGGAAGCCCGCAAGTGCTATGAAAATAGTCTAAAGACAAAAAGAGGCGTGGTCATGGTGATGGAGCGACCACTCATTTCAAATTCGCAAATGGAGTTGGAGCCGTTGGAAGAGGCGACGCCCGAGAAGTCCACGCCGGTCGAAGCCACCATATGGGCGACGCCTATGGAAGATGCATATACAGAAGGAAGAAACGACGATGTCTCGCCCGCTGAAAAAGAGCCAGAGGAGGCGATGCCCGACGCATCCGTTGGGGCGACACCTATGGAAGAGGACTCCATGAATGAATCTCTTGCAGGGAATGTGCAGAATGGGCAACCCCGACCAGAAGGTAACATAGTAGAAAGACAAATAGGGGGTAAGGTGTTCAAATTAAGACGCTTGCTGAGCCCAGGTGAACAAGAGGAGGTAGCCGCAGTAATCTCGCGCCACCTAGATGCTTTCGCGTGGATTGCGGCGGACATGCCAGGTATTGACCCAGACTTTTTGTGCCACCATCTCACCAGGGACGCGAAGGTTCGCCCTGTGAGACAAAGAAGGAGGAAGTTCAAAGAAGGAGGAAGTTTAACGAAGAGCGATGCCTCGTCGTGAAGGAAGAAACGCAGAAGCTGCTCAGCGCTGGACACATCAGGGAGATACAATACCCTGAGTGGTTAGCCAATGTAGTTCTAGTGAAGAAGGCAAATGGGAAGTGGAGGATATGTGTCGACTTCACAGAATTGAACAAAGCATGCCCCAAGGATTCGTACCCACTGCCCAACATCGATGCATTAGTGGATAGCGCCTCGGGGTGCAAGATGCTGAGTTTCTTGGATGCATTCTCAGGTTACAATCAGATCAAGATGCACCCCAGGGACGAGAGCAAAACGGCATTCATGACGGAAACCTGCAGTTACTGTTATAAGGTGATGCCGTTTGGTTTGAAAAATGCAGGCGCCACCTACCAGAGGCTGATGGACAAGGTCCTTGCACCCATGCGGGGAAGGAACGTACAGGCCTACGTAGATGACGTAGATGACATGGTGGTAACTTCGCACGAGGGAGGGCAGCACATAGCTGATCTGGAAGAGTTATTTGCTACCATATCGAAGTATCACCTCAAGTTAAACCTAGAAAAGTGCGTTTTTGGCTTGGAGGCGGGAAAGTTCTTAGGTTTCATGCTCACAGAGAGGGGGATAGAGGCAAACCCTGACAAGTGTGCAGCCATCATCGCCATGAGGAGCCCAACCTCAGTGAAAGGAGTTCAACAACTGACGGGGCGAATGGCAGCATTATCGAGATTCGTATCTGCTGGAGGGGAGAAGGGCCACCCTTACTTCCAATGCCTCAAAAGGAATAGCCGTTTCGTATGGACAAATGAGTGTGAAGCAGCGTTTCTCAAGTTGAAGGAGTACTTGGCGACGCCACCTGTGCTTTGCAAGCCACAAGTAGGCGTCCCCCTCCGCTTATACTTTGCGGTGACTGAGTGGGCCATTAGCTCTTTACTGGTCCAAGAACAAAACCAGGTGCAGAAGCCCATTTACTTCGTGAGCAAGGCCCAGAATTAAGGTACCAGTCACTAGAGAAGGCGGCGCTAGCGGTAGTATTCTCAGCACGAAGGCTCCGCCACTATTTCCACAGCTTCACGGTGGTGGTGATGACAAATCTCTCCATCCAAAAGGTACTTCAGAAGCCAGATGTAGCAGGGAGGATGGTTCGCTGGGCGGTAGAGTTGTCAGAGTTCGATATCCAATATGAACCCAGGGGGTCCATCAAAGGGCAAGTCTATGCTGACTTCGTGGCGGAACTTTCACCAGGAGGAGACCCCCAAGAAGTGGAGTTAGGGTCACAGTGGATGCTCTCAGTGGATGGATCTTCCAACCAGCAAGGGAGTGGCGCTGGGATAATCTTGGAGGGGCCTAACGGAGTATTGATAAAGCAAGCTTTACGCTTCGCCTTCAAGGCAAGCAACAACCAGGCGGAGTATGAAACGTTGATTGCAGGGATGCTTTTGGCTAAAGAAATGGGTGCACAGAGCCTACTGGCGAAAAGCGACTCACAGTTGGTCACAGGGCAAGTGACAGGGGAATATCAGGTGAAGGACCCACAGATGGCCGCCTACCTGAGGTATGTCGAGGTGTTGAAAAGAGCTTTCGTTGCGTTTGAGCTGATGCATGTCCCTAGGGAGAAGAATGCCAGAGCTGACCTGCTTGCCAAGCTGGCCAGCTCAGGCAAGGGGGGGAGGCAGAGGACCGTAATACAAGAGACCCTCAAGACGCCGCGAAAGTTTGTTGCAGACAACAGGGTGGACGTCCTTCATGTTAGTACAACAAGAGGATAACCAAGGAGTCATCGCTCTTTGAGTCAAGATACGGCGAGGGCACCCTGCATCGGTACTTATGCGACCTCGCCAGAAGAAGAAAAAGATGTACAGGTGTGTGCTTTAGAGGAGGGCGACACATGGATGACCCCTCACAGGCGATACCTAGCGGACGGAATCCTCCCAGTGGAGCCGGAAGAGGGTAAGAAGATTAAGAGGAACGCCGCAAGATACACATTAGTAGATGGGATATTATTCAGGCACGGGTTTACGCACCCTATCTTGACGTGCGTAAGCGGCGACGAGTGCACCAGGATAATGGCTGAACTCCACGAAGGTATTTGTGGGAGCCACGTGGGAGGAAGATCCTTGGCATCCAAGGTAATACGTGCAGGGTTTTTCTGGCCAACAGTAAGAGAGGATTGCGTGCGATACGTCCAGCATTGCAAGCAGTGTCAGATGCACGCTGATTGGCACAAGGCACCGCTAGAGGAACTGAGATCCATATACAGCCCATGGCCTTTCCATACTTGGGGGATTGATGTCTTAGGCACGTTCCCATTGGCGACAACACAGATGAAGTACTTGATCGTTGCCATCGAATACATCACCAAGTGGATAGAGGCCGAACCAGTGGCACAGATCACCGTGCACAAGGTACAACACTTTGTTTGGAAGAACATTGTGTGTCGTTTTGGGGTGCCAAGGCGTCTCATTTCAGACAATGGCACCCAGTTCGCAAGCCAACAGTTGGGGAAGCTATGTACAGAAGTAGGAATCAAGCAGGTGTTTGCATCAGTCGAACCCCCCCAGACGAATGGGCAGGTGGAGTCAGCAAACAGAGTTTTGTTGAGGGGTTTGAAACGCAGATTAGAGAAGGCTAAAGGGGCGTGGGCAGAAGAAGTACCAAGGATTGTATGGGCTTACCACACCACGCCTCAATCCTCCACCATGGAGACGCCTTTCAGCCTAGTGTATGGATCTGATGCCATGATCCCGGTGGAAATCCACGAGAGCTCGCCACGTTTCCTAGGTTTTGTGGCAGAAGAGTCCAACGAAGAAAGGAGGGTGAACCTGTGAAGAGAAGAGTGGAGCGTCAGTACAGCTCCAAGGTGAAGCTGCGACAATTCCAGGTTGGTGACCTGGTCATGAGGAAAGCTCACCCTTACGAGTTAGAAAACAAGTTGTCTCCCAAGTGGACTGGACCGTTCAGAGCAACCAAAGGCAAAGGGAATGGTTCGTATAAGTTAGAAACTCTAGAAGGGGCCCCCATCCCACGTAGTTGGAATGCGGCTAATTTAAAGTTTTATTTTGTAAAGGGGACACTCTTTTTCCCTCCCAGGGTTTTTTAATGAGGTCACCCAAATAAAGAAAAGAAAAGTTTAAGATATTTCTGCCTTAGTTTTTCCCTTTCTTGTAAGATCAAAGAAACAGAGACAAAGATGAGGCGTCGCCGAGATAAGGCGTCGCCGAGATAAGGCGTCGCCCAGATAAGGCGCCGCCAAGATAAGGCGTCGCCAAGGTAAAGCGCCGCCAAGATAAGGCGTCGCCTAGGTATGGCGTCGTCAAGATAAGGCGTCGCCAAAGTAAGGCACCAACAAAAAATGTAGCGCCACCAAGATAAGGTGTCACCAAGTTAGCGACATCACCATAAGGCGTCACCAGAACAAGGCGTCGCCAGAAGAAGGCATCGCCAGATAAAGAAGCGGGAGTCAGATGCGAAGCAAGATAATAGGTATGTTGAGTACAAGTTAAAAATCCGGGAGCCCAATCCTTGAGCAGGGGTTAAGGGATTCCTTCGAGATGCCCCCTCCTCAAGTATGAATAGCTAGCCCCCGGTATCAGATGTTAGACATAAGTTAAAAACCCAGGCGCTTGGTCCTTGAGCAGGGGTTAAGGGATTCCTCTGGGACACCCCTTCCTCAGGATAACTGGCCCCGGTATCAGACGATAGATGTAAGCTAGAATCTGGGTGCCTAGTCCTTGAGTAGGGGTTAAGGGATTCCTTCGGGACGCCCCCTTCTCAGGTATGAACAGCTAGCCCCCGCGTCTGATGTTCAGAAAATTTCGCCTTGGTGTTTTCAGACACCTTAAGGACGATACGACGTTGCTGTAGCAGGCCTCTTCTCAGGTGTGGGCACCAAACGCAAAATGATAAGGGCTAAGTTGCCCTAGTGCTTTAGACACTCCATGGACGATACGGTACTATTGTATAGGCCTCTCCGTGGGCGTGGGCACCAGAACGTGACTTTTGTCCCAAAGTGTTTAGACACGCTGAGGACACCCAGAGCAAGTCTCTCCTCGAGAATAGATACCCAGTACAGGTGGGATAAGTCCTCCACGCCTTTGAGCGATGTCGAGGCCCAAAAAAAAGAGACTCCCTCTTTCATCCTAAAGCGATGAGGTAAGTAAGAAGCAGGGCGAAGATTTTACAAGTTCAGAGGGAAAAAGAAACTCGAAAAGTGAGAAAGAGAAGCATAAAAGCATGAGTTATCAGAGACAAGGAAAATACGCAAAGTTAAAATCCTCCCTTGCCTTTGGGCAATGACGAGGCAGGTGACGCCTTCATGAGGAAGATTCCTCGCAGATAGAAAGGCCAAGTGGGGTTCTAAGTGGAAAGATCAGGAGAAGGGTATGCATCGCGACTCAGAGGGGAAGGGTAAGAGAGAAGGTCACGTGCTACCTAAAGAGTTAAAGACAAGGCGAAGAAGCGATGCATCGAAAGTAAGTACCAATTATGCCTTTGATTTAGTAAAGCAAGCAATAAAACAAAGAAGCTACAAGTACACGAGGATGTAAAAGTAAAGCTCGAATAAACATTTAAATAAAGTTAAGTGTCAGAATTATAGAGCAAGTGTTAGAAAGTACAAATTTACAAATGAAGTTTAAATAAGTAAAGTTCAATCCCCAAGGTCGAGGGGAACGACCTTCCCATCGTCTTCGGGTGCACAGCCTTCCGCCAGTGCACCTTCATCGCTTTCCACGAGTGCCACTCCCTTGGCGGACACACAGCCCCAGGCGACGCTCGCTCCAGAGGACTACGCGCAAGCGTATAAGTGGGCTCCCCTCCACCTACTTGCCGAAACGTCCAGCCAACTCCCAACTGATCATCTCGCCACCCTGCTGAAGGGTGCTGATGACGATCCTTCACGCGCCGTCGATAGAGAAGACGACCGGAACCTGGGCGTGCGCATCCCCCCCCCAAGGCATGCCTATCTGCGTAGATGATAGGGCCTCCAATGGGGTGCCCTTCACATTCATTTACTCGGCGATCTTTAAGAGGTTGCGCCTCCGCCTACCCTTCACCTTCTTTGTGAAGGAGCTCCTTACTGAGCTAAACGTTGCTCCTTGCCAACTTCATCCGAACGCTTGGGGCTTCATCCGCGCGTTCGAAATCCTGTGCAACCATTTCGGGCACCCTCCATCATCCGACGTCTTCCTCTACTTCTTCGAGGCCAAGAACCCAGGTGATAGGTCGTGGGTTAGCCTAAACAGTGTGACAGGGAGGGTGATCCTGGGTCTGTACCAGCAGTCTTTCAAGGACTGGAAAGGCAGGTTCTACATGATCACTTCCAACAGATGCAACCCCTCCCTTCTCGAGGGCTTTCCCCTCTACTGGGTTCCTAAGGTGGAGTTTAGGAAACCCAGAGGCTTGGAGACCATGGCGCCATACGAGCGCGAGCTGTGTGGCCTCCTCTCTGGCTTGGGCGCCAAATTTGGTTCGTCCACCATAATCAAGCACGAGTTCGACGCTGAAAAGCTCGAAAGATACATCGGTTTGTTTCCTCTTTTCCTCATCTACCTGCCCCTCATGCACATACTTGCTAACTGCTTTTCTGTGCTTTGAATTGTTTCTTTGAACTTGGTATGCTAACCCTTCACCACGTTGAACTGATGCAGACATGACTTCTGACAAAGAGAGGCGGCAAAGGCTGCTTGCCTAGCCAGGAGCCGACAGGCTGCTGGAGCCCCTACCGAAGTGGAGGCGACCGCCGAGCCCCTTCGCGCTTCCCCCATTTCGGTCGCGCCAGCTGAAGGGCGTGAAACTAGTGGTGACAAGAAGAGAAGACGATTGGTGAAGGCCCCTACTACCGTCATAACCGTTGAGGAGGAGAGCTCCGGGTCCCCTTTAGTCCAACGGAAAAGGAAAGGAACCGAGGGCCCCGAGGGTGATGCCAGCCCGCTCGCTCAGGCTCATGCATCCCCCGAGCGCCCACCATCACCAGCCCCCCTTTCCTCCCCACCCCCAGCAAAGTCACCCCCACCTACCCAAGCAGCTGGGAGTGGGATCGTGCGTTCAGAGGAGACCCCTCACCCTCTGCCATCACCACGCCCCCAAGACTCCGCCACCACCACTGAGGGTGGTGGAGAGAGCTCCTTCCGAGTGACGGGCCCCAGCGCCGAGGGACTTCCCAAGGTTCTCCGCCTGACCAAGCAGCTGCTGCAAAACCAAGAGCTGATCAAGTGGAGCTCCAGTGGGTTGGACCTTCATCTGGCCCGTCAGATGGTGCTTTCGCTGGAATTCTCCACGCAGCATCGCCGCCTCGAGAAGTTAGAGGGTAGGGTGAAGGAACTGCTTGGCCAACAGGAGTCACTACAAAGTGACTATGAGGCTTTGCAAGACACCAACAGCATGCTGAAAAAGATGTTGGAGGAGACCCAAATGGCGCGCGTCCAACGAATACAAGAGACTATCAAAACTGAGATGCTGATGGGGGACGCTGTTGCCACTCTCGACTCCCAGCTGATGGAGACGACGGGTAAGGCCGTCCAACTCGAGGCTAAGACCACTTACATGCGTCAACAAAACGCAAACCTGACGGAGGCCCTCGCCACGAGTGATTAGAAACTCAAAGACGCCGAGTCAGTCATTGCCACCTTGACCACCGAGAAGGCTGCGCTCGAGGCCGACAAAGCTGGGTTTGAATCTGAGAAGGCCAAACTATGGGAGGAGGCGACCGACACCTTTACTGAAGGTTTTGACTTTGCTATCGAGCAACTCAAGTGCGCCTTCCCAGAGGTAGATCGCTCCCAACTATCCATAAATTTCGAGGTGGTGGATGGCAAGATTGTCCGCCCTTGATGTGGCCCTCTTTATTTGCTCATGAACACTCGTGTAAACTTCGACAGTATATACTGAATTTTCTTTTCCTACCATTGCTTGTTTGATTGTGTATTTCTTCACTTTTATCCCTTGCTATGCGCGATTAACTATTAAACCTAAACGAGCTCGATTCCAAACCTTAACTGCGTTTGAACCGCTTTTTCCTCTAACTTCGATCACACGAGTGACCTTCGATGACTTGATCTGACGTAAGAACTTGTCTGAAACTTTTTTAACAACGTCTCGACCGCCGATAACCGATTAGGTTTGGACCCTTGCAACCACCTCCTCATCGGTCATCGTGCCTCCGTCCCATTTTTTTTCCTAGGTTACTTTGTCGCTCTAGCGCTTAATGCATAGAGGACTCTAACACCAATCTGTGTAAGATGATACCTTGATATCGGGGGGAAGAGTGTTTCGCGACAACCCCTCTTGCCTGCCCCAAGGTCTTCGAACTTTGGCACTTCGGACCGTACCTCCACCTTCTCACTCTTGGGGTGAGAAAGGGTTTGACTAAGAGCTCTACCGTGCCAATATTGATGCTGTGCCACTTAGGTAAGGGTGTTTCTCGAAATCCTCCCTTCCCTTCTTGGGCTTACTAGCACCCCTGGCATTTCAAACCTTAGCCGCCCGGACTCACGCCTGGGGTGAGGAGGACTTTAAACCGGTTGCCACACTCGCGCCTGGGGCGAGGGAGGCCCAACTGACCAACCGCACTCGCGCCTGGGGCGAGGGGGGGGGGGAATTTTAACTTTGAACTATGCAAACTATACCGTCCCGTATCCGGGCGTTGACAAAGTCAAGGTCAAAGTCAACGCCTGGAGTCAAAGTCAACACAAGGCGTCGCCTAGGTGAAGAGACGCCAAGTGCCAGCATCGCCAAGAGGAAGCATCGCCAAGGCAAGGCGTCGCCTAGGTGAAGGCGTCGCCCAACCAAGGCGTCGCCAAGATCAAATACCATCAAGTCAAGGCAATCACAGTGCGGTTCCCCGATACCCATGGGTAGGAAAGACCATGGAGGGAGCAACGCCGTGGGAAGGCCTCAGGTCTCGATAATCCGGGTAGTGATAAAGAGAAGGAAAAGGTGGGTTCAAGGCCATAGTGATAGCACCAGTGTAGGGCAGCCTGACTCGTGAAGTACCCCTGCCGCCCCAGAGACGCCTTTGGGACAGATACGACCCAAGGGGAGGGTCACACCCAGGGTAGCCAGGCGCAGGGTACGAGAGGAAGGCAGATACGCTCTCAAAGTGAGTGACTAGATGATTGGGGGCATGAGTTGGCACCCAAAAAAGTCACCCCTTGCGCAGTAGCACTCCCAAGCAGAAGGACTCACACGTAAAAACGTCCCCAGATGGGCAGAAACGTCCCCAGATGGGGTCATGGTGCTGTGAGGCCCTCCACGTGTACGATAGCCAGGTTAGAATAGAAACACCATTTAGTCAGGTACCAGGTAATTAAAGTCATTTAATACAGTTTCTGTTTTGAGCGTTTAAGGTACTATAAAGGCTCCCAAGCGTTTCAACGTCTTAAATGCGCTACGTTTTCTAATTAGACGCGCTAATTAAGTGCGTTACATTTTATGAATAAAAGCGCTTTAAGGCGCTTTAAATGCTTGGGTAGTTTAAATAGCGCCGAGAATGTTGGAAACGGGGTTCGAACTTTTGGCTAATTTTCCAGAAACACTCTAGTTGCTTGCTCGAGCCTTGAGGTTTTCGCACAAGGGACTAGGGAAGGATTTTGGCCAGAGGGAGAAAATATACACTAGACACAGTTTCCTTTTTACCACCTTCAGAGTGCCACACGCGGTACTCCGATACGGAGGTGCATAGTTTTTGGTGTTTCTTGCTGGCTGACTTGAGCGTCGGAGTGCAAACGGCCGCTAGGGCGCCCTTTTGTCCTTCTTTGCAGGAATCCACAGGTAACCAGTGGGAAGGAGTCCCTAGCTGACGGTTGAGGTCGCGCATGAAGACGTCCCAGGTCAACCGGACGGAACATTTGGCGCCCACCGTGGGGCCGATATAAAACATCAGTCCCATCACAAGTTTGAGAAGATCTACCAAGTTATAGTAACGTTGGAAGAGGTTTGAAAAGACCGTGACAATGACCACCACAAGACGGGGTACTGCACGCGCGGCCCCAGCAGAACTATCCATGCAACAGGTCCTGGAGATAATGCGGGGGATGCAGGAGAATATGGCGGAGTCGAAACTGGAACAGGAACGCATGCAAGCAGATCTCGAAGCCTCGCATGAGAGGAATGAAGAGCTCCGTCGTGTAAATGAGGAGTTGCGCCGGGGCCTGCGAAATAATCGGGGGCAACGTGAACATGACGAGATGGAGAACCATTCCCCGCCAAGGGAGTTTTCCACTCCCTTCTCGCAGGAGATTCTGGATGCAGTGATCCCGAACACGTTCGCGGGGCCCAAGGTGATCTTCACCGGGATGGAGGACCCTGAGATGCACCTCGCTGCATTTCACACACAGATGGTCCTGGTATGTGGCTCTGACGCTGCCAAGTGCAAGCTCTTTTTGAGCACCTTGACTGGGATGGCTATGGATTGGTTCATCAGCCTCCCGGACGGTCATATCACCTCTTTCCGACAACTATCGCGATTGTTCAGGGAACAATACCTAGCAAACAAGGCCCCGCCGCCAGTCTCCTACGATTTGTTTGATGTGAAACAGTATCAAGGAGAGACCCTAAAGGAATACATCAATCGCTTCGGGGCCCAAGTGGTAAAGGTTGGTACGACATAGGAACCTATGATTGTGTACGCGTTCGTGAAAGGCGTATGCCCCGGCCCTTTTGGGGAATCCATCATTCGCAGCCGCCCTAGGACTTTTGCTGAACTACGACGTCGGGCGGTAGAACATATCGCTTCTGAAGGAGAGGTGTGCGTGAAGCGCACCAGCGTCGTACCCTTGCGCCCGAGGAGACCGACGCGAGCTCAACCCGCCAGGGTCAATGAGACCACGACGGGAAGGAAGAAACCAGATGGGAGACGCCCCTACGAGGCGAGAAAGCCCCAGCCCCGGGATCCAGCGGGAGGCGATCGCCCGGCCAGAGAAAGAACGAGGCCGGCGAGATACAATTTTGTGGTGGGATTGAAGGACCTGATCGCCGTGCCTAATATAGCTGAGAGATTGAGGCGACCGGCGAAGTCCGATAAGGTGTTAGGGCCTCGGAAAGACTCTTGGTGCGAGTTTCACGAGGCTTTCGGTCACCACATTGATAACTGCCTGTCGTTGGGTTACCAGCTGGATGAGCTGGTGAGAACCAGGTTTTTGAAGGATTATGTCGCAGAACCCACAACGACCGCCACCTTGCCGCCGCCAGCGGAAGAACAAGCACACGAGACGTCGGTTCTCGGCGAGGTCCATACCATAGCTGGAGGATTTTCCGGCGGAGGACCCACCGCCTCTCAATGAAAGAAATACGCGAGGGGGGTCAACTCGATCGAAGAAAGAATCTCGGGTGAGCCGTGGGAGTCGGACCTCGTATTCACGAGGGGGGATCTTCGAGACGTGGTGCCGCACGACAATGACCCCGTGGTCATTTCAGTTGTCACAGCTGGGAGAAAGGTGCACAAAGTGCTTGTCGACCAGGGAAGTTCAGCGGACGTTATGTTCTGGTAGACATTCAATAAGTTGCGGTTGTCCCCCGAACTTTTGAGGCTCTACACAAGGTGCCCGTATGGGTTTGCGGACAACCAGGTGGAAGTTCGAGGCTACCTGGAGTTGAGGACTACGTTCACGGACGGAGAGGCCTCGCGTACCGAAAGCATCCGGTACTTGGTCGTGAACGCCAGCTCCGCTTACAACATCTTGTTGGGCAGGCCGGCGTTGAACCGGTTGAACGCAGTAACCTCCACACGCCATATGAAGATGAAGCTGCCGGACCTCAGTGGCAAGGTGATAGTCATCAAGTCAGATCAGGAGGAGGCAAGGAAATGCTATGAGAACAGCCTGAAAACGAAGAGAGGCGTGTTCATGGTGTATGAGCGTCCGCCGTGTGCAAACACGACGATGGCTGAGGCGACGCCCGCTGCGTTGACGCCTAACGAGGCCGTACCCGCGAGGGCGACGCCAAAAACAGATGCACCCATGGAGGAAGGCCCTGGCGACGCGGTGCCCGTGGAAGAGGCGGCGTCTGTCGAGGAGGATAGCAGGGAACAACCGACGGCTAACGCCGTGGAGAGGGAGATTGGCGGCAAAACGTTTAAGTTAGGAAGTTTGCTGAGCCCGGAAGAACGGGAAGGGGTGGCAGAAGTGATTTCGCGCCACCTGGATGCTTTCGCATGGTCCGCCTCGGATATGCCCGGCATCGACCCTGATTTTCTGTGTCAACCGTGCCTTGGTCTCAGTCTTTATCTTTCTCCGTTTGAAGTAGCGTGGGGCGTCGCTAGTAAAAGGGGCGTCGCCAAGAAAGAAGGCGCCGCCAAGAAAGAAGGCGTCGCCAAGAAAGAAGGCGTCGCCAAGAAGAAGGTGCCGCCAAGAAAGAAGGCGTCGCCAAGAGAGAAGGTGTCGCCAAGAAAGAAGGCGTCGCCAAGAAAGAAGGCGTCGCCATGAAAGAAGGCGTCGCCAAGAGAGAAGGCGTCGCCCAGAAGAAAGGCGTCGTCAAGAAGAAAGGTGTCGCCTGAGTGCAGGCGCCGCTAAGAGACATGACGGAGGAAAAGCGCACAATATATGAGACGTATGCAAAGTAAAGCGGCGTTGCAAAAACCAAGTATGGTATAGTAAAATTGATGTTACAAGGAGTGTTCGATACAAAATGCGAGTAATGCAAATAGGGCAAACATTACAACTCATACAAAACACGAAAATAACCACTCTTCAGTGGCCGTTGGAGTCAGCACGGGAAGAGGACGAAGCCCCGCTCTCAGTCCGCAGAGCTCGGGTAAGCCGCGTCCTCCGCTCTTGGTTTATTTTCGATCCTGCACCAAGGAAGATGAACGTGTCAGAGACACCGTGTAGCAAAACACGCCCAGATAGAGAACGATAAAGGCGGAAGTTTCTAGGGCAGTGACTCATACCTATATACTTCTCGAGAGTTCCAGCGTTGAACTCCAAACTGATCAAGGTGGCGGAGTCGAAACCTCCCGCCTCAGCGAGAATCCGGCAAACCACCTGGTCATTCGGGGCAAGCTTCTTGAAGGGTTTGGATTTGAGGGCCCTCGTCTCCCTCACCCAGTACAGTGGAAAACCATCTAGGGCGGAGGGAACGAGATTAGAACAACAGACCTTGAAGAACCGTCCTTTCCACCCAGTAAAGGAGGTTTGGAAGGGGGTCAGGAGAACTCTGCCAGGAACGTTACTGAGAGTTACCCAGAGGTTGTTCCTTTGCCTCTTCACCTCAAAGAAGTGAAGAAAGATGTCAACCGAGGGTGCACAACCCAGAAACCCGAAAAGGATGTCAAAGGCCTTGACAAAAGCCCAGCTGTTGGGGTATAACTGGGCCGGAGCGGCATTGATCTCCGTCAGCAGTTCCTTCTCAAACCTGGAGAAGGGCAGGCGTACGCCGATGGTTTTGAAAACCATCTGATAAAAGTAAAAGAAGGGGACCCCGTCGTTGGCCCGTTCGTCTCCACATACCGGCTCCCTTAGAGTGCAAGGGAGCACAGCAATGTCGTCGTCATGCCTCCTCGCAAAGGCACGGTGATTATAGGAGCAAGAATCCCCTTTGTGTTCCCTTATGGCCCTGGTGGAGAGTAAGCACGAGCATTCGTCAAGAAGCTCGCTCGAAGCCCAAGTATACAGGTCCTGGGGGTTGACCCTAGGAGGAGTAGCATGAGAAGACATTCTTGAACAAAATCAGGGAGGTTTGAAGTTTTGGCAAGTGTAAAACGCTGGTGGGAACGAACACTGAAAGAACCCTTCGCGAGAGGAGAAAGGGTGCAAGTAGGTTACGAAAAGCGCAGAAATGATGAGGACAGTTTCAAAGTTTTGAAGAATTAAATATTGCGGTTAGAGCGCCAAACGACGCAAATGGAAGTATTGCAGTTACAGCGCTAAACGACGCGAATGGATGCACCGCACGATCGAGCCACGTGGCAGAAGATGGAAGGATGTCCCTGACACCACTGGTTAAACTCAGAAGACGTCGTATCGACAGAATGCCCAATGGTACGATGCGCCGTCGAGAGTGGGTCAGGGGCATAGTAGGAGTCAGGACCAAGTCGAATGACTGAACGTCCCATCAGCCATACAAGAAGCGCCACGTGGATGGCACAGGCGAAACCTTGAGCTTTTCGCTGTCCTCAGGCGTCGACCAGGGCCAAGGTCAAAGTCAATGCCAAGGTAAAGATAACGCCCAAGGCGACGCCAGCATGAGATGCCCGAGGCGTCGCCAGGAAAGACGCAAAGGGCGACGCCAGCATGAGACGTTGCGGGCGTCGCCAACCCAAATATCAGTAGTGCCGCCTCCCCGATACCCACAGGTAAGAAAGACTGTGGAGGGAGACGAAATCGAAGGAGGCAAAGCTAGTTAGTGGCGTCGCCTCCCCGATACCCACAGGTAGGAAAGACTGTGGAGGGAGGCAAGATCGCCAAACGCCAGCGAATCACTGGCAGGGTTGTTCCCCGATACCTATGGGAAGGAAAGACCATGGAGGGAACGACCCCCCCGCCCCAGAGCACTCGGCGTTTTAGACACCCGGGGACGATACGGCGCTGCTGTGGCAGGCCTCTCCTTAGGCGTGGGCGCCGGGCACTAAGAATCAAGGGACGGATCGCTTTGGTGTTAGAGACACCCCATGGACGATACGACCCCATTAGGCAAGCCTCTCCGTGGGCGTGGACATACAAGGCCGCCCAACGCAATGAAAGAAACGGGTATGGTACAGGCAAACAACCGAAGCACGTGAAGGCAAAGAATGAGAGTAAAATCACACAGGCGGAATTCTATATCGTGATGGCACGAAAGTAATCATACAAAAACCCAAAGTTGTAACGAGAGTGCAGACGATTCAAAGAATTACAAATTTATCAAAGAAGGCTAAAACAAGTGTAAAGGAATGAACTGATGATCGAGGGTGGCGGTTCAATCGTCCATCTCCAGGGGCACGACTTTTCCATCAACAATGTGGTGAGTGGAATCGCAGTTGGAAATGTCGATCCCCGGATTCATGCAGACAGCTTGGGCCAGAGCCTTCTGGAATCCCTCCTCGAAAGTGCCCGCCATGTCCTGGATGAGGGTCTTTTTGTCCTTCTCTAGCTCCTCAATGGTGGCGTCCCCAGAAGTTACCTGCTTCTCCAAAGCCTCCTTCTCCACGCGGAGTCGGCTGACCTCGACTTGCAGTTTGTCGTAGTCAACCTGGAGAAGGCCCATAGCTTTGGCCTGGGTAGCCATTTCCTTTTCCATCCGCTCCACTTCATCAGCTTGCTCACAGCAGCGGGCCTTCAAGTCCTTTTGGACTTCTTCGTAAGCTTCGACTATGTCTTGAAGGCTCGTTACCTGAACTTTGAGGGCGACTTCCCGAGCGTAGAAGTCAGCCTGGAGCTCCACCGCCTCGGCCAGTTGTTCTTCAGCCTCTGCTTTGGACTCTTGCGTCTGCTTCAGAGTGGTTTGGTAAGCTTCGTTTTGGCGTCGCAGAGTCTTCTTTTCCTCCAGGGCAGTTACCCTTGTTTCCAAGGCCTGGAGGGTTTGAGCTTGCAGAACAGCGTTTCTGGCCTGGGCGCGCCATTCAAGGGCCACCACCAAGAAGGCCCCCAAGTAGAAAGGCATGCCCTCCTTCCTGTCGGAGCCCTCTGACATTGTTCCACCACTGAAGCCCCTCATCAGATGCATAATTGGAGGAGGGATGGCGATAAAATCAGGGGCGGCAGCGACGGGAGCAGGAGAAGCAGAGACCTCTGCCGGTGGCGGGGGTGGAGCAGACTCGGCGCCTTCGCCTATATCCTCTTGGACGGTTGTGGGGGGAAGGGAAGTAGCGCTGGGAGAGTTTTCCCTGAAAGAACACTCTCCCTGGGGCGACGCCGCCGGTAGGAGGGGAACCCTTGCAGATTTCCTCCTCTTGAAGGGTGCCACGCCATCCGAGTCCTCATCGTCGGATATGATCTCCAAGACCCGTTTCCCTTTGTCGAGGGGGGTTGGGGCCGGCGATGAGGCCACGACAAGAGGAACGGCGGCGATGGGCAGAGGAGAGCCGGGAGTCTGAAGCGCCTCAGGGCTATGTGGGAACGGTGAAGATGAGCCTAGTGGAGTTTCAGTAGGGGTCGGTGGTGGCAGAGGCAGGGTTGATGGGGGGTTCGGGTCAGCAGCAGGGGCGGAAGAGGCGCCCGCTTTGGCCGCACGAGCGTCCTTTATCGCCTTTGCCAGCATCATCCTTTTGGAGGCGCCCATCACCGATCCTACATTCAGATAAACCAAGCAGCAGAAGTCAAAGCCAAAGCAATTATGCAAAATCACAAAACGCGTAGAAACGTGGGACGCGAATCACATGGCACAAGGGAAAACAGGTGAAAGAGGCCAGAGGAACAAACATCCAGTAGCAAGGTACAGATAACAAAAGATGAAAAGGGAAGGGTCTCCCTACCAAAGTATGTGGTCAGGGCGTGAGCATTGTATTCGCTCGTGATAAGCTTCAATGTATCAAAGACGATCCCCAGGCCAGCCAAGGCCTTGCATACCTCCCTGTCAGCAGGGGATAGCTCATCCAAGGCTTTGGCCCTGAGCAGCTTAGGGTGCTCCGTCCAGTACAGGGGAAAGCCGTCTAAGGCTGTGGGGTCGTGCTAGGCGCAACACACCCTAAAGAATTTTCCTTTCCAGTTTTTGTAGGAGTTCTGGAAGAGGGTGAGAAGGATCCTACCCGTGATCCCGGAGAAGCTTACCCAGAAGCTCTTCCCCTGTTTCTTCACCTCGAAGAATTGCAAGAAGACATCCACAGAGGGAAGGATGCCCAGGTACCCGCAGAGAATTTGAAAACCCCTTACAAATGCCCAGCTGTTGGGGTGGAGTTGGGCGGGGGCGGTGTTAATCTCGGTGAGGAGTTCCCTCTCAAAGGGTGTGAATGGGAGGCGCACCCCAATGCGTTTAAACACCGTCTGGTACATGAAGAAGAAGGGACTACCCTTTCTAGGTCTGTCATCCACACACACAGGTTCCCCCGGTCGGCCGGGACGAACGGAGATGTGCGCGTCATGTGTGCGGCAGAAAGCATTAAAGTTATACAAGTGGGGATCCCCACGATGATTCTCCAGGTCCTGAAAGGATGCCAGGCTGGTGCACTCGTTCAGAAGCTCGTCGGGGGCCTATGTATAGAAGGCTTTATAATTGGACTTGGGGGTCTTGGGGGGAGAACCAGACTGGGAGTTCGGGCGCGTCATGGTGTGAATAAATAGCTGGAGAAAGAAGAAGGAAAAAGGTTTTTAACAAAGTGATGCCAAGACAGAAAAGGGGGTAAAACCCCAGGAAATACCATCCACACGAGAAAACCCAGAAAGAAGGAGAGGGGAACAGAGAAGAAAGGAGAAGCGGAAGAACACAGCGATGCATAAACGTAAACAGTCCCAGGCAGTTCAATAAACTATGCAATGCGATGAAGGAGAAGAGTCGGGATGTGCAAAAATCATACCTTTGTTGTCGAAGTAAGGGAGGAAGGAGAGCACGAAGGAAAGAGCAGGAGTTGCAGGGAAAGGGTTTGAGGACAATGAACAGTGCGGAGATGCAGAGAGAATGGATGTAACAGTGGTGTGAGCGCGGGGTTTGGGGTAACTTGAACGTTACATTTGCAACCCAAGAGGCGCTAATCAGGAGCCGTGAGATCGTGCCGCGTGTCAAAGGATTAAGCACCCCAGGGGAGCGCAAAAGACTACAGAGGCTGGCCGCGTGATGAGCCACGTGGCGCACGATTAAGCGTAGCCCCAAGAGGCATTATTTTCCCCGCTTCAGAGGATGTCCAATCAGCCATTAAGAATGCCCCTATAGTTCAGAGAGTGTCACGTCAATAATTCGAGAATTGTTGAGTCAGCAGGGAATGACACGTCATCAGGGTGGCACGTGGACGGCGTGGGCGAGGCCTTAGTCTTTGCGCTGAAGACAAGTCTTCGGCTTAAGACTAGGGGGCTTGTGTACCGTCCCGTATCCGGGCATTGACAAAGTCAAGGTCAAAGTCAACGCCTGGAGTCAAAGTCAACACAAGGCGTCGCCTAGGTGAAGAGACGCTAAGTGCCAGCATCGCCAAGAGGAAGCGTCGCCAAGGCAAGGCGTCGCCTAGGTGAAGGCGTCGCCCAACCAAGGCGTCGCCAAGATCAAATATCATCAAGTCAAGGCAATCACAGTGCGGTTCCCCGATACCCATGGGTAGGAAAGACCATGGAGGGAGCGACGCCGTGGGAAGGCCTCAGGTCCCGATAATCCGGGGTAGTGATAAAGAGAAGGAAAAGGTGGCTTCAAGGCCATAGTGATAGCACCAGTGTAGGGCAGCCTGACTCGTGAAGTACCCCTGCCACCCCAGAGACTCCTTTGGGACAGATACGACCCAAGGGGAGGGTCACGCCCAAGGTAGCCAGGCGCAGGGTACGAGAGGAAGTAAGATACGCTCTCAAAGTGAGTGACTAGATGATTGGGGGCATAAGTTGGCACCCAAAAAAGTCACCCCTTGCGCAGTAGCACTCCCAAGCAGGAGGACTCACACGTAGAAACGTCCCCAGATGGGCAGAAATGTCCCCAGATGGGGTCATGGCGGTGTGAGGCCCTCCACGTGTACGATAGCCAGGTCAGAATAGAAACACCATTTAGTCAGTGATCCGATCGGTCATCGGTAGTCGATGACGTCAGCATCAGGGAACCACGTGGACCACTCGCAGGGGGACACGTGGACCAGGTGGCAGAGAGGTCAGGGGGACGATCGCCAAGAGAGGTGATCGGTGGTCAGTAACCAAGTTACCACCGACAGATCAGGCGACAGAGAGGTCGGGGGATAGATCACCCAGAATGGTGATCGGTGGTCAGTAGCCAAGTGACCACCAGCAGATCAGTTCTTAGACTCGCGCCTGGAGGCAGAGCGCGATAAGCGAATAAACACTGATCAGTCATCGGGTGCATTGTCATCGGGGTCTCGTGTTACACGCAGTTAAACTGGGACTGAGGCTCCCAGCGAGAGTGTTATGCATGGACCTCGCATGAACACACCTCAAGGAATCATGCACGAGAGTGGCCTGAGGGAACTAGTAAGCCAGTCGGTGATTGGTGATTCCCTCAACCCATTACGTGCGTGGCATCGTGAAGGGTAAGTCGCCGTTTGGTGAGTGTGCCTAGACCAGCCACACCCGACGTTCTCCTAAGAGTATGCGATTTACCCAGATAAGAGAAGCATCCCAGGTTACTCCGCAAGGGCGTAACTTAGGCAGACGAAGAGAGGCGCTAGAGCCCTTCCAGTAAGTGACACGTGTGTGGTTAGATGTGAGTTGCAGGCCTCCACGTGTCATCATCTGAGAGGGGTGCGGTCCAGACAAAAGAGCACTCCGTACCACTAAAGGTACAGACAGGCGCAGCCAAGCGCAGACTCTCACGCTCCCCATTGCTGATTCTGAAGGTACGCTTTCTCTGAAAAGCATAACAGGGTTCTGACACATGCCAGAAAAGCATAACAGAATCCTGTTATGCCCAGAAGCAGAAAAAGAGAGATAAAAGGGAGAATCAGAGGGAGAGTGAGGGGAGGAGAAAAAAGAGAGACGAAAAACAGAGTGCAAGTTTTTTCTCACACACGCATTACTAGTTTCCAGTTTCTGGTGGTTCTGTTGGACTAACTTGATCATCAGAGTGCAAACGGCCGCTAGAGGCGCCGTCTATGTATTTTGCAGGTCACATTTGAAGGTTTCTGAGAGAAAGTTCGGAGGGTGATTCTGCAGGAGACGCAGTCGTGTGGACAGGGCAGAGAGTGCCACGAAGCGATTCCTCCACGTTCGAGTTGCCGGCGGGATCATTTGGCGCCCACCGTGGGGCCCGAGTGAATCGTTGTCCCATATATACCACAGTTTTAAAAGCTTACCAGAGTTTAATCAGTTCTTTGATAGAGAAGATGCCCAGTAACAGACAACCATCACCTGCTCCATCCGCTGACGAAGGAGCTGTGACAATGGCGCAGGTCCTGGAAATGGTGCGCACGCTGCAGGATAACGCTACAGCGTCGAAAGTTGAACAAGAAAGGATGCAGACGGAGTTGGCTGCGTCGCAAAGCAGGAACGATGAGCTGAATCGTGTCAACGAAGAGTTGAGAAGGACGCTGCAGGCGTAGAGGGAGCACGTTGTTGACGAAAGGGTGTCTAGGCAGCCCTCACCTCCAAGGGCATTTCCCATGCCATTCTCCCCTGAGATCATGGGAACCATGGTGCCTCCCAACCTGGTGGGGGTAAAAGCGTCGTTCAAAGGGGTAGAAGACCCGGAGGCGCATCTGACGGCATTCCACACCCAAATGATGCTGTCTGGGGGCTCAGACGCTGTGTACTGCAAGATGTTCATGAGCACACTGAGCGGAATCGCCATGGAGTGGTTCGTGAGTTTACCAGAAGGGCATATCACGTCTTTCTCCCAGTTCTCGAAGCTCTTCACTGAACAATACATCGTCAACAAGGCACTTGCAGTGGTGTCCTACGATCTGTTCGACGTGCGCCAGTATCAAGGTGAGTCGCTGAAGGACTACCTCAACCGCTTTGGGCACAAGTGGTTAGACTGCCCAGCAAAGATGAAGATATGCTGGTGCACGCGTTTAAGAAGGGAGTGCTGCCTGGCCCTTTCAGCGAGTCTCTCATCAGGAGCCATCCCAGCACCTTTGCAGAGATTCGACGACGTGCGGTGGCGCACATAGTGGCAGAAACAGAGGTTTCTGAGAAGAGGGGAAGTGCTGCACCACCCAGACCGCGTGGAGGGCAAGGAAAGCCACAGCAAGCAAGGGTGCATGAGGCCAAAGAGGGGAAGAAGGTGCGGGAAAAACCTCGTCCCTATGCACCAGGCAAAGACCAGAGCAAGGGGCGTGCAAGGAAGAATAACGCACCCCCGAGATACAACTTCATGGTGGGATTGGCGGATCTCATCGCCCTTCCTGCCGTAGCAGCAAGACTACGAGTACCAGAGAAGACAGATAAGGTACTTGGAAGGAAGAAGGATGAATGGTGTGAGTTTCATCAGGCCTTTGGCCATACACTTCATTCCTGTTTGGCGCTGGGACACCAATTGGCAGGGTTGGTGAAGTCTGGTTTTCTGGCAGATTACCTGCGTGAGCCACAGGGTGATCGCGCGTCAGGATCCCAAACTGGAGAGCAACAGCATGAAGTCCCTGTGCATGGGGAAGTGCAGACGATCGCTGGAGGCTTCTCTGGTGGGGGATGCACAGCTTCACAAAGAAGGAGATACACTCGATCTGTGATGGCGGTAGATGCAGTGAATGAGAGTCATTACCCTGAGGTGGACATTATCTTCAGGAAAGCTGACCTACGGGACGTTGTCCCGCACGACAACGACCCTGTGGTCATTTCTCTCATCACAGCAGGAAGACGGGTGCATAGAGTACTCGTAGATCAAGGAAGTTCGGCGGATGTCATGTTCTGGCCAACATTCAACAAGCTACAGTTGTCCCCTGATCAGTTAAGACCGTATACTGGTTGTCTCTACGGTTTTGCAGGGGATCAGGTAGAAGTGCGGGGATACATTGAGCTGAGGACAACGTTCACTGACGGAACGACAGCCCGCACGGAAAAGATAAAGTACCTGGTGGTGAATGCCCCTTCTGCGTACAATGTCCTGTTGGGGAGGCCAACACTCAATAGACTGGGCGCAATACCATCGACAAGGCACATGAAGTTGAAGCTGCCGTCGATGGAAGGGACCGTGATAACCATCAAGTCGGATCAGGCTGAGGCAAGACGCTGTTATGAAAACAGCTTGAAGCAAAAAAGAAGTGTGTGCCATGTCACCACAAAACCACCACCAGGCGTGCGCGAAGAGCGATTGGCGGTCAGGGAGACACAAGGCACTCAGAGGATGGAGAACGCTGCGGTGGGGGGCTCCCAGGAGGCCCAAGTTGAGGAAGAAGAGGAAGGCACAATCACTCCTCGCGAGTCAGGGATCGCGAGAGCGGTCATTGCCAGTGAGAGAAGGCCCCACCCAGCTGAAGGGTGGGTCGAAGTGGACATCAGGGGAAGAAAATTCAAGTTGGGGGAATCCCTCATTGAAGAAGAGCGAAGGCTGATCATGGGTGTGATTGAGAAGCACATGAATGCCTTTGCATGGTCAGCATCCGACATGCCAGGAATCGACCCCGATTTCCTCTGCCATCGTCTATCGATGGACCCCATGGTTCGACCGGTGCGACAGAGGGGAAGGAAATTCAACGAGGAGAAGAGGAAGGTGATCCACGCAGAAGCTCCTTGCCGCAGGGCATATCAGAGAAATCCAGTACCCCGAGTGGCTAGCGAATGTGGTACTGGTGCAGAAGGCAAGCGGCAAGTGGAGAATGTGCGTGGACTTCACTGACCTCAACAAGGCGTGCCCCAAGGATTCTTACCCCCTACCCAGTATAGATGCTCTAGTTGATAGCGCCTCGGGGGGAAAGCTACTCAGCTTCTTGGACGCTTTCTCAGGGTATAACCAGATCAGGATGCACCCAATGGACGAATGCAAGACCGCGTTTATGACGGAACGGTCTTGCTATTGCTACAAGGTCATGCCATTTGGGTTGAAGAATGCGGGGGCTACCTACCAGAGGCTCATGGATAGGGTGCTCTCGCCCATGCTGGGAAGGAACGTACACGCCTATG
Source organism: Phaseolus vulgaris (assembly GCF_051622355.1). NCBI lineage: Eukaryota > Viridiplantae > Streptophyta > Magnoliopsida > Fabales > Fabaceae > Phaseolus > Phaseolus vulgaris. The sequence goes on from NC_143507.1 coordinate 17,771,997, forward strand.
TAGATGACATGGTGGTTACATCCCAAGAGAAGAAGCATCATGCGGCTGATCTGGAAGAGCTATTCACCACCATTGCCAAGTACAGGCTGAAGCTCAACCCTGAGAAATGCATATTCGGTGTGGAGGCTGGAAAGTTCTTGGGTTTCCTCTTAACAGAGTGGGGAATCGAAGCTAACCCGGAGAAGTGCGCAACAATCGTGGCAATGAGGAGCCCAACGACGGTAAAGGAAGTGCAGCAGCTCACCGGTCGCTTGGCAGCCTTGTCCCGGTTTATGTCCGCTGGAGGGGAGAAAGGTCACCCATACTTCCAGTGTCTCAAGCGCAACAGCAAATTTCTCTGGACGCAGGAGTGCGAGGAGGCCTTCATTAAGTTGAAGGGGTATTTGGCAAGCCCACCAGTCTTGCGAAAGCCCCAGGTAGGCATCCCTCTTCGTCTATACTTTGCTGTTACGGAGAGGGCAGTCAGTTCAGTCCTGGTGCAAGAGCAGGACCAGGCCCAGAGGCCTGTTTACTTCGTAAGTAAGGTGCTGCAAGGCCCTGAAACAAGGTACCAGGCCCTCGAGAAGGCTGCTCTGGCGGTGGTATTCTCAGCCAGAAGACTCAGGCATTATTTCCACAGCTTCACAGTGGTGGTGATGACTGACCTGCCTATCCAGAATGTATTGAAGAAACCTGATGTGGCAGGAAGGATGGTTAAATGGGCAGTAGAATTGTCAGAATTTGACATTCAGTACGAGCCCCGAGGGCCGATCAAGGGGCAGGTGTTCGCGGACTTTGTAGTCGAGCTATCATCAATCGCGACACCTGCAGAAGGGCTAGATTTCCGATGGGTGTTATCGGTGGATGGCTCCTCTAATCAGCAGGGAAGCGGCGCTGGGGTCATCCTGGAAGGACCAAACGGGGTACTGATCGAGCAGTCCCTCCGTTTTGCCTTCAAAGCTAGCAACAATCAGGCGGAGTATGAGGCCCTGATCGCAGGAATGTTGCTAGCAAGGGAAATGGGAACAAGAAATCTGCTGGCCAAGAGCGATTCGTTACTGGTCACTGGGCAGGTTACGGGGGAGTTCCAAGCAAAAGATCCCCAGATGGCAGCCTACCTGGAGTATGTGCAGCTCCTGAAGACGTCCTTCACCGAGTTTGAGTTAGTACATGTGCCAAGAGAGCAAAACGCCCGAGCAGACCTGCTTGCCAAGCTGGCCAGCTCAGGCAAGGGGGGGGGGGGGAAGCAGAGGACTGTCATTCAGGAGACCCTGAAGGTGCCGCGCGCGTTTGTATCAGACAACCAGGTGCTTCATGTATACAAGTCAATGGAGCGTCTAACGATCGGTCATCGGTCGTTGACTCAAGAGACGCTAAGAGCACCGAGGGTGAGATCGCGACCCTCAAAGATCGGTGAGTCGATGGAGGTCCATGCGGAGAAGGAACCCCACACCTGGATGACGCCATACCGGCTATACTTAGAAGATGGTGTACTCCCGCTCGATCTGACTGAGGCAAAAAGGATAAAGAGGAGTTCAAGTAAGTTTACTCTTATAGATGGAAGCCTCTTTAAATTTGGATTTTCTCACCCTGTGCAGATCTGTGTACACGGCGAGCAATGTACCAGACTCATGTCTGAGCTGCACGAGGGGGTGTGCGGAAGCCATGTAGGTGGTCGCGCTTTGGCAGGTAGAGTACTCCGCGCGGGGTACTACTGGCCAAAGCTGAAGGAAGATTGCATAAGGTTTGCTCAGCGATGCAAACAATGTCAGCTGCATGCAGATTGGCACAAGGCACCCCCTGAGGAGTTGAGGTCCATCCATAGCCCGTGGCCATTCCATACATGGGGGATTGACATCCTAGGACCCTTTCCCCTGGCGACAAGGCAGATGAAGTTCCTCATTGTGGCCATTGAATATTTCACCAAGTGGGTGGAGGCAGAGCCAGTTGCACACATCACCGCACAGAAAGTCGAACACTTCGTCTGGAAGAACATTGTCTGCCGCTTCGGAATACCCAAGAGGCTGGTTTCCGACAATGGCACCCAGTTCACCAGTCATCAGCTGAGAAAGATGTGTGAAGAGTTAAAGATACAACAGGTTTTCGCTTCAGTGGAGCACCCACAAACAAATGGGCAGGTGGAGTCAGCAAACCGAGTGCTGCTCAGGGGGCTGAAGCGAAGACTAGACAAGGCCAAAGGAGGCTGGGCAGAGGAGGTCCCCAGAATTGTATGGTCTTATCACACCACCCCACAGTCCAGCACCCATGAGACACCCTTCAGCCTTGTCTATGGGACAGACGCCATGATCCCTGTGGAAATACAGGAGAGCTCCCCCAGATTCTTGAACTTCGTTGCTGAAGAGTCCAATGAAGAGCGTAAGGTGAATCTGGATCTGCTAGACGAAGTGCGGGAAGAGGCCAGAGTCAGTGCCGAAGCTGTGAAGAGAAGAGTAGAGCGGAGGCACAACTGTGAGGCCCAGGCGTTTCCAGGAAGGTGATCTGGTGATGAGAAAGGCGCATCAAAATGACATGCAGAACAAGTTATCCCCAAAGTGGACAGGTCCATACAGAGTGGTGGAGACATTAGAGAACGGAGCCTATCGCCTAGAGACTTTGGAAGGAGGAGCAATCCCCAGAACATGGAACGCCACCCATTTAAAATTTTATTTCAGTTAAAGTTGTACAGTAATAGGCGTTCTCGCGCTAAAAGACACATGTTTGCATGTGGTGGAAACAGCTGAACAGACAAGGGGGCACTCTTTTCCCTAAGGAGGGTTTTTAACGAGGCCACCCAATTAAAGAAAAAATTCCAGCATATAAAGCGTGCTCAAGTATTAAAGTTAAAATCCTCCTTGCCCCAGGTGCAAGTGCAGGTGATTGGTTAGGCCCTACTTGCCCTAGGCGCAAGTACTGGCACCGATCTAAGTCTTCCTCACCCCAGGTGTGAGCGCAAGCAGTTAAAGGTTTGAAAAGCCAGGGGTGCTAGTAAGACCAAAGGGGGGAAAGGAAAGGTTTTGACAAAACGTCCTTACCCACTTGGCATACACCAATATTGGCCCAGTAACACTCTTAGTCAGAAACCCTTCTCACCCCAGGAGTGAGACAGGGAATGAGCGACTCAACCCGCCAAAGGGTGATAACCTTGGGGGAAGTAAGAGGGGTTAGCGAGAAACACTTTTCTTTCCCCAAGACGAGGCATCACCTTGAGCGATCGATGTCAAAGTCCTTTATGCACTTAGCGCTAGAGCGACAGAGAAAGCTAAGTAAAGACTAAAGAGCGATCACTGATGAGTTGTCGGTAATTGGCTAGTAGTGCAAAGTAGCGCACGAGGACTGTTAAACACCAAGCTGAGGGAATAGCCAGTCGTGATCAAGAGAAGCAGATCGCGCTAAGCCTAAGCTGGTTAACACTCAGTCGTGCGCAAAGAGTAAGAGAAGCAGATCGCGCTAAGCCTAAGCTGGTTAACACTTAGTCGTGCGCGAAGTAAAAGACGAAGCTCAAGATCGCGCTAAGCCTAAGCTGGTTAACACTTAGTTGTGCGCGAAGTAAAAGACGAAGCTCAAGATCGCGCTAAGCCTAAGCTGGTTAACACTTAGTCGTGTGCGAAAGGAAAGGTAAAGCCCAAGATCGCGCTGAACCTAAACTAGCTAACAGTTAGTCGCGCACATAAAGACAAGCGAAGTTCAAAGAAAATGCAAGGGAAGAAACTTATGCAACAAAAGAAGCTCATACAAATTGAGAGTTTACATTCATAGCCAAGTCTTATACAATTCCAAAGTGCGAAGAAAGAAAAACTGTACAGAAGCTAAATTTACAGAGAAAGGAAGGGTTTAAGGAGTAGGGGGGATGAGCTTTCCATCCACCACTTCATGGTAGATGCTGAACTGCGAGAGGTCCAGGTTCGGGAGAACGCATTTGATTTGCTCGAGGGCTAGCTCGAATCCGTCTCTAAGGGCATCAACACCCACGTTCATCAAATCGGCCTTCTCCACCTCCAGTTCTTGCTTTGAAGCCTCCGCAGCATCCCTCTCAGTGGTGACGGCAGCAAGGGAGGAGGCAGCCTCAGACAGTTTGCCCACCACCTCCTCAAGTTTTTTCTCCCTAGCAGCAGCTGCTTCTTTGGCGGACTCGAGCTCCCCCAATAGCTGAGTGTTCTGTTGGCGTAGGGAGGAAGTCTCGGCCTTAAGCTCCACCACCGTGCAGTCCAAGGAGCCAACAACTTCCCCCATCAAGATCTCTGTCTTGATGGTCTCTTGGACCTGTGCTAGGTACTCCCTCCTAGCTTTCTCCACCATGCCCGCATCAACTCCACAAATCCTTGGGCAGCTTCAAAGTCACTTCGCAGTGACTCCTTGTCATGCTCAAGATCCTTCACCCTCTTCTCCAGGGCTAGTTGCTTGCGATGCTGGGTGGAAAACTCCAGAGAGAGCACCACCTGCTTGGCCAGGTGCATATCCACCTCATCACCACTCCACTCAACAAGCTCCCGGTTGCTTATGAGTTGTCGGACCAGGGTGATGACCCTGCTGAAGTTTTCGTGGTTGGCCCCAGAAGTGCTTGGGCGCAAGCTGGACCCCCCACCTTCAGCAGTGGCGGTGGGGATTGGCAGTGGTGGTGGTGGACCCCCAGCAAGATGAGCAGGTGGATCAGGTGATTGGCCTGCTGGGGGGGAAGACGGCAGTTGGGAAGTTGGAGGCAACTGCTGGCCTGGAGAAGGAAGGTTGGTAGGCTCTGAGGCAGTTTAAGCGCAGGGAGGAGGGGAAGACCCTTCCTCTACTTCCACCACCTCAATCTCCCCAGGCTGGAGAGTTGAGGCCCCCTCAACTGCTGACCTTTTTCTTTGGCGGTGCACCAGAGGAGAGCCTGAGCTCTCCTCTTCAGTTGAAGCAGCAGTAGCAGCAGCGGTTGAAGCGGAAGCCCTCACCAGCCTCTTCCTTTTCTTCCCTGGCTCGGGGCCTTCAGCTGGCGCGACCGAGAGTGGAGGGGCTGCGATGGGCTCTGTTGTGGAAGAAGAGGAGCCAGTGCCCTTGGCTCCCCTACGTTTGGCAAGCTCCAGCAGGGCTAGCTTCCTATCTTTTCCCGTCATCGAGTCTGCATACATGGAAAAAGGAAAGGTTAGAGGGCCAAGTTATGCAAGTAAGTTAAAGAACACATAAAAGTATGCATGAAAAAGTGCAGGTATCCGAAGAAGTGCAAGGAAGGCTACCTATATATTTTTTCAGAGCCACCACATCAAACTCATCTTTGATGAGGCGGGCGGAGTTGTACTTGGCCCCCAGGAGCAGCCCACATAGCTTGCGCTCGTAGGGGGCCATAGCTTCGAGGTCCCTGGATTTCTTGAACTCGACTCCAGGAACCCAGTAGAGGGGGTACCCCTCGAGCAGGCTTGGACTTTGAGGGGTAGCAGATATCATGTAGAATCTGCCCTTCCAGTCTTTGAAGGATTGCTGGTACAGGCCCAGGAGCACCCGTCCAGCAACCCCGTTCAGGCTCACCCAGGACCTGTCCCCAGGGTTCTTCGCTTCGAAGAAGTAAAGGAACACGTCCACGGAGGCGTTTTGCCCGAAATGACTGCAGAGGATCTGAAACGCCCGGATGAAGGCCCAGGCATTTGGATGGAGTTGGCAGGGCGCGACGTTTAGCTCCATCATCAGCTCCTTTTCGAAGAAAGTGAAAGGGAGGCGCAGCTTTAGTCTTTTGAAAATGGCGGAGTAGATGAAGACAAAGGGCACCCCATTGGTGGCCCTGTCATCTACGCAGATAGGCATCCCTCGAGGAGGGATGCGGATTTGGATATTGAAGTCGTTCTCCCTGTCGATGGAGCAGGAAGGCTCATCAGGGTTGTGACTTAACAGGGACTTGAGATGGCCCTCGGGCAGTAGAGTGGAGGTTTCAGCGAGCAAGGCCAGGGGAGCCCATTGGTAGACCCTGGCATTGTCGTGGTAGGAGGTAGCCACAGGCGGTGGTGGAGCTGGCGCACTCGCGGAAGGCTGTGCACCAGAAGAAGAAGCAATGACGCGCGCAGTTTGTTTCAAGCGAGCCATCGTGAGATAGCTGAAAATGGAGGAAAAACGAAAAGTCAGAATAAATGGGAGGAGGAGGAATGATGAATGTTTCGGTGAAAACAGAAAAGAGAAAGGAAAAGGAGATGCCCAGATGAAAGGAAGAAGAAGAAGAAGCAGAAGCCAGAGTAAGAGCCCGAAAAAACCCTAGCGCGGGTTCGAGAGAGGGAAATGGGAAAGATGAATGCATGATAACTAGAATGATAAATGCAATCGGTAAAGATGACCAAAAAGGGGCCAGGGAAAAGAAAAACCATACCTTTGAATGATCGCAAGAGATTGGGAAGCAGAGAATTTGAAGAAAGATGGGTGCGCGGAAGAGAAGTTCGCAGAGAGTCTGGGAGTCGAATGAAGAAGATGAAGGAACAGTGGAAGGGCGCGCCAATTTGAATAAGAGAAGCGCTAGCGACGCACAACGCTGGCCGTTGATGGCGCCACGTGTCGCGAGATTAAGAGAGGGAGTCCAAACGTTAAAGAAGCAGCACGTGAGGTGGCACGTGAGGCGGCCCCACTTGCCACGTGGACTGAAGGCACGACCACTTAGACTCTTCGCTGAGAACGAGTTCTCGACTCGAGACTGGGGGGCTTGTGATCCGATCGGTCATCAGTAGTCGATGACGTCAGCATCAGGGAACCACGTGGACCACTCGCAGGGTGAGACGTGGACCAGGTGGCAGAGAGGTCAGGGGGACGATCGCCAAGAGAGGTGATCGGTGGTCAGTAACCAAGTTACCACCGACAGATCAGGCGACAGAGAGGTCGGGGGATAGATCACCCAGAATGGTGATCGGTGGTCAGTAGCCAAGTGACCACCAGCAGATCAGTTCTTAGACTCGCGCCTGGAGGCAGAGCGCGATAAGCGAATAAACACTGATCAGTCATTGGGTGCATTGTCATCGGGGTCTCGTGTTACACGCAGTTAAACTGGGACTGAGGCTCCCAGCGAGAGCGTTACGCATGGACCTCGCATGAACACACCTCAAGGAATCATGCACGAGAGTGGCCTGAGGGAACTAGTAAGCCAGTCGGTGATTGGTGATTCCCTGAACCCATTACGTGCGTGGCATCGTGAAGGGTAAGTCGCCTACACAGAGAGTAACGTTTGGTGAGTGTGCCTAGACCAGCCACACCCGACGTTCTCCTAAGAGTATGCGATTTACCCAGATAAGAGAAGCATCCCAGGTTACTCCGCAAGGGCGTAACTTAGGCAGACGAAGAGAGGCGCTAGAGCCCTTCCAGTAAGTGACACGTGTGTGGTTAGATGTGAGTTGCAGGCCTCCACGTGTCATCTTCTGAGAGGGGTGCGGTCCAGACAAAAGAGCACTCCGTACCACTAAAGGTACAGACAGGCGCAGCCAAGCGCAGACTCTCACGCTCCCCATTGCTGATTCTGAAGGTACGCTTTCTCTGAAAAGCATAACAGGGTTCTGACACATGCCAGAAAAGCATAACAGAATCCTGTTATGCCCAGAAGCAGAAAAAGAGAGATAAAAGGGAGAATCAGAGGGAGAGTGAGGGGAGGAGAAAAAAGAGAGACGAAAAACAGAGTGCAAGTTTTTTCTCACACACGCATTACTAGTTTCCAGTTTCTGGTGGTTCTGTTGGACTAACTTGATCGTCGGAGTGCAAACGGCCGCTAGAGGCGCCGTCTGTGTATTTTGCAGGTCATATTTGAAGGTTTCTGAGAGAAAGTTCGGAGGGTGATTCTGCAGGAGACGCAGTCGTGTGGACAGGGCAGAGAGTGCCACGAAGCGATTCCTCCACGTTCGAGTTGCCGGCGGGATCAGTCAGGTACCAGGTAATTAAAGTCATTTAATACAGTTTCTGTTTCGAGCGTTTAAGGTACTATAAAGGCTCCCAAGCGTTTCAACGTCTTAAATGCGCTACGTTTTCTAATTAGACGCGCTAATTAAGTGCGTTACGTTTTATGATTAAAAGCGCTTTAAGGCGCTTTAAATGCTTGGGTAGTTTAAATAGCGCCGAGAATGTTGGAAACGGGGTTCGTACTTTTGGCTAATTTTCCAGAAACACTCTAGTTGCTTGCTCGAGCCTTGAGGTTTTCGCACAAGGGACTAGGGAAGGATTTTGGCCAGAGGGAGAAAATATACACTAGACACAGTTTCCTTTTTACCACCTTCAGAGTGCCACACGCGGTACTCCGATACGGAGGTGCATAGTTTTTGGTGTTTCTTGCTGGCTGACTTGAGCGTCGGAGTGCAAACGGCTGCTAGGGCGCCCTTTTGTCCTTCTTTGCAGGAATCCATAGGTAACCAGTGGGAAGGAGTCCCTAGCTGACGGTTGAGGTCGCGCACAAAGACGTTTCAGGTCAACCGGACGGAACACAAACTCTTGTACTGATAACTTCTTTTTTATTTGGTGGCCTCATTAAAACCCTCTCTTGGGGAAAAAGAGTGCCCCCTGAACTGGTCAAATTGTTTATACTAGCGTGGGAGCGCAACTACTTTACAATTTTAGCTAAAATAGAGCTTCAGGTGCGTGGCGTTCCATGTCCTGGGGATCGCACCTCCATCCAAGGCTTCCAGCCGATAAGCGCCATTCTCCAACGCCTCCAGCACTCTGAACGGGCCAGTCCACTTGGGGGACAACTTATTCCCTATCTCGTGCTGATGTGCTTTCCTCATCACCAGATTTCCTTCCTGGAATTGCCTCAGCCTCACCCTGGAATTGTGCCTTCATTCCACCCTTCTCCTTACAGCTTCAGCGCTGACCCTGGCTTCTTCTCGCACTTCGTCTAAGAGATCTAAGTTCACCTTTCTTTCCTCATTGGACTTCTCAGCCACGAAACCCAGAAATCTTGGTGAATTTTCCTGTATCTCCACGGGAATCATAGCGTCTGACCCATAGACCAAACTGAAGGGTGTCTCATGGGTGCTAGATTGCGGTGTGGTGTGATAGGCCCATACGATCCTGGGAACTTCTTCCGCCCACGTTCCTTTGGCCTTTTCCAGCCTTCTCTTCAGCCCTCTGAGCAGCACTCGGTTGGCCGATTCCACCTGCCCGTTTGTTTGAGGATGTTCTACCGACGCGAACACCTGCTGTATTCCCACATCCTCGCACAGGCTCCTCAGCTGGTGACTTGCGAACTGGGTGCCATTGTCGGAGACCAGACGCTTGGGCACCCCAAAACGGCACACAACGTTTTTCCACACAAACTGTTGAACCTTGTGAGCGGTGATCTGCGCTACCGGCTCTGCCTCTACCCACTTCGTGAAATATTCGATGGCAACGATCAGGAACTTCATCTGCCTGATCGCCAGGGGAAAAGGCCCCAAGATGTCGATTCCCCACGTGTGGAACGGCCATGGGCTGTGAATCGACCTCAGCTCTTCGGAAGGCGCCTTGTGCCAATCTGCATGTTGCTGGCATTGTTGCATCGCTGGGCGTAGCCCACGCAATCTTCCCTCAGCGTTGGCCAATAATACCCTGCACGAAGGACTCTACCTGCCAAGGCGCGACCACCGACGTGGCTCCCACATATTCCCTCGTGGAGCTCCGACATAAGTCTCGTGCACTGCTCTCTGTGCACACACACTAACACCGGATGGATGAACCCAAATCTGAAGAGATCCCCATCGATGAGAGTGAATTTGCTCGAGCTCTTCTTTATCCTTTTTGCCTCTGCCGGTTCCAGCGGAAGCACCCCATCTGCCAAATACCGCTGGTATGGTGTTATCCACGTGTCAACCCTCCCAGCGGTGTCAACTTCCATCACCTCATTGGATGCCATCGGTTGCGCCCTCACCCTCGGTGCTCTTAACGTTTCTTGAGTGAGGGACCGGTGACAGATCGCTATACGCTCCCTTGATTTGCACACCTGCAACACCTGGTTGTCTGTTACGAACGCGCGAGGTACCTTTAACGTCTCCTGGATGACGGTCCTCTGCCTTCCCCCCTTGCCCGAGCTAGCTAGCTTGGCGAGCAAGTTAGCTCTGGCATTTTGTTCTCTCGGCACGTGAATCAACTCAAACGCCGTAAAGGACGCCTTCAAGGTGCGCACGTACTCGAGGTACGCAGCCATCTGTGGGTCTTTGGCCTGGAACTCTCCCGTTACCTGCCCAGTGACCAACAGGGAATCGGTTTTGGCCATTAACCTTCTCGCACCCATCTCCCTTGCTAGCAACATCCCGGCGATCAGGGCCTCGTACTCCACTTGGTTGTTGCTGGCTTTGAAGGCGAAACGCAGGGACTGCTCAATCAGCACCCCGTTCGGGCCTTCCAGAATGACCCCCGCGCCACTCCCCTGTTGGTTTGAGGACCCGTCCACCGATAAGACCCATTGGAAGACCGATCCCTCTGGTGATGCAGCGCCCGATGACAATTTGACGACGAAGTCCGCAAACACCTGCCCCTTGATCGGTCCTCGGGGTTCGTATCGGATGTCAAACTCGGATAATTCTACAGCCCACTTCACAATCCTTCCCGCCACGTCGGGCTTTTTCAGCACCTTCTGGATTGGCAAATCAGTCATTACCACCACCGTGAAGCTGTGAAAGTAGTGACGCAGCCTTCTCGCCGAGAACACTACTGCCAGGGCTGCCTTCTCCAGAGCCTGATACCTTACCTCAGGGCCTTGCAGCACCTTGCTCACAAAATAAATAGGTCTCTGGACCTGGTCCTGCTCCTGGACCAGAACTGAACAGACCGCCCTCTCCGTTATAGCAAAGTACAAACGGAGGGGGGTGCCCATCTGTGGCTTGCACAGCACCGGCGGGCTTGCCAGATACTCTTTCAGCTTAACGAACGCCTCCTCACACTCCTCGGTCCAAATGAACCTGCTGTTCCGCTTGAGACACTAGAAGTAAGGATGGCCTTTTTCCCTTCCAGCGGACATGAATCGCGACAATGCCGCCAGCTGGCCGGTGAGTTGTTGCACCTTTTCACCGACGCTGGGCTCCTCATTGCCATGATCGCCGCACACTTCTCGGGATTCGCCTCAATCCCTCGCTTTGTTAAGAGGAAACCCAGAAATTTTCCTGCTTCCACACCGAAAATACATTTCTCTGGGTTGAGCTTCAAACCGTATTTGGCGATCGTTGTGAAAAGCTCCTCCAGATCAGCGACATGCTGCTCCTTCCCTCGCGAGGTGACCACCATGTCGTCAACATAAGCCTGCTCATTCCGACCCAGCATCGGCGAGAGGACCCTATCCATCAATCTCTGATAGGTTGCCCCCGCGTTCTTCAACCCGAACGACATTACCTTGTAACAGTAGCAGGACCGCTCGGTCATGAACGCGGTCTTGCACTCGTCCATCGGGTACATCCTGATCTGGTTGTAACCCGAGAAAGCATCCAAGAAACTCATAAGCTGACACCCTGACGCACTATCCACCAGGGCGTCGATGCTAGGTAGGGGATAGGAGTCTTTGGGGCATGCTTTGTTGAGGTCGGTGAAATCCACGCACATCCTCCATTTGCCGTTTGATTTCTTCACCAGCACCACATTGGCCAGCCACTCTGGGTGTTGGATTTCTCTAATATGTCCCGCAGCCAAGAGTTTGTGGGTTTCGTCGTGGATCACCTGTCTCTTTTCCTCATTGAACTTCCTCCTCCTTTGGCGCACCGGCCAGACCTGAGGGTCCATTGCAAGGCGGTGGCACAGGAAGTCCGGGTCAATACCCGGCATGTCCGAGGTTGACCATGCAAACGCACCCAAGTTCTTCTCGATGACCCCGGAGATCTGCCGTCGCGTGCCCTCATCAAGCGGTCCTCCCAGCTTGAACCCTTTCCCCCTGATTTCCGTCTCCACCCACCCCTCGGTCGGGTGGGGCCTTCTTTCGCTGGCGATGACCGCCCTCGCATTCCCAGATTCGCGAGGCGCGACCTCTCTCGCTCCGTCGGCTTCATCCTGGGCACTTCCCGTGCCTCCGAGCCCCGCTTCCTCCATCTCCTCACCGTCGCTCGTGCCTCTCACCAACGTCGCGACTTCCGCTCGTCCTTCGTCCGACACTTGTGGTGGCGTCGTGGTAACATGGCACACGCCTCTCTGCTGCTTGAGACTGTTTTCGTAGCAGCGGCGAGCTTCTTTTTGGTCTGATTTTATGGTAATGACTACCCCTTCCATCGAAGGGATCTTCAGCTTCATATGCCTCGTCGAGGGTACAGCCCCCAACCTGTTGAGTGTTGGTCTTCCCCAACAGTATGTTGTAGGCGAACGGGGCATTGACCACCAAATATTTAATCTTCTCGGTGCGGGCTGTGGCACCATCCGTGAATGTGGTCCTCAGCTCCACAGAGCCCCGCACCTCTACCTGGTCCCCTGCGAAACCATACAAACATCCCGGGTATGGCTTCAGATGGTCGGGGGACAGCTGCAGCTTGCTGAACGTCGGCTAGAACATCACGTCTGCCGAGCTTCCCTGGTCCACGAGGACCCTGTGTACCTTCCTCCCCGCCGTGACGAGGGAGATGACTATTGGGTCGTTGTCGTGAGGCACAACATCCCGGAGATCGGCTTTGGTAAAGACAATGTCAACGTCGGGGGAGTGATCCTCCTCCGCCGAGTCGACTACCATCACCGACCGCGCGTACTTCTTTCTCTGAGAGGTCGTGCATCCTCCCTCAGAGAATCCTCCCGAGATTGTGTGCACTTCCCCGTGCACCGGTACCTCGTGCTGTGGGTCCCCCGTTGGAGCCCCCGACGCCTGATCACCTTGTGGCTCCCGCAAGTAATCGTTTAGAAAACCGCTTTTCACCAACTCCGCGAGTTGGTGTTCCAACGCCAAACACGTGCGGAGGGGATGGCCATAAGCTTTATGAAACTCACACCATACATCTTTCTTTCATCCCAGCACCCTGTTAGTCTTCTCTGGTGCTCGCAGCCTTGCTGCTATGGCTGGAATGGCGATCAGTTTCGCCAGCTCCACCATGAAATCAAACCTGGGGGGCGCATTGCTCTCCCTCGCGCGCCCTCCATTCTGGTCCCTTCGAGGCTCATAAGGGCGAGGTTTTCCCTGAGCCCTCTTTCCCTCCTTGGCCTCATGCACCTTCATTGGCTGCTGAGTCCTGCTGGGTCCTGCGCGCGACTTATTAGGGATCACGCTCTCCTGTTTCTCAGAAACTGCTGTTTCTGTCGCGATGTGCGCCACAGCACGACGCCTAACCTCTGCGAACGTGCTAGGGCGATTCCTGATCAGGGATTCACTAAAGGGCCCCGCAAGAATCCCTTTCTTGAACGCATGTACCAGCATGTCCTCGTCCTTGCTGGGTAGCTTTACCACCTGAGCCCCAAAACGGCAAAGGTAGTCCCGGAGGGACTCACCTTGGCTCTGGAGTACGTCAAAGAGATCGTACGACACCACAGGGGGTGCCCGGTTGACAATATACTGCTCAATGAACAGCTTCGAAAATTGTTGAAACGAAGTGATGTGGCCCTCCAGCAAGCTTACAAACCACTCCATCGCTATCCCGCTGAGGGTGCTCATGAACAGTTTGCAGTATACGGCGTCCGAGCCTCCAGAGAGCATCATCTGGGTATGAAACGTCGTCAGGTGCGCCTCAGGGTCCTCCACCCCTGTAAAAGAGGCCTTCACTCCCACCAAGCCTGGTGGTACCACTGCACCCATGATCTCAGACGAAAATGGCATGGGGAAGGTCTTGAGGGGAGATGGTGGAGGCGCCACCCCTTCCTCCGCCATTCCCTTCCTCTGCGCCCGTAAAGACTTGCGCAGCTCCTCATTAACCCGGTTCAAATCTTCATTCCGGCCTTGTGACGCAGCCAAGTCCACTTGCATCCTTTCTTGCGCCATTCTTGACGCCGCCATGTCATCTTGTAGCCCTCGCATCATCTCCAAGACTTGCGCCATTGTTACAGCCCCTTCCTCAGCTGATGGCGCAGGTGAAGATTGCCTTGTCTTCCTCATTCTTTCAGCAAAGAGTCTCAAAAACGAATGAAATCTAACAGCACAGTGGATGGGATCACAAATTCACACGGGCCCCACGGTGGGCGCCAAATGATCTTGTCGGTGTCTTGTCCTTTGAAGGCTTCGCAACGTTTAACTCAACCTTCCGTAAGTCAGCGAACAAAACCACCAAAGAGTAGTTCACTCTGCGATCTCTGTGAGGACCGTGTTCTCTGCGAATTCTCTCTCTTCTCTCTGTGCGAAAACTAGCCACTTATCCGTATGAAAGCGTACCTTAGAAATGAGCGTGGTACCCCTTTATATACCTTGTCACACCCCTAAGTTATTCGCGTACAAAGTAACTTAGCGTGTTTCATATGTTGGGTGTCTCGGGCAACCTCAATGTGAGTACCAGGTGCGGTTTGGACCAACGCGCATACCAGGTATTCCCCGTCGCGTGAATGATCACCCCTTCTGCCTACGCACGCCATGGGCTACAGAGCGCCGACCGACTGCCAGCTTCCTCAGACCACTCTTGTGCGCGGTACTGAAGGGCGTACGACTTCTCTGACTCCCGACGCCATGCCACACAAGGCTCGGCTGCAGCGCTCTCCCCGGGAATCCCCTCTCGTTCCCAGCTTAGCTGCGTGTGACACCACGACCAATCAGCCTCGTGGCTCACCTAATCGATGATCGCGCATTCCCTCTAATCATCGATCTCTGCCTGATCGCTCTCTTCGAGATGCATCAGCTTCCCTGGCCCACGTGTCCCACTAAGTACAGCCCACGTGGCCATCATTCGCTGACGCCACCCTAAACTGTGACCGACCGGATCAAGAATGATGACTTTTTCATAATTTATTCCCCATAGAAGTCATGCACGATAATGCTCATTCGAGTAATTTTGGGAAAAGATTGCACCATTTTTGTGCTTTTTAGAATTAATTTTTTATCAATAAAGAATTAATTAAATTACATGGAGCACTTATGATACAACCCAAATAGCCAAGAAGATGACCAAGGATACAAGAGACACTTCACACTTTGATAAGTTATCTCAGCATCCAAGACAAGGCCCTGCCAAATGTCGGAAGGACCTCAGCAGAAGAAGAATTGGGCATAAAGCAGAGCATCAAATGTTCTTTCTTCCAGTCTTCTGTACCGACCAGGTCATCAGGCGTGATGACGTGTCTTGCACGTGCTCGAGTGGGGTGTGCTCAATGGAACTGATCCTGCCGGCAACTCGAACGTGGAGGAATCGCTTTGTAGCACTCTCTGTCCCGTCTACGCGACTGCGTTCTCTGCAGAATCACCCTCAGAACCTTCTCTTGGATCTCCGAACGTGACTTGCAAAACACACAGACGGCGCCTCTAGCGGCCGTTTGCAATCCGATGATCAAGTTAGTCCACAGAACCACCAAAGATGAGAAAAACTAGTAGTGTGTGAAAAACTCTTGTTCTCTCTTTTCTCGTATCCCTCAATCTCTCCCTGATTCTCCCTTTATGTCTCTCTCTCTGCTTCTGGGCATAACAGAATTCTGTTATGCTTTTCTGGCATGCGTCAGAACCCTGTTATGCCTTTCTGAGACAACGTACCTCTAGAATCAGTAGTGAGAGCGTGAGAGTCTGTGCATGTCTGCGCGTCTCTGCGCTTGGCTGCGCCTGTCTGTACCCTTAGTGGTACGAAGTGCACTTTTGTCTGGACCGCACCCCTCTCAGATGATGACACGTGGAGGCCTGCAACTCACATCTAACCACACACGTGTCACTTACTGGAAGGGCTCTAGCGCTTCTCTTTGTGTGCCTAAGTTACGCCCTTGCGGAGTAACTTAGGATATTTCTCTCATTTGGGTAAATCGCATACTCTTAGAAGAACGCCAGGTGTGGCTGGTCTAGGCACACTCACCAAACGTTGCTCTCTGCGTATACAGCTTACCCTTCACGCACGTAATGGGTTGAGGGAGTCACCAATCACTGATCGGTTTACTAGCTCCCTCAGGCCACTCTCGTGCGCAATTCCCTGAGATGTGCTCATGCGGGGTCCATGTATAACGCTCTCGCTGGGAACCTCAGTCCCAGTTTAACTGCGTGTAACACAAGACCCCGATGACAATGCACCCGATGACTGATCAGTGCTCTATTTGCTTCTCGCGTTTTGCCCCCAGGCGTTAGTCTGAGAACTGGTCTGTTGGATGATCTGTCCCCTGACCTCTCTGCCGCCTGATCTGTCGGTGGTCACTTGGTTACTGACCCCCGATCACCGCTCTTGGCGATCGCCTCTCTGATCTCTCTGTCACCTGGTCCATGTGTCACCCTGCGAGTGGTCCGCGTGGTTCTCTGCTGCTGACGTCATCGACTACCGATGACCGATCAGATCACAAGCCCCCCAGTCTCGAGTCGTGAACTCGTTCTCGGCGAAGAGACTAAGTGGTCGTGCCCTCAGTGATCGTGGCAAGTGGGACCGCATCACGTGCCACCTCACGTGCTGCTTCTTTAACGTTTGAACTTCCTTTCTTAATCTCGCGACACGTGGCCCCATCGACGGCCAGCGTGGTGTGTCGCTAGCGCTTCTCTTATTCAAATTGGCGCGCTCCTTCACTGTTCCTTCATCTTCTTCAATCGACTCTCAGACTTCCTGCGAACTCTTCCTCTGCGCACCCATCTTTCTTCAAATTTTCTGCTTCCAAACCTCTTGCGATCATCCAAAGGTATGGTTTTTCTTCTTCATGGGTCTATTTAGGTCATCTTTACCGATTGTATTTATCTTTCTCGTTATCATGCATTCATCTTCTCTATTTTCCCTCTCTCGACCCGCGCTAGGGTTTTTCGCGTTCTCGTTCTGACTTCTGCTTCTTCTTCTTCCTCTTTTCACCTGGGCATCTCTTTCTCCTTTCCCCTCTCTGTTTTCACAGAAACATTCATCATTCCCTCTTCTTCCATTCATTCTGACTTTTCGTTTTTCCTCCATTTGCAGCTATCTCGCGATGGCTCGCTTGAAACAAACCACACGTATCATTGCCTCATCTTCTGGTGCATAGCCTTCCGCGAGTGCGCCAGCTCCACCACCGCCTGTTGCCACCTCCTATCACGACAACGCCAGGGTCTACGACTGGGCCCCCCTGGCGTTGCTTGCTGAAACCTCCACCCTACTGCCCCAGGGCCACCTCACGTCCCTGCTGAGCCACAATCCCGATGAGCCTTCCTGCGCCATCGACAGGGAAAATGACTTTAACATCCAAATCCGCATTCCTCCTCGAGGGATGCCCATCTGCGCGGACGATAGGGCCACCAATGGGGTGCCCTTCGTCTTCATCTACTCCGCCATCTTCAAAAGGTTGAAGCTGCGCCTCCCCTTCACCTTTTTCGAAAAGGAGCTGATGATGGAGTTGAACGTCGCGCCCTGCCAACTCCATCCAAATGCCTGGGCCTTCATCCGGGCGTTCCAGATCCTCTGCAATTATTTCGGGCACAACGCCTCCGTGGATGTGTTCCTCTATTTCTTCGAGGCGAAGAATCCTGGGGACAGGTCCTAGGTTAGCCTGAACGGGGTTGCTGGTCGGGTGCTCCTAGGCCTATTCCAGCAATCCTTCAAAGACTGGAAGGGCAGGTTCTACATGATATCTGCCACCCCACAAAGTCCAAATCTGCTCGAGGGGTACCCCCTCTACTGGGTTCCTGGGGTTGAATTCCAGAAATCCAGGGACCTCGAAGCTATGGCCCCCTACGAGCGCGAGCTGTGTGGGCTGTTCCTGGGGGCCAAGTACAACTCTGCTCGGCTCATCAAAGATGAGTTCGATGTGGTGGCCCTGAAAAAGTATATAGGTAGCTCTTCTTCCACCTCTTAGGATACCTGCACCTTCTCATGCATGCTTTTGTATATTTTGACTTACTTGCTAAACTTGAGCATCTAACTCTTCCTTTTCTCATCTATGTAGACTCAATGTCGGGGAAAGACAGGAGGCTAGCCTTGCTGGAGCTTGCCAAGCGTCGAGGAACCAAGGGATTTGGCTCCTCCTCTCCTACCACTGAGCCCATTGCAGCCCCTCCTCTCTCGGTCGCGCCAGCTGAAGGCCCCGAGCAAGGGAGGAAGAGGAAAAGACTGGTGAAGGCTTCTACTTCACTTGCTGCTGCTGCCTCAACTGAAGAGGAAAGCTCTGGCTCTCCTCTTATACACCGCCAGAGGAAAATGCCAGCGGTCGAGGGGGCTTCGTCTCTCCAGCCTGGGGAGATCGAGGTGGTGGAGGTAGAGGAAGGTTCACCCCCTCCTCCCTCTACTCAACCTGCCTCAGAGCCCACATGCCTCCCTTCTCCCTGCCAACAGTTGCCTCCAACTTCTCAACCGCCATCTTCCCCCCAGCAGGCCAATCACCTGGTCCATCTGCTCCTCCTGCTGGGCGTGCTTCTTCTCGATCTGGGGGTCCACCACCACCACTGCCAATCTCTACTGCCACTGCTGAATGTGGTGGATCCAGCTCGCGCCCAAGCGCCTCTGGAGCCAGCCACGAGAACTTCAGCAGGGTCATCACCCTGGTTCGACAGCTCATAAGCAACCGGGAGCTCGTCGAATGGAACGGTGACGAGGTGGACATGCACCTGGCCAGGCAGATGGTGCTCTCTCTGGAGTTTTCCACCCAGCACCGCAAGCAAATAGCCCTGGAGAAGAGGGTGAAAGAGCTTGAGCACGACAAGGAGTCACTGCGAAGTGACTTCGAAGCTGCTCAAGGGTTTGTAGAGCTGATGCGGGGCATGGTGGAGAAAGCTAGGAGGGAGTACCTAGCGCAGGTCCAAGAGACCATCAAGACGGAGATCTTGATGGGGCAGACTGTGAGCTCTCTGGACTGCGCTGTGGTGGAGCTACGGGCCGAGACCTCCTCCCTACGCCAACTGAACTCTCAACTAGTGGGGGAGCTCGAGTCCACCAAAGAAGCGGCTGCTGCTGGAGAGAAAAAGCTTGAGGAGGTGGTGGGCAAGCTGTCTGAAGCTAAGGGCCAACTGGAAGAAGCTGCCTCCTCCCTTGCTGCCCTTACCACTGAGAGAGATGCTGCGGAGGCCTCAAAGCAAAAATTGGAGGCGGAGAAGGCTGATTTGATGAACGTGGGTGCTGATGCCCGTACTGACGGATTCGAGCTAGCACTCGAGCAAATCAGATGCGTTCTCCCAGACCTGGACCTCTCGCAGTTCAGCATCTATCACGAAGTGGTAGATGGAAAGCTCACCCCTCCTGCCCCTTAATCTTTTCTCTTTCTTGTAAATTTTAACTTCTGCACAACTTTTCTTAGAACTCAAAATTTGTATAAGACTTGGTTGTGAATATAAACTCTCAATTTGTATGAGCTTCTTCTCTTGTATTTTTCTTGAGCTTCACCTTTCTTTATGCACACGACTAACTGTTAGCTAGCTTAGGTTCAGCGCGATCTTAAGCTTTGTCTTTCCCTTTGCACACGACTAAGTGTTAACCAGCTTAGGCCTAGCGCGATCTGCCTCCCTTGTTCTTGGCCTCTACTTGATCACGACTAGCTACTCCCGTAGCCTTGTGTTTAACAGTTCTTGTGCGCTGCTTTGCACCACTAACCAATCACTGACAACTCATCAGTGATCGTTCTTCGATCTTCACCTAGCTTCTCTGTCGCTCTAGCGCTAAGTGCATAGAGGACCTTGACATCGATCGCTCGAGGTGATGCCTCGTTTTGGGGAAAGAAAAGTGTTTCTCGCTGACCCCTCTTACTCTCCCCAAGGTCATCACCCTTCGGCGGATTGAGTCGTTCATTCCCTGCCTCACTCCTGGGGTGAGAAGGGTTTCGGACTAAGAGCCTTACTGGGCCAATATTGGTGTATGCCAAGTGGGTAAGGACATTTTGTCAAAATCTTTCCTTTCCCTCTCTTGGTCTTACTAGCACCCCTGGCTTTTCAAACCCTTAACTGCTTGCGCTCACACCTGGGGTGAGGAAGACCTAGATCTGTGCCAGTACTTGCGCCTAGGGCAAGTAAGGCCTAACCGATCACCTGCACTTGCTCCTGGGGCAAGGAGGATTTTAACTTTAATACTTGCACACAACTGATATGCTGGAAATTTTTTCTTTAATTGGGTGGCCTCGTTAAAAACCCTCCTTAGGGAAAAGAGTGCCCCCTTTGTCTGTTCAACTGTTTCCACCACATACAAAGCCTGTATCTTTTAGCGCGAGAACGCAACTAATTTACAACTTAATTGAAGTAAAATTTTAAATGGGTGGCGTTCCACGTTCTGGGGATTGCTCCTCCCTCCAGAGTTTCTAGCCGATAAGCTCCGTTCTCTAACGTCTCGACCACTCTGTACGGGCCTGTCCACTTTGGAGACAACTTGTTCTCCATCTCATTCTGGTGCGCCTTTCTCATCACCAGATCACCTTCCTGGAAGCGCTTGGGCCTCACTTTAGAGTTGTGCCTCCGCTCTACTCTTCTCTTTACAGCTTCAGCACTGACTCTGGCTTCTTCTCGCACTTCGTCCAGCAGGTCGAGATTCACCTTACGCTCTTCATTGCACTCTTCAGCAATGAAGTTCAAGAATCTGGGGAGCTCTCCTGTATTTCCACGGGAATCATGGCGTCTGTCCCATAGACAAGGCTGAAGGGTGTCTCATGGGTGCTGGACTGTGGGGTGGTATGATAAGACCATACAATTCTGGGGACCTCCTCTGCCCAGCCTCCTTTGGCCTTGTCTAGTCTTCGCTTCAGCCCCCTGAGCAGTACTCGATTGGCAGACTCCACCTGCCCATTGGTTTGTGGGTGTTCCACTGAAGCGAAAACCTGTTGTATCTTTAACTCTTCACACATCTTTCTCAGCTGATGACTCGTGAACTGGGTGCCATTGTCGGAGACCAACCTCTTGGGTATTCCGAAGCGGCAGACGATGTTCTTCCAGACGAAGTGCTCGACTTTCTGTGCGGTGATGTGTGCGACTGGCTCTGCCTCCACCCACTTGGTGAAGTACTCGATGGCCACGATGAGAAACTTCATCTGCCTTATCGCCAGGGGAAAAGGTCCTAAGATGTCGATCCCCCATGTGTGGAATGGCCACGGGCTATGGATGGACCTCAACTCATCAGGGGGTGCCTTGTGCCAGTCTGCATGCAGTTGACACTGTTTGCAGCGCTGAGCAAACTTTATGCAGTCTTCCTTCAGCTTTGGCCAGTAGTACCCCGCGCGGATTATCCTACTTGCCAAAGCGCGACCACCTACGTGGCTTCCGCACACCCCCTCGTGCAGCTCTGACATGAGTCTGGTGCATTGCTCGCCGTGCACACAGATCTGCACAGGGTGAGAAAATCCAAATCTAAAGAGGTTTCCATCTATTAGAGTAAACTTACTTGAACTCCTCTTTATCCTTTTTGCCTTTGCCATGTCGAGCGGGAGTACACCATCTTCTAAGTATAACTGGTATGGCGTTATCCAGGTGTCGGGTTCCTTCTCCGCGTGGACCTCCATCGACTCATCGGTCTTCGACGGTCGCGATCTCACCCTCGGTGCTCTCAGCGTTTCTTGGGTCAACGACCGATGACCGATCGTTAGACGCTCCATTGATTTGTATACATGAAGTACCTGGTTGTCTAACACAAACGCGCGCGGCACCTTCAGGGTCTCCTGAATGACGGTCCTCTGCTTCCCCCCTTTGCCTGAGCTGGCCAGCTTGGCAAGCAGGTCTGCTCTGGCATTTTGCTCTCTTGGCACGTGTACCAATTCAAACTCGGTGAAGGACGTCTTCAGGAGCAGTACATACTCCAGGTAGGCTGCCATCTGGGGATCCTTTGCCTGGAACTCCCCTGTAACCTGCCCCGTGACCAGCAAAGAGTCACTTCTGGCCAGCAGGTTTCTTGCTCCCATTTCTCTTGCTAACAACATTCCTGCGATCAGGGCTTCATACTCCGCCTGATTGTTGCTGGCCTTGAATGCAAAACGGAGGGACTGCTCGATCAGTACCCCGTTTGGGCCTTCCAGAATGACTCCAGCGCCGCTCCCCTGCTGATTAGAGGAGCCATCCACCGATAACACCCATCGGAAATCTAATCCTTCTGCAGGTGTCGCGATCGATGACAGCTCGACTACAAAGTCCGCGAACACCTGCCCCTTGATCGGTCCTCGGGGCTCGTACTGGATGTCAAACTCTGACAATTCCACCGCCCACTTGACCATTCTGCCTGCTACATCGGGTTTCTTCAGCACGTTCTGGATAGGCAGATCAGTCATCACCACCACTGTGAAGCTGTGGAAATAATGCCTGAGTCTTCTGGCTGAAAACACCACCGCCAGGGCAGCCTTCTCGAGGGCCTGGTACCTTGTTTCAGGGCCTTGCAGCACCTTACTCACGAAGTAAACAGGCCTCTGGGTCTGGTCTTGCTCTTGCACCAGGACTGATCTGACTGCTCTCTCCGTCACAGCAAAATATAGACGAAGAGGGATGCCTACCTGAGGTTTTCGCAAGACTGGTGGGCTCGCCAGATACTCCTTCAGTTTGATGAAGGCCACCTCGCACTCCTGTGTCCAGAGGAATCTGCTGTTGCGTTTAAGACACTGGAAGTATGGATGACCCTTCTCCCCTCCAGCGGACATAAACCGGGACAAAGCTGCCAAGCGACCGGTGAGCTGCTGCACTTCCTTCACCGTCGTTGGGCTCCTCATTGCCACGATTGCCGCACACTTCTCTGGGTTAGCTTCGATTCCCCGCTCTGTTAAGAGGAAACCCAAGAACTTCCCAGCCTCCACACCAAAGATACACTTCTCAGGGTTGAGCTTTAGCCTGTATTTGGCAATGGTGGTGAATAGTTCTTCCAGATCAGCTGCTTGATGCTTCTTCTCTTGGGACGTAACCACCATGTCATCTACATAGGCATGTACATTCCTTCCCAGCATGGGCGAGAGCACCCTATCCATGAGCCGCTGGTAGGTAGCCCCCGCATTTTTTAACCCGAATGGCATGACCTTGTAGCAATAGCAAGACCGTTCCGTCATAAACGCGGTCTTGCACTCATCCATGGGGTGCATCCTGATCTGGTTATACCCCGAGAAAGCGTCCAAGAAGCTGAGTAATTTTCCCCCTGATGCGCTATCAACCAGGGCGTCTATGCTGGGTAAGGGGTAAGAATCCTTGGGGCACGCCTTGTTGAGGTCAGTGAAATCCACGCACATTCTCCACTTGCCGCTTGCCTTCTGAACCAGCACCACGTTCGCTAGCCACTCGGGGTACTGAATCTCTCTGATGTGCCCTGCAGCAAGGAGCTTCTGCGCTTCGTCGTGGATCACCTTCCTCTTCTCCTCGTTGAATTTCCTTCGCCTTTGTCGCACAGGTCGAACCTTAGGGTCCATCGACAGACGATGGCAAAGGAAATCGGGGTCGATTCCTGGCATGTCGGACGCTGACCATGCAAAGGCACCCATGTGCTTCTCAATCACACCAACGATCTGCCTCCGCTCTTCTTCAACGAGGGATCCCCCCAATTTGAACTTTTTCCCCCTGATGTCCACTTCGACCCATCCTTCAGCTGGGTGGGGCCTTCTCTCACTGGTGATGACCGCCCTCGCGATCCCTGACTCGCGAGGAGCGATCGCGCCTTCCTCTTCTTCTTCAACTTGGGCTACCTAGGAGCCCCCCACCGCAGCATTCTCCATCCTCTGAGCGCCCTGTGTCTCCCTAACCACCGATCGCTCTTCGCGCGCACCTGGTGGTGGTGTCGTGGTGACGTGGCATACACTTCTCTTCTTCTTCAGGCTGTTCTCATAACAGCGTCTTGCCTCAGCCTGATCCGACTTGATGGTTATTACGGTCCCCTCCATCGACGGCAGCTTCAACTTCATGTGCCTCGTCGATGGTATTGCGCCCAACCTATTAAGTGTTGGCCTCCCCAACAAGACGTTGTACGCAGAAGGGGCGTTCACCACAAAGTACTTTATCCTTTCGGTGCGGGCTGTCGTCCCATCAGTGAACGTTGTCCTCAGCTCAATGTATCCCCGCACTTCTACCTGATCTCCGCAAAGCCGTAAAGACACCCGGTATATGGCCTCAGTTGATCAGGGGACAACTGCAACTTGTTGAACGTTGGCCAGAACATGACGTCCGCCGAGCTTCCTTGATCTACGAGCACTCGGTGCACTCGTCTTCCAGCCGTGATGAGGGAGATGACCACAGGGTCGTTGTCGTGCGGGACAACGTCCCGTAGATCAGCTTTCCTGAATACGATATCTACTTCAGGGTAATGGCTCTCATTTACCGCATCTACCGCCATAACCGACCGAGCGTACCTCCTTCTCTATGACGCTGTGCATCCCCCACCAGAGAAGCCTCCCGCGATCGTCTGCACTTCCCCATGTACAGGGACTTCATGCTGCTGTTCTCCGGTCTGGGATCCCGACGCGCGATCACCCTGCGGCTCACGTAGGTAATCTGCTAAGAACCCAGACTTCACCAACTCTGCCAGTTGATGGCCCAACGCCAAACAGGAGTGAAGTGTGTGGCCAAAGGCCTGGTGAAACTCACACCACTCATTCTTCTTTCTACCAAGTACCTTATCAGTTTTCTCCGGTACGCGTAGTCTTGCTGCTACAGCAGGAAGGGCGATGAGGTCCGCCAATCCCACCATGAAGTTGTATCTTGGGGGTGGGTTATTCTCCCTCGCACGCCCCTTGCTCTGATCTTTGCCTGGTGCATAGGGACGAGGTTTTTCCCGCACCTTTTTCCCCTCCTTGGCCTCATGCACCCTTGCTTGCTGTGGTTTTCCTTGCCCTCCACGCGGTCTTGGTGGTGCAGCACTTCCCCTTTTCTCAGAAACCTCTGTTTCTGCCACTATGTGCGCCACCGCGCGTCGTCGGATCTCTGCAAAGGTGCTGGGATGGCTCTTGATGAGAGACTCGCTGAAGGGGCCAGGCAGTACTCCCTTCTTAAACGCGTGCACCAGCATATCTTCATCTTTGCTGGGCAGTCTAACCACTTGTGCTCCAAAGCGGTTGAGGTAGTCCTTCAGCGACTCGCCTTGGTACTGACGCACGTCGAACAAATCGTATGACACCACTGCAGGTGCTTTGTTGACGATGTATTGCTCAGTGAAGAGCTTCGAAAACTGAGAGAAAGACGTGATATGTCCTTCTGGTAAGCTCACGAAGCACTCCATGGCGATCCCGCTTAGCGTGCTCATGAACATTTTGCAGTACACAGCGTCTGAGCCTCCAGACAACATCATCTGGGTGTGGAACGCCGTCAGATGCGCCTCCGGGTCTTCTACCTCCTTGGACGATGCCTTCACCCCCACCAGGTTGGGAGGCACCATGGTTCCCATGATTTCAGGGGAGAATGGCATGGGGAACGCTCTTGGAGGTGACGGCTGCCTAAACATCCTTTCGTCAACCACGTGTTCCCTCTGCGCCTGCAACGTCCTTCTCAACTCTTCGTTGACGCGATTCAGCTCGTCGTTCCTACTTTGCGACGCGGCCAACTCCGTCTGCATCCTTTCTTGTTCAGCTTTTGACGCTGCGGCGTTATCCTGCAACGTGCGCACCATCTCCAGGACCTGCGCCATTGTCACAGCTTCTTCGTCAGCAGATGGCGCAGGTGATGGTTGTCTGTTTCTTGGCATCTTTCCTTATCAAAGAAGTTGGTAAAACTCTGG
Organism: Phaseolus vulgaris; assembly: GCF_051622355.1. Lineage (NCBI taxonomy): Eukaryota > Viridiplantae > Streptophyta > Magnoliopsida > Fabales > Fabaceae > Phaseolus > Phaseolus vulgaris. The sequence goes on from NC_143507.1 coordinate 17,797,529, forward strand.
TAAGCTTCAAAACTGTGGTGTATATGGGACCACGATTCACTCGAGCCCCACGGTGGGCGCCAAATGATCCTGCCGGCAACTCGAACGTGGAGGAATCGCTTTGTAGCACTCTCTGTCCCGTCTACGCGACTGCGTTCTCTGCAGAATCACCCTCAGAACCTTCTCTTGGATCTCCGAACGTGACTTGCAAAACACACAGACGGCGCCTCTAGCGGCCGTTTGCACTCCGACGATCAAGTTAGTACACAGAACCACCAAAGATGAGAAAAACTAGTAGTGTGTGAAAAACTCTTGTTCTCTCTTTTCTCGTATCCCTCAATCTCTCCCTGATTCTCCCTTTATGTCTCTCTCTCTGCTTCTGGGCATAACAGAATTCTGTTATGCTTTTCTGGCATGTGTCAGAACCCTGTTATGCCTTTCTGAGACAACGTACCTCTAGAATCAGTAGTGAGAGCGTGAGAGTCTGTGCATGTCTGCGCGTCTCTGCGCTTGGCTGCGCCTGTCTGTACCCTTAGTGGTACGGAGTGCACTTTTTTCTGGACCACACCCCTCTCAGATGATGACACGTGGAGGCCTGCAACTCACATCTAACCACACACGTGTCACTTACTGGAAGGGCTCTAGCGCTTCTCTTTGTGTGCCTAAGCTACGCCCTTGCGGAGTAACTTAGGATATTTCTCTCATCTAGGTAAATCGCATACTCTTAGGAGAACGCCAGGTGTGGCTGGTCTAGGCACACTCACCAAACGTTGCTCTCTGCGTATACAGCTTACCCTTCACGCACGTAATGGGTTGAGGGAGTCACCAATCACTGATCGGTTTACTAGCTCCCTCAGGCCACTCTCGTGCGCAATTCCCTGAGATGTGCTCATGCGGGGTCCATGTATAACGCTCTCGCTGGGAACCTCAGTCCCAGTTTAACTGCGTGTAACACAAGACCCCGATGACAATGCACCCGATGACTGATCAGTGCTCTGTTTGCTTCTCGCGTTTTGCCCCCAGGCGTTATTCTGAGAACTGGTCTGTTGGTGCCACTTGGCTACTGACCACCGATCACCGTTCTGGATGATCTGTCCCCTGACCTCTCTGCCGCCTGATCTGTCGGTGGTCACTTGGTTACTGACCCCCGATCACCGCTCTTGGCGATCGCCTCCCTGATCTCTCTGTCACCTGGTCCACGTGTCACCCTGCGAGTGGTCCGCGTGGTTCTCTGCTGATGACGTCATCGACTACCGATGACCTACACTGGCGCTATCACTATGGCCTTGAAGCCACCTTTCTCTTTTCTTTATCACTACCCCGGATTATCGGGACTTGAGGCCTTCCCACGGCGTCGCTCCCTCCATGGTCTTTCATACCCATGGGTATCGGGGAACCACACTGTGATTGCCTTGCCTTAGTGATATTTGACCTTGGCGACGCCCTGGTTGGGCGACGCCGTAACTGGGCGATGCCTTCACCTAGGCGATGCCTTACCTTGGCGACGCTTCCTCTTGGCGACGCAGGCACTTGGCGTCTCTTCACCTAGGCGACGCCTTACGTTGACCTTGACCCCCGACGTTGACTTTGACCTTGACTTTGTCAACGCCCGGATACGGGACGGTACAAGCTGAAACTAGTTTCAGCGAAAAGACTAAGGCTAAGGCCTCGCCCCATAGTCCTTGCGATATCTTGATGACGTGTCACTCCCTGACTGGTTGACGTGACATTTTCTGCACCGTCGGCGCTACGTACCCTCGAGGACTCTGACAATGTGATATTCTCTGAGCAAGAAAAGTGACTCTCCAGGTCTCGCTTTGATCTTATGACATGTGGCTCAATCGCACGACCCCCGTTTGGCGTCTTTTGGCGCCTCAACTGTAATGTTTGGGTCTTTGAAATCCCGTACTTGCACTCATCGTTCCCATACTAGTTCATCTTTTCTTCTATAGAGTTCTTCTTGGAAAGAGTTCTTCTTGCGTTCTTTTATCGTCAACTTCTCCCTTCCGTGTTACTGCCGGATCCTTCTTCTTTGATCATTTAGGTCCTTTATTGACATCTTGTTTCAACATGTCTTCTCACCCTTCTTTCGCCAGAGTTAGCCCTAAGGATCTCTACGTGTGGGCTTCGCGCGAACTCCTTGAAGAGTGCTCGAGTTTACTTTCCACCAGAGCCTTGAGGGAACATGTGGGGGACTCGAGCACTTATGATAATCGTGCCTTCGCGAAGAGGCACGACGACGATATCACTGTGCTCCCCTGCACCCTAGGGGAACCAGTATGCGGCGACAAGCGGGCCAACGATGGGGTCCCTTTTTTTTACTTTTACCAGGTGGTTTTCAAGCGCGTCGGTGTGCGCCTTCCTTTTTCTAGGTTCGAGAGAGAGCTGCTAACGGAGATGAACGCTGCCCCAACCCAACTGTATCCTAACAGTTGGGCCTTCGTTAAAGCCTTTGACATTCTGTTTGGTTTCCTAGGATGTGCACCCTCTGTAGATATCTTCCTTCACTTCTTTGAGGTGAAGAGGCAGAGAAATAACCTCTGGGTGACTCTCAGCAATGTCCCCGGTAGGATTCTTTTGACCCCTTTCCAGCAAACCTTCACAGGGTGGAAAGGCAAGTTTTTCAAGGTGTGCTGTTCCAGCCTTGTGCCTTCTGCTCTGGACGGCTTTCCTTTGTATTGGACGAAGGATGCCAGAGCCTTGAAATCTAAGCCCCTCAAGAAATTGTCTCTGAGGGATTAGGAGGCTTGCAAGATCCTGGCAGGTGCTGGAGACTTTGACGCGGCTGCCTTGATAAGCTTAGAATACAATGCTGAGTTACTGGAAAAATACATATGTGCGGGAGACTTCCCTTATGACCTTCCTATTCCTTGCTTTCATTGGATTCTTGTATGATTTTGTTTTGACGTGCTTTGTTTTGTACCCGTCTCTTACCATGCTTGTCCCTTTTTGCATAGGTTCGAAGATAAACGATCGACAAAGGTCACTGCTGGCCCAGGCTTTGAGATCCGGGGACGGAGCCTCTTCGTCGTCAACTCCGGGGGCCACTGATGAGTGACCTGTTTTTGCTTCTCTTGCAAACATTTAGAACGTGTATAGGATTCTATTTTCACCTGGCTTGCAACTGGTATGAACTCTTATCTGTAACCATAACTCTGGATTTATGCTTTTCTTTATGTTAAACGTTATCCGATTTATTTTTGCTTGGTCACGTCCGCTTCCGTTTCCTTTGTTATACTGCGTGCATCGCCCTTTGCACTTGCCTTTCTCGTGTTCAACCTTAACTCTTTAAGTAGCGCGTGCCTTTCCCCTTTATCCTCCGTTCTTTCCCCTTGAGTCGTGACGCACATTCTCCCCCTGATTCCCTTTCTTACAGCCTCGTTTACCCTTAGTACCCGCGAGGGATGCCCATATCCCTGAGCTTTCTTACTTGATCCCTTAACGGCTTTAATCTGGGTTTATTGGGGAAATAAGCGTTGTGCATTTTTGGGCGATGACTTACATGGGCGATGCCTGTACGTGGCGAGGACCCGAGCTGTCTTTTCGGGCGACGCCTTACTTAGGCGATGCCTCCGCGGCGATGAGGGCCCGAGCGGTCCTCTTGAGCGACGCCATACTTAGGCGACGCCTTCACGACGATGACTCGAGCAGTCTTCTTGGGCGACGCCATACTTGGGAGATGCCTTCATGACGATGACTCGAGCAGTCTTCTCGGGCGACGCCATACTTGGGCGATGCCTTCACGACGATGACTCGAGCAGTCAACTTGTTGACTCTGATCTTTGGTCAACGAAAAGAGAAATGCCTCGCCCCCACTACCTACGTGCCATTCCCTGCTGACGTGACATTCCATTGTTCAGTTTGATTTGACACTCTCGGGACATCTGACGCGACGTTCTCCGTGTTCGACGTTTAAGTTATGTTGTAATCCCTTGACACGTGGCGTGATCCAACGACTGAGGACGAGCGTCGCTTGTGCTTCCAAGTGAACGTTACATCTTTCGAAAACGCACGCTCCAATCCACTGTTTCATTCACCTCTTGCGTTTTCTCTACTGTTCATCTTCCCCAAACTCTTTCTGCAATCTTCGTTTTCTCTCTCGCGTTTTCGATCTTCGAATCTCCAGATACTCAAAAAGATATGATCTTTCTCCATCACTGACCCTCTTTTTAACCTTCGTACTGATACAACTGCCTGGGACTGTTTATTTTCCTCGTATCTCTTGTATTCTCTTTCGCATTTCTCTGTTCCTTTTCCCCTTCCCCTTTTCTGAGCTTCTTTGCGCGGGTAGGGCTTCTCGTGAGGTTTTTGTTTCTTCGCCCTTCCTATCCTTTTTTTGCTAAAACTTTTTCTCATCTTTATTCTTCAGTCTTTTTGCCAATGGCTCGTACTAAAACAACAGCCAATCCTCCACTCCTCAACGTTAACTATAGAGACCTTTACTCGTGGGCTCCAGTCGAACTGCTCGACGAGTGTTCAAGCTTAGTATCTACTAAAGCCTGGTGGGACCACGTAGGGGAACCATGCACCTACGACCATCGTGCCTTTGGGAAGAGGCATGATGATGACATTGCAGTGTTCCCTTGCACGCTAGGAGAGCCTGTTTGTGGGGATGAGCGGGCCAATAACGGGGTCCCTTTGTTTTATTTCTACCAAGTCGTTTTTAAGCGTATCGGGATGCGTCTTCCCTTCTCCCGATTTGAGAGGGAGCTGTTGACGGAGATTAACATCGCCCCAGCCCAACTGCACCCCAATGGCTGGGCCTTCGTCAAGGCCTTTGGTGTTCTTTGCGGCTTCTTCGGGGGCACTCCTTCCGTTGACATCTTCCTGCATTTTTTTGAAGTGAAGAAACATGGGAAAAGCCTCTGGGCGAGCCTCAGCAATATCCCTGGAAGGGTGCTCCTATCTCTCTTTCAATAATCCTTCAAGGGGCGGAAGGGGAAGTTTTTCAAAGTCTGCTGCTCTGATTACGATCCTTCTGCCCTTGATGTTTTTCCCCTATATTGGGTAGATGAGGTCAAAACCATGAAGTCCAAGTCTCTGGATGAATTGCCCTCGAACGATCGAGAGGCTTGCAAAATCTTGACCAGTGTGGGAGGCTTCGATACCGCCACCCTGATAAGCCTGGAGTTCAACGTCGATGCTTTAGAAAAATACATAAGTATGAACGTCTCTTCTTACGACTTTCTGGGCTTTGCTCTTGCTGGATCTCTGTTTCATACGCGATTTTCCTACTTCTTTGTGTTTTACTTTCGCCCGATGCCTAACTTCTACTATGTTTGCTTTACTGGTGTAGGTTCAAGAATGGATAGGCAATGCCGATTGCGTTTGGCCCAGCTATTGAGGCCCAAAGATGGAGCCTTGGCGTCTCCTCCCTCGGCCTCTTCCGCACCTCCATCTTCTACTGACCCCCATCCTCCACTTGCAACAATACCAACGAATCCAGCGACCCCAGCTTCTCCCCGTCCACTTCCAAGTTCTCCACCTCCCATCGCAGCCGTGCCCCTCGCGCAGGTTGAGGCGGGTGCTTCCTCAGCCCCCCTTGACAAGGGTAAGCGGGTGGTGGAGGTTGTTTCTGATGATGAGGACTCTGCTGAGGGGCAAGTCTTCAAACGACAAAGGACCCAACATGCCCCTCAGTGGTCGCCTCCGCCACTTCCACTTCTCATGGGGCGGAGTCCTTAAGGGAGGATCCACCGAGCGCCACCTCCCCTCCCCAATCAATGCATCCGGAGAGGGGCTTCGAAACTGAACCCGTGGTCGTTCTTCCCCCTGCCCCAGAAATTCCTCTTCCCATGCAGGAGTCACTGAGGGGGTTCCTGAGCCGGGGATCTACTAGTAGCCAAGCTGAAGAGCCTCAAGGAAAGAGCATGTACTATTACATTGGCCTCTTCATGTCTTGTGCCTACACTTGGCACAAACAGTCCAAGGCTAGGACCTCCCAAGCTTCTGCCTTCCCAGCTCTGGAGAAGGAAGTTGCTTCTCTGAAAGAGGGGCAGGAGAAGCTCAAAGAGGAGAAAGAGAGGTTGGCCGCCCACTGGGGGCGTCAAGAGGGTGCCTACAAAGAGTCTCTGAAGATGGCACAAAAGGCCAGGGAGGAGGCCTACAAACGGCTACACGAGGTGGCCCAAGCCCAAGCAGAGCTTCTTACTGAAGTGGTCCCTCTTCGCACAAAAATTGCTGATCTTGAAGCGGTTGCAGAAACTTCGAAAGCCTACCAGAAGAAACTCGAGGACCAGTGCGTGGATCAGGAGCAAAAACTGGGGAAAACTGAGGCTATGCTCTAGTCCAAAACTGACGAATGCGCCCGGTTAACCACTGCAAACGCCACCCTCCAGGCCAAAGTTCAAGAGTTGTCGGCTGCCTTGGCCTCCAAGGACCAGGACATGACTACCCAAGCTGCCAATTTCAAGGCTGAGGAGGAAAAATTGCTTAGGGGGTCCGCTACTAGTTTTGCTGATGGGTTTGCGGAGGCTCTCGTCCAAGCGGCCTGTGTGAACCCAGGCATCGACTTCACTGGGTGCAGCCCTCTTAACGTAGTGGTCGATGGCAAGCTCGTGCCTTTGGAGGCCTCTGAGGAATAGCCCATGCCCCCATGCCTATACAGAATTATCTGATAGTTACCTTTTGCTCAATTTATAATTATCGCGAACCTTGTTTGTAATTGTGACTCTGGATTTATTTTAATGCTTATTTGAACTTCATCTTTACATTCTTGTCCGCTTCTAACTTCTTTTGCACTCTTATCCGTTTCCACTTTCAAGGGCTCAACTGGTACTTGCCTTCGATGCATTTCTCTGTTGTTTCGCCTTTACTCTGTTGTGTAATCATCTGTTATTGATCCTGTCGCCAACTCCAACGTGGAGGAGTCGCTTTGTCGCTTCCTTACCCCGCCTATGCAACTGTGTTATCTGCAAGAATGCTCTTAGAACCTTCTCCGGGAACTTCAAATGCAACCTGCAAAACACACAGACGGCGCCTCTAGCGGCCGTTTGCACTTCGACGCTCAAGTTAGGTCACAGAATCACCAACAAAAATAATGTGTGTCTATCCCTCTCTGATTCTCTTTTTATTCTCTCTTTGTGTCTGTGCCTAACAGAATTCTGTTACGCTATTCTCTGCGTGTGTCAGAATTCTGTTATGCTTTTGTGCGGAAACGTACCACAATCAGTAAAGACGTGGGTGTCTGTGTGTTCTGTGTGTACCTTTCATGACGCGGAGTGCACCTTTATCTGGGCCGCGCCCCTCTCAGACAGTGACACGTGGAGGCATGCAACTCACATCTAACCGTGCACGTGCCACTACCTGAAGGGCTCTGGCGCATATCTTTGTGCGCCTAAGTTATTCCCTTGCGGAGTAACTTAGTGCGTTTCTTCCATCTGGGTGGATCGCTTATTCCCAGGAGAACGCTAGGTGTGGCTGGACTAGGCACACTCACCAAGCATTGCTCTCTGCATACACGATTTCCCCTTCACGATGCCATGCACGTAATGGGTTGAGAGAGTCACCAATTACTGACTGGTTTACTAACTCCCTCAGGCCACTCTCGTGCACGATTATACCAGCGAGGAGCTCTTCTTTCTCTGAGGTATGATCATGCGAGGTCCATGCGTAACGCTCTCACTGGGAATCTCAGTCCCAGTTTAACTGCGTGTAACACGAAACCCCGATGACCTTGCACCCGATGACTGATCGGTGCTCTATTGCTTCTCGCGTTCTCCCCCTGGGTGTTTATCTTGGAACTGATCTGTCGGTGGCCACTCGGTTACTGACCACCGATCACCATACAGGGTGATCTCCTCCCTGATTTCTCTGCCACCTGATCCACGTGTCACCCTACGAGTGGTCCACGTGGTTATCTGCTGCTGACGTCATCGACTACCAATGACCGACCAGATCACAAGCGCCCTAGTCTCGAGCTGTGAACTCGTTCTCAGCGAAGAGACTAAGTGGTCGCGCTCTCGGTCCACGTGGCAAGTGGGGCCACCTCACGTGCCACCTCACGTGTTGCCTTTTGACGTTATGACTTCCTCCCTTGATCTCGCGACACGTGGACGCATCAACGGCCATCGTGGAGTGTCGCTAACGCTTCCCTTATTCAAATAGGCGCGCGCTTTCACTGTTTCATCATCTTCTTCAACACTCCATCTCTCAGACACTTCAAATCTCCTCTCTGCACGCCCAACTTTCTTCGAGCTTTCTACCTCAAGACCTTCTGCGATTATCTAAAGGTATGACTTTTCTTCTTCCTTGGTCCATTTAGGTTCGTTTCACCGATTGCATTCATCTCTTTCACTACCATGCATTTATCTTCTCTGTTTTTCTTCTTCTCAACCCGCATTAGGCTTTTCTTTGCGTTTCTCACTTCGCTTTCTACTTCTCCCTCTTCCTCTTCTTCGCCTGGACCTTTCTTTCTTCTTCCCTTCCTCTATTTTTCACCGAACCATTCATCATTCCCTCTTCTTCCGTTCATCTGACCTTTTGCTTTCCTCCATTGCAGTTACCTCGCAATGGCTCGCTTGAAGCAAACCGCTCGCATCGTTGCCTCCTCCTCTGGAGCACAGCCTTCAACAAGTGCACCAGCGTCACCTCCTCCTGATGCAGCTCCCTATCAGGACTACGCCAGGGTGTACGACTGGGCTCCCCTGGCATTGCTGGCCGAAACTTCCATTCAACTACCTAAAAACCATCTCAAGACCCTTCTGAGCAACGACCCTGATGAGCCTTCCTGCACCATCGACAGGGAGAACGACTTCAACGTTCATATACGCATTCCTCCTCGAGGGATGCCAATCTGTGTGGACGACAGGGCTACCAATGGGGTGCCCTTAACCTTCATATACTCCGCCATCTTCAAAAGGTTGAAGTTGCGCTTGCCTTTCACCTTCTTTGAGAAAGAGCTGATGATGGAGCTAAACGTGGCCCCTTGCCAACTCCACCCGAATGCCTGGGCTTTCATACGGGCATTCGAGATCCTCTGTAACTACTTTGGGCATAACGCCTCAGTAGACGTCTTTTTGCATTTCTTCGAGGCGAAGAACCCTGGGGATAGGTCATGGGTCAGCCTGAATGGAGTTGTTGGACGAGTGATCTTGGGCCTGTACCAGCAATCGTTTAAAGATTGGAAGGGTAGGTTCTACATGATCTCTGCTACTCAGCAAAGCCCAACGCTGCTCGAGGGGTTTCCCCTTTATTGGGTTCCTGGAGTCGAGATCAAGAAACCCCGGGGCCTTCAAGCCATGGCCCCCTACGAGCGCGAGCTGTGTAGGTTGCTCCTAGGGGCAAAGTATAACTCGGCCCTTCTCATCAAACACGAGTTTGATGTGGTGTCTCTGAAGAAGTACATAGGTAGGCTCTTCTTCTTGCACCCCTTAGAATACTTGCACACTCTCATGCATACTTGCATAACATTTTTTTCACTTGCATAATTATGCCATCTAACTCTTCTTTTTTACCCTTGATGTAGATATGACTTCAGGGAAAGATAGGAGGAGGGCATTGCTGGAGCCTGCCCGGACCAGGGGAGCCAAGGGGACTGGTTCTTCCTCCTCCACCACCGAGCCCATCGCAGCTCCCCCTCTCTCGGTCGCGCCAGCTAAAGGCTTCGAGCCAGAGAGGAAAAGAAGAAGGCTAGTAAAGGCCTTTCCCGCCACTGTGGCGATCGCTGCTGATCCTACCCCCTCAACCGAGGAGGAGAGTTCTGGCTCTCCTCTCATACATCGCAAGAGGAAACACCAAGAGGTTGGGGGGGCTTCTTCTCTCAGGCCTGAGGAAATTGAAGTGGTACAGATCGAGGAGGGTTCACCCCCACCTCCTCCTACTCAACCTGCCTCAGCACCAACTTTCTCTCCCTCCCCTCAGCGCCTACCATCTCCGACGCCTCAACCTCTGTCTCCAGCATCACTTCCACCTCCACCCACAGCGGGCCAAGCTATTGGTCAACTCACTCCACCTGTTGGGGGTGATTCTGCCCATTCTGGGGGTCTCTCAAGACTTCCTGCATCACCACCACCGCCAACCTCTGCTGCTATTGCTGAAGGTGGTGAGGCCAGCTCGCAGCCAAGCAGCTCTGGCGCCAGCAATGAGAATTTCAGTCGGGTCATTGCCCTGGTTCGACACTTCATACACAGCCATGAGCTTCTCGAGTGGAGTGGGCAGGAGGTGGACATGCACTTGGCCAAGCAGATAGTGCTTTCCCTAGAGTTTTCCACCCAGCACCGCAAGCAACTAGTCCTGGAGAAGAGGATCAAGGAGCTTGAGCACGACAAGGAGTCACTGCAGAGTGACTTTGAGGCTGCCCAAGGGTCCGTAGATCTGATGAGGGACATGGTGGAAAAGTCCAGGAAAGAGTACCTATCGCAAGTCCAAGAGACCATCAAGACCGAGATTTTGATGGGACAAGCTGTCAACGCTCTGGACAGCGAAGTGGTGGAGCTGAGGAGCAAGGTAATCTACTTGGAGGCTGAGACTTCCTCCCTACGCCAACTGAACTCACAACTAGCGGAGGATCTCAAGTCCACCAAGGAGGAGGCCACTGAAGGGGGGAGGAAACTTGAGAAGGCAGTGGACGAGCTTTATGCGATGAAGGTCGAGCTTGCCGAAGCAAAGGGCAAACTGGGAGAAGCTGTCTCTTCCATTGCTTCCCTCACCGTTGAGAAGAATGCCTTGGAGAGTTCAAAGCAAAAGCTCGAAGCTGACAACGCCGAACTTATGAACGTGGGTGCTGACGCCCTTGCTGATGGGTTCAAGTTGGCATTCGAGCAGATTCGTTGCGTTCTTCCTGACGTGGACCAGTCGCAGTTCAGCATCTACCACGAAGTGGTAGATGGAAAGCTCATTCCTCCTTCTTAAGTTTTCCTCTTGTAATTTCATATTTCTATGTACTTGAAACTTGTATATAAACCTTGGTGTGAATGCATACTCGTTTCAGCTATATGCTTCTTCTCTCGTACCTTCTTAAGCTTCATCTTTCTTTTTGCACACGACTAACTATTAACTAGCTTAGGTTTAGCGCGATCTGTACTCTTTGATCTTGGCCTCTACCTTGATCACGACTAACTACTCCCTTAGCTTTTGTCTTTAACAGTTCTTATGCATAGCTTCGTGCTAGACGACTAACTAGGCATAGTCTGCCTGCTTCGGCTTGTTGTGTAAGAACTTGTTTGGAAAAGCTTCCTCCGACAAGGCACTACGCACTAGCATCCACCGACAACTCATCAGTCATCGTTCTTCGGTCTTCACCTTGCTTCTTTGTCGCTCTAGCGCTAAGTGCATAGAGGACTCTGACATCGATCGTCAGAAGTGATGCCTTGTTTGGGGGAAGAAAAGTGTTTCTCGATAACCCCTCTTATCTTCCCCAAGGTCATCAACCTTGAGCGGATCGGGTCGTTCTTTCCCTTCCTCACTCCTGGGGTGAGAAGGGTTTAAACTAAGAGCTTTACTGGGCCAATATTGGTATATGCCAAGTGGGTAAGGACGTTTGTCGAAATTTTTCCTTTCCCTCTCTTGGTCTTACTAGCACCCCTGGCCTTTTGAACCCTAGTCGCTTGCACTCACACCTGGGGTGAGGAGGACTTAGATTAGCGCCCATATTCGCGCCTAGGGCGAATAAGGCCTAACCGATCACCTGCACTCGCGCCTGGGGCGAGGAAGATTTTAACTTGAAAACTTTCGCACACTTGATATGCTGATAATCTTTTCATTGGGTGGCGTCGTTAAAAACCCTTCTTAGGGAAAAGAGTGCCCCCTTTTCTGTTCAACTTTTTTCAGTATATACACTGAGTGTGTCTTTAGCGCGAGAGCGCAACTACTTTACAACTTAACTGAAATAAAATTTCAAGTGGGTGGCGTTCCACGTTCTGGGGATTGCTCTTCCTTCCAGAGTTTCCAGCCGATAAGCTCCATTCTCCAATGCCTCAACCACCCTGTATGGACCTGTCCACTTTGGAGACAACTTGTTTTGCATGTCATTCTGATGCGCCTTTCTCATCACCAGATCACCTTCCTGGAAGCACCTGAGCCTCACCTTGGAGTTGTGCCTCCGTTCTACTCTTCTTTTGACGGCTTCAGCGCTAACTCTGGCTTCTTCTCGCACTTCGTCTAGTAGGTCGAGATTCACCTTTCGCTCTTCGTTGGATTCTTCGGCAATGAAATTCAAAAACTTGGGGGAGCTCTCCTGTATTTCCACGGGAATCATGGCATCTGTCCCATAGACAAGGCTAAAGGGTGTCTCATGGGTGTTGGACTGTGGAGTGGTATGGTAGGACCATACGATTCTGGGGACCTCCTCTGCCCATTTTCCTTTAGCTTTCTCTAGTCTTCGCTTCAGCCCCCTGAGCAGTACTCGGTTGGCTGACTCCACCTGACCATTGGTTTGTGGGTGTTCCACCGACACGAAAACCTGTTGTACCTTTAACTCCTCGCACATCTTCTTTAGCTGATGACTTGTGAACTGGGTGCCATTGTCGGAGACCAGCCTCTTGGGTACTCCGAAACGGCAGACAATGTTCTTCCAGACAAAATGCTCGACTTTCTGTGCGGTGATGTGCGCGACTGGTTCTGCCTCCACCCACTTGGTGAAATACTCGATGGCCACGATGAGGAACTTCATCTGCCTTATCGCAAGGGGAAAAGGTCCCAGGATGTCGATTCCCCATGTGTGAAATGGCCACGGGCTATGGATGGACTTCAACTCTTCGGGAGGTGCCTTATGCCAATCTGTGTGAAGTTGACATTGTTTGCAACGTTGGGCATACCTCACGCAGTCTTCCTTCAGCGTTGGCCAGTAATAACCCGCGCGGAGGATCCTACTTGCCAAATCGCGACCACCTACATGACTTCCGCACACCCCCTCGTGTAGCTCTGACATAAGCCTAGTGCATTGCTCGCCATACACGCAGATCTGCACAGGATGAGTAAACCCAAATCTAAACAGGTATCCATCAATCAAAGTAAACTTACTCGAGCTCCGCTTTATTCTTTTTGCCTCTGTCGGGTCCAGTGGGAGTACACCATCTTCTAAATACAACTGGTACGGTGTTATCCACGTGTCGGGCTCCCTAACAGCGCAGACTTCCATCACCTCATCGTTCTTTGCCGGTCGCGCTCTAACCCTTGGCGCTTTCAACGTCTCTTGAGTCAGTGAACAATGACCGATCGCCAGACGCTCCATCGATTTGTACACTTGAAGTACCTGGTTGTCTGACACGAACGCTCGCGGTACCTTCAAGGTCCCCTGAATGACGGTCCTCTGTTTTCCCCCCTTGCCTGAGCTGGCCAGCTTGGCAAGCAGGTCTGCTCTGGCATTTTGCTCTCTTGGCACATGAACCAGTTCAAACTCGGTGAAGGACGTCTTCAGGAGCTGTACGTACTCTAGGTAAGCTGCCATCTGGGGATCTTTCGCCTGGAACTCCCCTGTAACTTGCCCGGTGACTAGCAAAGAGTCACTCTTAGCAACCAGACTTGCTCCCATTTCTCTTGCTAGCAACATTCCTGCGATTAGGGCTTCATACTCTGCCTGATTGTTGCTAGCCTTTAAAGCAAAGCGGAGGGACTGCTCGATCAGCACTCCGTTCGGGCCTTCCAAAATGACCCCAGCGCCGCTCCCCTGCTGATTGGAAGAGCCATCCACTGATAATACCCATCGGAAGTCTAACCCTTCTGAAGGTGTCGCGACCGACGACAGCTCGACCACAAAGTCGGCGAACACCTGCCCCTTTATCGGTCCTCGGGGCTCGTACTGAATGTCGAACTCTGACAATTCCACCGCCCACTTGACCATCCTTCCCGCTACGTCTGGTTTCTTTAGCATCTTTTGGATGGGCAGATCTGTCATTACCACCACTGTGAAGCTGTGGAAATAATGCCTGAGTCTTCTTGCTGAAAATACTACGGTCAGGGCAGCCTTCTCGAGGGCTTGGTACCTTGTTTCAGGGCCTTGCAGTACCTTACTCACAAAGTGCACAGGCCTCTGGACCTGATCTTGCTCTTGCACCAGGATTGAATTGACTGCTCTCTCCGTCACAGCAAAGTATAGACGAAGAGGGGTGCCCAGTTGTGGTTTACGCAAGACCGGTGGGCTTGCCAGGTACTCCTTCAACTTGATGAAGGCCTCCTCGCACTCCTGTGTCCAAAGGAATCTGCTGTTGCGCTTAAGACACTGGAAGTACGGATGACCTTTCTCCCCTCCAGTGGACATAAACCGGGATAATGCTGCCAGCCGTCCGGTGAGTTGTAGCACCTCCTTCACCGTCGTTGGACTCCTCATTGCCACGATTGCTGCGCACTTCTCTGGATTAGCTTCGATTCCACGCTCTGTCAGGAGGAAACCCAAGAACTTCCCTGCCTCCACGCCGAAAATACATTTCTCAGGGTTGAGCTTCAACCTGTACCTGGCGATGGTGGTGAATAATTCCTCCAGATCGGCCACATGATGCTCCTTCTCTCGGGATGTGACCACCATGTCATCTACATATGCATGCACGTTTCTTCCGAGCATGGGCGAGAGCACCCTATCCATAAGTCGCTGATAGGTAGCCCCCGCGGTCTTCAGCCCGAACGACATTACCTTGTAGCAGTAGCAAGACCGTTCAGTCATGAATGCGGTCTTGCATTCATCCCTGGGGTGCATTCTGATCTGGTTGTACCCTGAGAATGCATCCAAGAAACTGAGTAGCTTTCCCCTGACGCGCTCTCCACCAGAGCGTCTATGCTGGGTAGAGGGTAGGAATCTTTGGGGCATGCCTTGTTGAGGTCAGTGAAGTCCACACACATCCTCCATTTGCCGTTTGGCTTCTAAACCAGTACCACGTTCGCTAGCCACTCTGGGTACTAGATCTCCCTGATGTGCCCTGCGGCAAGGAGCTTCTGCGCTTCGTCATGGATTACTTTCCTCTTCTCTTCGTTGAATTTCCTTCGCCTCTGCCGCACAGGTCGGACTTTAGGATCCATCGACAGGCGATGGCAAAGGAAGTCAGGGTCGATTCCTGGCATGTCAGATGCTGACCATGCGAACACCCTGGCGATGAACCCTCGTTCTTCTTCTTCGAGCGATCCTCCCAACTTGAACTTTCTCCCCCTTATATCTACTTCTACCCACCCCTCAGCTGGGTGGGGTCTTCTCTCGCTGGCGATGACCGCCCTCGCGATCCCTGACTCGCGAGGAGTGATCATGCCCTCCTCCTCTACTTCCACCTGAGCTACCTGGGAGCCTCCCAGCGTAGCAGCCTCCATCTCCTGATCGCCAAGCGTTCCCCTAACCACCGATCGCTCTTCGAACACACCTGGTGGTGGTGTTGAGGTGACATGGCATATGCTCCTTTTCTGTCTGAGGCTGTTCACATAACAACGCCTAGCCTCAGCCTGATCTGACTTGATCGTTATTACGGTCCCCTCCATCGACGGCAGCTTCAGCTTCATGTGCCTCGTCGATGGGACTGCGCCCAACCTATTGAGTGTTGGCCTTCCCAACAAGATGTTGTACGCAGAAGGGGCGTTCACCACCAAGTACCTTATCTTTTCGGTGCGGGCTGCTGTTCCATCGGTGAACGTCGTCCTCAGCTCAATGTACCCCCGCACCTCTACCTGATCCCCTGCAAAGCCGTAAAGACATCCGGTATATGGCCTTAGTTGATCGGGCGACAGCTGCAACCTTTTGAACGTCGGCCAGAACATGACGTCTGCCGAGCTCCCTTGGTCTACGAGCACTCTGTGCACTCGCCTTCCTGCTGTGATGAGGGAGATGACCACAGGATCGTTGTCGTGCGGTACAATGTCCCGCAGATCAGCTTTCTTGAAAGTGATATCTACCTCGGGGAAATGGCCCTCGTCCACCGAGTCCACGACCATTACCGATCGAGCATACCTTCTTCTTTGTGATGCGGTGTATCCCCCACCGGAGAAGCCCCCCGCAATCGTCTGCACCTCCCCGTGCATAGGGATTTCATGCTGCTGCTCTCCTGCCTGGGACCCCGATGCGCGATCACCCTGCGCCTCCCGCAGGTAATCTGCTAGGAACCCAGACTTTACCAACTCCGCCAGCTGGTGCCCCAACGCCAAGCAGGAGTGGAGTGTGTGACCAAAGGCTTGGTGAAACTCACACCACTCGTTCTTTTTCCTCCCAAGTACCTTATCTGTCTTCTCTGGTACTCGGAATCTCGCGGCTATGGCAGGAAGGGCGATCAGATCTGCCAACCCTACCATGAAATCGTATTGGGGGTGCGTTATTCTCCCTTGCGCGCCCCCTGCCCTGGTCCTTCCTGGGTGCATAAGGACGAGGTTTCCCCTGCACTTTCTTTCCCTCCTTTGCCTCATGCACCCTCGTGTGCTGCTGTTGCTTCCCTTGTCCTCCACGCGGCTTCAGCGGTGCAGCACTTCCTCTTTTCTCAGAAACCTCTGTCTCTGCCACTATGTGCACCACCGCGCGTCGCCGGATCTCAGCAAAGGTGCTGGGATGGCTTCTGATGAGCGACTCACTGAAAGGACCAGGAAACACTCCCTTATTAAACGCATGCACCAGCATATCCTCGTCCTTGTTGGGAAATCTAACCACTTGCGCTCCGAAGCGGTTGAGGTAATCTTTCAGCGACTCACCTTAATACTGGCGTACATCGAACAGATCGTACGACACCACTGAAGGTGCTCTGTTAATGATGTACTGCTCAGTGAAGAGCTTCGAAAACTGATGGAAGGACGTGATATGACCCTCTGGCAGACTCACGAACCATTCCATGGCGATTCCACTCAGAGTGCTCATGAACATCTTGCAATACACGGCATCTGAGCCCCCAGACAGCATCATCTGAGTGTGGAACGCCGTCAGATGCGCTTCTGGATCTTCTACCCCTGTGAATGACGCCTTCACTCCCACTAGGTTGGGAGGTACCATGGTTTGCATGATTTCAGGGGAGAACGACATAGGGAACGCTCTCGGAGGCGATGGTGGCATCGGCATCCCTTCTCCAACTGCGCGTTCCTTCTGCGTCTGTAACGTCCTTCTCAGCTCCTCATTAACGCGATTCAGCTCATCATTCCCACTCTGCGATGCAACCAACTCCGCCTGCATCTTTTCTTGTTCAACTCTCGACGCTGCAACATTGTCCTGCAGCGTACGCATCATCTCCAGGACCTGCGCCATTGTCACAGCTCCTTCCTCAACAGATGGCTCAGGTGATGTTTGTCTTGTTCTCCGCATTTTCTCAGCAAAAACTCAGCAAAGACTTTGAGAAACTCCAGAAACTTTGGTGTGGATAGGACCACGATTCAAACGTGCCCCACGGTGGGTGCCAAATGATCCTGTCGCCAACTGCAACGTGGAGGAGTCGCTTTGTCGCTTCCTTACCCCGCCTATGCAACTGTGTTATCCGCAAGAATGCTCTTAGAACCTTCTCCGGGAACTTCAAATGCAACTTGCAAAACACACAGACGACGCCTCTAGCGGCCGTTTGCACTCCGACGCTCAAGTTAGGTCACAGAATCACCAACAAAAATAATGTGTGTCTATCCCTCTCTGATTCTCTCTTTTTATTCTCTCTCTGTGTCTGTGCCTAACAGAATTCTGTTACGCTATTCTCTGCGTGTGTCAGAATTCTGTTATGCTTTTGTGCGGAAACGTACCACAATCAGTAAAGACGTGGGTGTCTGTGTGTTCTGTGTGTACCTTTCACGACGCGGAGTGCACCTTTATCTGGGCCGCGCCCCTCTCAGACAGTGACACGTGGAGGCATGCAACTCACATCTAACCGTACACGTGCCACTACCTGAAGGGCTCTGGCGCATCTCTTTGTGCGCCTAAGTTATTCCCTTGCGGAGTAACTTAGCGCGTTTGTTCCATCTGGGTGGATCGCTCATTCCCAGGAGAACGCCAGGTGTGGCTGGACTAGGCACACTCACCAAGCATTGCTCTCTGCATACACGATTTCCCCTTCACGATGCCATGCACGTAATGGGTTGAGAGAGTCACCAATTACTGACTGGTTTACTAACTCCCTCAGGCCACTCTCGTGCACGATTATACCGGCGAGGAGCTCTTCTTTCTCTGAGGTATGATCATGCGAGGTCCATGCGTAACGCTCTCGCTGGGAATCTCAGCCCCAGTTTAACTGCGTGTAACACGAAACCCCGATGACCTTGCACCCGATGACTGATCGGTGCTCTATTGCTTCTCGCGTTCTCCCCCTGGGTGTTTATCTTGGAACTGATCTGTCGGTGGCCACTCGGTTACTGACCACCGATCACCATACAGGTTGATCTCCTCCTTGATTTCTCTGCCACCTGATCCACGTGTCACCCTGCGAGTGGTCCACGTGGTTATCTGCTGCTGACGTCATCGACTACCGATGACCGACCGGATCAGTTATAGCTGACTAACTCTTGCCTCAAATAAATCAACTTAGCACCCATGGGTGCTTAATCTGGGCAGTGGCTTGGGTCAATCCTAATATCTGAAATGTCGTTCGCCTGAACTGCTAAGTGTCATGCATATTTCTATGTTAACACTTAAAACTTTGCTGGCCTGGTTCTGGACTGAGGACCTTTGCCTCCATTTGCATAAGCAAAAAGGTCCTTTAATCTTGTACCGTCCCGTACCCAGGCGTTGACAAGTCAAGGTCAAAGCCAACATCGGGGTCAAAGTCAACATAAGGCGTCGCCTAGGTGAGGCGACGCCATGTGCAAGCGTCGCCATGGCGGGACGTCGCCAAGAGGAAGCGTCGCCAAGATAAGACGTCGCCTAGAGCAAGCGACGCCAAGGTAGGGCGTCGCCAAGGTAGGGCGTCCCCGATACCCATGGGTAGGAAAGACCGTGGAGGGAATGACGCCGTGGGAAGGCATCAAACCTCGATAACCCGGGGTAGCATTAAAGAGAAGAGAAAGGTGGCTTCAAGGCCATAGTAATAGCGCTAGTGGAGAGCAATCTGTCTCGTGAAGTTACCGTGTCGCCCCAGAGAAGCCCTTGGGATAGTTACGACTCATGAGAAGGGTCACGCCCAGGGGTAGCCAGGTGCAGGGTACGAGAGGAAGGTAGATACGCTCTCAAAATGAGTGACTAGAGGTTTGGGGGCATGAGTTGGCACCCAAAAAGTCACCCCTTGCGCAGATACACTCCCAAGTAGGAGGACTCACATGAGGAAATACCCCCAAGTGGGGTCACAGCGTTGTGAGGCCCTCCACGTGTAATAGCAGCCAAGTCAAAACAGAAACATCAATTTGTCAGGTACAAGGTAATTAAAGCTATTTAATAAAGTTTACGTTTCGATCGTTTAAGGTACTTTAAATGCTCCAAGCGGTTTAAACGTCTTAAAGGCACTGAACGTTTCATAATTAAATGCGCTTTAAGACGCTTTGAATGCTAGAGCAGTTTAAATAGAACCTGGAATGTTGGAAATGGGGTTCGAACTTTTGGCAAATTTTCCTAGAACACACTCTAGTTGTTTGCTCGAGCCCGCAGGCTACGCACAAGGTCCTTAGCCTCTAAGGTGGTGCGCGCAGGTTTCTATTGGCCAACAGTAAAAGAGCATTGCGCGCGGCACGCCCAGTGTTGCAAACAGTGTCAGAAACATGCTGATTGGCACAAGGCGCCGCCGGAGGAGCTGAGATCCATATACAGCCCGTGGCCTTTCCATACGTGGGGGATTGACATCTTAGGTCCATTCCCATTGGCGATAAGGCAGATGAAGTATTTGATCATCGCCATTAAATACTTCACCAAGTGGATAGAGGCGGAGCCCGTGGCCCAGATTACTGCGCACAAGGTGCAACACTTCGTTTGGAAGAACATTGTATGTCGCTTTGGCGTACCTAGGTGGCTAGTATCCGACAATGGAACCCAGTTCACTAGCCAACAGCAAGTGTTCGCATCAGTCAAACACCCCCAGACTAACGGGCAGGTAGAGTCAGCGAATAGAGTTTTGCTGAGGGGACTAAAGAGAAGGCTAGAAAAGGCTAAAGGAGCGTGGGCAGAGGAAGTGCCAAGGATCGTATGGGCATACCACAACACGCCCCAATCTTCCACCAAGGAGACGCCTTTCAGCTTAGTATATGGGTCGGATGCGATGATCCCGGTTGAGATTCACGAAAGCTCGCCACGTTTCCAAAATTTCGTGGCTGAAGAATCCAACGAAGAAAGGCGGGTGAATCTGGACCTACTGGACGAAGCCAGGGAGGAAGCAAGAATAAAGGCCGAAGCAGTAAAGAGAAGAGTAGAGCGACAATATAGCTCTAAGGTGAAGCCACGGCAGTTTCAGGTTGGCGACTTAGTTATGAGGAAGGCTCACCCATATGAGCTAGAAAATAAATTGTCTCCCAAGTGGACCGAACCCTTCAGAATTACCGAAGCTAAGGGGAACGGTTCGTACAACTTAGAGACTTTGGAAGGGGGTCCCATTCCGTGCAGCTGGAATGCGGCCAGTTTGAAGTTTTATTTTAGTTGAATTATGTAAGTGAGCAGCCATGTAACAATCTTATTGTAGGGGACACTCTTTTTCCCTCTCGGGGTTTTTTTAACGAGGTCACCCAAATAAAAAGAAAAAGAAGTTCAAGAAAAACCTTGCCTCAGTTTTTTATCTTCTTCCCACTCGAAGTGGCGACAGGCGTCGCCAAACATACGCGTCGCCAAGAGTGTGCGTCGCCAGGAAAGGGGCGTCGCCAGACACAGGCGTTGCCAAGAAACATAACGGAGGAAACGCGCACAGTATGTTAAAAGAAACGAATGTAGACGAAAGCGTGCAAAAATGAAGCGGCGTTACAGAAATCGAAACATGGCACCAGAGAGTTAAGGTTACAAATAGAGTTCGAGATAAAGCTGAATGAGACAGATGAGACAAACATAAACATGCCCTATGCTCATACGAGAAGTGCAAACAGACCACTTCTCAGTGGCCTCCGGAGTCTGGATGGGAGGAGGACGAAGCTCTGTTCTCAGCCCTCAACACCTGGGTAAGCTGTGACCTCTGTTGCCAGTTTATCTTCGAACCTGCACCGAAGAAAACAAACATGGTAAAGACACCACAAGACAGGACACACAAAGATCTAGTAAAGATGAAGAGCGGGAGGTTCTAAGGTAGTCTCTCATACATATATACTTCTCCAAAGCTTCGGCGTTGTACTCCAAGCTAATCAGAGTGGCAGCGTCAAAGCCTCCCGCCTCAGCCAGGATCCGGCATGCAACCTGGTCGTTCAAGGGTAGCCTTTTGAAGTGTTTGGACTTCAGGGCTCTCGTCTCCCTCACCCTGTACAGTGGAAAACCATCCAGGGCGGAAGGCACGAGATCGGAGCAACAGACTTTGAAAAATCTACCCTTCCACCCTGTGAAGGAGTTTTGGAAGGGAGTTAGGAGAACCCTGCCGGGAACGTTGCTGAGGGTCACCCAGAGGTTGTTCCTTTGCTTCACCTCAAAGAACTGAAGAAAGATGTCAACCGAGGGTGCACTCGTCAAGGAGCTCGCGCGAGGCCCATGCATACAGGTCCTTGGGGTTAACCCTAGGGGGAGGAAAATGGGAAGACATGTCGCCACAGAGTATGAGCCAAGAGCTAGGAGTTCCAAGGAGAATAGCGCGTTAGGAGTGTGGGAGGAAAAACGCCAATTAGAAAGGATGCAGAAGGAACTCTTTGTGTAGCGGTGCAAGGAGGATGCGAAAACACAAAGATGATGGACGCGGGTACAAGATTTTGAAGATCTAAATATTGCAGTTGGAGCGCCAAGCGACGCAAATGGGAACACCGTGCGATCGAGCCACGTGTCAGAGGATGGGGGGATGATCCTGGCGCCACTGGTTAACATTCAGAAAACGTCGCGTCGACAGAATGCTCGAGGGTACGATGCGCCGTCCAGAATGGGCATCTTGTCAGAAGCTCAGAAAATGTCAGGATCAAGTCAAGTGAGAGAACGTCCCATCAGCCATACGGGAAGTACCACGTGGATGGCGCGGGCGAGACCTTAAGCTCTCTGCTACCCCCAGGCGTCGACCAGAGTCGAAGTCAAAGTCAATGCCAAGGTAAAGTCAACGGGTTGACCGCACCAGGCATCGCCAAGACACTGAAGGCGTATCCAGTATAAGACGCCGAGGGCGTTGCCGGCATGAGACGCTGAAGGCGTCACCAGTAGAAGACGCCGAAGGCGTCACCAGCATGGGACGCTGAGGGCATCGCCAGTATAAGTTATCAGTGGCGTCGCCTCCCCGATGCCCACAGGTAGGAAGGACTGTGGAGGGAGACGAAATCAAAGAAGTAAAAAATGCTCACCAGCGGCGTCGCCTCCCCGATACCCATAGGTAGGAAAGACTGTGGAGGGAGACGAGATCGCCAGAAGCCGAGTGAACCACTGGCAGTGTTGCTCCCCGATACCCATGGGAAGGAAAGACCATGGAGGGAATGACCCCCTGGGGGGCTTCGAGCCTTCCCGGTGTTTGGCGTTTCTAGACACCCTGAGGACGATACGACGCTGCTGTAGCAGGCCTCTCCTTAGGCGTGGGCGCCAAGCACCAAGAATCAAGGGACATATCGCCTTAGTGTTTAAGACACTCCATGGACGATACGACGCTGTTAGACAGGCCTCTTCATGGGCGTGGGCACTGAAATACGATCTTGTCCCAAGTGTTTAAGACCCAGAGCAGGTTTCGACTTTTACGTTGCAGCAATGGTGGAGCGGCCAGCGCCTTCACGAGGCAGAGGCCTCATAGATACGAAGGCGGAACAGGTTTTGAGGTACACGTTGGAAGTAAGGCGCCGGGTGTACAGGATCGCCCAACGCAGCGAAAGAAACAAGTAAAAGTACAGGCAAAGCAATTGAAGCATACAAAAATGAAGAACGAATACAAAATTGTTATACAAAACCCATTATCCCAACAAAGGTGCAAATAGTTCAAAAGATTTACAAGTTTATCAGAGGATGGCAAGAATGAATATAAAGCGCAAAAAGGTAAAGGTGGCGGCTGAAAGTTGGCGTTTCAGTCATCTAACTCGAGGGGCACGACGCGTCCGTCAACGACATGGTGGGTGGAATCGCAATTAGAAACGTTGATCCCCGGGTTCTCGCAGGCGGCCTGGGCCAAAGCCTCCATGAATCCCTCCTCGAAGGTTCCGGTCATGTCATCGATGAGTGCCTTCTTGGCCTTCTCCAACTCCTCGATGGTAGAGTCGCCGGAAACCACCTGCTTCTCCAGAGCCTCCTTCTCTACTCGAAGCCGGTTGACCTCGATTTGCAGCTTGTCATGGTCAACCTAGAGAAGGTCCAATGTCTTGGCCTGGGTAGCCATCTCCTCCTCCATCCACTCCAGTCTTTCGGCCTGCCCATAGCACTGATCCTCCAAGTCCTTTTGAAGCTCTTCGGAGGCCTCAGCCATGTCTTGGAGGTCTGTTATTTGAACCTGGAGAGATACTTCCCGGATGTAGAAGTCAGCCTGAAATTCCATCGCCTCATCCAGCTGCCTTTCAGCCTCCCCTTTGGCCTCTTGGGCCAACTTCAGAGAGGCTTGATAGACCACATTTTGGCGTCCCAAAGCTTCCTTCTCCTCCTTCAGAGCGGCCACTTCTTCTTTCAGGGCCTGGAGGGCTTGTGTGTGTGAAACAGCATTTCTAGCTTGGGCGCGCCAATCGAGGGCCACGGCCAAGATGACACCCAAATAGAAGGGCATTCCTTCTCTTCTGTCAGAGCCTTCTAGCATCAATCCTCCGTTGAAGCCCCTCATCAGATGCATGATTGGAGGAGGAATGACAATTAGATCGGGGGCAGTAGAAACGGAGACAGGAACAGCAGAAGCCTCTGCTGGTGGTGGAGATGGAGCAGACTCGGCCCCGTCGCCTTTTTCCTCTTGGAATATTGTGGGTTGGGGAGAGGTGGCGCTAGGGGGATTGTCCCTGAAGGACTCCCCTCCCTGTGGGGACGCCGCTGGTAGGATGGGAACCCTAGCAGCCTTTCTCCTCTTGAAGACTAGCCCACCATCGCAGTCTTCATCATCGGAGAGAATCTCCAACACCCTCTTCCCTTTGTCAAGGGGGCTGGAGCAGGTGACGAAGCCACAACCAGTGGGACTGCGGCGATGGGTGGAGGTGAATTGGGCGTTTGAAGTGTTTGGGGGCTACGTGGACGTGGTGAAGATAGCCCTAGTTGAGTTTCGGTGGTGGTTGGTGTTGGTGAGGGCGAGGATAATGGGAGGCTTGGATCGACAGCGGGGGCGGTGGAGGCGCCAGCCTTGGTGGCACGAGCAGCCTTCAGTGCTTTCGCCAAAACCATCCTCTTAGAGGAATCCATCACTGACCCTACATTCAGACAAACCAAAGAACATAAGTTAAAGCCGCACCAGACCAAACGCAAGGCGTCAGTTACACACAAATCACAGAATGCCAATCCCACCGCCAATGCAGTTATACAAATCCACAAGGCACGCAGGTAAATGCAACATAAAGAGTACAAATGAATAGTTAGCAACGAGGGAAACAGGTGGAGGAGGCCAACAGAACAAGCATGATGTAATAAAACACAGATAAGAAAGGGCAACAAGAAACGAGCCTCCCTACCAAAATAGGTGGACAGGGTGTGTGCGTTGTATTCACACACTATGAGCTTCAGCGTGTCAAAAACGATCCCCAGGCCAGCCAAGGCCTCACATACCCCCCTATCAGCAGAGGACAGCTCATCCAGGGCCTTAGGCTTGAGCAGCTTGGGATGCTCTGTCCAGTATAGTGGGAAGCCGTCCAAGGCTGTGGGGTCCTGTTTGGCGCAGCACACCCTGAAAAATTTTGCTTTCCTGCCTTTGTACGAGTTCTGGAAGAGGGAAGGGAGGATCCTGCCAGCGATCCTGAAAAAGCTCACCCAGAGGCTTTTCCCTTGCTTCTTCACCTCGAAGAAGTGTAGAAAGACGTCCACAGAAGGAAGAACGCCTAGATATCCACAAAGAATTTGAAAGGCCCGAACAAAGGCTCAGCTATTGGGATGTAGCTGGGCGGGGGCCGTATTGATCTCCGTGAGGAGTTCCCTCTTTAAGGGTGTGAACGGAAGGCGTACACAACGCGTTTGAATACAGTTTGGTACATGAAGAAAAAGGGGGCCCCACCCCTGGATCTGTTATCCACACAAACAGGTTCCCCTGGTCTGCCGGAGCGGACGGAGATGTGGGCATCGTGGGTGCGGCAGAAGGCGTTGAAGTTGTATAAATGGGGGTCACCCCGATGGTTCTCCAGATCCTCGAAGGTTGTCAAGGTGGTGCATTCGTTTAAAAGATCGTCAGAGGCCCATTTATAGAAGGCCTTGTAGTTGGTCTTGGGGGGAGTACTGGACCTCGGTTTCGAGTGCACCATGATGTGGATAAATAGCTGAAGAAAGAAGAAAGGAAAAGGGTTTTAACAAGCGATGCCAAGGCAGAAAGGGAAGAGAAACCCTAGAAAATGCCACCCACGCGAAGAAACCCAGAAAAGGGGGAGAAAAGAGCGGAGAAGGACGAAGGAGCGAAAAGAATGCAGAAATGCAGAAACATAAACAGTCCCAGGCAGTTCAATACACAGCGATGCAACGCGATAAAGAAGAAGAGTCATGGAGATAGAAAAATCATACCTTTGAGTGTCGAAGTAGGGAAGGAATGGAAGCGCGAAGGAGAGAGCAGGGATTGCAGAGAAAGAGCTCGAAGGAGATGAACAGTGCGGGAATGCAGAGAAAGTGGATGAAACAGTAGTTTTGAGCGCGGGGTTTTGGGTAACTTAAACGTTACATTTGCAACCCAAGAGGCGCTAATTTGGGACCGCGCGATTGAGCCGCGTGACAAAGGATTAGGCGCTCAATGGGAGCGCAAGAGACTTTTGAAGCTGATCGCGTGATGAACCACGTGGCACGCGATTAAGCGTGGCCCCATAAGGGGTTACCTTCCCCGCTTCAGAGGATGTCCAATCAGCCATTAAGAGCACCCCAATGGTTCAGAGAATGTCGCGTCAATGGTTTGGGGAGTGTCACGTCAGCAAGAATGACACATCACCAAGGTGCCACGTGGATGGCGTGGGCGAGGCCTTAGTCTTTTCACTGAAGACAAGTCATCAGCTTAAGACTGGGGGGCTTGTGTACCGTGCCGTACCCGGGCGTTGACAAGTCAAGGTCAAAGCCAACGTCAGGGTCAAAGTCAACATAAGGCGTCGCCTAGGTGAGGCGACGCCAAATGCAAGCGTCGCCATGGCGGGACGACGCCAAGATGAAGCGTCGCCAAGAAAAGACGTCGCCTAGAGCAGGCGTCGCCAAGGTAGGGCGTCGCCAAGGTAAAATGTCACAAAAGCAAGGCAACCACAGTGTTGCTCCCCGATACCCATGGGTAGGAAAGACCGTGGAGGGAGTGACGCCGTGGGAAGGCCTCAAACCCCGATAACCCGGGGTAGCATTCAAGAGAAGAGAAAGGTGGCTTCAAGGCTGTTCCGTCCAGTTGACCTGGGACGTCTTCGTGCGCAACCTCAACCGTCAGCTAGGGACTCCTTCCCACTGATTACCTGTGGATTCCTGCAAAGAAGGACAAAAGGGCGCCCTAGCGGCCGTTTGCACTCCGACGCTCAAGTCAGCCAGCAAGAAACACCAAAAACTCTACACCTCTGTATCGGAGCACCGTGACTGGCACTCTAAAGGTGGTCTAATGAAACTGTGTACTGTGTATCTTTCTCCCTCTGGCAAACAGTCTCACCCTCTCTCTCTCTCTCTAGTCCCTTGTCCGTAATCCCAAGACTCGAGCAAGCAACTAGAGTGTATTCTGGGAAAGTCTGCCAAAAGTTCGAACCCCGTTCCCAACATTCTTGGCGCTATTTAAACTACCCAAGCATTTAAAGCGCCTTAAAGCGCTTTTAATCATAAAAAGTAACGCACTTAATTAACGCGTCTAATTAGAAAACGTAGCGCATTTAAGACGTTGAAACGCTTGGGAGCCTTTATAGTACCTTAAACGCTCAAAACAAAAACTGTATTAAATGACTTTAATTACCTGGTACCTGACTAAATGGTGTTTCTATTCTGACCTTGCTGTCGTACACGTGGAGGGCCTCACAGCGCCATGACCCCATCTGGGGACGTTTCTACATGCGAGTCCTCCTGCTTGGGAGTGCTACTGCGCAAGGGGTGACTTTTTGGGTGCCAACTCATGCCCCCAATCATCTAGTCACTCACTTTGAGAGCGTATCTGCCTTCCTCTCGTACCCTGCACCTGGCTACCCTGGGCGTGACCCTCCCCTTGAGTCGTATCTGTCCCAAAGGCGTCTCTGGGGCGGCAGGGGTACTTCACGAGTCAGGCTGCCCTACACTGGTGCTATCACTATGGCCTTGAAGCCACATTTTCCTTCTCTTTATCACTACCCCGGATTATCGGGACCTGAGGCCTTCCCACGGTGCCGCTCCCTCCATGGTATTTCCTACCCATGGGTATCGGGGAACCGCGCTGTGACTGCCTTGACTTAATGATATTTGATCTTGGCGACGCCTTGGTTGGGCGACGCCTCCACCTAGGCGACGCCTCGCCTTGGCGACGCTTCCTCTTGGCGACGCTGGTACTTGGCGTCTCTTCACCTAGGCAACGCCTTGTGTTGACTTTGACTCCTGGCGTTGACTTTGACCTTGACTTTGTCAACGCCCGAATACGGGACGATACACAAGCCCCCCAGTCTTAAGCCGAAGACTTGTCTTCAGCGCAAAGACTAAGGCATCGCCCACGCCGTCCACGTGCCACCCTGATGACGTGTCATTCCCTGCTGACTCAACAATTCTCGAATTATTGACGTGACACTCTCTGAACCATAGGGGCGCTCTTAATGGCTGATTGGACATCCTCTGAAGTGGGGAAAATAACACCTTTTGGGGCTACGCTTAATCGTGCGCCATGTGGCTCATCACACGGCCTGCCCCTAGAGTCTCTCGCGCTCCCCTTGGGCGCTTAATCCTTTGGCACGCGGCACGAAATCACGGCTCTTAATTAGCGCCTCTTGGGTTGCAAATGTAACGTTCAAGTTACCCCAAACCCCGCGCTCACACCACTGTTACATCCATTCTCTCTGCATCTCCGCACTGTTCATCGCCTTCAAGCCTTTTCTCTACAACTTCTGCTCCTTCCTTCGTGCTCTCCTTTCTCCCTCACTTTGACAGCAAAGGTATGATTTTTGCATCTCCACGACTCTTCTTCTTCGTCGCATTGCATCACTGTGTATTGAACTGCCTGTTACTGTTTACGTTTATGCATTACTGTGTTCTTCCGCTTCTCCTTTTTTCTTTGTTCACTTCTCCTTCCCTCTGGGTTTTTCTCGCGTGGGTGGCATTTCCTGGGGTTTTACCCCCTTTTCTGTCTTTGCATCACTTGTTAAAAACCTTTTTCCTTTCTTCTTTCTCCAGCTATTTATTCACACCATGACGTGCTCGAACTCCCAGTCTGGTTCTCCCCCCAAGACCCCTAAGTCCAACTATAAAGCCTTTTATACATGGGCCCCCGACGAGCTTTTGAACGAGTGTACCAGCCTGACATCCTTTCAGGACCTGGAGAATCATCGTAGGGATCCCCACTTGTACAACTTTAATGCTTTCTGCCGCACTCATGACGCGCACATCTTCGTTCGTCCCGGCCGACCGGGGGAACCTGTCTGTGTGGATGACAAACCTAAAAAGGGGAATCCTTTCTTCTTCATGTACCAGACGGTGTTTAAACGCGTCGGGGTGCGTCTCCCATTCACGCCCTTTGAGAGGGAGCTCCTCACCGAGATTAACACAGCCCCCGCCCAGCTCCACCCCAACAGTTGGGCATTTGTAAGGGGTTTTCAAATTCTCTGCGGGCCCCTGGGCATCCTTCCTTCCGTGGATGTTTTCTTGCATTTCTTTGAAGTGAAGAAACAGGGGAAAAGCTTTTGGGTAAGCTTCTCCGGGATCGCGGGTAGGATCATCCTCTCCCTCTTCCAGAATTCCTACAAAAACTGGAATGGAAAATTCTTTAGGGTGTGCAGCGCCAAGCACGACCCCACAGCCTTAGACGGTTTTCCCCTGTACTGGACGGAGCACCCTAAGCTGCTCAGGGCCAAAGCCCTGGATAAGCTATCCCCTGCTGATAGGGAGGTATGCAAGGCCTTGGCTGGCCTGGGATTGTCTTCGATACATTGAAGCTTATTGCGAGCGAATACAATGCTCACGCCCTGACCACATACTTTGGTAGGGAGACTCTCCCCTTACCATCTTTTGTTATCTGTACCTGATCCGATCGGTCATCGGTAGTCGATGACGTCAGCATCAGAGAACCACGTGGACCCCTCGCAGGGTGACACGTGGACCAGGTGGCAGAGAGGTAGGGGGACGATCGCCAAGAGAGGTGATCGGTGGTCAGTAACCAAGTTACCACCGACAGATCAGGCGGCAGAGAGGTCGGGGGATAGATCACCCAGAATGGTGATCGGTGCTCAGTAGCCAAGTGACCACCAGCAGACCAGTTCCCAGACTCGCGCCTGGAGGCAGAGCGCGAGTAGCGAATAAACACTGATCAGTCATCGGGTGTATTGTCATCGGGGTCTCGTGTTACACGCAGTTAAACTGGGACTAAGGTTCCCAGCGAGAGCGTTACGCATGGACCTCGCATGAGCACACCTCAAGGAATCATGCACGAGAGTGGCCTGAGGGAACTAGTAAGCCAGTCGGTGATTGGTGATTCCCTCAACCCATTACGTGCGTGTCATCCAGAAGGGTAAGTCGCCTACACAGAGAGTAACGTTCGGTGAGTGTGCCTAGACCAGCCACACCCGACGCCCACTCCTAAGAGTGTGCAATTTACCCAGATAAGGGAAGCATCCTAAGTTACTCCGCAAGGGCGTAGCTTAGGCAGACAAAGAGAGGCGCTAGAGCCCTTCCAGTAAGTGACACGTGTGTGGTTAGATGTGAGTTGCAGGCCTCCCCGTGTCACCATCTGAGAGGGGTGCGGTCCAGACAAAAGAGCACTCCGTACCGCTAAAGGTACAGACAGGCGCAGCCAAGCGCAGACATGCGCAGACTCTCACGCTCCCCATTGCTGATTCTGAAGGTACACTTTCTTTGAAAAGCATGACAGGGTTCTGACACATGCCAGAAAAGCATAACAGAATTCTGTTATGCCCAGAAGCAGGGAAAGAGAGATAAAAGGCAGAATCAGAGGGAGAGTGAGGGGGAGATAGAGGAAAAACAGAGTGCAAGTTTTTCTCACACACACATTTTTACTAAGTTTCCAGTTTCTGGTGGTTCTGTTGAACTAACTTGATCGTCGGAGTGCAAACGGCCGCTAGAGGCGCCGTCTGTGTATTTTGCAGGTCACATCTTGAAGCCATATGAGAGAGAGAGTTCAGAAGGTGATTCTTCAGGAGACGCAGTCGCGAAGACAGGGCAGAAATACACAGACGCAGTCGCGATTCACCCACGTTCAAGTTGCCGGCAGGATCAGTACCTTACTACCAGATGTTTGTTCCTCTGGCCTCTTCCACCTGTTTTCCATTGTACCATGTGATTTGCGTCTCACGTTCCTACGCGTTTTGTGGTTTTGCATAATTGTTTTGGCTTTGACTTCTGCTACTTGGTTTATCTGAATGTAGGATCGGTGATGGGCGCCTCCAAAAGGATGATGCTGGCGAAAGCGATAAAGGACGCTCGTGCTGCCAAAGCGGGCGCCTCCTCCGCCCCTGCTGCTGACCCGAACCCCCCATCAACCCTGCCTCCGCCACCACCAACCACTACCGAAGCCCCACTAGGCTCATCTTCACCGTCCCCACATAGCCCCGAGGTGCTTCAGACTCCCGGCTGTCCTCTGCCCATTGCCGCCGTTCCTCTGGCCGTGGCCTCATTGCCGGCCCCAACCCCCCTCGACAAAGGGAAACGGGTCTTGGAGATCATATCCGACGATGAGGACTCGGATGGCGTGGCACCCTTCAAGAGGAGGAAATCTGCAAGGGTTCCCCTCCTACCAGCGATGTCGCCCCAGGGAGAGGATTCTTTCAGGGACAACCCTCCAAGCGCTACTTCCCTTCCCCCCACAATCGTCCAAGAGGATGTAGGCGAAGGCGCCGAGTCTGCTCCACCTCCGCCACCGGCAGAGGTCTCTACTTCTCCTGCCCCCGTCGCTGCCGCCCCCGATCTTATCGCCATCCCTCCTCCAATTATGCATCTGATGAGGGGCTTCAGTGGTGGAACAATGCCAGAAGGCTCCGACAGGAAGGAGGGCATACCCTTCTACTTGGGGGCCTTCTTGGCGGTGGCCCTCGAATGGCGCGCCCAGGCCAGAAACGCTGCTTTGCAAACCCAAACCCTCCAGGCCTTGGAAACAAGGGTAGCTACCCTGGAGGAGGAAAGGAAGATTCTGGGACGCCAAAACGAAACTTACCAAACCACCCTGAAGCAGGCGCAAGAGTCCAAAGCAGAGGCTGAAAAACAACTGGCAGAGACGGTGGAGCTCCAGGCCGACTTCTACGCTCGGGAAGTCGCCCTCCAAGTTCAGGTAACGAGCCTCGAAGACATAGTCGAAGCTTACGAAGAGGTTCAAAAGGACTTGAAGGACCGATGTTGTGAGCAAGCGGACGAAATGGAGCGGATGGAGGGGGAAATGGCGACCCAGGCCAAAGCTATGGGCCTTCTCTAGGTTGACTACGACAAACTACAGGTCGAGGTTAGCCGACTCCGCGTGGAGAAGGAGGCTTTGGAGAAGCAGGTAGCTTCTGGGGACGCCACCATTGAGGAGTTAGAGAAGGAAAAAAAGACCCTCATCCATGACATGGCGAGCACCTTCGAGGAGGGATTCCAGGAGGCTCTGGCCCAAGCTGTCTGCATGAATCCGGGGATCGACATTTCCAAATGCGATTCCACTCACCACATCGTTGATGGAAAAGTCGTGCCCTTGGAGATGGATGATTGAACCGCCACCCTCGACCATCACTTTATCCCTTTACACTTTACGCTTGTTTTTGACCCTCTTTGATAAACTTGTAATTCTTTGAATTGTTTGCACTTTCGTTACAACTTTGGGTATTTGCATGACTACTTTCATGCCATTGAGATATAGAATTCCGCCTGTGCGATTTTACTTTCGTTTTTTGCCTTCACGTGCTTCGGTTGTTTTGCCTGTACTCTACCCGTTCCTTTCACTGCGTTGGGCGGCCCTGTATGCCCGGGAAAGGTCACGCGTCGATGCTCACGCCCATGGAGAGGCTTGCCTAATGGGGTCGTATCGTCCACGGGGTGTCTCAAACACCAAAGCGATCTGTCCCTTGATTCCTGGTGCCCGGCGCCCACAGCTAAGGAGAGGCCTGCTACAGCAGCGCCGTATCATCCCAGGGTGTCTAAAAACGCCGAGTGCTCTAGGGGGGTCGTTCCCTCCATGGTCTTTCCTTCCCATGGGTATCGGGGAATAACCCTGCCAGCGATCCGCTGGCATTTGGCGATCTCGTCTCCCTCCACAGTCTTTCCCACCTGTGGGTATCGGGGAGGCAGCACTGCTGATACTCGGGTTGGCGACGCCCGCAACGTCTCATGTTGGCGCCGCCTTTTGCGCCTTTCCTGGCGACGCCTCGGGCGTCTCATGCTGGCGTCGCCTTGGGCGTTATCTTTACCTTAGCATTGACTTTGACCTTGGCCCTGGTCGACGCCTGAGGATGGCGTAGAGCTCAAGGTTTCGCCTGTGCCATCCACGTGGCGATTCTTGCATGGCTGATGGGACGTTCAGTCACTCGATCTCTATCTGGGTGTGTTTTGCTTCATGGTGTCTCTGACACATTCATCTTCCTTGGTGCAGGTTCGAAAATAAACCAAGAGCGGAGGACACGACTTACCCGAGCTCTGCGGGCTGAGAGCGGGGCTTCGTCTTCTTCCCGAGCTGACTCCGATGGCCACTGAGAAGTGATTCGTTTGTGCCTTTGTATGAGTTGTAATGTTTTCCCTACTCATGTTTCTCCCATCTGTATCGAAAACTGCTTGTAAAATCAACTGTATTATACCACACTTGGCTTCTGTAACGCCATTTTACTTTGCATACATCTCATATATTGTGCGTTTTTCCTCCGTCATGTTTCTTAGCGGCGCCTGCGCTCAAGCGACACCTTTCTTCTTGGCGACGCCTTTCTCCTTGGCGACGCCTACTTTCTTGGTGATGCCTACTTTCTTGGCGACGACCTTCTTCTTGGCGACGCCTGTCTTCTTGGCAACGCCTTTCTCTACTTCAAACGAACAAAGATAAAGATTGAAAACCAAGGCAAGGTTTTTTCTCAAACTTGTTTTTCTTTTATTTGGGTGACCTCATTAAACAACCCCGGAAAGGGAAAAAGAGCGTCCCCTTTAACAAGACTGTTACATAGCTACTTTACATAAGTCAACTAAAATAAAACTTCAGGTTGGCTGCATTCCAACTGCGCGGAATGGGACCCCCTTCTAAGGTCTCTAGGTTGTACGAGTCGTTGCCCTTAGCCTCGGTAACTCTGAAGGGTCCGGTCCACTTGGGAGACAGCTTATTCTCCAGCTCGTATGGGTGGGCTTTCCTCATCACTAGGTCGCCAATCTGAAACTGTCGTGGCTTTACCTTAGAGCTATACTGCCGCTCTACTCTCCTCTTTACCGCTTGGGCTTTTATTCTGGCCTCCTCCCTGGCTTCGTCTAGTAGATCCAGGTTTACCCGCCTTTCATCGTTGGATTCTTCAACCACAAAGTTTTGAAAACGTGGAGAGCTTTCATGTATTTCTACGGGGATCATCGCATCCGACCCATACACCAAACTGAAAGGCGTCTCCATGGTAGAAGATTGGGGCGTGGTGTGGTATGCCCATATGATCCTTGGTACTTCCTCCGCCCACGCCCCTTTGGCCTTCTCTAACCTCCTCTTTAACCCCTTCAACAAAACTCTGTTTGCTGACTCCACTTGCCCGTTGGTCTGGGGGTGTTCGACTGATGCGAACACTTGCTTGATACCTACCTCAGCGCACAGATTTCTCAACTGCTGACTGGCAAACTGGGTCCCATTATCGGATATCAAGCGCCTAGGTACGCCAAAGCGACACACAATGTTCTTCCACACAAAGTGCTGTACCTTGTGCGCAGTGATCTGTGCCACGGGCTCTGCCTCTATCCACTTGGTGAAGTACTCGATGGCAACGATCAAATACTTCATCTGCCTTATCGCCAGTGGGAACGGACCCAGGATGTCGATTCCCCAGGTATGAAAAGGCCACGGGCTATATATGGATCGCAATTCTTCTGGCATTGCCTGCAGCGCTGGGCGTGTCGCGCGCAGTCCTCTTTTACTGTTGGCCAGAAGAACCCTGCGCGTATCACCATGGAGGCTAAGGACCTTCCCCCTACGTGGCTCCCGCAAATGCCTTCGTGGAGCTCCGCCATTATCCTGGTACACTCGTCGCCACTTACACACGTTAGGATAGGGTGAGTGAAACCGTGCCTGAACAACACTCCGTCCACCAGAGTATATCTTGCAGCGTTTCTCTTGACCTTCTTACCCTCTTCCGGCTCCACTGGGAGAGCCCCATCCGCCAGGTACTGTTTGTATGGCGTCACCCAGGTGTCTCCCTCGGCTAGGACATATACCTGCATTTGCCTTCCTTCTTCAGGCATATCCGCGTACGTGCTGATGCGGGGCATTTTCAGTGTATCTTGGGTCAAAGAGCGATGACTCCTTGGCCTTCCTCTTGTTGTATAAGTCTGGAAGACATCCACCTTGTTATCTTCCACGAATTTACGCGGAGCCTTGAGCGTCTCTTGGATCACTGTCCTCTGCCTAGCCCCCTTGCCTGAGCTGGCCAGCTTGGCAAGCAGGTCAGCTCTGGCATTCTGCTCCCTTGGGACATGTACCAGCTCAAAAGCGTTGAATGGTCCCTTCAATAACTCCACGTATTTTAGATACGCCGCCATCTGTGGGTCCTTCGCCTGGAACCCACCCGACACCTGCCCAATAATCAGCTGGGAATCGCTTTTCACCAGGAGGTTCTGTGCGCCCATCTCCTTGGCCAGGAGCAACCCCGCGATCAGATCTTCGTATTCCGCTTGATTATTACTTGCCTTAAAGGCGAAGCGCAGAGCTTGCTCAATCAGTACGCCGTTGGGTCCCTCCAAGACTATTCCCGCACTGCTCCCTTGTTGGTTGGAAGAGCCATCAACTGAGAGCAACCACTGCGAGCCCACCTCCACCTCTTGCTCACCTCCGGGCGAGAGTTCCGCTATAAAATCCGCGTACACTTGCCCTTTGATGGATCCTCTAGGCTCATACTGAATGTCGAATTCTGACAGCTCCACCGCCCAGCGCACCATTCTTCCCGCCACGTCAGGCTTCTGCAGCACTTTCTGTATAGGGAGGTTTGTCATCACTACCACCGTAAAGCTGTGGAAGTAATGACGGAGCCTCCTGGCTGAAAACACCACTGCTAACGCTGCCTTCTCCAGCGCCTGGTATCTCGTCTCAGCGCCTTGTAATGCCTTGCTCACGAAATAGATGGGCCTTTGACTCTGGTCCTGCTCCTGGACTAACACAGAGCTGATAGCCCGCTCCGTTACCGTGAAATATAGCCGGAGGGGCACACCTGTTACTGGTTTGCAGAGGACCGGTGGCGTCGCCAGGTACTCTTTTAACTTAATGAAAGCCGCTTCGCATTCGTCAGTCAATGCAAATCGACTATTTCTCTTGAGGCACTGGAAATATAGGTGCCCCTTCTCTCCCCCGGCGGAAACAAACCTTGAGAGTGCCGCCATCTGCCCTGTCAGCTGCTGCACTTCCTTTACCGACGTCGGGCTTCGCATGGCGATAATCACTGCGCATTTGTCGGGGTTCGCTTCTATCCCCCTCTCTGTGAGCATAAAACCCAAGAACTTACCGGCCTCTACCCCGAAGACACACTTTTCAGGGTTTAGCTTGAGGCGGTACTTGGATATTGTGACGAACAACTCCTCCAGGTCTACCATGTGTTGTGCCCTATCCTGCGACGCCACCACCATGTCATCCACGTAGGCGTACACATTCCTCCCTAGCATGGGCGCCAGGACCTTGTCCATTAGCCTTTGGTATGTGGCGCCCGCGTTTTTCAACCCAAAAGGCATCACCTTATAACAGTAACTGCAAGTCTCAGTCATGAATGCAGTTTTACTCTCATCTCTCGGGTGCATCTTGATCTGGTTGTACCCCGAGAATGCGTCCAGGAAGCTCAGCACCTTGCTGCCGGATGCACTATCCACCAACGCGTCGATGCTGGGTAGTGGGTACGAGTCCTTCGGGCATGCCTTATTCAAGTCCGTGAAGTCCACGCACATCCTCCACTTCCCATTCGCCTTCTTCACCAAGACGACGTTGGCTAGCCACTCGGGGTATTGAATCTCCCTGATGTGGCCAGTACTCAACAGCTTCTGCGTTTCATCCTTTACCACCTGCTGCCTCTCTTCGTTAAACTTTCTTCTTCTTTGGCAAACGGGGCGGACCGTGGCGTCCATGCTGAGGTGATGACACAGGAAATCAGGGTCGATGCCGGGCATATTCGAGGCGGACCATGCGAAAGCATCCAAGTGGTGTGAAATCACTTCTGCCACCCCTTCCTGTTCTTCTGGGCTCAGCAAACTTCCTAACTTAAACGTTTTGCTGCCAATCTCCCTCTCCACGGCGTTAGCCGCCGGTTGTTCCCTGCTACCATCCTCGACGTGCGCCGCCTCTTCCACGGGCGCCGCGTCGTCAGGACCTTCTTCCATGGGTGCATCTGTTTCGGGCGTCGCCCTCGCGGGTACGGCCTCGTTAGGCGTCGACCCAGCGGGCGTCGCCTCAATCATCGTCGTGTCTGCACTCGGCGGACACTCATACACCATGAACACGCCTCTCTTCGTTTTCAGGCTCTTCTCATAGCATTTCCTTGCCTCCTCCTGGTCCGGCAGCTTCATCTTCATATGGCGTGTGGAGGCTACTGCGTTCAGCCGGTTCAACGCCGGCCTGCCCAACAAGATATTGTAAGCGGAGCTGGCGTTCACGACCAAGTACCGGATGCTTTCGGTACGCGAGGACTCTCCGTCCGTGAACGTAGTCCTCAACTCTAGGTAGCCTCGGACTTCCACCTGGTTGTCCGCAAACCCATACAGGCACCCTGTGTAGGACCTCAAAAGGTCACGGAATAACCGTAACTTATTGAATGTCGACCAGAACATGACGTCCGCCGAACTTCCCTGGTCGACAAGAACTCTGTGCACCTTTCTCCCAGCTGTGACAACCGAAATGACCACGGGGTCATTGTCGTGCGGCACCACGTCTCTGAGATCCCCTCTTGTGAATACGAGGTCCGACTCCCGCGGCTCACCCGAGATCCTTTCTTCGATCGAGTTGACCCCCCTCGCGTATTTCTTTCGCTGGGAGGCGGTGGGTCCTCTGCCGGAAAATCCTCCAGCTATGGTATGGACCTCGCCGAGAACCGGCGTCTCGTGTGCTTGTTCTTCCGCTGGCGGCGGCAAGGTGGCGGTCGTTGGGTGTTCCGTGACATAGTCCTTCAGGAACCCGGTTCTCACCAGCTCATCCAGCTGGTAACCCAGCGACAGGCAGTTATCAATGTGGTGACCGAAAGCCTCGTGGAACTCACACCAAGAGTCTTTCCGAGGCCCCAACACCTTATCAGACTTCGCTGGTCGCCTCAATCTCTCAGCTATATTAGGCACGGCGATAAGGTCCTTCAGTTCCACCACAAAATTGTATCTCGCC
The DNA here is from genome assembly GCF_051622355.1 of Phaseolus vulgaris. Taxonomy (NCBI): domain Eukaryota; kingdom Viridiplantae; phylum Streptophyta; class Magnoliopsida; order Fabales; family Fabaceae; genus Phaseolus; species Phaseolus vulgaris. The sequence goes on from NC_143507.1 coordinate 17,835,163, forward strand.
GGCCTCGTTCTTTCTCTGGCCGGGCGATCACCCCCCGCTGGACCCTTGGGCTGGGGCTTTCTGGCTTCGTAGGCGCGTCTCCCCTCTGGTTTCTTCCTTCCCGTCGTGGTCTCATTGACCCTGGCGGGTTGAGCTCGCGTCGGCCCTCTCGGGCGCGAGGGTACGACGCTGGTGCGCTTCACGCACACCTCTCCCTTAGAAGCGATATGCTCTACAGCCCGACGCCGTAGTTCAGCAAAAGTCCTAGGGCGGTTGCGAATGATGGATTCACCAAAAGGGCCGGGGCATACGCCTTTCACGAACGCGTATACAATCATAGGTTCCTCTGTCGTACCAACCTTTACTACCTGGGCCCCGAAGCGATTGATGTATTCCTTTAGGGTCTCCCCTTGATACTGTTTCACATCAAACAAATCGTAGGAAACCGGCGGCGGGGCCTTGTTTGCTAGGTACTGTTCCCTGAACAATCGTGACAGTTGTCGAAAAGAGGTGATATGGCCGTTCTCTAGGCTGATAAACCAATCCATAGCCATCCCCGTCAAGGTGCTCATAAAGAGCTTGCACTTGGCAGCGTCAGAGCCGCCTACTAGGACCATCTGCGTGTGAAACGCAGCGAGGTGCGTCTCAGGGTCCTCCATCCCGGTGAAGATCATCTTGGGCCCCGCGAATGTGTTTGGGATCACTGCGTCCAGAATCTCCTACGAGAAGGGAGTGGAAAACTCCCTTAGCGGGGAGTGGTTCTCCATCTCGTCACGTTCACGTTGCCCCCGATTATTTCGAAAACCCCGGTGCAACTCCTCATTTATACGATGAAGCTCTTCATTCCTCTCATGCGAGGCTTCAAGATCTGCTTGCTTGCGTTCCTGTTCCAGTTTCGACTCCGCCATATCCTCTTGCAGCCCCCGCATTATCTCCAGGACCTGTTGCATGGACAGTTCTGCTGGGGCCGCGCGTGCAGTACCTCGTCTTGTGGTGGCCATTTTCACGGTCTCTTCAAACCTCCTTCAACGTTACTATAACTTGGTAGATCTTCTCAAACTTGTGATGGGACTGATGTTTTATATCGGCCCCACGGTGAGCGCCAAATGTTCCGTCCGGTTGACCTGGGACGTCTTCGTGCGCAACCTCAACCGTTAGCTAGGGACTCCTTCCCACTGATTACCTGTGGATTCCTGCAAAGAAGGACAAAAGGGCGCCCTAGCGGCCGTTTGCACTCCGACGCTCAAGTCAGCGAGCAAGAAACACCAAAAATTCTACACCTCGGTATCGGAGCACCGTGACTGGCACTCTGAAGGTGGTCTAATGAAACTGTGTACTGTGTATCTTTCTCCCTCTGGCAAGTCTCACCCTCTCTCTCTCTCTAGTCCCTTGTCCGTAATCCCAAGACTCGAGCAAGCAACTAGAGTGTATTCTGGGAAAGTCTACCAAAAGTTCGAACCCCGTTCCCAACATTCTCGGCGCTATTTAAACTACCCAAGCATTTAAAGCGCCTTAAAGCGCTTTTAATCATAAAACGTAACACACTTAATTAACGCGTCTAATTAGAAAACGTAGCGCATTTAAGACGTTGAAACGCTTGGGAGCCTTTATAGTACCTTAAACGCTCAAAACAGAAACTGTATTTAATGACTTTAATTACCTGGTACCTGACTAAATGGTGTTTCTATTCTGACCTGGCTGTCGTACACGTGGAGGGCCTCACAACGCCATGACCCCATCTGGGGACGTTTCTACGTGCGAGTCCTCCTGCTTGGGAGTGCTACTGCGCAAGGGGTGACTTTTTGGGTGCCAACTCATGCCCCAATCATCTAGTCACTCACTTTGAGAGCGTATCTGCCTTCCTCTCGTACCCTGCACCTGGCTACCCTGGGCTTGACCCTCACCTTGAGTCGTATCTGTCCCAAAGGCGTCTCTGGGGCGGCAGGGGTACTTCACGAGTCAGGCTTCCCTACACTGGTGCTATCACTATGGCCTTGAAGCCACCTTTTCTTTCTCTTTATCACTACCCCGGATTATCGGGACCTGAGGCCTTCCCACGGCGCCGCTCCCTCCATGGTCTTTCCTACCCATGGGTATCGGGGAACTGCGCTGTGACTGCCTTGACTTAATGATATTTGATCTTGGCGACGCCTTGGTTGGGCGACGCCTCCACCTAGGCGACGGCTCGCCTTGGCGACGCTTCCTCTTGGCGACGTTGGTACTTGGCGTCTCTTCACCTAGGCAACGCCTTGTGTTGACTTTGACTCCTGGCGTTGACTTTGACCTTGACTTTGTCAATGCCCGAATACGGGACAATACAAAGGCCATAGTAATAGCGCCAGTGGAGAGCACTCTGACTCGTGAAGTGCCCGTGTCGCCCCAGAGAAGCCATTGGGATAGTTACGACTCATGAGAAGGGTCACGCCTAGGGGTAGCCAGGTGCAGGGTATGAGAGGAAGGTAGATACGCTCTCAAAGTGAGTGACTAGAGGTTTGGGGGCATGAGTTGGCACCCAAAAGGTCACCCCTTGCGGAGATGCACTCCCAGGTAGGAGGACTCACACGAGGAAATACCCCCAAGTGGGGTCACGGTGCTGTGAGGCCCTCTACGTGTAATAGCAGCCAAGTCAAAACAGAAACATCAATTTGTCAGGTACAAGGTAATTAGAGTTATTTAATAAAGTTTACGTTTCGAGCGTTTAAGGTACTTTAAATGCTCCAAGCGGTTTAAACGTCTTAAAGGCGCTGAACGTTTCATAATTAAATACGCTTTAAGACGCTTTGAATTCTAAAGCAGTTTAAATAGAACCTGGAATGTTGGAAACGGGGTTCGAACTTTTGGCAAATTTTCCCAGAACACACTCTAGTTGTTTGCTCGAGCCCACAGGCTACGCACAAGGGACTAGAGAAGGATTGTTTCCCAGAACGAGAAAATATACACTATAGACAGTTTCTTTTGACCACCTTCAGAGTGCCACTCTCGGTGCTCTGATACGGAGGTGTAGAGTTTTTGGTGTTTCTTGCTAGCTGACTTGAGCGTCGGAGTGCAAATGGCCACTAGGGCGCCCTTTTGTCGTTCTTTGCAGGAATCCACAGGTAGCTAGTAGGAAGGTGTCCCTAGCTGACGGGTGAGGTTGTGCACAAAGACGTCGCAGGTCAACCGGTCGGAACAAATCTGTTCTCGCCTGAACTCACTCGAGGGTGAGGAGGGCTTTCTCTAGTGCCTCCACACTGCCCAGGGGTACTCCCCTTTTCCCGGGTGCACTGAGGACTTTCAAACTGTTCTGATCAACGGACGCTGGAGTTAGCTATTCCTACTTGAGGAGAGGGCATCCCGAAGGAATCCCTTAACCCCTACTCAAGGACTAGGCGCCCAGATTTAACTTATATGGTACCGAGGCTAGCTATTCCTACCTGAGGAGGGGGCGTCCCGAAGGAATCCGTTAACCCCTATTCAAGGACTAGGTGCCCGGATTTTAACTTATCTGGTACCGGGGCTAGCTATTCCTACTTGAGGAGGGGGCGTCCTGAAGGAATCCCTTAACCCCTACTCAAGGACTAGGTGCCCGGATTTTAACTTATCTGGTACCGGGGCTAGCTATTCCTACTTGAGGAGGGGGCGTCCCGAAGGAATCCCTTAACCCCTACTCAAGGACTAGGCGCCCGGATTCTAACTTATCTGGCATACCCGTTATCTTACCCTGGACTTGACTTCTGCTGGACTGTTTGGTGGCGACGCCTGTTTCTGGCGATGCCTTGTTCCAACGACGCCCTCTCTTGGCGACGTCTCACCTTGGCGACGCTTCATCTTGGCGACGCCTTATCTTGGTGACGCCTTACCTTGGCGACGCTTCATCTTGGCGACGCCTTATCTTGGCGACGCCTTACCTTGGGGACGCCTTATCTTAACGACGCCTTATCTTGGCGACGCCTTATCTTAGCGACGCCTTATCTTGGCGACGCCTTACTGTGGCGACGCCTCATCTTTGTCTTTGTTTCTTTGACCTTTGATCCTAGATCATATGAAAAGGAAAAAGCTAGAATGGGAATATCTTTAAACTTTTCTTTTCTTTATTTGGGTGACCTCGTTAAAAAACCCCCGGGAGGGAAAAAGAGTGTCCCCTTTACAAAATTTGAACTAAAATAAAACTTTAAATTCGCCGCATTTCAACTGCGTGGGATGGGGCCCCCTTCTAGAGTTTCTAACTTGTACGACCCATTCCCTTTGGCTTTGGTTACTCTGAACGGTCCCGTCCACTTAGGAGACAACTTGTTCTCTAATTCGTAGGGGTGAGCCTTCCTCATGACCAGATCGCCAATCTGGAATTGTCGCAACTTCACTTTGGAGCTGTACTGACGCTCCACTCTTCTCTTCACGGCCTCGGCCTTAATTTTCGCTTCTTCCCTAGCTTCGTCTATCAAGTCCAGATTCACCCTCCTTTCTTCGTTGGATTCTTCCGCTACGAAACCTAGGAAATGGGGCGAGCTCTCGTGTATCTCCACAGGGATCATGGCGTCTGATCCGTACACTAGGCTGAAAGGTGTCTCCATAGTGGAGGATTGAGGCGTGGTGTGGTAAGCCCATACAATCCTTGGTACTTCTTCTGCCCATGCCCCTTTAGCCTTCTCTAGTCTGCGCTTCAATCCTCTCAACAAAACTCTGTTTGCGGATTTGACCTGCTCGTTCGTCTGGGGGTGTTCGGCTGACGCGAACACTTGCTTGATTCCTACTTCTGTACACAACTTTCCCAACTGCTGGCTCGCGAACTTGGTGCCATTGTCTGAAATGAGACGCCTTGGCACCCCAAACCGACACACAATGCTCTTCCAAACAAAGTGTTGTACCTTGTGTGCGGTGATTTGTGCCACTGGCTCGGCCTCTATCCACTTGGTGAAGTACTCGATGGAAACGATCAAATACTTCATCTGCCTTATCGCTAATGGGAATGGACCTAGGATGTCAATCCCCCACGTATGGAAGGGCCACGGGTTGTATATGGATCTCAGCTCCTCTGGCGGTGCCTTGTGCCAATCAGCGTGCATCTGACACTACTTGCAATGCTGGGCATATCGCACGCAATCCTCTATTACTGTTGGCCAGAAAAACCCTGCGCGTATCACCTTGGATGCCAAGGATCTTCCTCCCACGTGGCTCCCACAAATGCCTTCGTGGAGCTCAGTCATTATCCTGGTGCACTCATCGCCGTTTACACATGTCAAGATAGGGTGCGTAAACCCATGCCTGAACAATATCCCATCTACTAGGGTGTACCTGGTGGCGTTCCTCTTAATCTTCTTGCCCTCTTCTGGCTCCGCTGGGAGGATTCCATCCGCTAGGTATTGCCTGTAACGGGTCATCCACGTGTCGCCTTCCTCCACAGCACACACCTGTATACTTCTTCCTTCACCTGGCTAGGCTGCGTAAGTACGAATGCAAGGTGCCCTCGCTGTATCTTGAATTAACGAGCGATGACTCCTTAGTTTTCCTCTTGTTGTACTAACATGAAGGACGTCCACCCTATTATCTGCAACGAATTTTCGCGGCGTTATGAGGGTCTCCTGTATTACGGTCCTCTGCCTTCCCCCCTTGCCTGAGCTGGCCAGCTTGGCGAGCAGGTCAGCTCTGGCATTTTGCTCCCTGGGGACATGCACTAGCTCAAACGCAGCGAAGGCTCTTTTCAACACCTCGATGTACCTCAGATATGCTGCCATCTGGGGGTCGTTTGCTTGGTATCCCCCTATTACTTGTCCTGTGACCAATTGTGAGTCACTCTTTGCCAAGAGGCTCTGAGCACCCTTTTATTTAGCCAAGAGCATCCCCGCAATTAACGCCTCGTTCTCCGCCTAATTGTTGCTTGCCTTGAAGGCGAAGCGTAAAGCTTGCTCGATTAAGACCCCATTAGGCCCCTCGAGGATTATTCCAGCGCCACTCCCTTGCTGGTTGGAGGATCCATCCACTGAGAGCACCCACTGTGCCCCTAATTCTAACTCTTGAGGATCTCCTCCTGGTGAAAGTTCTGCCACACAAAGTCAGCATAGACCTGGCCTTTGATGGATCCCCGGGGCTCGTACTGAATGTCAAATTCTGACAATTCCACTGCCCAGCGTGTTGAAGATGGATGAAGTCTCTTCTCTACCCAGTGTTGTGTGTGTTTGATGTGGAAAAATAGCTAGTTTGCTTTGAAGTTTGTAATAGGTTTAGATGATCTTGTATGTAGGCTTGAAATTGTGTAAGGTTGCCTTTTGCTGTATGACCCATCCTAGATGCCTAACCAAGTCTAGATCAAGCACATGATGTGGTTAAAGGGTTTTTTAAAAGCTTTTAAAAGTGCTCTTAAAAGTTTTAAATCAGTACAAAAATAAATCTGTTTTATGGAGAAAGAATCGGTTTATTTCTTCTCTGTTAAAAGGCTTTTCTAAAATTCTGTTAGGGCACCACAAGTAAAGCTTAGTTATTTCAGTTAAAGCTGAGCTGGCCTGTTTGCTATATTTTAATTTGTTTCACCGTGAAAGAACAGGTTTATTCTTTGGTCAGCTGAAAGATTTTTCACAAGTTAGTTAGGGCACCAAAGGTACAACTCAGACAGTTATTTCAGTTAGTTGAGTTGGCGGTTTTCAAAAAATAAATCTGTTAAGTTCAAAAATAAATCTGTTGTTTTCATAATTGCTTTTCAACTATTTTTTGAAAAGAAGTTAGAAACTGTTTTCTATATAAAGAAAAGTCTTTCTCACATGAAAAGGGGCTGAGCAATTACGTTTTTGACAGAGATCAAACATTTTCAATGTGAGAAGAAGGATTGAAAGATTTTTTGAAAGGTTTTCCAAAGAGATTTTCAAGTGTGCTTGTTCTAGGAAACCTTTGATCTTGGTGAAGGTGCTGGTGCAGTTCTGCAACAAATTGAACTACTGGTTTTGAGTTCTTGCATCTTCTTTTCAGGTGTAATCTTTCCTTTATTCTGGTTTGTAAAGGTGTAAGTGTTAGTCACTCCTTGATAGGGTTTCTTAGAGTGCAAGGTGTGCTGAAATAGGGGTTTTCAGCTTTGGTTGTGTTGTTCTTGTAGTGTTCAAGAACTGCTGTGTTTGTAAGTGTTTGGTACTGTTTTTAGTGGATTCCACCTTGGGGTAAGGTGAGACTGGACGTAGCTCTGCATGAGTGAACCAGTATAAAAACTTGCGTGCCTTTTCTTCTCATCCCTGCACTCATTTCTGGTTTTGCTTAATTCTGTCAAGAACTAAATCTGTTCTTTTCAAATTGAATCTGTTAATTATGGGTTTAAGTAAAAACTGTTCTTCCTGATTTGTTAAAGCTTTCTAATCACAAACAAGGCAGTTGTATATGATGGTTTAAGTGATCTGTGAACAAACAGTCTATTCTATAAAATCTGAGAAAGAATCATTCTCCTTAGAACCTTGTGTTGAGTAAATTTGTTTGATTTCTAAGCATAGTTGTATCCTTCATCCTCATAATATTCAACTGATCTGACTCTGTTATAATCCTCTGTTGATCACAAGTTTATATTGAACAAGTTCAAATTATGCTAGACTGCTCTGAAGAATCAATCTGTTTCATGTAAAAACAATTTGTTCTTTTTGCCTCTGGTATACTGAAAATTGTGTGTTCTTGCGAAAATTTTATAAGCTCAATTCACCCCTCCCCTCTTGAACTTAGACACTAATAGACCCAACACAGCGTACCATCCTTCCAGCCACGTCTGGCTTTTGGAGTACCTTCTGGATGGAAAGGTTCGTCATTACTACCACCGTAAAACTATGGAAATAGTGGCGAAGCCTTCGTGCTGAGAATACCACCGCTAGCGCTGCCTTCTCTAGCGATTGGTACCTTGACTCTGGGCCTTGCAAGGCTTTGCTCACGAAGTATATGGGCTTCTGTACCTGGTCTTGTTTCTGGACCAGTACAGAGCTAATGGCCCATTCTGTTACTGCAAAGTATAGGCGGAGGGTGACGCCCACCCGTGGCTTGCAGAGCACAGGTGGCGTCGCCAAGTACTCCTTTAGTTTGATAAACGTTGTCTCGCACTCGTCTGTCCACGTAAAACGACTATTCCTCTTGAGGCATTGGAAGTAGTGGTGGCCCTTTTCCCCACCAGCTGATACGAATCTCGATAATGCTGCCATTCGCCCTGTCAGTTGTTGAACTTCCTTCACTGAGGTTGGGCTCCTCATGGCGATGATGGCTGCACATTTGTCAGGATTCGCTTCTATCCCTCTTTTTGTGAGCATGAATCCTAGGAACTTTCCCGCCTCTACTCCGAAGACGCACTTCTCTGGGTTTAACTTCAGGTGGTATTTTGATATGGTGGCGAACAATTCTTCCAGATCAGCCACGTGTCGCCCTCTCTCGCTCGAGGTTACCACCATGTCGTCTATGTAGGCCTGCACGTTTCTTCCTAGCTTTGGTGCAAGGATTTTGTCCATCAATCTCTGGTAGGTGGCGCCTGCATTTTTCAAACCAAACGGCATTACCTTGTAACAGTAGCTACATGTGTCCGTCATAAACGCCGTTTTGCTCTCGTCCCGGGGATGCATCTTGATCTGATTGTAACCTGAGAACGCGTCCAGGAAACTCATCATCTTGCAGCCCGAGGCACTGTCTACTAACGTGTCAATGGTGGGGAGTGGGTACGAATCCTTCGGGCATGTCTTATTTAGATCTGTGAAGTCTACGCACATTCTCCACTTCCCATTTGCTTTCTTGACTAGAACTACGTTGGCTAGCTACTCAGGGTATTGTATCTCTCTGATGTGCCCTGCGTTCAGTAGCTTCTGAGTTTCTTGCTTCACGACGAGGCATCACTCCTCATTGAACTTCCTCCGTCTCTGTCGCACAGGGCGGACCTTAGTGTCCATGGAAAGGCGATGGCACAAGAAATCTAGGTCGATGCCTGGCATGTCTGCCGCGGTCCATGCAAACGCGTCTAGGTGTCGTGAGATCACTGTCGTCACCTCTCTTCGTTCTTCCTGGCTCAAGTGGCGTCCTAATTTGAACGCCTTTCCTCCTATTTGGTTTTCAACCACGTAGTCCTCGGGTCGGGGCAGCTCACGCTACGCGTTTACCGGGTGAGATTCGTTCATGAGGTATTCTTCTATAGGCGTCGCATCATCGGGCGTCGCCTCCTCTGCTTCTTCTTCCATAGGCGAGGCGTCAAGGTGTCTTCCGTTTGTGCATGCGTCATCCCCAGGCATCGCTTCTTCCATGGATTCTGGCTCTGCTGATGAACATGAGGCGGGTGGTCGTTCAATTACTGATCCTCCGGTTGACTCGAGTGCAAGAGTCTTGCCACGTCAAAGGTATCTTCTCTCGATCAGCTTCGCACCACGTTAGCTTCCGTCCTTCACACCTCGATTCCCCGCAAGAACCTGAAAAAGACAGAGTGGCGCCGCTGCGGCCGATCGCGCTCCGATGCTAAAGTCAGTGACGGAATCACCAATTACTAAGAGAGAAAAGCTAAAACTCAAGGAACCGTGCAAATGTTCTCTCAGCGTACTCAAGTGTTCTCAAAGGCGTAAAGAAGTGTTCTAAACGCGCGTACCTCAGAAGTTCGTTAGAATTCCTTATATACCTGTGCATTTTCTCTCTCCTGACGGTTACACCTCCGGACACATGGCTCGCATCCAACTGTACACATGTCACCATCTGGAGCGTCCTCTGCTTGAGCGTTACTTCTACTCTTCAGGCTGTTTGACTAAGTTACCCATGCAAGGAGTAACTAGGTGCATAGCTGCCTTGGAGCGCGATCTCTTCTAGTGGCGAGCACGGGGTGTCACCATGCACACCTTCTCTGTGGTCTCGTCTGCCGCTATCACGATCTGCATTACTTGCACATCATGCATGTTCTGGTAAACTGTTTCCTTTGCCTCGACCTCTGGCTAGGGAAAGATCATCTGATAACTTCGTCCTTCGTACTCGTACTTCTTGAAGGCCCTAAACAAGCCTCCCCGATCCTTCGGCGATCTCTAACCACCTGGTCTCCCATAGCTCTCATACGGCGACTATGACGTAAGCCTGGTGACCGCCGGTTACACATACTAGAGATCGGAGAACGTCAAGCCATCACTTGGCGACTACACAGACTTCCCGATGTACTTCCCAGCCAGATGTCCCGCTTAACACGCCTATATTATTGCTTGCTACCACGTCATCACTCCTGACTACCTAGTCGGTACACAAGCCCCCCAGTCTTAAGCTGAGACTTGTCCAGCGAAAAGACTAAGAGGTCACGTCATCGTCGATCTACGTGGCGCTGGTACGGATTTCCGTACGTCTGTACCCTCTGCCTTTCTGACGCTCCACCAAACCCCCTTTTTTAATCGCGCGACACGTGGCTTCATCAACAGTCGTCTTCAACTGTCGTTTGTGTTTCCGAAAACGTTCGAAAAACCCTTAAACCCTTTTCCCTTCCACTGTTCCATCATTTTTCTGCACTCTCAAATGTTCTAAGTATTTTCTCTGCGAACCACGAAGCTTCTCGTCACTCTCAATCTCCAACTTTCTTCAACACTCATCCGATTATAAAAAGGTAACCCTTTTACTCCTTCTATGGATATTTGCTACATTTTAATCGGTTTGCATCATCCATTATCTGTCTGAAGCATACGTTGTGGGCTGTTTTTTCCTTTCCTCCTTTTCTCGTAACCTAAGACTTCGTTCCTCGTAACGTTTATCCCAGCGAACTCTTGTTCGTTCGTTCTTCCTCCTTCGTCCTCAATCGAGTCGTTCTCTGTGATCTTTGTTTCATCCCTTTTCTTTTTCCCTTGTAGTTCTTGCGATGGCTCACACAAAGTCCACCGCTAACCCTCCTTCTTCGTCGCGAAACCCTCCACCCCAAGCGCGTAGGGTTGCTCCTGGGGCAAATCCTCCACCAGCGCGCAACCCACCACGAGCATCTGGTGCTCCTTCTAACCAGGCTGAGAGGCCTACTTCTTCTCACGCCAATCCTACTCAGGCAACTCCACCAGTCGCCGGAGGAGCCTCCCTTCCCCCACAAGACTACAAGGAGCTTTACCCTTGGGCCACCCCAACTTTGCTAAAAGAGACTTCTTCAATAAACACTGAGTTGGGCGTGCTCCGACTAAGGAAAGGAGACTAGTCCGACCTCTCCTTCCACAAGGAGCATGATAGCAAGGTGGCCGTGCTGCCCTGCTTCCCGGGTGAGCCGATTTGCGCGGACGATAAAGGGAACAACGGCGAGTTGTTCTGCTTCCTCTACGCCACCTTCTTCAAGAAAGTGAAGCTTAGGCTTCCCTTTACTCGTTTCGAGAGAGAGCTGCTAACCGAGCTCGATATTGCCCCCGCCCAGCTTCATCCCAACAGTTGGGCGTTCATAAGGGCGTTCATAAGGGCGTTCCAAATCATCTGCGCCACACCTGGGGCTGCCGGCTTCAGTGGATGTCTTTCTTTTCCTGTTTGAGGCTAAGAATCTCGGAGATCGCCTCTGGATTAGCTTAAACGGGATTGCTGGGAGGTCAATCCTCTCGATCTTCCAGCAATCTTACTAAGACTGGAAAGGAAAGTTCGTCAAGGTGCGCCCAAACGAGCAAGACCCCTCACTGCTCGACGGCTTCCCCTTGTACTGGGTACACAAGGGGAACAAAGACTCCAAGGAATGCTTTAGGAGGCCAAGGAGTCCCGACAACATGGGCGAGCTAGATAAAGATCTTTGCCTCTTCTGGAAGAATGTGGCTGCTGCCAACGTCACCTTTCCCACTGCCTCAATCTTCTCCTTCGAGTTCTCCGAGGGCCAACTTGAAGCTCACATAGGTTAGCCCTCACCTCAACACCAAGACTTTTGTTTTGTGTTGGAACTATCTTAGCGTTTCTACCACTCCCTCTTTGGCGTTCTGCTTGTTCTGTATTGGTCTTGATTATTCATCCATGTGCTATTTGCTTGTGCTATTTCTGTGTGCGTATACTTGTATATCCCGCTTCTGCCTTGGGGCCTACTCATCTATTTTCTACCCTGTGCAGACTTCATGTTGGGAAACGGTAAACTGGCTGAACTGAGGGCGATCGCCCGATCTCACAAGCTGGCGGCGGGCTCCCAAACCGTGCCCAACTCGGTGGTGGAGATCGTCGTTGCTCAGGGCAAGACTCCTCCTCAAGGTCCAACTCCTTCGGGGGCACTACCCGCCCCACGAAGAAAGAAGCTAGTCCTGAGGAAACCCAAGAGGAAAACTCCTCAAGTGGTATAGGAAGAAGAGGATGATGAGGCAACTGAGGATGGCCTCGTCACCAAGAGAACAAGGGTGGCTCCCTCTTCACCACCTGCACTCCCAACACCAACACCGCCCTCACCTCCAGCTCCAACACAACCAGTCCAAGCAACACCCTTGCTGTCGCACCCCCCGTGGTTGAAAGTAGCAACCCCAACTTCATAGAGAACCCTCCAAGCGCCTCCACACCGTTCATATCTACTGGAGAGGGTCCTCCTTCAACCACCTCTATTGCTGGGGCCGCACCAGGAGGAGATGAGGGTGCTCACAACTCACCAATACTTATAATCGAATCTCCAACCTCACCACCACGCCAAGAAGCCCCCCTTGCCCTTCAAACTCAAGAGGATGGTGGTGAAAGTCAGCACCAAGCTCCCCCAGCACCTCCTCCAGCAACAACTTCAAGCCTCCCACCCTCCATCGAAGAGATCTTGGGGCCCTTCATCGCTAAACTGAAGATGATGGCGGAGAATCTCCCCTTGATCGTGTCGAAGGCTGTGAAGGACTCCAACAAGAAGCTCCAAGATGAGAATTCCGCGCTGAAGGAGTCGAGCCGCCTGATAAGGATTGAGGCGGAAAAGCTTTCTTGCAACCTGATGATGGCGGAGATCGACCATTCAAGGCTGGAGGACGCCATGGATGCTGAGCTAAGGGGCGCGCGTAAGGAGGCCTCCGATCTGCACCAAAAACTGCACCTCCAAGCTCAAAAGAAGATCGAGTTGGAGAGCAAACTGGTCCCTTACAGGCTCAAGGTGGCCAACTTAGAGGCTGCAATGAAAGCAGATGCGACCAAGGTGGAAAACCTTGAAAAAAGGTCAGCAGATCGGGAGATGCTCCTTGGGAAGGTTGAAAATGAGAGGGATGATGCCATTGCTGAGCTCGCTGTAGCTCGAGAGGAAGCCACGAAGATTGCTGCAGAGCTGGCTCAGGCTCGGGACGAAAACAAAAAGGTTGCTGAAGAGCTTGCTCAGGCTCGCGAGGAAACCGAAGAGTTGAAGAAAAACACCGACGAGCTGAAGAAACAAACACAAGAGCTCGAGCAAAGCTCCGCCTAAGTCCTTGCCGCCGGGTTCGACGCCGCTTTGGAGTAAGTCTCATGCCAATACCCCGAGCTCGACCTCTCCATGGTATCAATCTGCAACGAGGTGGTGGATGGGAAGATCGTGCCCTCTAAAGACTAGCTGCCTCCCTCCATCACCTTGTTTTTGAAACTTGGCGCTCATTTTTGCTTGTACAAACTTTATATGTAATTCTTCTGCTTATGTACTTGATCACATTCGTGTTCAAACTTGAATAGCCACTTTTGTATAAATTTCAACGCTGAAAAGCTGTTTTCTGATACTTCTCTTTGAATACTTCTTACTCGATGTGTGGTTAATCAATATAACCGGTGAAACTTGCTTAAACAAATTAACTTAGCGATTCCTCAGGCTTAACCGTTTACTCACTGCTTTGAACTTGAACAAACTGTTAATCTTATAACAATTTATCAAACTGTTAACTCAAAGTAAAACTTGAGCAACTATTAACTCTCAAACGATGACATTTAATACAACTTGCAAACTTAAGGCAATAAACCTTAACACAAGCTACTTACTAGGCAACAGGTTTAACTTAAACTGGTATCACAATACAGTTTACCTGATCTGCCCGGCAAGGTTAGCCTTTACTCCCATCATCGCCTGGAATTCTTCTGATCGCCTTAGGGTTCTGGCGATGTGAACATTCTTTGCCTTCATAACTTGACTATTGTTCCCTTATCTGGGGGTAGAGGCGCCTTTCGGGTCCTTCTCTACCTCCCTGAGTTTCAGAACAATGAGCTGGATAGCGAGGTGTTCTCTTCGAACCTACCTTAACTATCCTTTTAACTTCTTTCACCCTTCACACCATACCTGAACTCGTTCAAGACGAGAAGGATTTTATCTGTCTTCACACCGTCTACAAGCGTGGAAGCTTTCTCTGGTCTTACTAAGTGAATATTGATGTTTCACTTAAAGGGGGAAAGGCGTTTTCCTTCCCTTCCCGCCGTTTAAGGTCACGAACACCCCTGACTTTTCAGTTCATCTTGCCTGAACTCACTCTGAGGTGAGAAGGACTTTTCCTAGTGCCCCAACTTGCCCAGGGCGTACATCTCCTCCCCCCTGGATGCACTGAGGACTTTTAACCTTGCCTCTATCTGCTTGCGCAGAGAGGTCTTTCAATCTGTTCTCTCCTGCGCTCGCTCAAGGTGAGGGGGACTTCTTCTATTCTCGCCTGCGCTCGCTCAAGGTCGAGGAGGACTTCATCTTGCCTGAACTCGCTCAAAGGCGAGAAGGACTTTTTCTTGCCTGAACTCACTCTGAGGTGAGAAGGACTTTGATGTGATTCCAATAGCCACATAGAACAAGATTCTTGACACTTTGAGGAATCACCTTGAGCTGGAAAATGTAGAGGCACTTTCTTAGAAGTTGGATCATGGTTCTAAGATCAAGAACTCACCAATAACAAGTACCAAATCCCAAACTCATTTGGATGAACCAAATATTGTCAAATTGAATCAACAAAGGAATAGAAACTAGATTAACCGAACAGAATTAAGCTACTAAACAAAAGAACCGAACAGAATTAAAAACAAAACAGAATATAGGTGCTGAAAATAGAAAAAAACCGAAAGCTAGACAACTCAAAACACAAGGCAACATGAACAATTGAAGAAGAAGAAAGGAAGGAGAAGAGAATGCTCATGAAGATGGAAGATAGGTTGGATGATCACGCCACTAGAAGTATGGATGCTCCTAGATGAGTGTGGAAGCCGCCACTTGAGGAAACCATGGTCCTTCAAGATAAGACTAGAGTAGAAGCTCAAAGCTCTCCAAATGCTCACTCCAATTTTGAGTATAGTTTCTTTAGATAAATTCAAATCTGAATTTTTACAAAGAGAGCACCTCTATTTATAGCCTAAGGTGCTGAAAAGTAAGCTACACAAATTCAAAAAAACTCCCTCCTAAAAAGCTTCTAGAATTTGCGCCTAAAACAAAGCATGAGGAAGGTGTGATCCCTTCTCTCACTTTGGCACCTCCTTATTTACTCCTACACCTATCTACTAACACACCCCCCCTAAGACTCTTAACTAAAGACTAAAAGATGCTTTAACAATAGAAGTTTCTAATGTTTCCCTCTAAGCACCTTTCTAAACAATATTTATTTAAAACTTGGCTTTGCCCTTCATGGGATGGTCTTTGGACTTTTGTGGGCTTTGGCCTTTTTGGGCTTGGGCTTGGGCTTTATCTTTTGCAAAGATTAACAAGAAAAACTTTAAATGTGAAGGCGAATGATCTTGTTCTTCATTATAAAAAGCCACCTTTAGTTGATTCTCATCATACTCCCCGAGTTGGAGAGAATTCGCCCACGAATTCTGAATCCCTGCATATAACAAAGTCAGTTTACTTTTACAATCAAAAGTGTAAGAAAAAGGAATACATGACTTAGCAGATGGAACCAAAGGGATTGCAGAAAAGGAGGTCCTACAAATCGACCAAGTTGGAAAAATGTGTTTGGGAATGATGATATTTTTGGGAAAAAGACCTCTTAAATGGTGAAACCCATTAGGAGGTATGAAAAAATCATCCCTAACATATTTTAACCAAGGTGGTGTTGAAATAGGAACCTTGGGTAATGAAAAAGATAAAGAAGAAGAAGACCTTGGAGGGTCCATTTGAGGTATAGCACGAGTCAACATGATGGATTTAGAGGAGAAAATGGTGTGACTCGGTGTAGTACTTACTTCTTTTTCTTTCTCATTTTCTCTTTTAGTTTTCATTTTTATTTGGTCCTCATGAACCTCTTTGGGAGAGAGGGGTTTTAATATAACCTTACGCCCTAGGAAGGAAAAAGACATTGTATTGGATAGGCCATCATGTAAAACATGTCTATCATATTGCCAAGGCCTTCCTAAAAGAAGATGAGAAGCTTCCATGGGCACAACATCACATAAAACCTCATCTTTATACTTTCCTATAGCAAATTTAATGAGGACTTGTTTATTCACCATGATTTCACCTACTTCACTAAGCCATTGTAATTTGTAGGGCTTGGTATGAGAGATAGTGGGTAAGGCTAACTTCTCCACAACTCTTGTACTAGCCACATTAGTGCAACTTCCCCCATCAATAATCAAGGAACATAACTTGTTGTTGATAAGACATCGGGTGTGAAAAATATTTTCTCTTTGAGTATCATTCAAAGATTTTGGAATTGTGCCCAACATACGTCTTACCATCAATAAGTCACCTTCACAAGGACTTTCACTCTCATTTTCACTTGATGGTCTAGAAGGTGAAGAATGCCTAGGTGAAGTGGAATCATGCTCACTAACTACAATGCCTTCATGCATGTACATACTTCGTTTAGAAGGGCAATTAGCAGCAATGTGACCATATCCCAAACATTTAAAACACTTTTGACTAGACGATTTAATTGGGGATTTAGGCCTAGAAGTAGATGGCGTAGGATCCTTGGGTTTTAAAGAAGAATCTTTGGAAGGATGTTTGGAAAAAGAATTTTTGTTTCTCCAAGACTTGGAGTAGTATCCATCATTGGAAGCATTTTTTAAAGAGTTTTTCTTAGCAAGTTGGGCTTCCACCTTCATTGCAAGATGAACTAAAGAGCCCAATGATGAATACTCTTGTAACTCAACAAAGTCTTGAATATCCTTCCTAAGACCACTCACAAACCTAGCAATCATAGCTTCCTCACTTTCCTCTAATTCAATTTTAAGCACAAGCGTTTCTAGCTCTTTATAATATTCATCCACATTTAGCGTGCCTTGTTGAAACCGTTGGAGTCTCAACATGAGGTCTTTCCTAAAATGTGGGGGCACAAATCTAGCGCGCATTTGATCCTTTAAAGAGTTCCAAGAGTCCACGGGAGGACCCTTGTGATAGATAATGTCCTTTACAATTCCATGCCACCATTTCATGGCATAATCACTAAACTCTAGGGTGGCTAGCTTAAGCTTATGCTCATCTTGGATCTCATGGATCTCAAATATTTGTTCACACTTAGCCTCCCAATCTAAATATACATTAGGATCACTTGAGCCATTGAAACAAGGAAGCTTGACCGAAGGTAGCCTAGCCTTTGCATCTTGGTAGTAGCCATTGCCATAGTGAGGTCTCTCCCCTTGGTTGTGATGTCTATGTCCAAGGAATTGGGGTGGAGTTCTCCTTCTCCTATGGTCCTCTTCACGGCCTATGTCATTGGAAGAACCTCTTGTTGAAGGTCTATGTGAATGATGCCCATCATGGATAGAAGGAGATGGTCTAGCTTGTTGGACCTCCATCTTTTGCATTTTCTCTTCCAACCGTCTAATTGTTCTTTGAGCTTCATGTAATTCACCAAGAATGGAAGCTTTGGAAGGAGAATTCTGCTTGTAGGATGCATCACTTGAAGATCCAGCCATTTGTAATTAAAAAAAAACAGCAAACACACAAAAAACAGCAAACAAGTTAAAAATTAGCAAAAACAGTGAGCTTTTTGGCAATGAAACTGCCGAAATGAACTAAGGCTGAAAAAGATATCACTCTCAAAGAAATAATGTTCTTGCACCAATCTGATCTTGAGGCCTTGGAATCCTCAAATGAAATATGTCAAAGCAAGCACACCAATCTTAAGAGCAAACCACCACAAAACCAAAGAAACAATAAAGACAAACAAGAAAAGGTATAAGCAAGGAAAGGTAATTGCAAAAGGAATACTATATGTAAGACAAACTCAAAGAGTAAGAATGAAAGACAATCAAGAAAATAAAGAACTCAATGAGAAAAGTAGGCACACAAAAGAATACCTAAGGAAAAGCACTAGAGTAGATGAAGAAAACAAAAAATTTAGCTACTGGAAATTTTTTTTTTTTATGCAAACTGTGTTTGATATTCACTGATTTAACTGGAACGTTGTAGAGCGAACTGGATTATGAAATTTATACCACAGAAACTTCAAGATGTTAACTCAAAAATGGCACTGGAATCAATTAAAAACAGTAAGCCAATTGAGAGAAATAAATTTTTTAAAATCACTGCCAGATTACCGTATTTTTTTCGGCAGGAATGTACACTTTTTTTATTTTATTTATCATTTTTTGTGTACTTCATATTTTTGAATGATTCTTTTTTCTATTCTTTTCTAACACTTTGAATATCTCAAATCCAGAATTTCAGAATTTTACAGTACGTAAATCAATTGCAATAAGGAAAAACAGTAAGCACTTTTTTTCAGAAACAGAGGAATCCTAATAGGAATAAAAAACAGGATGATGAACTAGCAAAGACATAATAGAAAATGATGTATTGGAACTTGTATAGGTCTAGAATACAAGTATGAACTCAATTCTAAAAAGAAAATGCACAAAGGATCAACATCAATTCAGAAAATTATATGACACCAAAGCAAGAAACAATCAAAACAATAAAAGTACTACTAGAAGTAATGACATATATGGAATAACATGACTAAGACAAAACTTGACATGATTCAAAAATTAAAAGACACATCACAAATTGTAACAAGTGAAAGGAAGCTTAAGGTAAACTCTAGGAAGGATAATGCCATTCCAAAAGAGCAACCATACTCATAAGAATTATGAGTGCCATAAACCTTTCCACAAACACTTGGAGCAAAAGAAAAACAGCAAGAATACTCAATTAAAATTCTAAAACAGAAACTTAAATTGCAAGAAATTAAAAAGAGCTCTTGAAATAAAGTGCACACAACTCAACAATTAAACAAGAAGAACCTAAGACTCATGATACCACATGATGTGATTCCAATAGCCACATAGAACAAGATTCTTGACACTTTGAGGAATCACCTTGAGCTGGAAAATGTAGAGGCACTTTCTTAGAAGTTGGATCATGGTTCTAAGATCAAGAACTCACCAATAACAAGTACCAAATCCCAAACTCATTTGGATGAACCAAATATTGTCAAATTGAATCAACAAAGGAATAGAAACTAGATTAACCGAACAGAATTAAGCTACTAAACAAAAGAACCGAACAGAATTAAAAACAAAACAGAATATAGGTGCTGAAAATAGAAAAAAACCGAAAGCTAGACAACTCAAAACACAAGGCAACATGAACAATTGAAGAAGAAGAAAGGAAGGAGAAGAGAATGCTCATGAAGATGGAAGATAGGTTGGATGATCACGCCACTAGAAGTATGGATGCTCCTAGATGAGTGTGGAAGCCGCCACTTGAGGAAACCATGGTCCTTCAAGATAAGACTAGAGTAGAAGCTCAAAGCTCTCCAAATGCTCACTCCAATTTTGAGTATAGTTTCTTTAGATAAATTCAAATCTGAATTTTTACAAAGAGAGCACCTCTATTTATAGCCTAAGGTGCTGAAAAGTAAGCTACACAAATTCAAAAAAACTCCCTCCTAAAAAGCTTCTAGAATTTGCGCCTAAAACAAAGCATGAGGAAGGTGTGATCCCTTCTCTCACTTTGGCACCTCCTTATTTACTCCTACACCTATCTACTAACACACCCCCCCTAAGACTCTTAACTAAAGACTAAAAGATGCTTTAACAATAGAAGTTTCTAATGTTTCCCTCTAAGCACCTTTCTAAACAATATTTATTTAAAACTTGGCTTTGCCCTTCATGGGATGGTCTTTGGACTTTTGTGGGCTTTGGCCTTCTTGGGCTTGGGCTTGGGCTTTATCTTTTGCAAAGATTAACAAGAAAAACTTTAAATGTGAAGGCGAATGATCTTGTTCTTCATTATAAAAAGCCACCTTTAGTTGATTCTCATCAGACTTTATCTTGCCTGAACTCGCTCAAAGGCGAGAAGGACTTTTTCTTGCCTGCACTCGCTCAAAGTCGAGGAGGAGTTTATCTTGCCTGAACTCGCTCAAAGGCGAGAAGGACTTTTTCTCTTTCTCGCCTTCACTCGCTCGAGGGCGAGGAGGTCTTTTACTCTTTCTCGCCTGCACTCGCTCGAGGGCGAGGAGGTCTTTTTCTTTTCTTGCCTCAAGACGCACGAGAGCGTTGAGGTCTTTAATCATCACTGGTGCCTCCGATCGCCGAAAGACGATGAGGACTTTAAAACTTTAACTACTGTCGTCGATCGCCGAAAGGCGATGGGGACTTTAAAACTTTTAACTGGTGCCGCCAATCGCCGAAAGACGATGGGGACTTTAAACTTTTCACCGATGCCGCCAATCGCCGAAAGACGATGGGGACTTTAAAACATTTATTTAGAAAGCATGCAGCATAACTTTGAACTTGCCTTGAATCACGTACGAGTGATAAGGTCTTTTTTCTAAAACTTTCGAAACAACAAGCATGCAATCTTAGAAGCTTTAAACTTTGAAAACTCTTCTTTATTGGGTGGCCTCATTAAAAACCCTCCTTAGGGAAAAAAGAGTGCCCCCTTCAAACTGTTTTAAAAAAAACCTTGTAAATCTCTTCACGTTCGTTTTTACTTACAAAGCTTTAACTGTAATATAACTTGAGGTGTGTGGTGTTCCAGGTGCGAGGAATCGCCCCTCCTTCTAACGTCTCTAAGCGGTAGGCGCCGTTCCCGATCACCTCGGTTATTCTAAACTGTCTTGTCCACTTAGGCGATAACTTGTTCTCCATCTCGTACTGATGGGCCTTCCTCATCACCAGGTCGCCCTCCCCAAACTGCCTTGGCATCACCTTCGAGTTATACCTTCGCTCAATCCTCCTTTTCATTGCCTCAGCCTTTACCCTTACCTCCTCCCTGACATCATCCAGTAAATCCAGATTCAACCTTCTTTCTTCGTTCGAGTCTTCCGCCACAAAGTTCTGGAATCTCGGCGAGCTCTCCTGGATTTCAACTAGAATCATTGCATCACATCCATAGACCAAGCTAAACGGGGTCTCGTGGGTTCCTGACTGCTCAGTGGTATGGTACGCCCAAACTATGCGGGGTACCTCTTCAGCCCACGATCCCTTAGCTTTCTCTAGCCTTCTCTTCAAACCTCTCAGCAACACCCGATTGGCAGACTCTACTTGGCCATTTGTCTGTGGGTGCTCGACGGATGCAAACACCTGCTGTATTCCCACCTCTTCGCACAGCTTCTTCAGTAGGTGGCTTGCAAACTGAGTCCCATTGTCTGACACCAGGCGCTTAGGCACACCAAACCGGCACACGATGTTCTTCCATACAAAGCTCTCGATCTTGTGTGCGGTGATCTGGGCTACTGGTTCCGCTTCGATCCACTTGGTGAAGTATTCAATCGCCACCACCAAGTACTTCATCTGCCTGACCGCCAATGGGAAAGGTCCCAGTATGTCAATTCCCCAAGTATGAAACGGCCATGGACTGTAAATTGACTTTAACTCTTCTGGAGGCGCCTTGTGCCAATCGGCATGCTGCTGACATTGCTTGCAACACTGTGCATACTTCTTGCAATCCTCCCTTATCGTTGGCCAGTAATAACCTGCACGGAGAGTTCTTGCAGCCAGAGCTCGTCCCCAACGTGACTCCCACATATACCTTCATGGAGCTCGGCCATAATTCTAGTGCATTTTTCTCCGAGTACGCATTCTAGGAGTGGGTGTGTGAACCCAAACCTGTACAGCTCGCCACCGGTCATGGTGAACTTGCTAGAGTTCTTCTTTATCTTCCTAGCCTCCGTCGGATCCAGCGGGAGAAGGCCATCTGCCAGGCAGCGCTGGTATTGCGTTATCCATGTGTCTGGCTCATGCGTAGCGCAGACCTGCGTCATGTTCACCCTCTCCCCTCGACATGCTCTTATTCTCGGCGATCTCAAGGTCTCCTGGGTCAAGGACCTGTGACTCCTCGCCGCTTTCTCCGTCGACTTGCTTATCTGAAGAACCAGGTGATCTGCCACAAATGCTCTAGGCGTCTTCAGAGTTTCTTGGATCACCGTCCTCTGCCTACCCCCCTTGCCCGAACTGGCGAGCTTGGCTAGCAAGTCAGCTCGGGCATTTTGCTCTCTGGGCACATGCACTACTTCAAATGAGACAAAGGAACTCTTCAACTCCTGCACATCGTCCCTAAGATCCTCCTTTGTGAACGTAATGTCCACATCTGGCGAGTGATCGTCGAACATGTCCACCGTCATCACAGACCTTGCATATTTCTTCCTCTGTGATGCAGTGCATTCGCCACCCGAGAAACCTCCAGCGATGGTGTGGATCTCGCCATGAGTGGGCATCTCATGCTGTTGACCCTCACTACTCGCCGACTGAGAGCTCGACGCACCCCCCGTCCTCTTGTCCAGCAGGTAATCATTCAAGAAACCGCTCTTAACCAGGTCGTCGAGCTGGTATCCCAGGGCCAAACACGAATCAACGGTGTGACCAAAACTCTGGTGGAACTCCCACCAGGCGTTTGGTTTTGGTCCTAACACCTTGTCGCCCACTTTCTCAGGCGCCTTAAGCCTGGGTGCTATGTTGGGAATGGCGATCAGATCCGCCAACCCCATGACAAACTTGTACTTTGGTGGGCGATTGAACTCCCTGGGGCGCCCTGGGCCCCTTCCCTTGTTTTTCCTTGGATCATAAGGATGGCGAGTCCTCTGATCCTTTTTGGCTGCCATCGTCTCCAGCACCCTCTGCGGCTGGATTCTAGTCTGGGCTCGTGGCCTAGCAGGGGCCACGCTCCCTCTCTTCTCAGCGACCTCACTCTCGTCGATGATGTGGGCCACGCAAGTCGCCTAACTTCAGCAAACGTGGCGGGGTGGGCCCTAATCAGCGCCTCACAGAAAGGTCCCGGCAGCACGCCCTTTTTGAAGGCGTATACCAACATCTCCTCGTCTTTAGCAAGTGAGCGGACCATCTGTGCTCCAAAGCGATTCAAATAGTCCCTAAGGGACTCTCCCTGGTATTGCCTTACGTCGAACAAGTCATAAGACACCCTAGGTGGCGCCTTGTTCACAATGTACTGGTCGACGAAAAGTTTAGAAAACTGCTGGAAATTGGTTATGTGACCTGTAGGCAGGCTAACAAACCATTCCAGCGCTGTCCCCTGGAGCGTGCTCACAAACATCTTGCAATATACAACATCTGAGCCTCCTGACAGCATCATCTGCGTGTGGAACGTAGTGAGATGTGCCTCAGGATCCTCCACCCCAGTTAAAGAGGCTTTCACGGGTACCACGCTCGCATGGATCGGGGTGTCCGTGATCGCCTGAGGAAACGGCATTGGGAAAACGCGCGGTGGCGATGATGGCGCAACCTCTTCAACAACTGTGCGTCCTCTCTGCTCCTGAAGAGCTTGACACAACTCCTCAGTAACTTTGCTGAGCTCTTCATTCCCGGCCTGAGAGGTGACTAGGTCTTCATGCATCTTCACCTGCTCTATGCGCGATGCTTCCACATTTGCCTGTAACGCACGCATAATCTCCATCATCTGCGCCATGGTCATGGCGCCTTCTACAGCAGCTGGCACAACGGGACTTGAACGTGTGCTTCTCATCTTTCTCATGAAAAATCAACAGATCAAGCTTCAGCAGACAAAACCTTCACCAGCGAAACGATCGATCCAGCAATCAATCGGTTAAGAACTCGTAAATTCCAAAGAACTTCCAAGAACGCGATCACAACAGCGGAAACCTCCACAGAAACTTGCGATCTCAGCACGAACCTACTGCTTCTCCACCAAAACTCCCGATTCACCGATCAGAAACACGAACGAACGGTAAAGTCTTCGATTTATAGATTGAAACTCGTACAAACAGCGAAAAACTTCAACTCACCGAACAAGAGCTCAAACGAACGGAGAAAAACTTCAACCTACCGATCAAAACTCCGAACGAACGGTGAAAAACCTCAATCCACCGAACAAAAGCTCAAACGAACGGTGAAGAACGTCAAACTACCGATCCAAACTTCGAACGAACGGTAAAAAACGCCGATACACCGAATGGAAACTCAAACGAACGGTGGAAAACGCCGAAAATGGTTGCACCAGCACACAACCACACAAGAATCGCAGAAACTTCAAGAACTCACGCTGTAGATGGGAAACAGGTTTTACACGGCCCAACGGTGGGCGCCTGATGATCCTGCCGGTTGACTCGAGTGCAAGAGTCTTGCCATGTCAAAGGTATCTTCTCTCGATCAGCTTCGCACCACGTTAGCTTCCGTCCTTCACACCTCGATTCCCCGCAAGAACCTGAAAAAGACAGAGTGGCGCCGCTGCGGCCGATCGCGCTCCGACGCTAAAGTCAGTGACGGAATCGCCAATTACTATGAGAGAAAAGCTAAAACTCAAGGAACCGTGCAAATGTTCTCTCAGCGTACTCAAGTGTTCTCAAAGGCGTAAAGAAGTGTTCTAAACGCGCGTACCTCAGAAGTTCGTTAGAATTCCTTATATACTTGTACATTTTCTCTCTCCTGACGGTTACACCTCCGGACACATGGCTCGCATCCAACTGTACACGTGTCACCATCTAGAGCGTCCTCTGCTTGAGCGTTACTTCTACTCTTCAGGCTGTTTGACTAAGTTACCCATGCAAGGAGTAACTAGGTGCATAGCTGCCTTGGAGCGCGATCTCTTCTAGTGGCGAGCACGGGGTGTCACCATGCACACCATCTCTGTGGTCTCGCCTGCCGCTATCACGATCTGCATTACTTGCACATCATGCATGTTCTGGTAAACTGTTTCCTTTGCCTCGACCTCTGGCTAGGGAAAGATCATCTGATAACTTCGTCCTTCGTACTCGTACTTCTTAAAGGCCCTAAACAAGCCTCCCCGATCCTTCGGCGATGTCCCCCCTTCGGCGATCTCTAACTACTTGGTCTCCCATAACTCAAATACGGCAACTATGACGTAAGCCTGATGACCGCCGGTTACACATACTAGAGATCGGAGAACGCCAAGCCATCACTTGGCGACTACACAGACTTCCCGATGTACTTCCCTTCTGTCAGCCAGATGTCCCGCTTAACACGCCTATATTATCGCTTGCTGCCACGTCATCACTCCCGACTACCTGGTCGGTACAATTACCATGACCACGCCCCTCTTTGTCTTTAAGCTGTTCTCGTAGCACTTTCGGGCTTCTTCCTGGTCCGACTTGATGACTATCACTTTGCCACTAAGGGCTGGCAACTTCATCTTCATGTGGCGAGTGGAAGGTACTGCCCTCAACCTGTTTAGGGCGGGCCTGCCCAACAAAATGTTATAGGCCGAGTTGGCGTTAACCACCAGGTATCGGATGTTTTCGGTACGCGACGGCGTTCCATCAGTGAACGTCATCCTCAGCTCCAAGTACCCACTTACCTCCACTGGGTTATCTGCAAATCCATACAAGCACCCGGTGTAGGGTCTCAAGAGGTCCGGGGACAACTGTAACTTGTTAAAGGTCGTCCAGAACATGGCATCAACGGAACTCCCCTGGTCGACGAGAACCCTATGTACCCTCCTTCCTGCTGTAACTACTGAGATGACCACGGGGTCATTGTCATGCGGGACGACATCCCTAGGTCGGCCCTTGTGAACACGAGGTCTGATTCCCAAGGATCGTCCGGGAATTCTTCTGCAACTGAAATTACTGACCTCACATATTTTTTACGTTGGGAGGTCGTGGGCCACCCTCTAGAAAATCCACCAGAAATGGTGTGAACCTCCCCATGGACTGGCATCTCGTGTGCCTGGCCCTCCTCTTGTACTGCAGTGGCTGCCGTTGTAGGGGATCCTACGAGGTAGTCCTTTAGGAAGCCACTCTTCACAAGTTCATCCAACTGATAGCCCAGTGCCAAACAATTGTTAATATGATGTCCAAATGCTTCATAGAATTCGCACCACGACTCCTTGTGGGGCCCCAGAATTTTGTCAGACTTCGCTGGTGGCCTCAACCTGTCTGCTATGTTGGGTACAACGATGAGGTATTTAAGCTCCACCACGAAGTTGTGCCTCAGCGGTCTACCCCCCTCTCTCCTTCCTTCAGTTCGGGTTCTTGGCGGGACCCTCCTCGCCTCGTAGGTGCGCTTTCTGTCTGGGTTCCGTCTCTTTGTGGCAGCTTCATGGACCCTAGCGGGTTGCGTGCGTATCTGCGCCCTTGGTCGTGCAGGTGCAGCGGGTACGCACTTCTCGTACGCCTCGCCCTCTAAGGAAATGTGCTCCAACGCTCGTCGCCTTACTTCATCTAAGGTCTTGGGAAGCCTGCAGTTAAGCGACTTACTAAAAGACCCGGGTCGCACTCCCTTCCTGAATGCGTATACAATCATGGGTTCATCGGTAGTACCCACCTTCACCACTTGTGCCCCAAAGCGGCTTATGTACTCTTTCAGGGTCTCCCCTTGGAATTGTTTCACGTCGAAAAGGTCGTACGAGACCGGGGCTGGGACTCTGTTGGCTAAGTACTGTTCTCTAAATAGTCGTGAGAGTTGAGCGAAGGACGTGACGTGACCCTCTGGAAGGCTGACAAACCAATCCAGGGCCATTCCGGTTAAAATGCTCATAAAGAGCTTGCATTTTACAGCGTCCGAGCCTCCGACCAACATCATCTGTGTGTGGAACGCCGCGTGGTGTGCCTCAGGATCCTCCTTTCCTGTAAAGGTCACCTTGGGCCCTGTGAACGTGTTGGGGATTGTTGTTCCTAAGATCGCTTGTTTGAACGGTGTGGTGAATTCCCTAAGTGGGGAGGTAGTCTCAGGCTCGTCTATATCGCGTCGGTCGCGACGTAGCTCCTCGTTGGTATGGTGGAGCTCCTCGTTTCTCGCCAGAGAGGCTGTGAGATCCGCCTGCATGCGTTCCTGATCTGCTCTTGAGGCTGCCATTGCTTCTTGCAGCCCTTGCACCATGCCTACAAGTTGTTGCATGGTCATCTCTTCGCTCCTGAAGCGTGGAGGTCTGGTGGTCATGGCTTTCTGGGAACTTTCTCAACTTGTCCGGGTTTTGGGAACTGGAACCGAAAAAACGTGTGTGCTGCGACTGATGTTTTATATCGGCCCCACGGTGGGCGCCAAATGTTCTGGCCGGTTGACCGGGATCGTCTTTGCGCGTGGCTTGTCCTTGCGAGCTAAGGCACCTTCGTTTGCTCCGTCAAAGACACCTGAAAAGAGAAGTGAACAAAGGGGCGCCCTCGCGGCCGTTTGCACTCCGACGATCAAGTCAGCTAGCGAGAAACATCAAATAGGAATGCACTGAATGACTGAAACTGTGCTACTAAAACTGTGTTGCCCTAATTTCCTTGTGCTCACTGTGAGTGTGTCGTGAAGACAACCAGGGTTTTCTCTGTGTGTATTAGGTTAAAACTCGGTCTCTTTTCCAATGCCCCAAGGTCCCTTTTTATACACCTCTAATCTTTAAAGCGCGTTAAAGCGCATTGAAGGCGTATCAAAACATTCCATGGAACATTCGAATCTTAACTGAATTAACGCGTACTTTGGCAAACTTTCCCTGAAACTCTCAATGAGCACGTTGGTATTGCCACGTACACTTTTGACTTGATCGTTTATTCTGTGCAGAGGGCTCCACAGCGCCGCCACCCAACTTAGGGTTTCTCCATCGTGTGAACCCTCCTTTATGCGAAGTGCTTCTGTTACGTGGGTTGACTTTTTGGGTGTCAACTCATGCGTCCCAATTACTAGTCCCTCTCCCTGGGAGTGTATCTACCTTTCTCTCGTACCATGAACGTGGTTCTCCCCTGGTCGTGGCCCTCTCATGGGTTGTATCTGTCCCAGGGTCTCCCAGCAGTGGCGTGGGTACAACACGAGTCAGGTTTACCTCCTACTGGTACTAGAACTTGTGGCCTCGAAGCCACCTTTCTCTTCCCTTTGTCACTGTTCTGAACTGTCGAGGCCCGAAGCCTCTCCGGCGACGCCCCTCTTGATGAGAATCAAAACGATGTTATCAATAGAAGAAATGGACAAGGGCCAAAGCATTTAAAGTTCTTCTTATTAGTCTTTGCAAAAGATGAGGCCCAAGCCCAAAGCCCAAGCCCAAGAAGCCCAAGTCCAAACCATGAGGGCAAGGCCAAGCATTAAATAAAAGAGCATCATTTGAATGACTCTTGTAGGAGGTGTGGATATTAAATAAATAGGTGTGAATGTATTAGAGAGAGTCACATTGTCCATGTGACTTAGTAGGGGGTGTAGGTGTAGTTTTTAGGAGGTGTCATAGTAGAAAAAGGTCACACCTCCCATGTGACTTGGTTTTGGTTAGAATTTCAAATTATAGGAAAAGAATAACAACAATTAAAGGATCAAAGAATGCTTAGAATAAAAGAAACGAAATCAGAAACACAAAAACAACAAGCTGAAAACAGAATGGGTGCAAAGAAGCTTAAGGAGTCATCAATGGAGACCAAGCCTTCCAAAATGATGATCCAAACTCATTAAGTGTGCTATTTCCTTTTACACAACCATGGAACATGATGTAAACGTAATTGAAAAATAGAAACAACAAGAACCGAACAGAAATTGAAGATCAAGCTAAGGAACACAAATTCAAACGGTGAAAAGGTAGAAGAACACTAAAATATTTGAAACTACCGATTGAAATTGCAAGAGATGAAAGAATGAACACTTATTGAATGAAGCTTGCTGGATTTGAGAATTTAGAACTGCATTCACGCCACTTGGAGTCTTGTTCCAAGATAAGTGAAAGGTTGCCGCCACTTGAAGCTCACCATTGGCACACAAGATAAGGCAAAGGAAGAAGAAGACAACAACACTCACAATTTCTCTAAACTTGAGTATAGTTTCTCTACTTCTAATTTCCAATTCTGAATTTTACAAAGGCAAGCACCTTATTTATAGCCTAAGAGGTGCTGAAAAATAGGTGGGAAAATTCAAATGAAACTCATTTGAAATTCCCACCAAAAACAAGTCACATGGGAGGTGTGACCTTTTTCTACTATGACACCTCCTAAAAACTACACCTACACCCCTCTACTAAGTCACATGGACAATGTGACTCTCTCTAATACATTCACACCTATTTATTTAATATCCACACCTCCTACAAGAGTCATTCAAATGATGCTCTTTTATTTAATGTTTGGCCTTGCCCCTCATGGTTTGGACTTGGGCTTCTTGGGCTTGGGCCTTCTTGGGCTTGGGCTTTGGCCTTGGGCCTCATCTTTTGCAAAGACTAATAAGAAGAACTTTAAATGCTTTGGCCCTTGTCCATTTCTTCTATTGATAACATCGTTTTGATTCTCATCACCTCTCCCTTGGGCGATGCTTCTCTTTGGGCGACGACTCGAGCGATCTACCTGCTGACTTCTCTTCCTTGGGTCCCTCGAGGGGCCCCCCATCATGCGTTGACTCTGACCTTCGGTCAACGCCCGATGACGGGACGGTACAAAAAACGAATCTTTAAACTCTCTCTTGATTTCACAACAATGTGTTAAACTTGTATTTAAAACATTTGAAAGAATGCTATATTTATAACATTTGAAATCTAGCCGTTTAAGGCAACATAACAGAGTCAAATCAATTTTGTTCTCATTTAAAACAGTTGAAACAGGTTTTCAAAAAACTGTTAGCATAACACTCATTTAACCAGTTGAAACCATGATTTAACTAGTTGAATAGGTCAGGTAGTTATGTTCTGGCCGGCTGACCGGGATCGTCTACGTACGTGGCTTGTCCTCGCGGGCTAGGGCACCTTCATTTGGCTCTATCCGAGAGTAACTGAAAAGAAGTGAACAAATGGGCGCCCTCGCGGCCGTTTGCACTCCGAAGATCAAGTCAGCTAGCGAGAAACATCAAAAACTGCACTGAATGACTGAAACTGCGTAACTAGAACTGTGTTGCCCTAATTGCCTTGTGCTCACTGTGAGTGTGCCGCGAAGGCAACTAGGGTTTCTCTCTGTGTATTTGTGTGTATTAGGTTAAAACTCAGATCCCCTATCAAATGTCCGAGGTTCCTTTTTATACACATCCAACATTTAAAGCGCATTCAAAGCATATAAAAATGCCCCCTGAAACATTTGATACGTAATCTTAAATTAGCGGGTACCTTAGAAAACTTTCACTGAAACCTTTAATGGGCACGTGTGTATTGCCACGTGACCTTCTGACTTGACTGTTTATTCTGTGCAGAGGGTCCCACAGTGCCGCAACCCAACTTAGGGTTATTCTATTGCGTGAGCTTTCCTTCGAAGTACTCTCTGGCACGTGGGTTGACTTTCTGGGTGTCAACTCGTGCGTCCCAGTCACTAGCCACTCACTCTGGGGGGCGCATCTACCTTGCTCTCGTACCATGCATGTGGTTCTTCCCTGGTCATGGCCCTCTCATGGGTCGTATGTGTCCCAGGGTCTCCTAGCAGTGGCGTGGGTACTTCACGAGTCAGGTTGCCCCCTACCGGTACTAGAACTCATGGCCTTGAAGCCACCTTTCTCTTCTCCTCACTATTGCTCTGTATGATCGAGGCTCGAAGCCTCTCTGGCAATGTCTTCACTCGGCGATGACTCTCTCGGGTGACGCCTCTCTTGGGCTACGCCTTTCTTAGGCAATGCTTCTCTTGGGCGACGCCTCAGCGAGGCGATAACTCGAGCGGTTAACCTGTTGACTTCTCTTCCTAGGGTCCCTTGAGGGGTCCCACCATGCGTTGACTCTGACCTTTGGTCAATGCCCAGGGACGGGACGGTACACAAGCCCCCTAGTCTTGAGCTAACACTTGTTTAAGTGAAAAGACTAAGGCCTCGTCCCATTATCCACGTGGCATTCTTGCTGACGTTACATTCCTTTGTTCAGCTTGACTTTGACGCGACGTTCTCTGCGCTTGGGGATGTGACGCTCTAAGTTATGCTCTAATCTCTTGACACGTGGCTTGATCGCACGGCTCTCACTTAGCATTTCTCGCGCTCCTCAAGTTAACGTTGCATCTTTCAAAAATGTGCGCTCCAAGCCACTGTTTCATTCACTCTTCGCGTTCTCTCTACTGTTCATCTTCTTAAACTCTCTCTGCAACCTTCATTCTCTCTTTCGCACTCTCAATCTTCAACCACCCCGATATTCAAAAGGTATGGTTTTTCCTCTTCGATGGCTCGCCCTTTAATTTTCGTACTTATATAACTGCCTGGGATTGCTTATTTCCTTGTATTTCTTACATCTTGTTTCTCATTTCTCTGTTTCCCCTCCCCCCCCCCTTTCTGGATTTCTCGTGTGGGTAGGGATTTTCGTAGGGTTTCTCATCCTTTTTCCTCCTTGTTTGCTGAACCCCTTTTTTTTCTTCTCCGTTCTTCAGTTTCTGTCAATGGCACGTACCAAAACGACGGCCAACCCCCCTCCCCTCAACGTTAACTACAGGGACCTATACCCATGGGCTCCGGTCGAACTGCTCGACGAGTGTTCGAGCCTAGTTTCCACTAAAGCTTGGAGGGACCACATAGGGGAGCCAATTACTTACGACCATCGTGCCTTCGGGAAAAGGCGCGATGATGACATTGCAGTGCTCCCTTGCACTCTAGGGGAGCCCGTATGCGGGGACGCACGGGCCAACAACGGGGTCCCCTTCTTCTACTTCTACCAAGTCGTCTTCAAGCGTATTGGGATGCGCTTGCCTTTCTCCCGGTTTGAGAGGGAGTTGTTGACGGAGATTAACATCGCCCCAGCTCAACTGCACCCCAATGGCTGGGCCTTCGTCAAGGCCTTTGGCGTTTTGTGCGGCTTCTTTGGGTGCACACCTTCCGTTGACATCTTCCTGCACTTCTTTGAAGTGAAGAAACAGGGGAAAAGCCTCTGGGTGAGCCTCAACAACATCCCTGGAAGGGTTCTCCTATCTCTCTTCCAACAATCCTTCAAGGGGTGGAAGGGCAAATTTTTCAAAGTCTGCTGCTCTGACTACGACCCCTCTGCCCTTGATGGTTTTCCCCTGTACTGGGTGAATGAGGTCAAGACCATGAAGTCCAAATCGCTGACGAATGGCCCTCGAACGATCGAGAGGCTTGCCAGATCCTGACCAGCGTGGGGGGCTTCGAAACCGCCACTCTGATAAGTCTAGAGTTCAATGCCGACGCTCTAGGAAAATATATAAGTATGAATGTCCTTCTCTATAACTTTCTGGCCTTTATTTTTGTTGAATTCCCGCTTGATGCATGATTGGTCTGCTCCTTTGTGTTTTAACTTTAGCCTGTGCCTAACCTCTGCTATACTTGTCTTCTTGGTGTAGATTCTAAAATGGATAGGCAACGACGGTTGCGACTGGTCCAAGTGCTGAAGTCCAAAGATGGGTCTTTGGCGTCTCCACCCTCAACCTCTTCCGCACCTCGATCTTCTCCTAACCCCCAAGCTCAACTTGCAACAACACCAACGAATCTAACAACCCCAGCTTCTCCCCATCCACTTCCAAGTTCTCCACCTCCCATTGCAGTCGTGCCTCTCGCGCTGGTTGAGGCGGGCGCTTCCTCAGCCCCCCTTAACAAGGGTAAGCGGGTGGTGGAGGTTGTTTCTGATGATGAGGACTCTACTGAGGGGCAAGTCTTCAAACGACAAAGAACCCATCATGCCCGTCAGATGGTTACCTCCGCTACTTCCTCTTCTCACGGGGCGGAGTCCTTAAGGGAGGATCCACCGAGCGCCACTTCCCCTCCCCAATCAGTGCGTCAGGAGAGGGGGTTCGAAGCTGAAACCGTGGACGTTCTTCCCCCTACCCCAGAACTTCCTCTTCCCATGCAAGAGTCATTAAGGGGATTTCTGAGCCTGGGATCTGCTAGTAGCCAAGCTGAAGAGCCCCAGAGGGAGAGCATGTACTATTACATGGGCCTCTTCATGTCTTGCGCCTACACTTGGCACAAACAGTCCAGGGCCAAAACCGCCCAAGCTTCTGCCTTCCAAGCTCTGGAGAAGGAAGTTGCTTCTCTGAAAGAGGGGCAGGAGAAGCTAAAAGAGGAGAAAGAGAGGCTAGCAGCCCATTGGGGGCGTTAAGAGGGTGCTTCCAAAGAGTCCCTGAGGGTGGCACAAAAGGCAAGGGAAGAGGCCAACAAACGGCTACACGAGGTGGCTCAATCCTAGGCAGGGCTTCTCAATGAGGTGGTTCCCCTTCGCACAAAGATCGCTGACCTTGAGGCGACTGCAGAAACCTCCAAGGTATATCAGAAGAAACTCGAGGACCAGTGGGTGGACCGAGAGCAGAAGCTGGGGAAGATGGAGGTCGCTTTTGCAAACAAAACTGACGAGTGTGCCCAGTTAACCACTGAGAAGGCCTCCCTCCAAGCCAAAGTCCAAGAGTTGACCTCTGCTCTGGCCTCCAAGGACCGAGAGATGACCGCTCAAGCTGCCAACTTCAATGTTGCTGAGGAGAAACTAGTCGAGGAATCCGCCTCTAGTTTCGCCGAAGGGTTTGCTGAGGCTCTTGTCCAAGCTGCCTGCGTGAACCCAGGCATCGACGTCACTGGGTGCAGCCCTTTGAACGAAGTGGTTTATGGCAAGCTCGTGCCTTTGGAGGCCCCTGAAGAATAGCCTCACTTTGACTCAATATCTGGGTTGCATATGATTGCTTTTTTGCTTAATTTGCAACTGTCGGGAACTTTGTCTGTAATTATTACTCTTGATCTTTGCTTAAATGCTTATTTTAAACTTTATCTTCACATGCTTCCAACTTCTCTTGCACTTTTATCTGCTTTCTTTCCTACATCAAAGGACCAACTGGTGCTTGCCTTCAATGTATTTCTCAGTCGCTTCTCTTTCACTCTTTAGGTAGCGCGTGTTTCTCCCTCTTATTCTTTCTTCTTAAGGTGTGATCCGATCGGTCATCGGTAGTCGATGACGTCAGCATCAGAGAACCATGTGGACCACTCGCAGGGTGACACGTGGACCAGGTGGCAGAGAGGTCGGGGGACGATCGCCAAGAGAGGTGATCGGTGGTCAGTAACCAAGTTACCACCGACAGATCAGGCGGCAGAGAGGTCAGGGGATAGATCACCCAGAATGGTGATCGGTGGTCAGTAGCCAAGTGACCACCAGCAGACCAGTTCCTAGACTCGTGCCTGGAGGCAGAGCGCGATAAGCGAATAAACACTGATCAGTCATCGGGTGTATTGTCATCGAGGTCTCGTGTTACACGCAGTTAAACTGGGACTAAGGTTCCCAGCGAGAGCGTTACGCATGGACCTCGCATGAGCACACCTCAAGGAATCATGCACGAGAGTGGCCTGAGGGAACTAGTAAGCCAGTCGGTGATTGGTGATTCCCTCAACCCATTACATGCGTGTCATCCTGAAGGGTAAGTCGCCTACGCAGAGAGTAACGTTTGGTGAGTGTGCCTAGACCAGCCACACCCGACGTTCTCCTAAGAGTATGCAATTTACCCAGATAAGAGAAGCATCCTAAGTTACTCCGCAAGGGCGTAACTTAGGCAGACAAAGAGAGGCGCTAGAGCCCTTCCAGTAAGTGACACGTGTGTGGTTAGATGTGAGTTGCAGGCCTCCACGTGTCATCATCGGAGAGGGGTGCGGTCCAGACAAAGGAGCACTCCGTACCGCTAAAGGTACAGACAGGCGCAGCCAAGCGCAGACATGCGCAGACTCTCACGCTCCCCATTGCTGATTCTGAAGGTACGCTTTCTCTGAAAAGCATGACAGGGTTCTGACACTTGCCAGAAAAGCATAACAGAATTCTGTTATGCCCAGAAGCAGGGAAAGAGAGATAAAAGGGAGAATCAGAGTGAGAGTAAGGGGAAAAAAAAAAGATAGACGAAAAACAGAGTGCAAGTTTTTTCTCACACACATTACTAGTTTCCAGTTTCTGGTGGTTCTGTTGGACTAACTTGATCGTCGGAGTGCAAACGGCCGCTAGAGGCGCCGTCTGTGTGTTTTGCAGGTCACTCTTGAAGACATCTGAGAGAAAGTTCGGGGAGTGATTCCGCAGAAGACGCAGTCGCGTAGACGGGGCAGAGAGTGCCACGAAGCGATTCCTCCACGTTCGAGTTGCCGGTAGGATCATTTGGCACCCACCGTGGGGCACGAGTGAATCGTTGTCCCATATATACCACAGTTTTAAAGCTCACCAGAGTTTTATCAGTTTCTTTGATAGAGAAGATGCCTAGAAACAGACAACCATCACCTGCGCCATCCGCTGACGAAGGAGCTGTGACAATGGCGCAAGTCCTGGAAATGGTGCGCACGCTGCAGGATAACGCTGCAGCGTCGAAAGTTGAACAAGAAAGGATGCAGACGGAGTTGGCTGCGTCGCAAAGCAGGAACGACGAGCTGAATCGTGTCAACGAAGAGTTGAGAAGGACGCTGCAGGCGCAGAGGGAGCACGTTGTTGACGAAAGGGTGTCTAGGCAGCCCTCACCTCCAAGGGCATTTCCCATGCCATTCTCCCCTGAGATCATGGGAACCATGGTGCCTCCCAACCTGGTGGGGGTAAAAGCGTCGTTCAAGGGGGTAGAAGACCCGGAGGCGCATCTGACGGCATTCCACACCCAGATGATGTTGTCTGGGCGCTCAGACGCTGTGTACTGCAAGATGTTCATGAGCACATTGAGCGGAATTGCCATGGAGTGGTTCGTGAGTTTACCAGAAGGGCATATCACGTCTTTCTCTCAGTTCTCGAAGCTCTTCACTGAACAATACATCGTCAACAAGGCACCTGCAGTGGTGTCCTACGACCTGTTCGATGTGCGCCAATACCAGGGGGAGTCGCTGAAGGACTACCTCAACCGCTTTGGGGCACAAGTGGTTAGACTACCCAGCAAAGATGAAGATATGCTTGTGCACGCGTTTAAGAAGGGAGTGCTGCCTGGCCCTTTCAGCGAGTCTCTCATCAGGAGCCATCCCAGCACCTTTGCAGAGATCCGACGACGTGCGGTGGCGCACATAGTGGTAGAAACAGAGGTTTCTGAGAAGAGGGGAAGCGCTGCACCACCCAGACCGCGTGGAGGGCAAGGAAAACCACAGCAAGCAAGGGTGCATGAGGCCAAAGAGGGGAAGAAGGTGCGGGAAAAACCTCGTCCCTATGCACCAGGCAAAGACCAGAGCAAGGGGCGTGCAAGGGAGAATAATGCACCCCCGAGATACAACTTCATGGTGGGATTGGCGGATCTCATCGCCCTTCCTGCCGTAGCAGCAAGACTACGAGTACCAGAGAAGACAGATAAGGTACTCGGAAGGAAGAAGAATGAATGGTGTGAGTTTCATCAGGCCTTTGGCCATACACTTCATTCCTGTTTGGCGCTGGGACACCAACTGGCGGAGTTGGTGAAGTCTGGTTTTCTAGCAGATTACCTGCGTGAGCCGCAGGGTGATCGCGCGTCAGGATCCCAAACTGGAGAGCAACAGCATGAAGTCCCTGTGCATGGGGAAGTGCAGACGATCGCTGGAGGCTTCTCTGGTGGGGGATGCACAGCCTCACAAAGAAGGAGATACACTCGATCGGTGATGGCGGTAGATGCAGTGAATGAGAGTCATTCCCTGAGGTGGACATTATCTTCAGGAAAGCTGACCTACGGGACGTTGTCCCGCACGACAACGACCCTGTGGTCATTTCTCTCATCACAGCAGGAAGACGGGTGCATAGAGTACTCGTAGATCAAGAAAGCTCGGCGGATGTCATGTTCTGGCCAACATTCAACAAGCTACAGTTGTCCCCTGATCAGTTAAGACCGTATACTGGTTGTCTCTACGGTTTTGCAGGGGATCAGGTAGAAGTGCGGGGATACATCGAGCTGAGGACAACGTTCACTGACGGAACGACAGCCCGCACTGAAAAGATAAAGTACCTGGTGGTGAACGCCCCTTCTGCGTACAATGTCCTGTTGGGGAGGCCAACGCTCAATAGACTGGGCGCAATACCATCGACAAGGCATATGAAGTTGAAGCTGCCGTCGATGGAAGGGACCGTGATAACCATCAAGTCGGATCAGGCTGAGGCAAGACGCTGTTATGAGAACAGCTTGAAGCAAAAAAGAAGTGTGTGCCATGTCACCACAAAACCACCACCAGGCGTGCGCGAAGAGCGATTGGCGGTCAGGGAGACACAAGGCGCTCAGAGGATGGAGAACGCTGCGGTGGGGGGCTCCCAGGTAGCCCAAGTTGAAGAAGAAGAGGAAGGAACGATCACTCCTCGCGGGTCAGGGATCGCGAGAGCGGTCATTGCCAGTGAGAGAAGGCCCCACCCAGCTGAAGGATGGGTCGAAGTGGACATCAGGGGAAGAAAATTCAAGTTGGGGGGATCCCTCATTGAAGAAGAGCGAAGGCTGATCATGGGTGTGATTGAGAAGCACATGAATGCCTTTGCATGGTCAGCATCCGACATGCCAGGAATCGACCCCGATTTCCTCTGCCATCGTCTATCGATGGACCCCATGGTTCGACCGGTGCGACAGAGGAGAAGGAAATTCAACGAGGAGAAGAGGAAGGTGATCCACGACGAAGCACAGAAGCTCCTTGTCGCAGGGCATATCAGAGAAATCCAGTACCCCGAGTGGCTAGCGAATGTGGTACTGGTGCAGAAGGCAAGCGGCAAGTGGAGAATGTGCGTGGACTTCACTGACCTCAACAAGGCGTGCCCCAAGGATTCTTACCCCCTACCCAGTATAGATGCTCTAGTTGATAGCGCCTCGGGGGGAAAGCTACTCAGCTTCTTGGACGCTTTCTCAGGGTATAACCAGATCAGGATGCACCCAATGGACGAATGCAAGACCGCGTTTATGACGGAACGGTCTTGCTATTGCTACAAGGTCATGCCATTTGGGTTGAAGAATGCGGGGGCTACCTACCAGCGGCTCATGGATAGGGTGCTCTCGCCCATGCTGGGAAGGAACGTACACACCTATGTAGATGACATGGTGGTTACGTCCCAAGAGAAGAAGCATCATGCAGCTGATCTGGAAGAGCTATTCACCACCATTGCCAAGTATAGGCTGAAGCTCAACCCTGAGAAATGCATATTCGGTGTGGAGGCTGGGAAGTTCTTGGGTTTCCTCTTGACAGAGCGAGGAATCGAAGCTAACCCGGAGAAGTGTGCGGCAATCGTGGCAATGAGGAGCCCAACGACGGTGAAGGAGGTGCAGCAGCACACCGGTCGCTTGGCAGCACTGTCCCGATTTATGTCTACTGGTGGGGAGAAAGGTCACCCATACTTCCAGTGTCTCAAACGCAACAGCAGATTTCTCTGGACACAGGAGTGCGAGGAGGCTTTCGTCAAGCTAAAGGGGTATCTGGCGAGCCCACCAGTCCTGCGAAAGCCCCAGGTAGGCATCCCTCTTCGTCTATACTTTGCTGTTACGGAGAGGGCAGTCAGTTCAGTCCTGGTGCAAGAGCAGGACCAGGCCCAGAGGCCTGTTTACTTCGTGAGTAAGGTGCTGCAAGGCCCTGAAACAAGGTACCAGGCCCTCGAGAAGGCTGCTCTGGCGGTGGTGTTTTCAGCCAGAAGACTCAGGCATTACTTCCACAGCTTCACAGTGGTCGTGATGACTGATCTGCCTATCCAAAACGTATTGATGAAACCTGATGTAGCAGGCAGGATGGTCAAATGGGCAGTAGAATTGTCGGAATTCGATATTCAGTACGAGCCCCGAGGACCGATCAAGGGGCAGGTGTTCGTGGACTTCGTAGTCGAGCTATCATCCATCGCGACACCTGCAGAAGGGCTAAATTTCCGATGGGTGTTATCGGTGGATGGCTCCTCAAATCAGCAGGGAAGCGGCGCGGGAGTCATCCTGGAAGGACCAAATGGGGTACTGATCGAGCAGTCCCTCCGCTTCGCCTTCAAAGCTAGCAACAATCAGGCGGAGTATGAGGCCCTGATCGCAGGAATGTTGTTAGCAAGAGAAATGGGAGCAAGAAATCTGCTGGCCAAGAGCGATTCGTTACTGGTCACCGGGCAGGTTACCGGGGAGTTCCAAGCAAAGGACCCCCAGATGGCAGCCTACCTGGAGTATGTGCAGCTCTTGAAGACGTCCTTCGCCGAGTTTGAGTTAGTGCACGTGCCAAGAGAGCAGAATGCCCGAGCAGACCTGCTTGCCAAGCTGGCCAGCTCAGGCAAGGGGGGGAAGCAGAGAACCGTCATTCAGGAAACCCTGAAGGTGCCGCGCGCGTTCGTATCAGACAACCAGGTGCTTCACGTATGCAAGTCAATGGAGCGTCTAACGATCGGTCATCGGTCGTTGACCCAAGAAACGCTAA
The DNA here is from genome assembly GCF_051622355.1 of Phaseolus vulgaris. NCBI lineage: Eukaryota > Viridiplantae > Streptophyta > Magnoliopsida > Fabales > Fabaceae > Phaseolus > Phaseolus vulgaris. The sequence continues at coordinate 17,874,433 of NC_143507.1, forward strand.
GAGCACCGAGGGTGAGATCGCGACCCTCAAAGACCGATGAGTCGATGGAGGTTCATGCGGGGAAGGAACCCGACACTTGGATGATGCCATACCAGCTATACTTAGAAGATGGTGTACTCCCGCTCGATCTGGCAGAGGCAAAAAGAATAAAGAGGGGTTCAAGTAAGTTTACTCTCATAGATGGAAGCCTATTTAGATTTGGATTTTCTCACCCTGTGCAGGTCTGTGTACACGGCGAGCAATGCACCAGACTCATGTCTGAGCTGCACGAGGGGGTGTGCGGAAGCCACGTAGGCGGTCGCGCTTTGGCAAGTAGAGTACTCCGCGCGGGGTACTACTGGCCAAAGCTGAAGGAAGATTGCATAAGGTTTGCTCAGCGATGCAAACAATGTCAGCTGCATGCAGATTGGCACAAGGCACCCCCTGAGGAGTTGAGGTCCATCCATAGCCCGTGGCCATTCCATACATGGGGGAATGACATCCTAGGACCTTTCCCCCTAGCGACAAGGCAGATGAAGTTCCTCATTGTGGCCATCGAATATTTCACTAAGTGGGTGGAGGCAGAGCCAGTTGCACACATCACCGCACAGAAAGTCGAACACTTCGTCTGGAAGAACATTGTCTGCCGCTTCGGAATACCCAAGAGGCTGGTTTCCGACAATGGCACCCAGTTCACAAGTCATCAGCTGAGGAAGATGTGTGAAGAGTTAAAGATACAACAGGTTTTCGCTTCAGTGGAGCACCCACAAACAAATGGGCAGGTGGAGTCAGCAAATCGAGTGTTGCTCAGGGGGCTGAAGCGAAGACTAGACAAGGCCAAAGGAGGCTGGGCAGAGGAGGTCCCCAGAATTGTATGGTCTTATCACACCACCCCACAGTCCAGCACCCATGAGACACCCTTCAGCCTTGTCTATGGGACAGACGCCATGATTCCTGTAGAGATACAGGAGAGCTCCCCCAGGTTCTCGAACTTCGTTGCTGAAGAGTCCAATGAAGAGCGTAAGGTGAATCTGGATCTGCTAGACGAAGTGCGGGAAGAGGCCAGAGTCAGTGCCGAAGCTGTGAAGAGAAGAGTAGAGCGGAGACACAACTCTAAAGTGAGGCCCAGGCGTTTCCAGGAAGGTGATCTGGTGATGAGAAAGGCGCATCAAAATGACATGCAGAACAAGTTATCCCCAAAGTGGACAGGCCCATACAGAGTGGTGGAGACATTGGAGAACGGAGCCTATCGCCTAGAGACTTTGGAAGGAGGAGCAATCCCCAGAACGTGGAACGCCACCCATTTAAAATTTTATTTCAGTTAAAATTGTACAGTAATGGCATTCCCACGCTAAAAGATACATGCTTTGTACTTCTGGGCATCGCCTCTTCTTCGGGTTCTAACTCTGTTGACGAGCCTGAAACGAGAGGTCGTTCAAATACCATCACCATGCCTCTCTTTGTTTTTAAACTATTATCATAGCACTTTCGGGCTTCTTCCTGGTCTGACTTGATGACTATCACTTTGCCGCTAAGATCTGGCAACTTCATCTTCATGTGGCGAGTGGAAGGTACTGCCCTCAATCTGTTTAGGGCGGGTCTGCCCAACAAAATGTTATAGGTTGAGTTGGCGTTAACCACAAGGTACCGGATACTTTCGGTACGTGACGCCGTTCCATCAGTGAACGTCGTTCTCAGCTCCAAGTACCCACGTACCTCCACTGGGTTATCTGCAAACCCGTACAAGCATCCGGTATAGGGTCTCAAGAGGTCCGGGGACAACTGTAGCTTGTTGAAGGTTGTCCAGAACATGACATCTGCGGAACTGCCTTGGTCGACGAGAACCCTATGTACCTTTCTTCCTGCTGTAACTACTGAGATGACCACGGGGTCATTTTCGTGCGGAACAACATCCCGTAGGTCAGCCCTTATGAATACAAGGACTGATTCCCAAGGGTCGTCTGGAAATTCTTCTGCCACTGAATTTACTGACCTCACATACTTTTTCCGTTGAGAGGCAGTGGGCCCTCCACCAGAAAATCCACCAGAAATGGTGTGAACCTCTCCATGGACTGGCATCTCGTGTGCCTGGCCCTCCTCTTGTACTGCCGTGGCTGCCGTTGTAGGGAACCCTGCTCGGTAATCCTTTAGGAAGCCACTCTTCACAAGTTCATCCAACTGATAGCCCAGCGCCAAACAGTTGTTAATATGATGTCCAAATGCTTCGTGGAATTCGCACCACGACTCCTTGTGGGGCCCCAGAATTTTGTCAGACTTCGCTGGTGGCCTCAACCTGTCCGCTATGTGGGGCACAACGATGAGGTCTTTGAGCTCCACCACAAAGTTGTGCCTCAGTGGTCTACTCCCCTCTCTCCTTCCTTCAGCTCGGGCCCTTGGCGGGGCCCTCCTCGCCTCGTATGTGCACTTTCTGTCTGGGTTCCTTCTCTCTGTGGCAGCTTCGTGGATCCTAGCAGGTTGTGTGCGTATCTGCGCCCTTGGTCGTGCAGGTGCAGCAGGCATGCACTTCTCGTATGCCTCGCCCTGTGAGGCAATGTGCTCCAATGCTCGTCGCCTCACTTCAGCAAAGGTCTTGGGAAGCTTCCAGTTAAGCGACTTGCCAAAAGACCCGGGTCGCACCCCGTTCCTGAATGCGTATAAAATCATGGGTTCACCGGTGGTACCCACCTTCACCACTTGTGCTCCAAAGCGGCTTATGTATTCCTTCAGGGTCTCACCTTGGAATTGTTTCACGTCGAAAAGGTCGTACGAAACTGGGGCTGGGGCCCTGTTGGCTAAATACTGTTCTCTGAACAGCCGCGAGAGCTGGGCGAAAGACGTGATGTGGCCCTCTGGAAGGCTGATGAACCAATCCATAGCCATTCCCGTCAACGTGCTCATGAAAAGCTTGCACCTTACGGCGTCAGAACCACCTACCAGCAACATCTGCGTGTGGAACGCTGTCAGGTGTGCCTCAGGATCCTCCACCCCTGTGAAGGTCACCTTGGGCCCCGTGAACGTACTGGGAATCGCCGTCTCCAGGATTGCCTGCGAGAATGGTGTTGTAAATTCCCTAGGTGGGGATGCGGCCTCAAGTTCATCTCCGTCGCGCCACCCACGGTGCAACTCCTCGTTGGTACGATGGAGTTCATCGTTTCTTGCTTGAGAGGCTGCAAGATTCGCTCGCATGCGCTCCTGCTCCACTTTCGAGGCCGCCATTGCGTCCTGCAGCCCTTGCATCATGCCCATGAGTTGTTGCATGGTCATTTCTTCACTCCAAGCGCGTGCTGGTCTCGTGGTCATGGCTTTCTGGAAACTTTCGTAACTTGTCTAGGTCTTAAGAACTGGAACTGAGAATCTTGTATGGTGGGACTGATGTTTTAGATCGGCCCCACGGTGGGCGCCAAATGTTCCGGCCGGCTGACCGGGATCGTGTACGTACGTGGCTTGTCCTCGCGAGCTAGAGCACCTTCATTTAGCTCTATCCGTGAGTACCTGAAAAGAAGTGAACTAATGGGCGCCCTCGCAGCCGTTTGCACTCCGACGATCAAGTCAGCTAGCGAGAAACATAAAAAAACAGCACTGAATGACTGAAACTTTGTAACTAGAACTGTGTTGCCCTAATTGCCTTGTGCTCATTGTGAGTTTGTCGCGAAGGCAACTAGGGTTTCTCCTTGTGTATTTGTGTGTATTAGGTTAAAACTCAGATCCCCTATCAAATGTCCCAGGTTCCTTTTTATACACATCCAGCATTTAAAGCGCACTAAAGTGTTGAAGATGGTTGCTGCCCCTTCAAGATTGTGTTTGATGAAGACTTATATGTACATTTCATTTGTATTTTGCTTTGCTTTAAGTGTGTCTTAGGTAGTGCTTAGAGGTTGTCTAAGAGTGGGCTTTTTGCTAAGTAACTCACCTCATAACCACTTGCCATGTGATAAGAACAAACATAAGTTTTATTAAACTGTTTTTCACATGTTTTACAAAAAACACGTTTACTGCATAAAAATAAATTTGTTCTTTACTAAATAAGCAGATTCATTTTTACACTGATGCCTTGGCTAAGTCTTGTGAAAATTAGATTTTGTGCATCATGTATTTTGACTAAGTCTTCTATCTTTCAAAACGACTGAGTTTTAATTAGTTAAACTTTCTCTGTTTTCGTTTTGAAAAATAAATCTGTTCATCTGTAAATGAATAGATTCTTTTTGTCTCTGGTGCCATGTCAAGCTTAAACGATTTTCAGTTTTATCTCAGCACCAGAATGGTTGACTAAGTCTCCTCACTTAACAAATTCTCTAACTGTTTTTGAAAATAAATCTGTTCATTTTATTTTCAATCTGTTCATTTTATAACAGCTTTAACTGTTTTTCAAAATTCTGTTATAAGTTGGTTTTCTATAAAATGCAAACTTGTTTCTGAGGTTAAGAAACGTTCATACATTTGCAAAAACAAGTTTTACAGCAGAGAATCAAAAGTTTACAAAGGATTAGCATTTGTTCTTCAAAGATTTCGAAAATCACAAAGTGCTTGTTCTTGGTTTGGTTCCAAAAGCTTGGTGTGAGGTGCAGCTACTGTTCTAGCAATCTTGCCTACTGGTTTAAGGCAGATCTTTGTATCCTTAATCAGGTGTAGTCGTTTCACTTCTCATTGCTTGTAATAGTTTGGTTGAACACTCTTCTTGATAGGTTTTCTTGGAGAGTGTGTGTGTGAGCTGAAATAGGCTTTTTCAGCAAGAGTACCTAAGTTCTTGTAGGTTTCAAGAACAGTGGGAATTGTACTTGGTTGTACTGTGTTTTAGTGATTTCCACCTGGTTTTGGTGAAGACTGGATGTAGCTCAGTTGAGTGAACCAGTATAACTGCTTGTGTTCATTCTCTCTCACTCTCTGCAATTTCGTTTATGCATAATTGATAAAACAGCAAAGAAATAAATCTGTTCAATTGAAAATAAATCTGTTCTTTCTGGGCACTGTGCATACTGTTCTTAATTTCTGAAAAAGTTGTTTGATTCTGATAAGAACATATAAAATCTGCTAAAAGCCACTTGAACAGATTGACTGTGATAGGTTGCTCAAGAAATTGTCAAAGCTATTAATTGAACCTTAAACAATTGCTTAAAGTTGAAGCTTGCTGTTCTGTGATTCATTGTTCTTAATTTCTGGAAAACTGTCTGGTTTCAATAAGAACACTGATAATCTGTTAAAGGCTAATAAAACAGGTTGTGTGTGATAGATTGTCTCACTAATTGTCAAGCCCTTAACTGAACCTAAATCACACGAATTGGAATTAAGGTTTGTTGTTTTTGTGTTTCACTGTTTTTCAATCTGATATCTGTGTGTGTGTGTACCGTCCTGGAAGTCGGAAGTGATGACGTGGCACTCAGCTACAGTGTAGGTATGTTGACAAGGCGCCAGATCCGCAGAAGGGAAGGAAGTCGGGGGGTTCGTGTAGTCGCCAGTTGATAAGTTGGCGTGCTCCGACCTCCAGCATTCCAGAATCGGCGATCACCCAGTGAAAGATGAAGTCGCCAGATATAAACTCAGGCGACCACATGTTTGGAGATCGCCAGAACAAGCACATCGCCGAAGATGAAGGTGATGCAGATTATGAAGGCGGCCGGCGAGACCACAGGGAAGGTGTACGAGAGTGCCCTAACTCGCCAATTCCAGTAGAAGATCGCACTCCCAAGTTAGCTATGCACTGGGCAGTACCATGCATAAGTAACTTAGCCAAATGAGAGTAGAAGCAGCGCCCAAGTCAAGGAGCCTCCAGATGATGGCACGTGTACAGTTGGATGCGAGCCACGTGTCCAAGTCTGTAACTGCCAGGAGAGAGAAAGCCACCAGGTATATAAGAGTTCTTAACAAACTTTCTGAGGTACGCACGTTCAGATTACACTCTTTACGCTTGCGAGTTCTAGAGCACACTGTGAGAGAGATATTGCACGGTCCCTTGAGATTTCTTCTTGCTCTTAGTATTTGGTGGTTCTGTCACTGACTTGGGCGTTGGAGTGCGATCGGCCGCAGCGGCGCCGCTCTGTTCTTTTGCAGGTTCTTGAGGTAGATCTTGGGGAAGGACGGAGGTTTGAAGCGGTGCGCACGACGATCCTTTGACGAGGCAGTTTCTAGCGTTCTGGTCAACAGGCAGGATCATCAGGCGCCCACCGTGGGGCCGTGTAAAACTTGCTCCCATCCACGGCGTGAGTTCTTGGAGGTTTCCGAAGTTTCTGCGTGGTTGTGTGCTGGTGCAACCATCGTTCGCTGTTTGCTTGAGATTTGTTCGGTGAATTCGCGTTCTACACCGTTCGTGTGGGTTTTCGATCGGTGAAGTGAGGTTTTCCTGCTGTTTACGCGTATTTCGTTCGGTGGAGTTTGAGTTCTTTCGCTCGTTTGGTTGTCCGTGGGAGAGAGGTGGTTTCTGGTGAAGTTGTGGTTTTCTTTGAAGGTTTACGGTGTTCTTGAGTCTTCTCGCGCCGTTTCGCACAGTTTTCTCCGATTGATCGCTGAATTGATCGTGGCTGAAGTGTCGTTAGCTGCACTCTGTGATTCGCTGAATTTCATGAGAAAAATGAGAAGCAATCGCTCAAGCTCGGTTGCGCCCGTCGCTGCTGAAGGCGCCGCTGCCATGACCATGGCACAGATGGCGGAGATGATGCGTTCGTTGCAGGCAACTGTGGAAGCCTCGCGCATCGAACAGGCGAGAATGCATGAGGACCTGGTCGCCTCTCGCGCCAGGAATGAGGAGCTCAGCAAGGTGACTGAGGATCTGCGTCAAGCCCTTCAGGAGCAGCAAGGGCGATCTACCGCTGAAGAGGTTGTGCCGTCGTCGCCACCTCGTGTTTTTCCCATGCCTTTTATTCAGGCGATCACTGACACGCCTATTCCTGCAAGCGTGGTTCCGGTTAAGGCTGTTTTCACCGGCGTGGAGGATCCTGAAGCTCATCTCACCACGTTCCATACGCAGATGATGCTGTCAGGGGGATCAGACGCTGTGTACTGCAAGATGTTCGTGAGTACGCTTCAGGGGACGGCGTTGGAGTGGTTCGTGAGCTTGCCTAACGGCCACGTAACCAATTTTCAACAGTTCTCGAAGATTTTCGTCGAGCAGTACATCGTGAATAAGGCGCCGCCCAGGGTGTCTTATGACCTGTTCGATATCAGGCAGTACCAGGGAGAGTCCCTCAGAGACTACCTGAATCGCTTTGGAGCGCAGATGGTCAGATCTCCGGCTAAAGATGAAGAAATGCTGGTCTATGTATTCAAGAAGGGCGTGCTGCCGGGACCATTCTGCGAGGCCTTGATCAGGGCTCACCCTGCGACGTTTGCTGAAGTCAGGCGACTTGCAGTGGCTCACATCGCCGACGAGAGTGAGGTCGCCGAGAAGAGAGGAAGCATGGCTCCCGCTAGGCCACCCGCCCAGACCAGGATCCAGCCGCAGAGGGTGCTGGAGACAGCGGCGGCGGCCAGGAAGGACCAGAGGACTCGCCATCCTTATGATAGGAGGAACAAGGGGAGGGGCCAGGGACGCTAGCAACCAGCACGCCGGGAATACAATCGCCCGCCTAAGCACAAGTTTGTCATGGGATTGGCGGACCTGATCACCATTCCTAATATATCTGCTAGGTTGAAAGCGCCTGAGAAGATGGGCGACAAGGTGCTAGGACCAAAGCCAGACGCCTGGTGTGAGTTTCACCAGGGCTTTGGCCACACTTTGGACTCGTGTTTCTCCTCTGGATATCAGCTCGACGATCTGGTTAAGAGCGGTTTCCTAAATGATTACCTGCTGGATAGAAGGAGGGGGGGCGCGTCGAGCTCCCAGCCAGCGGGTGGAGAAGCCCAGCAGCACGAGATGCCTATCCACGGGGAGATCCACACCATTGCAGGAGGCTTCTCGGGTGGTGGATGCACCGCATCGCAGAGGAAGAAGTACGCGCGATCGGTGATGACAGTGGATATGTTTGAAGATCACTCGCCGGAGGTGGACATTACGTTCACCAAGCAGGATCTTCGGGACGTTGTGCCCCATGACAACGATCCCATAGTGATTTCCTTGGTAACGTCAGGAAGGAAGGTCCAAGGTCCACAGAGTTCTGGTGGACCAGGGAAGCTCGGCAGACGTGATGTTCTGGCCGACTTTCACGCAGCTGGAGTTACCCCTCGACCAGCTAAGGCCCTATGGAGGGTGCTTGTATGGGTTCGCTGGTGACCAGGTGGAGGTCAGGGGGTACATTGAGTTGAGAACCACATTTACAGATGAGGCTGGTTCGAGGACGGAGAAAATCAAGTACCTCATTGTGAACGCTCCTTCAGCATACAACATCCTGTTGGGAAGGCCTACGCTTAACAGGATAGGCGCTATACCGTCGACTCGGCATATGAAGGTGAAGTTGCCGTCTATGGAAGGGGTGGTGATCACGATCAAGTCTGATCAGAAAGAAGCAAAAAAGTGCTATGAGAATAGCCTGAAAAACAAGAGGTCGGTGAGTTATGTAACAACCACCCCACCTCCCGGTGTGAAGCCCAGATCGACGGTCGTAGAAGAGACCGCCGGAAGAGATGTGGAGATGGTGGACGCTGAGCTGGGGGAGAGGAATGCTGGTCTAGAGGAGGAAGAGGCGCGGAATCGCCCTGAGGAAGCGAGGGAGCAGGGAATCGCCAGGGCGATGATCGCCAGAGAATCCAGGCCAAAGCCCGTCGAGCAGTGGCTCGAGAGAGAGGTTGGGGGGAAGATCTTCAAGCTGGGAAGATCTCTGGAGGTCAAGCTCCAGAACCAGATCGCCAAGGTGATTGAACGGCATCTGGACGCGTTTGCATGGTCCGCTTCGGACATGCCCGGGATTGACCCCGACTTCTTGTGCCATCATCTGGCGATGGACAATTTGGTGAGACCAGTGCGACAAAGGAGAAGAAAGTTCAACGAGGAGCGGAGACAGGCGATCAAGGACGAAACGCAGAAGCTCCTCGCTGCAGGCCACATCAGGGAGGTCCAGTACCCTGAGTGGTTGGCAAATGTCGTGCTGGTGAAGAAGAGTAGCGGGAAGTGGCGCATGTGCGTCGATTTCACCGACCTGAACAAAGCTTGTCCAAAGGATTCGTATCCTTTACCAAGCATAGACGCCCTGGTAGATAGCGCTGCAGGGTGTAAGTTGCTGAGTTTCCTGGATGCTTTCTCGGGGTACAATCAGATTAAGATGCATCCGATGGATGAAGAGAAGACAACCTTCATGACAGAGAGATCGTGCTATTGCTATAAGGTGATGCCGTTTGGGCTGAAGAACGCGGGGGCCACGTACCAGAGGCTGATGGATCGAGTACTTGCACCGATGCTGGGAAGGAACGTGCAAGCATACGTCGATGACATGGTCGTGACCTCGCCGGAAAAGAGCAAGCACGTAGCAGACTTGGAAGAATTGTTCACAACGATCGCCAAGTACAAGTTGAAGCTGAATCCAGAGAAATGCATTTTCGGCGTGGAGGCTGGAAAGTTTTTGGGTTTCCTCTTGACTGAAAGAGGAATAGAAGCCAACCCAGACAAGTGTGCCGCCATCTTGACGATGAGGAGCCCAGCTACGGTGAAGGAGGTTCAACAGTTAACAGGTCGGATGGCAGCCCTGTCTCGCTTCGTGTCAGCTAGCGGAGAGAAGGGACATCCCTATTTTCAGTGCTTGAAGCGCAACAACAAGTTTGTTTGGACGAAGGAGTGCGAGGAAGCCTTCATCAAGCTGAAGGAATATCTGGCGAGCCCGCCGGTTTTGTGCAAACCGCTGGCGGGGATCCCTCTCAGGTTGTATTTTGCTGTAACTGAGAGGGCGGTGAGTGCGGTGCTCGCCCAAGACCAAGATCAGGCTCAGAAGCCTATTTATTTTGTGAGTAAGGTGCTGCAGGGCCCAGAAATGAGATATCAGGCCCTAGAGAAAGCTGCGTTGGCAGTAGTATTTTCGGCGAGGAGATTGCGCCACTACTTCCATAGCTTCACCATACTGGTGATGACTGACCTGCCCATCCAGAAGGTTTTGAAGAAGCCCGACGTTGCGGGAAGGATGGTGAAGTGGGCAGTAGAGTTGTCGGAGTTCGATATCAAATATGAGCCCCGAGGCCCGATCAAGGGGCAGATCTTCGCAGATTTCGTGGTTGAGCTCTCATCAGAGGCGACACGAGTGGAAGGGGACGACTTCCGTTGGGTGCTCTCGGTGGATGGATCGTCGAACCAGCAGGGTAGCGGTGCTGGAGTCATTTTAGAAGGACCCAACGGCGTGTTGATCGAACAATCTTTGAGGTTTGCCTTCAAAGCCAACAACAACCAAGCGGAGTATGAGGCGCTGATCGCCGGGATTCTGCTGGCTAAGGAGATGGGGGCCACGGTGCTAATGGCTAAGAGTGACTCGCTGCTAGTCACAGGGCAAGTAACAGGCGAGTTCCAGGCTAAAGATCCACAAATGGCGGCTTACTTGGAGTATGTGCAGGAATTGAAGAGTTCCTTTGCCTCCTTTGAAGTGGTGCATGTGCCCAGAGAGCAGAATGCCCGAGCTGACTTGCTAGCTAAGCTCGCCAGTTCAGGCAAGGGGGGTAGGCAGAGGACGGTGATTCAAGAAACTCTGAAGACGCCGAGGGCATTCGTGGCAGATCACCTGGTTCTTCAGATAAGCAAGTCGACGAAGAAAGCAGCGAGAAGTCATAAGTCCCTGACGCAAGAAACTCTGAGATCGCCAAGAATTAGAGCATGTCGAGGAGAGAAGGTAAACATGGGGCAGGTCTGCGCTATCCATGAGCCAGACACCTGGATAACCCAGTACAAGCGGTGCCTGGCAGATGGCCTTCTCCCACTGGATCCGACAGAGGCTAGGAAGGTAAAGAAAAATTCTAGCAAGTACACGTTGATTGATGGCGATCTGTACAGGTTTGGGTTCACTCACCCACTCCTGGAATGCGTACATGGCGAGAAGTGCGCGAGGATCATGGCAAAGCTCCACGAAGGTATATGCGGAAGCCACGTTGGGGGTCGAGCTCTGGCCGCGAGGACTCTCCGTGCAGGCTACTACTGGCCAACGATGAGAGAAGACTGTAAGAAGTATGCCCAATGTTGCAAGCAATGCCAACAGCACGCCGATTGGCACAAGGCACCTCCCGAGGAGTTGAAGTCGATCTATAGCCCCTGGCCGTTTCATACCTGGGGAATCGACATCCTGGGACCTTTCCCGCTGGCGATCAGGCAGATGAAGTACTTGGTGGTGGCAATTGAGTATTTCACCAAGTGGATTGAAGCAGAGCCAGTGGCCCAGATCACCGCACATAAGATTGAAGGCTTCGTGTGGAGGAACATTGTGTGCCGGTTTGGAGTGCCTAAGCGCCTGGTGTCGGACAATGGGACTCAGTTTGCAAGTCACCTGTTGAAGAAGCTTTGCGAAGGGGTCGGGATTCAACAAGTGTTTGCATCCGTTGAGCATCCTCAGACGAATGGCCAGGTGGAGTCAGCCAATCGGGTGTTGCTGAGAGGATTGAAGAGAAGGCTCGAGAAAGCTAAGGGAGGCTGGGCTGAGGAGGTACCCCGTATAGTCTGGGCGTACCACACCACCGAGCAGTCAGGAACCCATGAAACCCCGTTCAGCTTGGTCTATGGGTGTGATGCCATGATTCCAGTCGAGATCCAGGAGAGCTCGCCGAGATTCCAGAACTTTGTCGAGGAAGACTCGAATGAAGAGAGAAGGCTGAACCTGGATCTACTGGATGAGGTTAGGGAAGAGGCGAGGTTGAAGGCTGAAGCAGTGAAGAGAAGGATTGAACGAAGATACAACTCGAAGGTGATGCCAAGGCAGTTTCGGGAAGGCGATCTGGTGATGAGGAAGGCTCACCAGTACGAGATGGAGAATAAACTGTCGCCCAAGTGGACTGGACCGTTCAGAATAACCGAGGCGCTCGGGAACGGCGCCTACCGCTTAGAGACGCTGGAAGGAGGGGCGATTCCTCGCACTTGGAACGCCACACACCTCAAGTTATATTACAGTTAAGAAGCTTTGTAAGTAAAGACAAATGTGAAGTTACGTTACAATGTTTCTGTTAAAACAGCTTGAAGGGAGCACTCTTTTTTCCCTAAGGAGGGTTTTTAATGAGGCTACCCAATAAAAGAAGAGTTTTCGAAGTTCGAAGGTGTTTTAGATTGCATGCTTGCTGTTTTCCAAAAGGTTTTGAAGAAAGACCTTGTCACTTATACGTGATTTAAGGCAAGAAAAGATATATCGTATGCTTTCTAAATAAAGTTTTAAAGTCCTCATCATTTTTCGGCGATTGGAGGCACCGGTTAAAGTCTTAAAGTCCTCATCGTTTTTCGGCGATTGGAGGCACCAGTTAAAGTTTTAAAGTCCTCATCGTTTTTCGGCGATCGGAGGCACCAGATAAAAGACCTCAACGCCCTCGCGCGTTCTGAGGCGAGATAAAGACCTCCTCGCCGTCGAGCGAGTGCAGGCGAGGAAAGGTGAAAAGTCCTCAGTGTTTCTGGGGGCGAGGAGATGTAACCCCTGGGGCAATGTAGAGGCAAGTGAAAAGTCCTCAGTGTTTCTGGGGGCGAGGAGATGTAACCCCTGGGGCAATGTAGAGGCAAGCGAAAAGTCCTCAGTGTTTCTGGGGGCGAGAAGATGTAACCCCTGGGGCAATGTAGAGGCAAGTGAAAAGTCCTCAGTGTTTCTGGGGGCGAGAAGATGTAACCCCTGGGGCAATATAGAGGCACGTTTCAAAGACCTTCTCGCCGTTGAGCGAGTTCAGGCAAGTGAAAGACCTTCTCGCCGTTGAGCGAGTTCAGGCAAGTGAAAGACCTTCTCGCCGTTGCACGAGTTCAGGCAAGATAAAATCCTTCTCGTCTCGAACGAGTTCAGGTATGGTGCAGAGGGTGGAAGAAGTTTGGAGGGTGGCTAAGGTAGGTTCGAAGAGAACGCCTATCCACCCGGTCTTTGTTCTGAAGGTGAGGAAGGTAGAGAAGGATCCGAAAGGCGCCTCTACCCCCAGATGAAGGAACAATGGCCAAGGCAAGAAGCCAGAAAGACGCTGATATCGCCAAGAGTCTCTGGCGACCAGGAGAAGTTCAAACAGCGGCGAGAAAGTTAAAGGCCTGTTTTGATGAAGCAGATCGGGAGAAGCAGTGTTTTGAGCCAGTAGTTGAGTTAAAGTTTGAAGAGTAATTTGCGTTAAGATTCATTGCCTTAAGATTGCGAATTGTTAAGTGTTTGTTGCTTAGGGCTGAAGTGATTCGAATCAGTTAAGTCAAAGGTCGTGCCTACAGTTTTCCTAAGTCTTTTCTTTGGAATTCAACAAGCAAGGAAAGTTGAAGCGAAAGCAAGGAAAGTTGAAGCGAGTGAAGAAGTCATGAGAGGAAAAGCGTAGACCTTTGTCATCGACAGTTAAACGGTAAATAACAGTTCAGAACATATATACAAAGGGACATAAAGTTTGTTACAAGTTATTTGCAAAGGAAAGTATAAAGGGTGATGGATGGATTGAATTGGTTAATCTTCGGCGGGCACCACTTTTCCATCCACCACTTCATTGTTCAGCGACACCATGCTGAGATCCAGGTCGGGAAACAGGCAAGCAAATTGTTCCCGCGCAGCTTCGAATCCGGCGGCTAGAATTTGGGCAGAATTCAGTTTGAGGTCTTCAATTTGCTTTTGAAGTTCCTCAATCTGTTTCTCGGTTTGTTCTTTCAGCCCCTTGTTCTGTTGCTCCAGCTCTTCAATCTGCTTCTTGAGTTGTTCGTTAGTCTCTTGAGCCTGGAGAAGGTCTTCAGCAACCTCCTTGGATTCCGCTTGTGCTTGGGCCAATTCGGCAGCTGCCTTTCCTTTCTCTTTGTTGGCCTCGGCAAGATCAGCTATGGCGTCGTCCCTTGCCTTTTCCACTTGCCCCAGGAGTTTCTCGCGGTCGACTGACCTTTGCTCCAATTTCTGCACCTTAGAGGCGTCAGCTTTTGTAAGAGCCTCCAGGTCAGCCACCTTAACGCGATAAGGCACAATCTTGCTCTCCAGTTCGACCTTTTCTTGAGCAAGTTGATGCACCCTATGGCGGAGATCAGTGGCCTCCTTGCGCGCCAATCTGAGCTCGGTGCTCATTGCGTCTTCTACTCGGGAGTGTTCAACCTCCGCGAGTGTCAGATTGGCGGACAACTTCTCCACCTCGACTCTGATGGTGCTGTTTTCGGTTTTGAGGTTGAAGAGGTCGTCTTGAAGCCTCCTGGTTGAGCTCTCCATAGCTCTGGCGATGATGGCAGGGATGTCTTCTGCTATTGTTTTTAGCTTAGCAGACAGCGGCTCCCACATCCTCGTGACCTCAAGGGGAAGGTTTGCTGCTTGTAGAGGCACTAAAGGCGCTGTGGGAGCCTGTTGCTGGTTCTCGTTGCCACCTTCCTTAGCAAGTTCTTCGGTAGGCGCTTGTTGGCGTGGCGACGGAATCGGGGATTCGGTGATCAGAATCGGAGAGGTATGAGCAACCTCATCCCCGATTGGTTCAACCTCTGCAGCTGAGGCGTTTGAAGGGGGACCCCCTCCAGCTGATACGTATGGTGTGGAGGCACTCGGGGGGTCCTCCATGAAGTTTGGCTCTTGGGCCTCCACTGCAGGTGGCGCAGTGGCCAGTGGGATTGCTTGGACAGGGGAAGCGGGAGCTTGTGTAAGTGGCGATGATGGAGGAGGAGCAGGTGTAGATGGTGGCGTTGATGTGGGAAGAGGGGGTGGTGCAGGTGGTGAAGAAGGTGCCACCCTCTTCCTCTTCGTGGCAAGACCATCTTCAGTGGCCTCGTCGTCCTCTTCTTCCTCCTCGTGGATGACCTGAGGAGCTTTCCTCTTAGGCCTTTTTAGAACCAGTTTCTTGCGTTGGGCGGCGGGTTCCTTAGGTGGTGATCATCCGTGGACGATGGCTTTCTCCACCACCGAGTTGGGCACTGTTTGAGAGCCCATCGCCAACCCGTGGTTTCGGGCGAGCGCCTTCAATTCGGCGAGCATGCCTTTGCCCAACATGTTATCTGCATAGAACGAAAATGCATGGGTTAACTCAAGGAGACAATGAGTGCATAAGGCAGTATGCAAAGCAGATGAATGATGCAGAAAGATAAAACCAAAGTTTTGTGCATAATGCACAAGACGCCCAGAAACAGCTAAACAGAAGCAGTATCAAAACAAAGTTCAAGTATCCTAACCTATTCGAATTTCTAGTTGGTCCTCGTAGAATTCGAAGAGTATTAGGGTGGTGGTGAGGAAAGTTATGTTGGCATCCGCCACCCTCTTCCAGAAGAGACAGAGGTCTCTGTCTAGTGCTCCCATGCTGTCAGGACTCCTGGGTCTCCTGAAGCAGCTCTTGGACTCTTTTTTCCCCTTGTCCACCCAGTACAAGGGGAAGCCGTCGAGTAAGGAGGCGTCCTTATCGTTAGGGCGCACTTGGACGAATTTCCCTTTCCAGTCCTTATAGGATTGCTGGAAGATGGAGAAGATCGACCTCCCAGCAATCCCATTCAAGCTGATCCACAGGCGGTCTCCTGGGTGCTTGGCTTCGAAGAGGAACAGGAACACGTCCACCGATGCGGGCAACCCCAGATGGTCGCACATCACTTGAAACGCTCGGATAAACGCCCAGTTGTTGGGATGGAGCTGGGCGGCGGCGACGTTGAGCTCGGTGAGGAGCTCCCTTTCGAAACGAGTGAAAGGGAACTTGAGCTTCACCTTCTTGAATAGGGTTGTGTAAACGAAGCAGAAGGGCCCGTCAGCACTCGCCTTATCATCAGCGCAAACGGGCAGATCGGGGGGGCAAGGTAGCACTATCATTTTCTCATCGTGCTCCTTGTGAAACGTCTGGTTGGGCTCATCCCCCTTTGTCAGCCGTAAAACTGCTCCAGCAGTGTTAACAGAAGATGTCTCCCTCAAGAGGATCGAGTTGGCCCAGGGATACAGGGTTTTGAAGTCTGGTGGGGGAACGGGGGCTCCTCCGGTGGAAGGTGGAGTCGCTTGGGCCAGGTTCGGGCGAGAGGGTGCAGGCCTCTCAGCCTGGGAAGATGAAGCACCGCGCGCTCGCGGTTGCGGGTTGAGTGCTTGAGAAGAAGGGTTTCGCGATGAAGGAGGAGGATTCGGGGTGATCTTTTGGCGAGTCATTCTCGAAGCTGCAAGGGAAGAAGAAAAGGAGAAACGATCAGGGTTCGCAAAGGCTGACTCGATCATAGGAGGAGGGTGAAAAACGAACGAACGAAGGTTCGTTGTAACGATGGACGAAACCCTAAGTAACGAGAAAGGAGAAATGGAAAACAACCCACAGCGTATGCACCAGGCAGTTACAGGATGATGCGAATCGGTCAAAATGCAAGAAAACCCAGCAGAAGAAGGAAAGTAGGTACCTTTTGATGATCAGGGAGACGATGAAGGACGATGATGGTTCAGGATGTTGAAGAGCGCTCAGAGTTTTTGCAGAAGGAAGTTAGAGCGTTTGTGAATACGAAGAAGAGCGATGGAACAGTAGAGTGAAAATGGGTTTACGAGTTTTTTCGAAATGGGTTTTGATCCTGCCTGTTGACCGGAGCGCTGGAGAATGCCTCGTCAAAGGATCGACGTGCGCGCCGCTCCTCAATTCCGTTCCTCCTCTGGATCTATCTCAAGAACCTGCAAAGAAACGATACGGCGCCGCTGCGGCCGATCGCACTCCGACGCTCAAGTCAGTGACGGTATCACCAAATACTAAGAACTGGAACCGTGCAAACTCTCTCTCACAAACAGCTTTGTCACTCGCAAGCGTAAAGTGTATGAACTGAACGTGCGTACCTTAGAAAATCTGTTAAGAACTCTTATATACCTGGTGATTTCCTCTCTCCTGGCAGTTACAGACTTGGACACGTGGCTCGTATCCAACTGTACACGTGCCATCATCTGGAGGCTCCCTGACTTGGCGCTGCTTCTACTCTCATTTTGGCTAAGTTACCTATGCATGGTACTGCCCAGTGCATAGCTAGCTCAGGAGTGCGATCTCTACTGAAACTGGCGAGGTAGGGCCTTCATACACCTTCCCTGTGGTCTCGCCGGCCGCCTTCATAATCTGCTTCTCCTTCGTCTTTGGCGATGTGCTTGTTCTGGCGATCTCCGACTGCCTGGTCGCCTGAGTCTACATCTGGCGACTTCACCTTTCAACCTGGCGATCGCCTATTCTGGTAAACTGGAAATCGGAACACGCCAACTTAATAATCGGCGACCACACATGCCTCCCGACTTCCTTCCCATCTGCCAACCTGGCGCCTTGTCAACATGCCTATACCGTAGCAGGATGCCACGTCATCACACCTGTCCACCAGGGCGGTACACAAGCCCCCCAGTCTTAAGCGAAGACTTGTCTAGCGAAAAGACTGAAAGAGCCCTCGTTAACACCGATCTGCGTGGCACTGACGCAGAATTCCAAGCGATCGTACTTTCTGCTGCTCTGACGCTCCACCAAACCCTTCAGCGATCGCTCGACACGTGGCTTCATCAACGGCTCTCTTCATCTGCCGTTAGCGCTTCCAAACTTATTTCGAAAACCCTTAAACCCCTTACGCTCCTACTGTTCCATCACTTTCTTCACACTTGCATACGCTCTCATTTCCTTCTGCGAAAACTCTCGACGTTCCTCGACGCTCTAGATCACCACTTCCCTTCAACGTTCTCCTGATCATCGAAAGGTAACTACTTTCCTTCATCTGCTGGGTTTCCTTGCATTTTCACCGATTCGCATCATCCTGTAACTGTCTGGTGCATACGCTGTGGGCTGTTTTTCCATTTCTCCTTCTGCGTAACTTAGGGCTTTGTCGATCGTCGCAACGAACTCACATTCGTTCGTCTTTCACCTTCCTTCTATGATCGAGTCACCCTTTGTAACCCTCCTGATTGTTTTTCCTTTCTTCTTCCTTTGCAGTTGCTATCATGACTCGTACAAAGATCACCCCGAACCCCCCTCCATCAGCGCGAAACCCCCCTTCACAAGCACACGACTCAACGCAAGTTCGTGGTGCTCCCTCTTCGCAGGCTGTGAGGCCTGCGTCTTCCCAAATCGCTCTGGCCCAGGCGACTCCACCAAACGCTAGGGGAGCGCCCATCCCTCTGCCAGACTTCAAGGCTTTATACCCATGGGCTAGCCCAACCCTCTTAAAGGAAACCTTGTCGGTGAACACTGCGGGAGCGGTTCTGCGACTGACCAATGGGGACGAGGTCCACCAATCGTTTCACAAGGAGCACGATGAGAGAATGATGGTGCTGCCTTGCCCCGCCGCTCTGCCAGTGTGCGCCGATGACAAAGTGAGCGCCGATGGGCCCTTCTGCTTCGTCTACGCCACTTTCTTCAAGAAGGTCAAACTCAGGTTCCCTCTTACCCGATTTGAGAGGGAACTCTTAACCGAGCTCAACATCGCTGCCGCCCAGCTTCACCCCAACAGCTGGGCGTTTGTCCGAGCCTTCGAGATAACATGCGCCCACCTGGGGTTGCCTGCGTCAGTGGACGTGTTTTTATTTCTGTTTGAGGCCAAGCACCCAGGAGATCGCCTGTGGGTCAGCCTAAATGCCATTGCTGGGAGGTCCATTTTCACCATCTTCCAGCAGTCGTACAAGGATTGGAAGGGGAAGTTCATCCAGGTTCGCGCAAATGACAAAGACACTTCCCTTCTCGACGGTTTCCCCTTGTACTGGGTGGACAAGGGGAAAAAGGAGTCCAAGAGCTGCTTCAGGAGGCCCAGAAGTCCTGATAGCATGGGAGCTTTGGATCGAGACCTTTGCCTATTCTGGAAGAGGGTGGCAGATGCCAACATAACATTCTTGACCCCCACCCTGATTTCCTTCGAGTTCTTTGAGGACCAGTTGGAATTCCAAATAGGTTAGGACGCTACACTCTTGTCTTGACACTGCTTCTGATATTGTTTCTGGGCGTCTTGTGCAACACACACAAGACTTTGGTTTTATCTTTTCTGCATATACCTGTTTTTGCTGTTTCATTGCCTTGTACACTTACCCCTTTCTCCTTTGAGCTAACTTATGCACTTTCATTTTATGCAGACACCATGTTGGGTAAGAACATGCTCGCCGACTTAAAGGCGCTCGCCCGCAACCACGGGTTGGCGACCGGCTCCCAGACGGTTCCCAACTCGGCGGTCGAGAAGGCCATCATTCATGGGCGATCACCGCCTAAGGAGCCCACCCAACGAAATAAACTGGTCCTTAAGAGGCCAAAACGAAAAGCCCCCCAAGTTGTCCAAGAGGATGAGGAAGAGGACGACGAGGTCACTGAGGATGGCCTCGTTACAAAGAGGAAAAGGGTGGCACCACCTTCCCCACCTGCCCCACCCCCTCTTCCAGCTTCAACACCACCATCAACACCTGCCCCTCCTCCCTCATCGCCAACACCACGAGCCCCTTCACCACCAGTCCAAGCAACTTCACTGGCCACTGCGCCACCAGCAACTGAGGCCCCAGAGCCAAATTTCTTGGAGGACCCCCCGAGCGCCTCTACACCACATATATCAGCAGGAGGGGGCCCTCCTTCCAACACTTCAGCTGCAGGAATCGTTCCAATCGGGGATGAGGTCGCTCACACCTCTCCAATCCTAATCACCGAGTCCCCGATTGCGTCGCCACACCAGGAAACAACCACTGAAAACCCTGCTAAAGAAGGTGGCGGCGAGAACCCTCCGCAAGCCCCCCTGGCGCCTCTCCAGGCATCCAACCTTTCCCTTGAAGTCACAAGGATGTGGGAACCTCTGACCGCAAACTCAAAACCATTGCAGAGGATATCCCATCGATCATAACGAGAGCCGTGGAGAGCTCCACCAGGCGGCTACAGGATGATATCTACAACCTCAAGACCGAAAACAGCACTATGAAGGTCGAGGTGGAGAAGGTGTCATTCAGCCTGACGCTCGCGGAAATGGAACATTCCCGAGTAGAGGATGCCCTAAGCACCGAGCTTAGGCTTGCGCGCAAGGAAGCTGCTGACCTTCGCCGCAAAGTCCATGAACTTGCCCAAGAAAAAGTTGAACTTGAAAGCAAAATCGTGCCTCTGCGCACCAAGGCGAGCGACCTGGAAGCCCACATTCAAGCTAATGCCGATAAGGTACAAAAACTGGAGCAAAGGTCAATCGACCGCGAAAAGCTACTTGGGCAAGTAGAGAAAGCGAGAGACGACGCCATGGCTGATCTTTCCGAGGCAAACAAGGAGAAGGGGAAGATGGCTGCCGAGTTGGCCCAAGTTCAAACTGAATCCAAGAAGGTTACTGACGACCTTCTCCACGCTCAAGAGACTAACAAACAACTGCGAAAACAAGTCGAAGAGCTGGAGCAGCAGAACAAGGAGCTTAAGCAACAGGTCGAAGGATTTCAAAAGCAAATTGAAGAACTTAGACTAAGCTCCGCTCAGATTCTGGTTGCTGGATTTGATGCCGCTCGGGAACAATTCGCATGCCTGTTCCCTGATCTTGACCTCAGCATGGTGTCGTTAAACAACGAAGTAGTAGATGGAAAGGTCGTTCCCGCCGAAGGCTCAACCAATTCTACTCCATCTGCTTCTTTATAAATTCACTTGTGTTTACCTTGTAAAACTCTTGCATATGTGTTTTGAACAGTTACTTATTTCAATAGCGAAACTTGGATATTCTTCCTTCTGACTCCTTTTGAGCGCCTTCAACCTCTTTGTATGTTTAACTTTGCCAAGTTTAACTTAGCGATTATGCAAACACAATCTTTGGCGTAACTGCCTCGAGCCAATTCAAACTTAAGCAATAATCGCTTTAAACAACGTGTACTCTTGAAGCACTAACCTGATCATAAGAAAAGCTTCCAAGCAACGAACTGTAACTTAATCATTGGTTCAAACAACATCCCACTCGACCTGCTTTATCAAACAGGCCTTTCAACTTTCTCGCCGTGTTTGAATTTTTCGCGATCACCAAGACCTCTTGGTAACACCAGCTTTTCTTAGCCTCAGGCTTTGGCGGTCATTTCTTTATCTGAGGCAGAAATGCCCTTTGGGATCTTCCTTTACCCCCCTGAACTTCAGAGCTAAAGACTGGCTGGCTAGGCGTTCTCTTCGAACCTACCTTAGCCACCTTTCAAGCTTCTTCCACCCTCTTCGCCATACCTGAACTCGTTCAAGACGAGAAGGATTTTATCTTGCCTATACTCGCACACAAGCGAGAAGGTCTTTTAACTCGCCTGAACTCGCTCATCGGCGAGAAGGACTTCCACTCGCCTGAACTCGCTCATCGGCGAGAAGGACTTTAAATGGCCTTAACTCGCTCGACGGCGAGAAGGACTTTGTCTGGTGCCTCAACTTGCCCAGGGTGTACATCTCCTCCCCCCTGGATGCACTGAGGACTTTTTCTTTCTCGCCTGCGCTCGCTCAACGGCGAGGAGGTCTTTACCTTGCCTCGACATTGCCCCAGGAGTTACATCTTCTCGCTCCCAGAAACACGGAGGACTTTTTCTCTTTCTCGCCTGCACTCGCTCAACGGCGAGGAGGTCTTTTTAACTTGCCTCAAAACGCGCGAGGGCGTTGAGGTCTTCCATCTGGTGCCTCCGATCGCCGAAAGACGATGAGGACTTAAAAACTTAACTGGTGCCTCCAATCGCCGAAAGACGATGAGGACTTTAAAATTTTTAGAAAGCACGCGATACATCTTCTCTTGCCTCAAATCATGTACAAATGACAAGGTCTTTTTTCAAAACTTTCGAAAATAGCACACATGCAATCTGGAAACACCTTATACTTTCGAAAACTCTTCTATTATTGGGTGGCCTCATTAAAAACCCTCCTTAGGGAAAAAAGAGTGCCCCCTTGAAACTGTTTTAACAGAGACATTGCAATATAACATTTGTGTTTGTCCTTACTTACAAAGCTCTTAACTATAGTACAACTTCAGGTGTGTGGCGTTCCAGGTACGAGGGATCGCCCCTCCTTCCAGCGTCTCTAAGCGGTAGGCTCCGTTCCCGAGTGCCTCGGTTATTCTGAACGGTCCAGTCCACTTGGGTGATAGTTTATTCTCCATCTCGTACTGGTGGGCCTTCCTCATCACCAGATCGCCTTCTCTAAACTGCCTTGGCATCACCTTAGAATTGTACCTTCGCTCGACCCTTCTCTTCACCGCCTCAGCCTTCAGCCTTGCCTCCTCCCTGACTTCATCCAGCAGATCCAGGTTCAGCCTTCTCTCTTCATTCGAGTCTTCCTCTACAAAGTTCTGGAATCTCGGCGAGCTCCCCTGGATCTCCACTGGAATCATGGCGTCACACCCGTAGACCAAACTAAACGGGGTCTCGTGGGTTCCTGACTACTCGGTGGTGTGGTACGCCCAAACTATACGGGGTACCTCCTCGGCCCAACCTCCCTTGGCTTTCTCGAGCCTTCTCTTCAAACCTCTCAGCAACACCCGATTAGCTGATTCCACCTGGCCATTTGTTTGAGGGTGCTCGACGGATGCAAACACTTGCTGAATTCCCACCCCTTCACAAAGCTTCTTCAACAGGTGGCTTGCAAACTGCGTCCCATTATCTGACACCAGGCGCTTAGGCACTCCAAACCGGCACACGATGTTCTTCCATACAAAACCTTCGATCTTGTGCGCGGTGATCTGGGCCACTGGTTCTGCTTCAATCCACTTGGTGAAATACTCGATCGCCACCACCAAGTACTTCATCTGCCTGATCGCCAGTGGAAAAGGTCCCAGGATGTCGATTCCCCAAGTATGAAACGGCCAAGGGCTATAGATCGACTTCAACTCCTCGGGAGGTGCCTTGTGCCAATCGGCGTGCTGCTGGCATTGTTTGTAGCACTGGGCATACTTCTTGCAATCTTCTCTCATGGATGGCCAATAGTAGCCTGCACGGAGAGTCCTTGCGGCCATAGCTCGACCCCCGACGTGACTTCCACATATTCCTTCGTGGAGTTCTGCCATAATTCTCGTGCACTTCTCGCCGTGTATACATTCCAGGAGTGGGTGAGTGAATCCAAACCTGTACAGATCGCCATCAATCAATGTATACTTGCTGGAATTTTTCTTTACCTTCCTAGCTTCTGCTGGATCTAGCGGGAGGAGGCCATCTGCCAGGCACCGCTTGTACTGTGTTATCCAAGTGTCTGGCTCATGGGTGGTGCAGACCTGCATCACGTCCACCTTCTCTCCTCGACATGCTCTAATTCTTGGCGATCTCAGAGTTTCTTGCGTCAAAGACTTATGGCTTCTCGCTGCTCTCTCCGTCGACCTGCTTATCTGAAGGACCAGGTGATCTGCTACAAATGCCCTCGGCGTCTTCAGAGTTTCTTGAATCACCGTCCTCTGCCTACCCCCCTTGCCTGAACTGGCGAGCTTAGCAAGCAAGTCAGCTCGGGCATTCTGTTCTCGGGGCACATGGACCACTTCAAAAGAGGCAAAGGAACTCTTTAATTCCTGCACATACGCCAAGTAAGCCGCCATTTGTGGATCTTTAGCCTGGAACTCGCCTGTTACTTGCCCGGTGACTAGCAGCGAGTCACTCTTAGCCATCAGCACCCTAGCCCCCATTTCTTTGGCCAGCAAAATCCCGGCGATCAGCGCCTCATACTCTGCTTGATTATTGCTGGCTTTAAAGGCAAACCTCAAAGATTGTTCAATCAGCACGCCGTTGGGTCCTTCCAATATTACTCCAGCACCGCTACCCTGCTGGTTCGATGATCCATCCACCGAGAGTACCCAACGGAAGTCGTCACCTTCAACCCGCGTTGCCTCTGATGAGAGCTCGACTACAAAATCTGCAAAGATTTGCCCCTTGATCGGGCCTCGGGGCTCATATTTAATGTCAAATTCTGACAACTCCACTGCCCACTTCACCATTCTTCCCGCAACGTCAGGTTTCTTCAAGACCTTCTGGATGGGCAAGTCAGTCATCACCAGTATTGTGAAGCTGTGGAAGTAGTGGCGCAACCTCCTCGCCGAAAACACCACAGCCAACGCAGCCTTCTCCAGGGCCTGATATCTCGTTTCTGGGCCCTGCAACACTTTACTCACGAAATAAATAAGCTTCTGAGCCTGATCCTGGTCCTGGGCGAGCACCGCACTCACCGCCCTCTCAGTCACCGCGAAATACAACCTGAGAGGGATTCCCGCCAGTGGTTTGCACAGAACCGGCGGGCTTGCCAAATATTCCTTCAGCTTTACGAAAGCCTCCTCACATTCTTTCGTCCAAGCGAATTTGTTATTGCGTCGCAGACATTGGAAATAGGGATGTCCCTTTTCTCCGCTCGCTGACACGAAGCGAGATAGGGCTGCCATCCGGCCTGTCAGCTGCTGGACTTCTTTCACTGTAGCCGGGCTTCTCATCGCCAAGATGGCGGCACACTTGTCCGGGTTGGCTTCTATTCCTCTTTCAGTCAAGAGAAAACCCAAAAATTTTCCAGCCTCCACGCCGAAAATGCATTTCTCCGGGTTGAGCTTCAACTTGAACTTGGCGATCGTCGTGAACAATTCTTCCAAGTCTGCTACGTGCTTGCTCTTCTCCTGCGAGGTCACGACCATGTCATCGACGTAAGCTTGCACGTTCCTTCCCAGCATCGGTGCAAGTACTCGATCCATCAGCCTCTGGTACGTGGCCCCCGCGTTCTTCAGCCCAAACGGCATCACCTTATAGCAGTAGCACGACCTCTCCGTCATGAAGGCTGTTTTCTCTTCATCCATGGGATGCATCTTGATCTGATTATAGCCCGAGAAGGCATCCAGGAAACTCAGCAGTTTGCACCCTGCAGCACTATCAACCAGGGCATCAATGCTTGGTAAAGGATATGAATCCTTTGGGCAAGCCTTATTATGATCGGTGAAATCGACGCACATGCGCCATTTCCCGTTGCTCTTCTTCACCAGCACGACATTCGCCAACCACTCAGGGTACTGGACTTCCCTGATGTGGCCTGCAGCGAGGAGTTTCTGGGTCTCGTCCTTGATCGCCTGCCTCCTCTCTTCATTAAATTTCCTCCTTCTTTGTCGCACCGGTCTCACCATGTTGTCCATCGCCAGATGATGGCACAAGAAGTCGGGATCGATCCCGGGCATGTCCGCAGCGGACCAGGCAAACGCATCCAGATGCCGTTCAATCACCTTGGCGATCTGGTCCTGGAGATCGACCTCCAGAGATCTTCCGAGCTTGAAAACTTTCCCCCCGATCTCCTTCTCGAGCCACTGCTCGACGGGTTTGGGCCTGGATTCTCTGGCGATCACCGCCCTGGCGATCCCCAGTTCCCTTGCTTCCTCAGGACGATTCCGCGCCTCTTCTTGCTCCAGGCCAGCATTCCTCTCCCTCAGCTCAGCATCTACCATCTCTACATCCCTTCCGGCGGCCTCCTCTATCACCGGCGGTCTGGGCTTCACACCGGGAGGCGGGGTGGTCGTTACATAGCTCACTGATCTTTTATTTTTCAGGCTATTTTCATAGCACTTTTTCGCTTCTTTCTGATCAGACTTTATCGTGATCACCACCCCTTCCATGGACGGCAGCTTCACCTTCATGTGCCGAGTCGATGGAATTGCGCCTATCCTGTTAAGAGTGGGCCTTCCCAACAGGATGTTATATGCTGAAGGGGCGTTTACGATGAGGTACTTGATTTTCTCCGTCCTCGACCCAGCCTCATCTGTAAACGTGGTTCTCAGCTCAATGTACCCCCTGACCTCTACCTGATCACCAGCGAATCCATATAAGCACCCTCCATAGGGCCTTAGCTGGTCAAGGGGCAATTCCAGCTGCGTGAAAGTCGGCCAGAACATTACGTCTGCCGAGCTTCCTTGGTCCACCAGAACTCTATGGACCTTCCTTCCCGCCGTGATCAACGAAATAACAATGGGATCGTTGTCATGAGGCACAACGTCCCGAAGATCCTGCTTGGTGAACGTAATGTCCACTTCCGGCGAGTGATCTTCAAACATGTCCACTGACATCACCGATCGCGCATACTTCTTCCTCTGCGATGCGGTGCATCCACCACCTGAGAAACCCCCTGCAATGGTGTGGATTTCCCCATGGATGGGCATCTCGTGTTGTTGGGCTTCTCCAGCTGCTGGCTGGGAACTCGACGCTCCTCCGGTCCTTCTGTCCAGCAGATAGTCGTTTAGGAACCCGCTCTTAACCAGATCGTCGAGCTGGTATCCTAAAGACAAACACGAGTCCAGGTTGTGGCCAAAGCACTGGTGAAACTCGCACCAAACGTCCGGCTTTGACCCCAGCACCTTGTCGCCCACCTTCTCGGGCGCCTTCAACCTAGCAGATATGTTAGGGATAGCGATCAGGTCCGCTAGTCCCATGACGAATTTGTGCTTAGGCGGGCGATTGTACTCTCGGCGTGCCGGTTGTTGGCGTGCTGGCGGTTGGCGCGCTTGGCTTCTTCCCTTATTTCTCCTATCGTAAGGATAGCGAGTCCTTTGGTCTTTTCTGGCCGCCGCTGCCGTTTCCAGCACCCTCTGTGGCTGGATCCTGGTCTGGGCGCGTGGCCTGGCGGGAGCCACGCTGCCTCTCTTCTCGGCGACTTCACTCTCGTCGGCGATATGGGCCACCGCAAGTCGCCTGACTTCAGCAAACGTCGCTGGGTGAGCTCTGATCAAGGCCTCGCAGAATGGCCCTGGCTGCACGCCCTTCTTGAAGGCATAGACCAGCATTTCTTCATCCTTGGCTGGCGATCTGACCATCTGCGCTCCGAAGCGATTGAGGTAGTCTCTGAGGGACTCCCCATGGTACTGCCTTATATCAAACAGATCATAGGACACCCTGGGCGGTGCCTTGTTCACAATATACTGCTCGACAAAGATTTTCGAGAATTGTTGAAAATTAGTTATGTGGCCATTAGGCAGGCTCACAAACCACTCCATCGCCGTTCCCTGGAGCGTGCTCACGAACATCTTACAATAGACGGCGTCCGACCCTCCTGACAGCATCATCTGCGTGTGGAACGTGGTCAGATGAGCCTCTGGATCCTCCACGCCAGTAAAAACAGCTTTAACCGGGACCACGCTCGTGGGAATTGGCGTGTCGGTAATCGCCTGAATGAAAGGCATTGGGAAAACACGAGGCGGCGTCGACGGTGCCACCTCTTCAGCAGAAGAACGAACCTGCTGCTCCTGAAGAGCTCGACGTAGCTCCTCAGCTACCTTGCTGAGCTCCTCGTTCCTGGCGCAAGAGGCGACCAGGTCTTCATGTATCCTTGCCTGCTCGACGCGCGAGGCTTCTACAGTGGCCTGCAATGAGCGCATCATTTCTGCCATCTGCGCCATGGTCATGGCGGCGTCGCCTTCAGCAGCGACGGGAGCCACGGGACTGGAACGATTGCTTCTCATCTTTCTCATGAACTTCAGCGAACCACAGAAATACAGCAAATAACACTTCAACCACGAACGAATCAGCGATCAATCGGGGAAAACTCAAGAAACTGCGCAAGAACCCAAGAACACCGCAAACCTTCGCAGAAAACCACCAAAGAACTCGAACCTCCACCAGACAGATTGCGCGCAAGCAACAAAAGACCTCACTCCACCGATTGAAAGACAAACAAACGGCACAAAACACAAACTCACCGAACGAAACTCAAAGAAACTGCCAACGACGGTTGCACCAGCACACAACCGCGCAGAAAACCTCGAAAACTTCCACGAACTCACGCTGTGGATGGGAGCACGCTTTACACGGCCCCACGGTGGGCGCCTGATGATCCTGCCTGTTGACCGGAGCGCTAGAGAATGCCTCGTCAAAGGATCGACGTGCGCGCCGCTCCTCAATTCCGTTCCTCCTCTGGATCTATCTCAAGAACCTGCAAAGAAACGATACGGCGCCGCTGCGGCCGATCGCACTCCGACGCTCAAGTCAGTGACGGTATCACCAAATACTAAGAACTGGAACCGTGCAAACTCTCTCTCACAAACAGCTCTGTCACTCGCAAGCGTAAAGTGTATGAACTGAACGTGCGTACCTTAGAAAATCTGTTATGAACTCTTATATACCTGGTGATTTCCTCTCTCCTGGCAGTTACAGACTTGGACACGTGGCTCGTATCCAACTGTACACGTGCCATCATCTGGAGGCTCCCTGACTTGGCGCTGCTTCTACTCTCATTTTGGCTAAGTTACCTATGCATGGTACTGCCCAGTGCATAGCTAGCTCAGGAGTGCGATCTCTACTGAAACTGGCGAGGTAGGGCCTTCATACACCTTCCCTGTGGTCTCGCCGGCCGCCTTCATAATCTGCTTCTCCTTCGTCTTTGGCGATGTGCTTGTTCTGGCGATCTCCGACTGCCTGGTCGCCTGAGTCTACATCTGGCGACTTCACCTTTCAACCTGGCGATCGCCTATTCTGGTAAACTGGAAATCGGAACACGCCAACTTAACAATCGGCGACCACACATGCCTCCCGACTTCCTTCCCATCTGCCAACCTGGCGCCTTGTCAACATGCCTATACCGTAGCAGGATGCCACGTCATCACACCTGTCCACCAGGGCGGTACAGGTTTAGGAAGCGCAAACGACAACTGAAGAGAGCCGTTGATGAGGCCACGTGTCGAGCGATGGCTGAGGGGTTTGGTGGAGCGTCAGAGAAGCAGAAGGTACAACCGCTTGGAATTCTGCGACAGTGCCACGTAGACCGGTGTGGACATGACTCTTTCAGTTTTTTCGTTGGACAAGTCTTCGCTTAAGACTGGGGGCTTGTGTACCGTCCTGGAAGTCGGAAGTGATGACGTGGCACTGAGCTATAGTGTAGGTATGTTAACAAGGCGCCAGATCCGCAGAAGGGAAGGAAGTCGGGGGGTTCGTGTAGTCGCCAGTTGATAAGTTGGCGTGCTCCGACCTCCAGGATTCCAGAATCGGCGATCACCCAGTGAAAGATGAAGTCGCCAGATATAAACTCAGGCGACTACATGTTTGGAGATCGCCAGAACAAGCACATCGCCGAAGATGAAGGTGATGCAGATTATGAAGGCGGCCGGCGAGACCACAGGGAAGGTGTACGAGAGTGCCCTAACTCGCCAATTCCAGTAGAAGATTGCACTCCCAAGTTAGCTATGCACTGGGCAGTACCATGCATAAGTAACTTAGCCAAATGAGAGTAGAAGCAGCGCCCAAGTCAAGGAGCCTCCAGATGATGGCACGTGTACAGTTGGATGCGAGCCACGTGTCCAAGTCTGTAACTGCCAGGAGAGAGAAAGCCACCAGGTATATAAGAGTTCTTAACAAACTTTCTGAGGTACGCATGTACAAATTACACTCTTTACGCTTGCGAGTTCTAGAGCACACTGTGAGAGAGATATTGCACGGTCCCTTGAGATTTCTTCTTGCTCTTAGTATTTGGTGGTTCTGTCACTGACTTGGGCGTTGGAGTGCGATCGGCCGCAGTGGCGCCGCTCTGTTCTTTTGCAGGTTCTTGAGGTAGATCTTGGGGAAGGACGGAGGTTTGAAGCGGTGCGCACGACGATCCTTTGACGAGGCAGTTTCTAGCGTTCTGGTCAACAGGCAGGATCAGTGTGCATCTGGAAAATCTATCTGCATAATCTTGTGATTAACCTTGCTGTATTAAAAGCTTTTCAAACAAAAACAGTGCTGAAATAAATCTGTTCATTTTCACATAAATCGATTTATTTTTTGTAAAACTGTGTTACACACTGTTTCTGCGAGAAAGTTTTAAAAGGTCAATTCACCCCCTCTTGAACTTTGGCACTATTAAACCCAATTATTGGTATCAAGAGCTAGGACTTGTATTTTAATCAAGTTTGTTTGTAATAATGCCTGAGTTTAATGTGCTTTTTGCTGAGGGTTCTGCTGTTAATAGACCACCTATGTTCAATGGACTGAATTATGCATTTTGGAAAGTTAGAATGAGAATTTTCATGGAATCCATTGATGCATTAATTTGGGAAGCTGTGGTCAATGGACCTTATGTGCCAATGCAGGTTGTCAAGGATGAAGAAAAGGTAAAGCCAAGATCAGAATGGAATGAGACCGAAAGGAGGAAGGCTCAACATGATCTTGTGGCCAAGAACATCATAACCTCTGCATTGACAATGGATGAGTTCTTCAGGATATCTCAATGTAAGTCAGCTAAGGAGATGTGGGAAGTCTTAGAAGTGACTCATGAGGGTACTGAAGATGTGAAAAGGTCAAGGAAACATGCTCTCATCCAAGAATATGAACTGTTCAGAATGCAACCCGAGGAGAGCATTGCTGATGTGCAGAAAAGATTCACCCATATTGTGAATCACCTCACTGGCTTGGGAAAAGAATTTGACAGAGAGGAACTCAACATAAAGATATTGAAGTGCCTCGACAGAAGCTGGCAACCAAAGGTGACAGCTATCTCTGAAAGTCGTGATCTGTCAAAGTTGGGAACTGCTGCACTGTTTGGAAAGCTGATGCAGCATGAGTTAGAGCTCAAAAGACTCAAAGAGCAGGAAACAACAGAGAGAAAACCCAAAGGGCTTGCACTGAAAGCAACTGAACTGAATGAGAGCAAGGAAGAAAACGAAGATGCTGAAGATGATGACACAATCAGCCTTCTTACAAAAAGATTCAGCAAATTCCTGAGGAAGAAAAGCAGAAATAGGAATCAGCAGAAAAAAAGGTATCTCAAACCCAATGATTCAAGTTCCTCTAAATATACTTGCTTTGGCTGTGGCAAAACAGGGCATATCAAAACAGATTGTCCAGACAATCAAACAAGGGACAAATCTGCCAGTAAGAAATTTGAAAGGAACAAGGGAAGAAGAGCCTACATCTCATGGTTGGAAAATGAAGCATCCTCAACCAGCAGCTCTTCAACAGAAGATGAAGAGAATAATTTGTGTTTCATGATGAAGGATGAGGAGTCAAGCTCTGATTCAGTAAGTAATTTTTCTGCTGATTCTGATAACTATGATAATTTGCTTGCTGCCTTCAAGGAAACACATGATGAAACAAATAGGCTAGCTGTAATATGCAATAAGCTGCAAAAGGTAAATAATGTGTTGGCACCTAAAGTAAAAACACTTGAGGAAGAATTGCATAAGGCCAAAACAGATTTGGTAAGCCTTGAACTATCTTGTTTGCATGCCTCTATTAAAACCTGTGAAAACTGCAAAAAATTGGAAAAACAAGCGGAGTATTTGCTGAAAACCCTTTCCAATTTCACCAAGGGAAGAGAAAACCTTGAGTCTCTCCTTGGATCACAGAATGCTGTTTTCAATAAGAATGGACTTGGTTATACCCCTGGAAATGTAACCAATGTCAAAAGGCTTTCAAGTTTTTTTGTTCCAGCAAAATCAGCTTTTTCAGCAAAAGGGTACCATTTGTATCATTTTTATTCTGTTTTGTAGATTGACAGCAAGAAAAATCAGTGGTACTTGGATAGTGGCTGTTCCAAGCATATGACTGGAGATCTTACAAAGTTTACCATCTTGAAGCTCAAAGCAGAAGGACATGTAACCTATGGTGATAATAACCGAGGGAGGATTTTGGGCAGAGGCACTGTTGGAACAGGGAACTCAACAACCATTGAGAACGTGCTGTATGTAGAAGGACTCAAGCATAGTCTTCTCAGCATAAGTCAGCTTTGTGACAAAGGATACAAAGTGAATTTTGAGTCAAATGGCTGCACAATCTCAAGTAATTCATCTAGTAAGGTACTGTTTACTGGTAAGAGAGTGAATAACATTTATCTGTTGAATATCATGGAAACTGACTCTTCAAATGAGTGTTTGCTGTCCAGAAGTGATGAGTCTTGGTGGTGGCACAGGAGGTTAGCTCACATACACACAAATCACTTGAATAAATTGAAATCTAAAGATTTAGTTTCTGGTTTGCCTAACATTAAATTTCAGGACAACAGGCTTTGTGATGCTTGTGTGAAAGGTAAACAAATCAAATCCTCTTTCAAGTTAAAGGATATTGTCTCTACAAAAAATCCATTGGATGTGTTACATATGGACTTATTTGGTCCATCTAGAGTTGCTAGCTTGGCTGAAAATTTGTATGCTTTAGTTGTTGTGGATGATTACTCTAGATTTACATGGACTTTATTTCTTGCACATAAACATGATGCTTACACTGCCTTTAAGAAATTAGCAAAAATTTTGCAAAATGAAAATGGTTGCTGCATAAAATCAATTCGAAGTGATCATGGGGGAGAGTTTCAAAATGCTAAGTTTGAGAGGTTCTGTGAGAAGCATGGGATAGCACATACCTTTTCAGCCCCTAGGACACCCCAACAAAATGGTGTAGTTGAAAGGAAAAATAGGTCACTAGAGGAACTAGCTATAACCATGTTAAATGAATCTAAGCTTCCTAAGTATTTTTGGGCTGATGTTGTTTATACTGCAGGTTATGTCTTAAATAGGACCTTAATAAGACCAATTCTTAAGAAAACCCCATATGAATTGTATAAGGGTAGAAAACCTAGTGTGAGCCACCTTAGAGTATTTGGGTGTAAATGTTTTGTACTGAATAATGGCAAAGAAAATCTTGGTAAGTTTGATGCTAAATCTGATGAAGGTGTGCATATTGACTATGCTTTGAATGGTCATGCATATAGAGTCTTCAATAAAAGGTTGCTTATAGTAGAAGAATCAATGCATGCTGTTTTTGATGAAACTGATCATAGCCTATCTAAAACTGCTGATGACCTTGACAGTAATGAATTTAAATCTGTTTTAAATCAAAATGAATCGATTCATTTTGATACTGCTGATACACATGCTATACAAGAATCTACTGCAGCTGCAAGTTTGCCAAAAGAGTGGAAAACCCCAAGAGATTTAACACTTGATAATGTCATTGGTAACATTGAGAAAGGAGTGTCAACTAGAAAATCCTTGAACAATTTCTGTGAAGCAATGGCCTTTGTATCTCAAGTTGAACCCAAGAATTTGAATGAAGCTCTCAAGGACAGCAACTGGATTTTAGCTATGCAAGAGGAACTAAATCAGTTTGCTCTTAATGAGGTCTGGACTCTTGTTCCTAGAATACCTGAGATGAATGTAATTGGAACAAAATGGGTATTTAGAAACAAGATGGATGAGCATGGAGTGATCACCAGAAACAAGGCTAGGCTTGTAGCTAAAGGGTACAATCAAGAAGAAGGAATAGACTATGATGAGACATATGCACCAGTGGCTCGATTAGAAGCTGTTAGACTGCTGCTTGCCTTCTCCTGCATCAAAGGGTTCAAGCTATTTCAAATGGATGTGAAAAGTGCCTTTCTAAATGGCTATATAAATGAAGACGTATTTGTTTCACAACCACCAGGTTTTGAAGACCATCAACATCCAGAATATGTGTTCAAACTCCAAAAGGCTCTCTATGGACTCAAGCAAGCTCCTAGGCAATGGTATGAGAGGCTAAGTGATTTTCTCACCTCACAAGGCTATGACAGAGGCACATCAGATAAGACCTTGTTCTTTAAGAAGAAAGGAGATGACTCAATTCTAGTCCAAGTATATGTGGATGACATCATTTTTGGATCAAACAATAGAGAATTGTGTGAAGCTTTCGTGAAAGTCATGAAAAGTGAGTTTGAAATGTCAATGATGGGTGAGTTGAACTATTTTCTAGGCTTGCAGGTCAAACAACTCAAGGATGGCATTTTCTTAAGTCAAGCTAAATATTGCAAGGATCTGCTGAAGAAATTTGAAATGGACAAGTGTAAACCAATCAACACACCCTTCTCAACAAGCTGTCATTTGGATCATGATGAAGCTGGAATTTCTGTTGATGAAACCAAATACAGAGGACTCATAGGATCACTACTGTATCTCACTGCCAGCAGGCCAGATATAATGTTTGCAGTGTGCATGTGTGCAAGGTTTCAATCTGCTCCTAAAGAATCACACTACAATGCTGTCAAAAGGATTTTGAAGTATTTGCAAGGAACTAAAGAAGTTGGCTTGTGGTATCCAGGTAATATTTCATTAAGCTTAACTGGATATTCTGATTCAGATTTTGCAGGTTGCAAAATTGACAGGAAGAGCACAAGTGGAACCTGTCATTTGCTTGGATCAAGCTTGATCTCATGGCAATGCAAAAAGCAGGCTTGTGTAGCTCTTTCCACTGCTGAAGCAGAATACATTGCAGCAGGGAGTTGCTGTGCTCAAACTATATGGCTAAGACAACAATTGAACGATTTTGGTATCTTACTTAACCATATACCTCTGTTCTGTGATAATACAAGTGCAATCAACTTAACCAAAAATCTTGTCTTGCATTCAAGAACCAAATACATTGAAATTAGGCATCATTTTCTAAGGGAACACATATCTAATGGAACATGTGATATTAAGTTCATTGGTACTGATTTACAACTTGCTGATTTCTTCACAAAACCATTAGCCAAAGATAGGTTTAATTTTCTGCTTAATGAATTGGGTATTATAAATGTCAATTGTGCCTAGCAGTGAAAAATTAAATCTGTTTATTCGCAATTGAATGTGTTTATTTTCTGCACTGATATGCATTGATGACTAGGAAAGAGAAATTTTGATCTTTGACTGCTTGACTGACCTAGTGGGCATTAACCTCTGTACCTTTGACGGTTTTGGTCATGGTTATGTAACCGATTTGATGGTTTGGGTGCTCAATAAAGGCATGAGTATATGCATCGTGACCCTAAATATTTGTTGCACATTTTCAAAGATTCTATGCACAAATTCAGAGCATAAAATCTTCATGCATATCCACTCATAACTGCCATATCAACACATTCATTTCTATATAAATCTGTGTGAATACTTGCTACCCACATTGGCTATTCTTTTTCTGTTCTCACTATTTGAAACCAAGAAAAGAATTCAGGTTCAACCATGGCTTCTTCTTCCAAGAAACAGAAAAATAAGGGGAAGCAAACCACCTTTCAAGGTGTGCTAGAAGGATGGTTCGCTGGAAATGAAGAAGGCATCAATGCCTACATTCACGAGACAAGCAGAAAGCAGATCAACATACCCAAAGTGCTGGATTTCAACTGGCTGAAATCTGAAAAACTGGTAGAAACAAGGGCTGTGTTGAAGCACCAGAAACTGAAAAAGATGCTGGAATTAACGGGTAATGTATATCCTGACTTGGTTAAGGTGTTTTACACTAACCTCACATTGGATGGAAAGAATGTTGTCTCTTATGTGAAAGGGACCAAGATGAAGATCACAAGTGAGGTGTGGAATTCTATGGCTGGAATAAAATATGCTGGATTGAAAGTAGGAAAGGGAAACACCAGTGGAATCCAAGAATTCAACAAGCTGCAATACTATAAAAACTGCATGAGGAATCCTACAGAGAGTATAAACAGGTTCCATGCAGGGCACTTCAACCTCACTTCACGCCTAGTTGCCTACATCATAGCATGGCAACTTATTCCAAGAGGAACAAACCATGTTGTTTTACATGAAGAGGACCTAATCCTCCTATATTGCATCATGAACCAGATTAAGGTAAACTGGGTTTTTATTGTCAATGAACACATGCTCAAGTCAAAAAGGTTGGCTGATTACCGATTTCCCTATGCTATTCTTGTTTCCAAATTAATTGATTACTTTGGTGTCGATGTTACAAATGAGAGAAACGACCCTATCAAAGCTGTAAGTGAGATTGATAATTCAACTCTCACCAAAATGGGTTTTCACAAAATTGAAGACAAGTGGGTGGTTCTCAAGGAGAAGGACCCTCAAGCAGAACATGAGGATGAAGATGAAGCTGTTCCTATGGATGATGACTCACCTGCTACCCAATCTGAACATGAGGAAGTTGTTGCAAATGCCATAGTTGCCTATCAAGCTCCAGAATACCGAGGAGAACCAATGTCTATGTTTGAAAGGCAAGTGATGTATCGTCTTGATGTAATGTCTGCAGAACAAAGGGCATACTTTGAGACTACTCATGCAAGGTTTCAACACCTTGATGATCAAATTGAAGGGGTTCAGGCACAGCTTGCAGAGCTTTACTACAAGGATCAGTAGTCTTCTGTTTTTAATGCTGCTTTTATCATTTTTCAAATGTCTGTAATGCTGAACAATATGGTTTTATTTTTCTGGACTATTATGGTTATGGTTTCTGTTTCATATTTGCTTTCTCTATGCTTATATGCTGTTTGATGAATCCAAAGGGGGAGAAAAATAGCTGCTGAAAACTGAAACAGGGAGTTAATTCTGCACCTTAAAACCATGTCTTATGCTATGCAATACTGCTGTTTTTTTCTGGTTTAAAATCTGGTGCAGTGCAGGTGCTTAAAGCAACAAAGCTATGAGGTTAGCTATGGGGATTTGTCTCCATCAAACAGGGGGAGATTGTTGAAGATGGTTGCTGCCCCTTCAAGATTGTGTTTGATGAAGATTTATATGTACATTTCATTTGTATTTTGCTTTGCTTTAAGTGTGTCTTAGGTAGTGCTTAGAGGTTGTCTAAGAGTGGGATTTTTGCTGAGTAACTCACCTCATAACCACTGGCCATGTGATAAGAACAAACATAAGTTTTATTAAACTGTTTTTCACATGTTTTACAAAAAAAACGTTTACTGCATAAAAATAAATCTGTTCTTTACTAAATAAACAGATTCATTTTTACACTGATGCCTTGGCTAAGTCTTGTGAAAATTAGATTTTGTGCATCATGTATTTTGACTAAGTCTTCTATCTTTCAAAACGACTGAGTTTTAAATAGTTAAACTTTCTCTGTTTTCGTTTTGAAAAATAAATCTGTTCATTTGTAAATGAATAGATTCTTTTTGTCTCTGGTGCCATGTCAAGCTTAAACGATTTTCAGTTTTATCTCAGCACCAGAATGGTTGACTAAGTCTCCTCACTTAACAAATTCTCTAACTGTTTTTGAAAATAAATCTGTTCATTTTATTTTCAATCTGTTCATTTTATAACAGCTTTAACTGTTTTTCAAAATTCTGTTATAAGTTGGTTTTCTATAAAATGCAAACTTGTTTCTGAGGTTAAGAATCGTTCATACATTTGCAAAAACAAGTTTTACAGCAGAGAATCAAAATTTTACAAAGGATTAGCATTTGTTCTTCAAAGATTTCGAAAATCACAAAGTGCTTGTTCTTGGTTTGGTTCCAAAAGCTTGGTGTGAGGTGTAGCTACTGTTCTAGCAATCTTGCCTACTGGTTTAAGGCAGATCTTTGTATCCTCAATCAGGTGTAGTCGTTTCACTTCTCATTGCTTGTAATAGTTTGGTTGAACACTCTTCTTGATAGGTTTTCTTGGAGAGTGTGTGTGTGTGAGCTGAAATAGGTTTTT
This sequence comes from Phaseolus vulgaris, assembly GCF_051622355.1. Classification (NCBI taxonomy): domain Eukaryota; kingdom Viridiplantae; phylum Streptophyta; class Magnoliopsida; order Fabales; family Fabaceae; genus Phaseolus; species Phaseolus vulgaris. The sequence continues at coordinate 17,911,628 of NC_143507.1, forward strand.
TCAGCAAGAGTACCTAAGTTCTTGTAGGTTTCAAGAACAGTGGGAATTGTACTTGGTTGTACTTTGTTTTAGTGATTTCCACCTGTTTTTGGTGAAGACTGGATGTAGCTCAGTTGAGTGAACCAGTATAACTGCTTGTGTTCATTCTCTCTCACTCTCTGCAATTTCATTTATGCATAATTGATAAAACAGCAAAGAAATAAATCTGTTCAATTGAAAATAAATCTGTTCTTTCTGGGCACTGTGCATACTGTTCTTAATTTCGGAAAAAGTTGTTTGATTCTGATAAGAACATATAAAATCTGCTAAAAGCCACTGGAACAGATTGACTGTGATAGGTTGCTCAAGAAATTGTCAAAGCTATTAATTGAACCTTAAACAATTCCTTAAAGTTGAAGCTTGCTGTTTTGTGATTCATTGTTCTTAATTTATGGAAAACTGTCTGGTTTCAATAAGAACACTGATAATCTGTTAAAGGCTAATAAAACAGGTTGTGTGTGATAGATTGTCTCACTAATTGTCAAGCCCTTAACTGAACCTAAATCACACGAATTGGAATTAAGGTTTGCTGTTTTTGTGTTTCACTGTTTTTCAATCTGGTATCTGTGTGTGTGCATCTGGAAAATCTATCTGCATAATCTTGTGATTAACCTTGTTGTATTAAAAGCTTTTCAAACAAAAACAGTGCACAAAATAAATCTGTTCATTTTCACATAAATCGATTTATTTTCTGTAAAACTGTGTTAAACACTGTTTCTCTGCGAGAAAGTTTTAAAAGGTCAATTCACCCCCCCTCTTGAACTTTGGCACTATTAAACCCAACATAAAGCGCATTCAAAGCGTATAAAAATGCCCCCTGAAACATTTGATACGTAATCTTAAATTAGCGCGTACCTTAGAAAACTTTCATTGAAACCTTTAATGGGCACGTGTGTATTGCCACGTGACCTTCTGACTTCACTGTTTATTCTGTGCAGAGGGTCCCACTGCGCCGCAACCCAACTTAGGGTTATTCTATTGCGTGAGCTTTCCTTCGAAGTACTCTCTAGCACGTGGGTTGACTTTCTGGGTGTAAACTCGTGCGTCCCAGTCACTAGGCACTCACTCTGGGGGGCGCATCTACCTTGCTCTCGTACCATGCATGTGGTTCTTCCCTGGTCATGGCCCTCTCATGGGTCGTATGTGTCCCAGGGTCTCCCAGCAGTGGCGTGGGTACTTCACGAGTCAGGTTGCCCCCTACCGGTACTAGAACTCATGGCCTTCAAGCCACCTTTCTCTTCTCCTCACTATTGCTCTGTATGATCGAGGCTCGAATCCTCTCTGGCAATGTCTTCACTCGGCGATGACTCTCTCAGGCGACGCCTCTCTTGGGCGACGCCTTTCTTAGGCGATGCTTCTCTTGGGCGACGCCTCAGCGAGGCGACGACTCGAGCGGTCAATCTGTTGACTTCTCTTCCTAGGGTCCCTTGAGGGGTCCCACCATACGTTGACTCAGACTTTTGGTCAATGCCCAGGGACGGGACGGTACAAGTTACATAACCAACTAAAACAAAATAGTTTCAAAACCTCATTGCTAGCTATGTGACAAACAACCGATTATCTCGACAATTCAACCGATTGTTTTCCCTTGCCATGGAAAAACACTTTCTTTCTTTTAAAATTGACTGATCAAGCTTTGTGTAGGAATCAAGGATTGGTCTTAATAAAGATTCTAAATAGCTTAATCTAAACCCAAACCCAGAAAGCAGCACAACTTCAAGCTTCATGTGGATTTGATACATCAAAGCTCCCATCTTCAACAGATTGTGGTTGACCTGAAAAAAGGTACTCCGACGATCGAGTAAGTACTTTGTGTAAATTGTGTATGTTTGTAAACTAATTAAAGCGTACCTTACACCTCAGCAAAAGGGTTTATTTATATTGTTGGTCATAGACCCTGTACCGTCCCGTATCCAGGCGTTGACAAAGTCAAGGTCAAAGTCAACGTCGGGGGTCAAAGTCAACATAAGGCGTCGCCTAGGTGAAGAGACGCCAAGTGCCAGCGTCGCCAAGAGGGAGCGTCGCCAAGGTCAAGGCGTCGCCTAGTTAAGGCATCGCACAGTTAAGGCGTCGCCCAACTAGGGCGTCGCCAAGGTCAAATGTCACAAAGGCAAGGCGATCAGAGTGTGGCTCCCCGATACCCATGGGTAGGAAAGACCATGGAGGGAGCGACGCCGTGGGAAGGCCTCAAATCCCGATAATCCAGGGTAGTAATAAAGAGAAGAGAAAGGTGGCTTCAAGGCCATAGTGATAGCGCCTGTGTAGGGCAGCTTGACTCGTGAAGTGCCCATGCCGCCCCAGAGACGCCCTTGGGATAGATACGACTCAAGAGGAGGGTCACGCCCAGGGTAGCCAGATACGATCCCAACATGTTCGCGGGGCCCAAAGTGATTTTCACTGGGATGGAGGATCCCGAGGCGCATCTCACTGCATTCCACACGCAGATGGTATTAGTAGGCGGCTCCGATGCCGCGAGGTGCAAGCTCTTCATGAGCACGTTGACAGGGATGGCAATGGACTGGTTCATCAGCCTTCCAAATGGCCATATCACCTCCTTTCGGCAGTTGTCGCAGCTGTTTAGGGAGCAATACTTGGCAAACAAGGCCCCTCCGCCGGTCTCCTACGATCTGTTTGAGGTGAAGCAGTATTAAGGGGAGACCCTAAAGGAATACATCAACCGCATCGGGGCCCAGGTGGTGAAAGTTGGTACGTCAGAGGAGCCCATGATTGTGTACGCCTTCAGGAAAGGCGTGTGTCCCAACCCTTTTTGCGAATCTATTATTCGCAATCGGGCGGTGGAACATATCGCTTCCGAAGGAGAAGTGTGTGAGAAGCGAACCAGCGTATTGTCCTCCCGCCCGAGGGCGCAGACGCGGATTCAGCCTTTTAGGGTCAACGAGACCACGACGAGAAGGAAGAAGCCAGAGGGGAGGCGCCCCTACGAAACCAGAAAACCCCAGCCCCGGGGTCCACAGGAGGCGATCGCCCGGCTAGGGAGAGGGCAAGGCCGGCGAGATACAACTTTGTAGTGGAGTTGAAGGACCTGATCGTCGTGCCTAACATAGCTGAGAGGTTTAGGCGACCGGCGAAGACTGACAAGGTGTTGGGGCCGCGGAAAGACTCTTGGTGTGAGTTCCACGAGGCTTTTGGTCATCACATCGCACAAACGAAGCACTCTTCAGTGGCCTCCGGAGTCGGCACGGGAGGAAGACGAAGCCCCACTCTCAGCCCGCAGAGCCCGGGTAAGTTGTGACCTCCGCTCTTGGTTTATCTTCGAACCTGCACCAAGGGAGATGAACGTGTCAGAGACACCATGAAGCAAAACACACACAGATTTAGAAAGCATCAAAGGCGGAAGTTTCTAGGGCAGCGACTCATACATATATACTTCTCTAGGGTTCCGGCGTTGAACTCCAAACTGATTAAGGTGGCAGAGTCGAAACCTCCCGCCTCAGCAAGGATCCGACAAACCACCTGGTCATTCGGGGCTAGCTTCTTGAAGGGTTTGGACTTGAGGGCACTCGTCTCCCTCACCCAGTACAGTGGAAAACCATCTAGGGCGGAGGGAACGAGATAAGACCAACAGATTTTGAAGAACCTGCCCTTCCACCCAGTGAAGGAGTTTTGGAAGGGGGTCAGGAGAACCCTGTCAGGAACATTACTGAGGGTCACCCAGAGGTTATTCCTTTGCCTCTTCACCTCAAAGAAGTGAAGAAAGATATCAACCGAGGGTGCACAACCCAGAAAACCAAAAAGTATGTCAAAAGCCTTGACGAAAGCCCAGCTATTAGGATATAACTGGGCCGGAGCAGCATTGATCTCTGTCAACAGTTCCCTCTCAAACCTGGAGAAGGGCAGGCGCACGCCGATGGTCTTGAAAACCACCTGATAGAAATAAAAGAAGGGGACCCCGTCGTTGGCCCGTTCGTCTCCGCATACTGGCTCCCCTAAAGTGCAAGGGAGCACAGCAATATCGTCGTCGTGCCTCTTCGCGAAGGCACGGTGATCATAGGAGCACGAATCCCCTTTGTGTTCCCTTATGGCCCGGGTAGAAAGCAAGCACGAGCACTAGTCAAGGAGCTCGCTCGAAGCCCAAGTATACAGGTCCTTGGGGTTAACCCTGGGGGAGGAACACGAGAAGACATGCTAGAACAGTATCTGGGAGGTTTGGAGGAGAGTGACCTGCTGGAAACGCGGGGGTAAAACGCTGGGTAGAACGAACGCTAGAAGAACTCTTCGTGAGAAGAGAAAGGGTGCAGGTAGGTTATGAAAGCGCAGAAATGATGAGGACAGGTTCAAGATTTTGAAGAGCTAAATATTGCGGTTAGAGCGCCAAACGACGCAAATGGAAGTGTTGCAGTTATAGCGCCAAACGATGCAAATGGATGCACCGTGTGATCGAGCCACGTGGCAGAGGATGGGAGGATGACCCTGGCACCACTGGTTAACACTCAGAAAACGTTGTATCGACAGAATGCCCGAGGGTACGATACGCCGTCGAGAGTGGGTCAAAGGCTCAGAAAAATGTCAGGACCAAGTCAAGTGGCTGAACGTCCCATCAGCCATACGAGAAGCGCCACGTGGATGGCACAGGCGAGACCTTGAGCTCTTCGCTATCCCCAGGCATCGACTAGGGTCAAAGTTAAAGTCAATGCCAAGGTAAAGTCAATGCCCAAGGCGACGCCAGCATGAGACGCCTAAGGCGTCGCCAGGGAAGGCGTAGAAGGCGCCGCCAGTATGAGACGTTGCGGGCGTTGCCAATCCAAGTATCAACAGTGTCGCCTCCCCGATACCCACAGGTAGGAAAGACTGTGGTGGGAGATGAAATCGAAGAAGTCAAAACTAGTTACTAGCGGCGTCGCCTCCCCGATACCCACAGGTAGGAAAGACTGTGGAGGGAGACGAGATCGCCAAATGCTGAGTGAACCGCTGGCAGGGTTGTTCCCCGACACCCATGGGAAGGAAAGACCATGGAGGGAACGACCCCCTGGAGGGCTCCGAGATTTCCCAGCACTCGACGTTTTTAGACACCCTGAGGACGATACGACGCTGCTGTAGCAGGCACCGGGCACCAAGAATCAAGGGACAGATCGCTTTGGTGTCTGAGACACCCCATGGACGATACGGCTTCGTTAGGCAAGCCTCTCCATGGGTGTCGGCATCGACGCGTGACCTTATCCCAAGTGTTTAGGACCCAAAGTAGGTCTCAACTTTTGCGTTGCGGCAATAGTGAAGCCACTGACGCCTTCACGAGACAAAGGCCTCATAGATACGAAGGCGGGACAGTTTTCGAGGAACACGAGAGGGGCAAGGCACCGGGCAAACAGGGTCGCCCAACGCAGCGAAAGAAACGGGTAAAGTATAGGCAAAACAGTCGAAGCACGTGAAGGCGAAAAATGAAGGTAAAATCATACAGACGGAATTCGATAACTCAAAGGTACAAAAATTGTCATCCATAGTTGTGACGAAAGGACCGATAGTTCAAAGAAGTTACAAGTTCATCAAAGGTGGACAAAAACAAGTATAAAGTGCAGAGGAGTAAGGTGGTGGTCGAGGGCGGCGGTTCAGTCATCCAGCTCCAAGGGCACAACCTTCCCGTCAACGATGTGATGAGTGGAATCGCAGTTGGAAACGTCGATTCCCGGGTTCTCACAAACGGCCTGGGCCAGAGCCTCTTTGAACCCCTCCTCGAAGGTGCCCGCCATGTCATTGATAAGGGTTTTCTTGTCCTTCTCCAACTCCTCGATGGTGGCGTCCCCAAAAGCTACCTGTTTCTCCAAAGCCTCCTTCTCCACACGGAGCCGGCTGACCTCGATCTGCAGTTTGTCGTGGTCAACCTGGAGAAGGCCCAAATCCTTGGCCTGAGTAGCCATCTCCCCCTCCATCCGCTCCAGTTCATCAGCTTGCTCACAGCATCGGTCCTTCAAGTCCTTCTGAACTTCTTCGTAAGCTTCGACTATGTCTTGGAGGCTTGTTACCTGAACTTGGAGGGTGACTTCCCGAGCGTAGAAGTCGGTTTGTAGCTCCATCGCCTCACCCAGCTGCTTTTCAGCCTCCTCCTTGGCCTCTTGCGCCAACTTCAGAAAGGCCTGGTAGGCCTCGTTTTGGCGTCCCAGAGTCTTCTTTTCCGCCTCCAGAGCAGCCACCCTTTCTTCCAGGGCCTGGAGGGTTTGTGTCTGCAAAACAGCATTTCTAGCTTGGGCACGCCAGTCAAGGGCCACGGCCAAGAAGGCTCCCAAGTAGAAGGGCATTCCCTCCCTCCTGTCAGAGCCTTCTGGCATTGATCCCCACTGAAGCCCCTCATCAGATGCATAATTGGAGGAGGGATGGCAATGAGATCTGGGCGGCGGCGACGGAAGCGGGAGAAACAGAGACCTCTGCCGGTGGCGGGGGTGGAGCAGATTCGGCCCCTTTGCCTGTTTCCTCTTGGACCATTGTGGGAGGAAGAGAAGTAGCACTTGGAGGGTTGTCCCTGAAGGAATCCCCTCCCTGGGGCGATGCCGCTGGTAGAATGGGAACCCGAGCACCCTTCCTCCTCTTGAAGGGTGCCACGCCATCAGAATCCTCATCATCGGTTATAATCTCCAAAACCTGTTTTCATTTGTCAAGGGGGGTTAGAGCCGGTGATGAAGCCACAGCCAGAGGGACGACGGCGATGGGCGGAGGAGAGCCGGGTGTTGGAAGCACCTCGGGGCTATGGGAGGATGGCGAAGATAAGCCCAGTGGGGCTTCGGTAGTGGTTGGTGGTGGTAAGGGCAAGGTTAATGAGGGGTTCGAGTCAGCATCAGGGGCGGAGGAGGCGCCAGCCTTGGCGGCACGAGCAGCCTTCATCGCTTTCGCCAAAACCATCCTCTTGGAAGCATCCATCACTGATCCTACATTCAGACAAACCCAATAGCAGAAGTTAAGGCCAAAACAGTTATACAAACTCACAAAGTGCGCAAATGAACGAGACGTAAGGCACTTAGCACAAAGGAAAACAGGTGGAAGAGGCCAGTAGAGCGAGCATGATGCAGTAAAATACAGATAACAAAAGACAATAAGAGAGGAGTCTCCCTACCAAAGTAGGTGGTCAGGGAGTGGGCGTTGTACTCGCTTGCGATGAGTTTCAGCGTGTCGAAGACGATCCCCAGGCCAGCCAAGGCCTTGCATACCTCCCTATCAGCAGGGGATAGCTCATCCAGGGCCTTGGCCTTGAGCAGCTTGGGGTGCTCTGTCCAATACAGAGGGAAGCCGTCCAAGGTCGTGGGGTCGTGCTTGGCGCAGCACACCCTGAAGAATTTTCCCTTCCAGCTTTTGTACGAGTTCTGGAAGAGAGAAAGAAGGATCCTACCTGCGATCCCGGAGAAGCTTACCCAAAAGCTTTTCCCCTGTTTCTTCACCTCGAAGAAGTGTAAGAAGACATCCAAAGAGGGGAGGATGCCTAGATATCCGCAAAGAATTTGGAAGGCCCGAACGAATGCCCAGCTGTTGGGATGTAACTGGGCCGGGGCTGTGTTGATTTCTGTGAGAAGTTCCCTCTCGAAGGGTGTGAACGGAAGGCGCACCCCGATGCGTTTAAATACCATTTGATACATGAAGAAGAAAAGATCCCCTTTCCTGGGTCTGTCATCCATGCAAACAGGTTCCCCAGGCCTACCGGGACGAACAGAAATATGCGAATCATGGGTGCGGCAGAAGGCATTAAAATTGTACAAGTGGGGATCACCGCGATGGTTCTCCAAGTCTTGAATGGTTGTCAGAGTGGTGCATTCGCTTAAAAGCTCGTCAGGGGACATGAATAGAAGGCTTTATAGTTGGTCTTGGGGGGAGAACCGGACCTTGATTTCGGGCGCACCCTTGATGCGGATAAATAATTGGAGAAAGAGGAAAGGAAAAGGGTTTTAACAAGCGATGCCAAGGCAGAAAAGGGGACAAAACCCTAGAAAAATGCCACCCACGCGAGAAAACCCAGAAAGGAGGAGAAGGGAACGGAGAAGAACGGAGGAGCGGAAGAACACAGAAATGCAGAAACATAAACAGTCCCAAGCAGTTCAATACGCAGTGATGCAATGCAACGAAGAAGAAGAGTAATGGAGGTGGAAAAATCATACCTTTGATGTCGAGGTGCGGAAGGAAGGGAAGTGCGAGGGAAAGAGCAGTGATTGCAGAGAAAGGGCTAGGAGGCGATGAACAGTGCAGAAATGCAGAGAGAATGGATGAAACCGTGGTTTGAGCGCAGGGTTTTGGGTAACTTGAACGTTACATTTGCAACCCAAGAGGCGCTAATTGGGGACCGTGTGATTGTGCCGCGTGTCAAAGGATTAAGCGCTCAAGGGGAGCGCAAGGGACTCTAGAGGCTGGCCGTGTGATGAGCCACGTGGCACGCGATCAAGCGTGGCCCCAAAAGGTGTTACTTTTCCCGCTTCAGAGGATGTCCAATCAGCCATTAAGGGCCCCTATGGTTCAGAGAGTGTCACGTCAATAATTCGAGAAGTGTTGAGTCAGCAGGGAATGACACGTCACCGGGGTGACATGTGAACGGCGTGGGCGAGGCCTTAGTCTTTGCGCTGAAGACAAGTCTTCAGCTTAAGACTGGGGGGCTTGTGTACCATCCCGTATCCGAGCGTTGACAAAGTCAAGGTCAAAGTCAACGTCGGGGGTCAAAGTCAACATAAGGCGTCGCCTAGGTCAAGAGACGCCAAGTGCCAGCGTCGCCAAGAGGGAGCGTCGCCAAGGTCAAGGCGTCGCCTAGTTAAGGCATCGCCCAGTTAAGGCGTCGCCCAACTAGGGCGTCGCCAAGGTCAAATATCACAAAGGCAAGGCGATCACAGTGTGGCTCCCCGATACCCATGGGTAGGAAAGACCATGGAGAGAGCGACGCCGTGGGAAGGCCTCAAATCCCGATAATCCAGGGTAGTAATAAAGAGAAGAGAAAGGTGGCTTCAAGGCCATAGTGATAGCGCCAGTGTAGGGCAGCCTAACTCGTGAAGTGCCCCTGCCGCCCAGAGACGCCCTTGGGATAGATACGACTCAAGAGGAGGGTCACGCCAAGGGTAGCCAGGTGCAGGGTACGAGAGGAAGGCATATACGCTCTCAAAGCGAGTGACTAGATGTTTGGGGGCATGAGTTGGCACCCAAAAAGTCACCTCTAGCGCAGATGCACTCCCAGGTAGGAGGACTCACACGAAGAAATGCCCCTAGATGGGGTCACGGCGCTGTGAGGCCCTCCACGTGTACAACAGCCAGGTCAGATTAGAAACGCCATTTTGTCAGGTACAAGGTAATTAAGGTTATTTAATACAGTTTCCGTTTCGAGCGTTTAAGGTACTATAAATGCTCCCAATCGGTTTAAACGTCTTAAATGCGCTACGTTTTATAATTAAATGCGCTTTAAGGCGCTTTGAATACGGGAGTAGCTTAAATAGCGCCTTCAATGTTGGAAACGGGGTTCGAACTTTTGGCTAATTTTCCAGAAACACTCTTGTACCGTCCCGTATCCGGGAGTTGACAAAGTCAAGGTCAAAGTCAACATCCGGACTAAAAGTCAACATAAGGTGTCGCCCAGGTGAAGAAACGCCAAGTGCCAGCGTCGCCACGAGGAAGCGTCGCCAAGACAGGGCGTCGCCTAGGTGAAGGCGTCACCCAACCAGGGCGTCGCCAAGATTAAATATCACTAAGACAAGGCGATCACAGTGTGGTTCCCCGATACCCATGGGTAGGAAAGACCATGGAGGGAGCGACGCCGTGAGAAGGCCTCAAGTCCCGATAAATCCGGAGTAGTGATGAAGAGAAGATAAAGGTGGCTTCAAGGCCATAGTGGTAGCACCAGTGTAGGGCAGCCTGACTCGTGAAGTACCCCTATCGCCCCAGAGACACCTTTGGGACAGATACGACTCAAGAAGAGGGTCACGCCCAGGGTAGCCAGGCACAGGGTACGAGAGGAAGGCAGATACGTCCTCAAAGTGAGTGACTAGGGGATTGGGGGCATGAGTTGTCACCCAAAATGTCACCCCTTGCGCAGTAGCTCTCCCAAGCAGGAGGACTCACACGAAGAAACGTCCCCAGATGGGGTCAGGGCGCTGTGAGGCCCTCCACGTGTACGACAGCCAGGTCAGAATAGAAACACCATTTAGTTAGGTACCAGGTAATTAAAGTCATTTAATACATTTAAGGTACTATAAAGGCTCCCAAGCGTTTCAACGTCTTAAATGCACTACGTTTTCTAATTAGACGCGTTAATTAAGTGTGTTACGTTTTATGATTAAAAGCGCTTTAAGGCGCTTTAAATGCTAGGGTAGTTTAAATAGCGCCGAGAATGTTGGGAACGGGGTTCGAACTTTTGGCTAATTTTCCAGAAACACTCTAGTTGCTTGCTCGAGCCTTGGGGTTTTGCACAAGGGACTAGGGAAGGGTTTTGGCCAGAACGAGAAAATATACACTAGACACAGTTTCCTTTTGATCACCTTCAGAGTGCCATACGCGGTGCTCCGATACGGAGGTGCTTAGTTTTTTTATGTTTCTTGCTGACTGACTTGAGCGTTGGAGTGCAAACGGCCGCTAGGGCGCCCTTTTTGTCCTTCTTTGCAGGAATCCGCAGGTAACCAGTGGGAAGGAGTTCCTAGCTGACGGTTGAGGTCGTGCACGAAGACGTCCCAAGTCAACCGGACAGAACATTTGGCGCCCACCGTGGGGCCCGATATAAAACATCAGTCCCATCGCAAGTTTGAGAAGATCTATCAAGTTATAGTAACGTTGGAGGAGGTTTGAAGAGACCGTGAAAATGGCCACCACAAGACGAGGTACTGCACGCGCGGCCCCAACAGAACTGTCCATGCAACAGGTCCTAGAGATAATGCGGGGGCTGCAAGATGATATGGCGGAGTCGAAGCTGGAACAGGAACGCATGCAAGCAGATCTCGAAGCCTCGCATGTGAGGAATGAAGAGGTCCATCGTATAAATGAGGAGTTGCGCCGGGGTATACGGAATAATCGGGGGCAACGTGAACATGACGAGATGGAGAACCTCTCCCCGCCAAGGGAGTTTTTCACTCCCTTCTCGCAGGAGATTCTGGATGCAGTGATCCCAAACACGTTCACGGGGCCCAAGGTGATCTTCACCAGGATGGAGGACCCTGAGTTGCATCTCTCTGCATTCCACACACAGATGGTCCTGGTAGGCGGCTCCGACGCTGCCAAGTGCAAGCTCTTTATGAGCACCTTGACGGGGATGGCTATGGATTGGTTTATCAGTCTCCCGGACGGCCATATCACCTCCTTCCGACAACTGTCACGATTGTTCAGGGAACAATACCTAACAAACAAGGCCCCGCCGCCGGTTTCCTACGATCTGTTTGATGTGAAACAGTATCAAGGGGAGACCCTAAAGGAATACATCAACCGCTTCGGGGCCCAGGTAGTAAAGGTTGGTACGTCAGAGGAGCCTATGATTGTGTACGTGTTCGTGAAAGGTGTATGCCCTGGCCCTTTTGGCGAATCCATCATTCGCAACCGCCCCAGAACTTTCGCTGAACTACGACGTCGGGCGGTGGAACATATCGCTTCTGAGGGAGAGGTGTGTGTGAAGCGCACCAGCGTCGTGCCCTCGCGCCCGAGAGGACCGACGCGAACACAACCCGCCAGGGTCAACGACACCACGACGGGAAGGAAGAAACCAGAGGGGAGGCGCCCCTATGAGGCCAGAAAGCCCCAGCCCCGGGGTCCCGCGGGAGGCGATCGCCCGGCCAGAGAGAGGGCGAGGCCAGCGAGATACAATTTTGTGGTGGAACTGAAGGACCTGATCGCTGTGCCTAATATAGCTGAGAGGCTGAGGCGACCGGCGAAGTCTGATAAGGTGTTGGGGCCTCGGAAAGACTCTTGGTGTGAGTTCCACGAGGCTTTTGGTCACCACATTGATAACTGCCTGTCGCTAGGTTACCAGCTAGATGAGCTGGTGAGAACCGGGTTTTTGAAGGATTATGTCGCGGAACCCGCCACGACCGCCGCCCTGCCGCCGCCAGCGGAAGAACAAGCACATGAGATGCCGGTTCTCGGCGAGGTCCATATCATAGCTGGAGGTTTTTCCGGCGGAGGACCCACCGCCTCCCAGCGAAAGAAATACGCGAGGGAGGTCAACTCGATCGAAGAAAGGATCTCGGGTGAGCCGTGGGAATCGGACCTCGTGTTCACGAGAGGAGACCTTCGAGACGTGGTGCCGCATGACAATGACCCCGTGGTCATTTCGGTTGTCACAGCTGGAAGAAAGGTGCACCGAGTTCTTGTCGTCCAGGGAAGTTTAGCAGACGTCATGTTCTGGTCGACATTCAATAAGTTACGGTTGTCCCCCGACCTTTTGAGGCCCTACACAGGGTGCCTGTATGGGTTTGCGGATAACCAGGTGGAAGTCCGAGGCTACCTGGAGTTGAGGACTACGTTCACGGATGGAGAAGCCTCGCGTACCGAAAGCATCCGGTACTTGGTCGTGAACGCCAACTCCGCCTACAACATTTTGTTGGGCAGACCGGCGTTGAACAGGCTGAACGCAGTAGCCTCCACGCGCTATATGAAGATGAAGCTGCTAGACCTCAGTGGCAAGGTGATAGTCATCAAGTCAGACCAGGAGGAGGCGAGGAAATGTTACGAGAACAGCCTGAAAACGAAGAGAGACGTGTTCATGGTGTATGAGCGTCCGCCGAGTGCAGAAACGACGATGGTTGAGGCGCGCCCGCTGGGTCGACGCCTAATGAGGCCATACCCGTGAAGGCGATGCCCGAAGCAGATACACCCATGGAAGAAGGCCCTGACGACGCGGCGCCCGTGGAAGAGGCGGCGCCCGTCGAGAATGATAACAGGGATCAACAGGCGGCTAATGCCGTGGAGAGGGAGATTGGCGGCAAAACGTTTAAGTTAGGGCGTTTGCTGAGCCAGGAAGAACAGGGGGGTAGCAGGGGTGATTTCACGCCACTTGGATGCTTTCGCATGGTCCGCCTCGGATATGCCCGGCATCGACCCTGATTTCCTATGCCATCACCTCAGCATGGACGCCACGGTCCGCCCCGTCCGCCAAAGAAGGAGGAAGTTCAACGAAGAAAGGCAGATGGTGGTAAGGGAGGAAACGCAGAAGCTACTTAATGCTGGCCACCTCAGGGAGATCCAATACCCAGAGTGGCTAGCTAACGTCGTCCTAGTAAAGAAGGCGAATGGAAAGTGAAGGATGTGCGTGGACTTCACGGACTTAAATAAGGCGTGCCCGAAAGACTCGTACCCACTGCCCAGTATCGACGCGTTGGTGGATAGTGCATCCGGCTGCAAGGTGCTAAGCTTCCTGGATGCATTCTCGGGGTACAACTAGATTAAAATGCACCCGAGAGACGAGAGCAAAACTGCATTCATGACAGAGACTTGCAGTTACTGTTACAAGGTGATGCATTTTGGGCTAAAAAACGCGGGCGCCACCTACCAAAGGCTGATGGACAAGGTCCTAGCGCCCATGCTAGGGAGGAATGTATACGCCTACGTGGATGACATGGTAGTGGCGTCGCAGGATAGGGCACAGCACATGGCAGACCTGGAGGAGTTGTTCGTCACTATATCCAAATATCACCTCAAACTAAACCCTGAAAAGTGTGTTTTCGGGGTAGAGGCCGGTAAGTTCTTGGGTTTCATGCTCACAGAGAGGGGGATAGAGGCGAACCCCGACAAGTGCGCGGCAATCATCGCCATGCGATGCCCGACGTCGGTAAAGGAAGTGCAGCAGTTGACGGGGCGAATGGCGGCGCTCTTAAGGTTTGTTTCCGCCGGAGGAGAGAAGGGGCACCCATATTTCTAGTGCCTCAAGAGAAATAGTCGTTTCGCATGGACTGACGAATGCGAAGCGGCTTTCGTCAAGTTGAAGGAGTACCTGGCGACGCCACCAGTCCTCTGCAAACCGGTGGCGGATGTGCCCCTCCGGCTGTACTTCGCAGTGACAGAGCGAGCTATCAGCTCAGTGCTGGTCCAGGAGCAAGACCAGATTCAAAAGCCCATCTATTTCGTAAGCAAGGCCTTAAAAGGCGCGGAGACGAGATACCAGGCGTTGGAGAAGGCAGCATTGGCGGTGGTGTTTTCAGCCAGGAGGCTCCGTCATTACTTCCACAGCTTCATGGTGGTAGTGATGACGAACCTCCCTATACAGAAGGTGCTGAAGAAGCCTGATGTGGCTGGAAGGATGGTACGCTGGGCGGTGGAGTTATCGGAATTCGACATCCAGTATGAGCCTAGAGGATCCATCAAGGGGCAAGTGTACGCGGATTTTGTGGCAGAACTCTCGCCCGGAGGTGAACAAGAGGTTGATGTGGGCTCCCAGTGGCTGCTCTCGGTTGATGGCTCTTCCAACAAACAAGGGAGTGGTGCGGGAATAGTCTTGGAGGGACCCAATGGCGTGCTAATTGAGCAAGCTCTGCGCTTCGCCTTTAAGGCAAGTAATAATCAGGCGGAATACAAAGCTCTGATCACAGGAATGCTCCTGGCCAAGGAGATGGGCGCACAGAACCTCTTGGTGAAAAGCAATTCCCAACAGATTACGGGGCAGGTGACGGGTGAGTTCCAGGCGAAGGACCCACAGATAGCGGTGTATTTGAGATACGTCCAGTTGTTGAAGGGAGCATTCAACGCTTTTGAGCTGATACATGTCCCAAGGGAACAGAATACCAGAGCCGACCTGCTTGCGAAGCTGGTCAGCTCAGGCAAGGGGGGTAGACAGAGGACAGTGATCCAAGAGACGCTCAAAGCTCCGCGTAAATTCGTGGAAGATAACAGGGTGGATGTCCTCCAGATTTGTACAACGAGAGGAAGGCCAAGGAGTCATCGCTCTTTGACCCAAGACACGCTGAAGATGCCCCGCATTAGCACGTACGCGGATATGTCCAAAAAAGGAAGGCAAATGCAGGTATGTGTCCTAGCCGAGGGAGACACCTGGATGACGCCATACAAACGGTACCTGACGGATGGGGCTCTCCCAGTAGAACCTGAAGAGGGTAAGAAGGTCAAGATACATTCTGGTGGACGTAGTGTTGTTCAGGCACGGTTTCACTCACCCTATCTTAACGTGTGTAAGTGGCGTCGAGTGTACCAGAATAATGACGGAGCTCCACGAAGGCATTTGCGGGAGCCACGTAGGGGGAAGGGCATTAGCCTCCAAAGTGATACGCGCATGTTTTTTCTGGCCAACGGTAAAAGAGGATTGCGCGCGACACGCCCAGCGCTGCAAGCAATGCCAAAAGCACGCTGACTAGCACAAGGCGCCGCCAGAAGAACTGCGATCCATATATAGCCCGTGGCCTTTTCATACCTGGGGAATTGACATCCTAGGCCCGTTCCCACTGGCGATAAGGCAGATGAAGTATTTGATCGTTGCCATCGAGTACTTCACCAAGTGGATAGAGGCAGAGCCCGTGCCACATATCACTGCGCACAAGGTACAACACTTTGTGTGGAGGAACATTGTGTGTCGCTTTAGCGCACCTAGGCGCTTGATATCCGATAATGGGACCGAGTTTCCCAGTCAGCAGTTGAGAAATCTGTGCGCTGAGGTAGGTATCAAGCAAGTGTTCGCATCAGTCGAACACCCCCAGACCAACGGGCAAGTAGAGTCAGCAAACAGAGTTTTGCTGAAGGGGTTAAAGAGAAGGTTAGAGAAGGCCAAAGGGGCGTGGGCGGAGGAAGTACCAAGGATCGTATGGGCATACCACACCACGCCCCAATCTTCTACCATGGAGACACCTTTCAGTTTGGTGTATGGGTCGGATGCGATGATCCCAGTAGAAATACACGAAAGCTCGCCACGCTTTCAAAACTTTGTGGTTGAGGAATCCAACGAAGAAAGGCGGGTAAACCTGGATCTACTAGACGAAGCCAGGGAGGAAGCCAGAATAAAAGCCCAAGCGGTAAAGAGGAGAGTAGAGCGGCAATATAGCTCTAAGGTAAAGCCACGACAGTTCCAGATTGGCGACCTAGTTATGAGGAAAGCCCACCCATACGAGCTGGAGAATAAGCTGTCTCCCAAGTGGAGCGGACCCTTCAGAGTTACCGAGGCTAAGGGCAACGGCTCGTACAACCTAGAGACCTTGGAAGGGGGTCCCATCCCGCGCAGTTGGAATGCAGCCAACCTGAAGTTTTATTTTAGTTGACTTATGTAAAGTAGCTATGTAACAGTCTTGTTAAAGGGGACGCTCTTTTTCCCTTTCTGGGGTTTTTTAATGAGGTCACCCAAATAAAAGAAAAACAAGTTTGAGAAAAAACCTTGCCTTGGTTTTCAGTCTTTATTTTTTCCCCGTTTGAAATGGCGAGAGGTGTCGCTAGTAAAGGAGGCGTCGCCAGTAAAGAAGAAAGGCGTCGCCAAGAAGAAAGGCGTCGCTAAGAAGAAAGGCGTCGCCCAAGCGCAGGCGCCGCTAAGAAACATGACGGAGGAAAAACGCACAATATATGCGATGTATGCAAAAGTAAAGCGGCGTTACAGAAACCAAGTATGGTATAGTAAAGTTGATTTTACAAGTAATGTTCGATACAAATGGGAGTAATGCGAATAGGGCAAACATTACAACTCATACAAAAACACAAACGAACCACTCTTCAGTGGCCACCGGAGTCAGCACGGGAAGAAGACGAAGCCCCGCTCTCAGTCCGCAGGGCTCGGGTAAGTCGTGACCTCCGCTCTTGGTTTATTTTCGAACCTGCACCAAGGGAGATGAATGTGTCAGAGACGCCAAGAAGCAAAACACACACAGATAGAAAGCAATTAAGGCGGAAGTTTCTAGGGCAGTGACTCATACATATATACTTCTTGAGAGTTCCAGCGTTGAACTCCAAACTGATCAAGGTGGCGGAGTCAAAACCTCCCGCCTCAGGAAGAATCCGGCAAACCACCTGGTCATTCGGGACTAGCTTGTTGAAGGGTTTGGATTTGAGGGCCCTCGTCTCTCTCACCCAGTACAGTGGAAAACCATCTAGGGCGGAGGGAACGAGATTAGAGCAGCAGATCTTGAAGAACCAGCCTTTCCACCCAGTGAATGAGTTTTGGAAGGGGGTCAGGAGAACTCTGCCAGGAACGCTACTAAGGGTTACCCAGAGGTTGTTCCTTTACCTCTTCACCTCGAAGAAGTGAAGAAAGATATCAACCGAGGGTGCACAACCCAGAAACCCGAAAAAGGTGTCAAAGGCCTTGACAAAAGCCTAGCTGTTGGGATATAATTGGGCCGGAGCGGCATTTATCTCCGTCAGCAGTTCCTTCTCAAACCTGGATAAGGGCAGGCGCACACCGATGGTCTTGAAAACCACCTGATAGAAGTAAAAGAAGGGGACCCCGTTGTTGGCCCGTTCGTCTCCGCATACTGGCTCCCCTAGAGTGCAAGGGAGCACAGCAATATCGTCGTCGTGCCTCCTCACGAAGGCACGATGATTATAGGAGCATGAATCCCCTTTGTGTTCCCTTATGGCCCTGGTGGAGAGTAAGCATGAGCATTCGTCAAGGAGCTCGCTCGAAGCCCAAGTATACAGGTCCTTGGGGTTGACCCTGGGGGAGGAGCACGAGAAGACATGCTTGAAAAGAATCAAGGAGGTTTGAAGGCGTGTGGCCCACTGGTAACGCAAGGGTAAAACGCTGGTGGGAACGAACGCTAGAAGAACTCTTCGCGAGAAGAGAAAGGGTGAAAGTAGAAAGGGTGCAAGTAGGTTATGAGAAGCGCAGAAATGATGAGGACAGTTTCAAAGTTTTGAAGAATTAAATATTGCGGTTAGAGCGCCAAACGACGCAAATGGAAGTATTGCAGTTATAGCGCTAAACGACGCGAATGGATGCACCGCACGATCGAGCCACGTGGCAGAGGATGGAAGGATGGCCCTGGCACCACCGGTTAAATTCAGAAAACGTCGTATCGACAGAATGCCCAAGGGTACGATGCGCCGTCGAGAGTGGCTCAGGGGCACAGAAGGTGTCAGGACCAAGTCAAGTGACTGAACGTCCCATCAGCCATGCAAGAAGCGCCACGTGGATAGCACAGGTGAAACCTTGAGCTCTTGGCTATCCTCAGGCGTCGGCAAGGGCCAAGGTTAAAGTCAGTGCCAAGGTAAAGATAACGCCCAAGGCGACGCCAGCATGAGACAAACGAGGCGTCGCCAGGAAAGGCGCAGAGGGCGACGCCAGCATGAGACGTTGCAGGCGTCGCCAACCCAAGTAGCAGCAGTGCCGCCTCCCCGATACCCACAGGTAGGAAAGACTGTGGAGGGAGACGAAATCGAAGAAGTCGAAACTAGTTACTAGCGGCGTCGCCTCCTCGATACCCACAGGTAGGAAAGACTGTGGAGGGAGACGAGATCGCCAAACGCCAGCGGATCGCTGACAGGGTTGTTCCCCGATACCCATGGGAAGGAAAGACCATGGAGGGAACGACCCCCCCCAGAGTACTCGGCGTTTTTAGACACCCTGGGACGATACGGCGCTGCTGTAGCAGGCCTCTCCTTAGGAGTGGGCGCTGGGCACCAAGAATCAAAGGACGGATCGCTTCGGTGTTTGAGACACCCCGTGGACGGTACGACCCCGTTAGGCAAGCCTCTCCATGGGCGTGGGCATCGAAGCGTGACCTTTCCCGGGCATACAGGGTCGCCCAACGCAGTGAAAGAAACGGGTAAAGTACAGGCAAAACAATCGAAGCACGTGAAGGCAAAAATGAGCGTAAAATCATACATGCGGAATTCGATAGCTCAATAGCACGAAAATTGTAATGCAAACCCCAAAGTTGTGACGAAAGTGCAAACAGTTCAAAGAATTACAAGCTTGTCGAAGAGGGTCAAAAAACAAGTGTAAAGTGTGAAGGAGAAGGGTGGCGGTTGAGGGCGGCAGTTCAATAATCCATCTCCAAGGGCACGACCTTCCCGTCAACAATGTGATGGGTGGAATCACAGTTGGAAATGTCGATCCCCGGGTTCTCACAGACGACCTGGGCTAGAGCCTCTTTGAACCCCTCCTCGAAGGTACCCGCCATGTCGTTGACGAGGGTCTTCTTATCCTTCTCTAACTCTTCAATGATGGCGTCCCCCGAAGCCACTTGTTTCTCCAAACCTTCCTTCTCCACACGGAGTCGGCTGACTTCGACCTGCAGTTTGTCGTAGTCAACCTGGAGAAGTCCCATAGTCTTGGCCTGGGTAGCCATCTCCCCCTCCACACGCTCCAGTCTGTCAGCCTGCTCACTGCACCGACTCTTCAAGACCTTTTGGACTTCGTCGTAAGTTTCGACCATGCCCTGGAGGCCTGTTACTTGGACTTGAAGAGTGACTTCCCGAGTGTAGGAGTCAACCTGCAGCTCCACCGCCTCTGCCAGTTGTTTTTCAGCCTCTTCTTTAGCCTCTTGCGCCTGCTTCAGGGTGGTTTGGTAAGTTTCGTTTTGGCGTCCCAAAATCTTCTTTTCCTCCTCCAGGGCAGCTACCCTTGTTTCCAAGGCCTGGAGGGTTTGAGTTTGCAGAACAGCGTTTCTGGCTTGGGCGCGCCATTCAAAGGCCATCGCAAAGAAGGCCCCCAAGTAGAAGGGCATGCCCTCCTTCCTGTCGGAGCCTTCTGGCATTGATCCGCCGCTGAAGCCCCTCATCAGATGCATAATTGGAGGAGGGATGGCGATAAGATCGGGGGCGGCAGCGATGAAGGCAGAAGAAGCAGAGACCTCTGCCGGTGGCGGAGGCGGAGCAGATTCGGCACCTTCGCCTGTTTCCTCTTGGACCGTTGTGGGGGGAAGGGAAGTAGCGCTTGGAGGGTTGTCCCTGAAGGAATCCTCTCCCTGGGGCGACGTCGCTGGTAGGAGGGGAACCCTCGCCAAAGCCAAAGCAATTATACAAAACCACAAAACGCGTAGATGCGTGAGACGTAAGTCACATGACACAATGGAAAACAGGTGGAAGAGGCCAGAGGAACAAACATTCGGTAGTAAGGTACAGATAACAAAAGATGGTAAGGGGAGAGTCTCCCTACCAAAGTATGTAGTCAGGGCGTTGGCGTTGTATTCGCTCGCGATAAGCTTCAACGTATCGAAGACAATCCCCAGGCTAGCCAAGGCCTTGCATACCTCCCTATCAGCAGGGGATAGCTCATCCAGGGCTTTGGCCCTGAGCAGCTTAGGGTGCTCCGTCTAGTACAGGGGAAAGCCGTCTAAGGCTGTGGGGTCGTGCTTGGTGCTGCACACCCTAAAGAATTTTCCTTTCCAGTTTTTGTAGGAGTTCTGGAAGAGGGAGAGGAGGATCCTACCCGCGATCCCGGAGAAGCTTACCCAAAAGCTTTTCCCCTGTTTCTTCACCTCGAAGAAATGCAAGAAAAAATTCACAGAGGGAAGGATGCCCAGGTGCCCGCAGAGAATTTGAAAGCCCCTTACGAATGCCCAGCTGTTGGGGTGGAGCTGGGCGGGGGCTGTGTTAATCTCGGTGAGAAGTTCCCTCTCGAAGGGCGTGAATGGGAGACGCACCCCGGCGCGTTTAAACACCGTCTGGTACATGAAGAAGAAAGGATTCCCCTTTCTAGGTCTGTCATCCACGCAGACAGGTTCCCCAGGTCTGCCGGGACGAACAGAGATGTGCGCGTCATGGGTGCGGCAGAAAGCATTAAAGTTGTTCAAGTGAGGATCCCCACGATGATTCTCCAGGTCCTGGAAGGATGTCAGGCTGGTACACTCGTTCAAGAGCTCGTCGGGGGCCCATGAATAGAAGGCTTTATAGTTGGACTTGGGGGTCTTGGGAGGAGAACCAGACTTTGAGTTCGGGCGCGTCATGGTGTGAATAAATAGTTGGAGAAAGAAGAAAGGAAAAAGGTTTTTAACAAGTGATGCCAAGACAGAAAAGGGGGTAAAACCCCAGGAAATGCCACCCACGCGAGAAAACCCAGAAAGAAGGAGAAGGGAACAGAGAAGAAAGGAGAAGCGGAAGAACACAATAATGCATAAACGTAAACAGTCCCAGGCAGTTCAATAAACTATGCAATGCAACGAAGGAGAAGAGTCGTGGATATGCAAAAATCATACCTTTGCTGTCAAAGTGAGGGAGGAAGGAGAGCAGGAAGGAAAGAACAGAAGTTGTAGACAAAAGGGTTGAAGGCGATGAACAGTGCGGAGACGCAGAGAGAATGGATGGAACAGTGGTGTGAGCGCGGGGTTTGGGGTAACTTGAACGTTACATTTGCAACCCAAGAGGCACTAATTGGGAGTCGTGAGATCGTGCCGCGTGTCAAGGGATTAAGCGCCCAAGGGGAGCGCAAGGGACTCTAGAGGCTGACCGTGTGATGAGCCACGTGGCGCATGATTAAGCGTGGCCCCAAAAGGTGTTACTTTCCCAGCCTCAGAGGATGTCCAATCAGCCATTAATAGCGCCCCTACGGTTCAGAGAGTGTCACGTCAATAATTCGAGAATTGTTGAGTCAGCAGGGAATGACGCGTCATCAGGGTGACACGTAGACGGCGTGGGCGAGGCCTTAGTCTTTGCACTGAAGACAAGTCTTCGGCTTAAGACTGGGGGGCTTATGTACCGTCCCGTATCCGGGCGTTGACAAAGTCAAGGTCAAAGTCAACATCCGAACTAAAAGTCAACATAAGGCGTCGCCCAGGTGAAGAAACGCCAAGTGCCAGCGTCGCCACGAGGAAGCGTCGCCAAGACAGGGCGTCGCCTAGGTGAAGGCGTCACCCAACCAGGGCGTCGCCAAGATTAAATATCACTAAGACAAGGCGATCACAGTGTGGTTCCCCGATACCCATGGGTAGGAAAGACCATGGAGGGATCGACACCGTGAGAAGGCCTCAAGTCCCGATAAATCCGGAGTAGTGATGAAGAGAAGATAAAGGTGGCTTCAAGGCCATAGTGGTAGCACCAGTGTAGGGCAGCCTGACTCGTGAAGTACCCCTGTCGCCCCAGAGACACCTTTGGGACAGATACGACTCAAGAGGAGGGTCACGCCCAGGGTAGCCAGGCACAGGGTATGAGAGGAAGGCAGATACGCCCTCAAAGTGAGTGACTAAAGGATTGGGGGCATGAGTTGGCACCCAAAAGGTCACCCCTTGCGCAGTAACACTCCCAAGCAGAGGACTCACACGAAGAAACGTCCCCAGATGGGATCAGGGCGCTGTGAGGCCCTCCACGTGTACGACAGCCAGGTCAGAATAGAAACACCATTTAGTTAGGTACCAGGTAATTAAAGTCATTTAATACAGTTTCTGTTTCGAGCGTTTAAGGTATTATAAAGGCTCCCAAGCGTTTCAACGTCTTAAATGCGCTACGTTTTCTAATTAGACGCCTTAATTAAGTGCGTTACGTTTTATGATTAAAAGCGCTTTAAGGTGCTTTAAATGCTAGGGTAGTTTAAATAGCGCCGAGAATGTTGGGAACGGGGTTCGAACTTTTGGCTAATTTTCCAAAAACACTCTAGTTGCTTGCTTGAGCCTTGAGGTTTTGCACAAGGGACTAGGGAAGGGTTTTGGCCAGAACGAGAAAATATACACTAGACACAGTTTCCTTTTGATCACCTTCAGAGTGCCATACGCGGTGCTCCGATACGGAGGTGCTTAGTTTTTTGGTGTTTCTTGCTGGCTGACTTGAGCGTCGGAGTGCAAACGGCCGCTAGGGCGCCCTTTTTGTCCTTCTTTGCAGGAATCCGCAGGTAACCAGTGGGAAGAAGTTCCTAGATGACGGTTGAGGCCGCGCACGAAGACGTCCCAGGTCAACCGGACGGAACAACTCTAGTTGCTTGCTCGAGCCTTGAGGTTACGCACTAGGGACTAGGGAAGGATTTTGGCCAGAACGAGAAAATATACACTAGACTCAGTTTCCTTTTTACCACCTTCAGAATGCCATACACGGTGCTCCGATACGGAGGTGCAGAGTTTTTGGTGTTTCTTGCTGGCTGACTTGAGCGTCGGAATGCAAACGGCCGCTAGGGCGCCCTTTTGTCCTTCTTTGCAGGAATCCACAGGTAACCAGTGGGAAGGAGTCCCTAGCTGACGGTTGAGGTCGCGCACGAAGACGTCTCAGGTCAACCGGACGGAACAGACCCTTGTTGTGATTGGTTGAATATCAGTTGCACACTGATGTATATCGTGATCCCTAACTTATAGGGAGATATATTGATATATAGGTGTACCGTCCCGTCCCCAGGCGTTGACCAAAGCCAAAGTCAAACATATGGTGGGACCCATCAAGGGGGCCCAAGAAGGAAAGTCAACGGGTTGACCGCTTGAAGGAAAGTCAACGGGTTGACCGCTTGAGGCGTCGCCAGGTGGAGGCGTCGCCAGGTTGAAGCATCGCCAGGATGAGGCGTCGCCGGGTGGAGGCATCGCCAGGTTAAAGCATCGCCAGGATGAGGCGTCGCCAAGTTCAGACGTCGATGGTGTGTCACCCCCAGATACCCGCGAGTAGGAAAGACTGTGGAGGGAGCGACACCATAAGAGGCCACGGTACGGGCAAGGAGGCCTCGGGCTCTGGTACCTCAAAAGAGTAATGAAGAGAAGAGAGAGGTGGCTTCAGGGCCATAGTTCTAGTACTAGTAGGGGGTAACCCAACTCGTGAAGTACCCACGCCACCTTTGGGAGACCCCTGGGACAGGTACGACCCATGAGAGGGCCACTCCCAGGGGCGAACCATGTGCGTAGTACGAGAGGAAGGTAGATACACTCCCAAGGCGAGTGACTAGAGGCTGGGGCGCATGAGTTGACACCCAGAGAGTCACCCCTTGTGCCAGATGCACTTTGAGGAAGGAGGACTTACACGATGGAATATCCCTAAGTTGGGTTACGGTGCTGTAAGGCCCTCCACCTAGAGTAACGATCAAGCCAGAAGGACACATGGCAGTAAGCACTGAAACATCAAGGTGTATAAGTTTCTCTGAAAGTTAACTAAGGTACGTTTTTACTCAGTTTACGTTTTGAACGCTTTAAAACACTTTAAACGCCTTAAATGCTTTAAACGTTTTAAATGCTTTAAATGTTTTAAACGCTTTAAACGTTTTCAATGCGCTTTTAAACTCTTTAAATGCTTTAGGCGTTTAAAAGGGGCTTTAGACGTTTGAGACAAGGGGCCAGACCCAGTCTTTCACACACGCTCTAGTTGCTTGCTCGCGGACCCACTGTACGCACAGGCAATTAGAGAGAAGTTAGTTACTCGATCATTCGACCACCTTCAGAGCATCCATTCACGGTACTCCGATACGGAGGTGTATTCTTTTGATGTTTCTCGCTTGCTGACTTGATCGTCGGAGTGCAAACGGCCGCGAGGGCGCCCCTTTGTTCACTTCTTTTCAGGTGCTCACGGCGGAGGAAGGCGGAGATCCGAGTTGAAGAAGAAGGTGCCGTAGCTCGCGAGTAGAAGCTACGCAAGAAGACGTTCCCGGTCACCGGCATGAACATTTGGCGCCCGATCTAAAACATCAGTCCCACCACAAGTGTTCAGTTCTCCAGTTGCAGTTTCCGATTCAGTTCCTTCGAGATTTTACCAAGATCCACCGTTCGTTGTGAAATTGGTGCAGTTTCACCGATTGCCTTCGGTTTAGTTTGCTGTTTGATTGTGTTTGTTTGAGTTCGAGTTCCCAACGCTTTCTTCATCCCTTGGAGTTGCACGACAACTAGAAGAAGTTCCTGAAACCACAGAAGATGAGGTCCACAAGGCAAGGTTCGACGCGCGCTGAGAGCAAAGACCTGACCATGCAGCAGGTCATGGATATGATGCAGGGACTGCAGGAGGCAATGGCAGCGTCGAAGGGTGAGCAAGAGCGCATGCAGGCGGATCTCGCGGCGTCTCAGGCGAGAAATGAGGAGCTCCGCGGCGCAACAACTCAGGGGTACGCGACGTGGATGAGCCCGACGGTTCCACTCCACCAAGGGAGTTCTCTACGCCGTTCTCGCAACCGATTCTGGAGACGGTGATCCCCAACACATTCGTGGGGCCCAAGGCAACCTTCACGGGGATGGAGGACCCCGAAGCACATCTCACTACGTTCCACACGCAAATGATGTTGGTAGGCGGCTCCGACGCCGTAAGGAGTAAGCTCTTCATAAGCACTTTGACTGGGATGGCCATGGACTGGTTCATTAGTCTTCCGAATGGCCATATCACCTCCTTCGCACAGCTCTCGCAGCTGTTCAGGGAGCAGTATCTAGCAAACAGGGCTTCACTAGCGGTCTCGTACGACTTGTTCGATGTAAAGCAGTATCTGGGTGAGACCCTCAAGGAATATGTTCCGGCCGGTTGACCTGGGTCGTCTTTACGAGTGGCTTATAATCACGAGCCAGAGCACCTTCGTTCTCTTTTGTATATGAGTACCTGAAAAAGCAGAACAAAGGGGGGTCCTCGCGGCCGTTTGCCCTCCGACGCTCAAGTCAGCTAGCGAGAAACACCAAAGTGACTGAAAATTGTATGATTATCTCAATAACTAGAACTGTGTGGCTAAACTGTGTTGCCCTAATTACCTTGTGCTCACAGCTGGGTGCGCCGTCAAGAACAACTAGGGTCTAATGTTCCGAGTAACTTTATGAGAACTAGATTAAAGCTTGTCAACTGTAAAGGACGTACCTTACTAGGGTTCTTCGTGCCCTTTATATAGGTGAAAACTAGGGTTTACCTTTGTATTGCTGCTATTATCTAGGGTTCCTTGGAGAAGGTCCTTGCGCCGCTATCCTTAGGATCTTAGCGTATCTGGCCCATGGACTTTCCTTATCTGGAGTGCAATGATTAACCTTGCGGCCCCTTGAGCTCTAACTTAGGTACTGTATATCTCATGCCATCATACTGTTCGAGTGCCCTAATTAAACACGTGTCATGCATGCAGTCTTCCTTGGAGGTCTTTAACGAGCACGTGGGCATTATCACGTGCCCCCTTTGACTTGATCGTTTACTCCGTGCAGAGGGTCCCACAGCGCCGCCACCCAACTTAGGGTTATTCCATCGTGTGGGCCCTCTTCTCTGCGAAATGCTTCTGTCACGCGGGTTGACTCTTCGGGCGATGTCTTACTGGGGCGACGTCTCGTTTGGGCGATGTCTTGCTTAGGCGATGTCCTTCTCTTGGGCGATCACTCATCTTGACGGTAACCGGCTATGTATACTGCAGAACGCCGCTTCTACATACGGCGACTATGTTGACTTCTGGACCACCTACTTTTCTTTTGTCCATGTCATCACACCTGATGACCTGGTCGGTACACAAGCCCCCCAGTCTTGAGCTGATAACTTGTTTTCAGCAAAAAGACTAAGCCCTCGCACTGCTGCCCCCGCGGCGTCCTGATGATGTGTCGCCTCTTGACCGTTTGACTTGACATTCTCTGCGTCGCCGACGCAGCGTACCCTTAAGGACTCTGACGATGTGATATTCTCTGAGCGAGAAAAGTGACACTTGAGTTCGCACCTTAACTCCGTGACACGTGGCCCAGTCGTGGGACGTTTGATTTAATTGTAGCGTTCGGATCTTTGGAAACCCCGTACCTTAACTCACTGTCTTTACCTCTTTTGTATCTTTCTTGCACTATTCATCTTTTTCTCAAGAACTTTCCCTGTGTTCTTTCTTTGCCTTCTTCTTCCCCTACACTACTGCTGAGCCCTTCCTCTTTGGTCTTTAGCTCCTTCACCGATAGCACGTTCTAAAATGCCTGCCAACCCTGCTTCTTCCAGAGTGGCTCATAAAGATCTTTACCCTTGGGCTTCGAGTGAACTCCTTGACGAGTATTCTTGCTTACTTTCTACTAGGGCCCCGAGGGAACACGTGGGGGAAGCGTGTTCCTATAACCATCGCGCCTTCGCAAAGAGGCACGATGATGACATCGTCGTGCTCCCTTGTTCCATGGGGGAGCCGGTGTGCGGTGATGAACGATCCAACAACGGGGTCCCCTTTTTCTATTTTTACCAAGTAGTCTTTAAGTGCGTCGGCGTACGCCTTCCCTTTTCCAGGTTCGAGAGGGAGCTCTTAACGGAGATGAACACCGCCCCAGCCCAACTGTACCCTAACAGTTGGGCCTTCGTGAAGGCCTTTGATATCCTGTTTGGCTTTCTTGGATGTGCACCCTCCGTAGATATTTTCCTTCACTTCTTCGAGGTGAAGAGGCAGAGAAGCAACCCATGGGTAACTCTTAGCAACATCCCTGGCAGGATTCTTTTGACCCCTTTCCAACAAACCTTCAGAGAATGGAAAGGTAGTTTCTTCAAGGTGTGTTGTTCCAGCCTTGTGCCTGCTGCTCTAGACGGGTTTCCTTTGTATTGGACAAAGGACGCCCGAGCCTTGAAAGCTAAGCTTCTCAAGAAGTTGTCCCCAAGGGATCAGGAGGCTTGCAAGATCCTGGCGGGTGCTGGAGGTCTCGACGCGGCTGCCTTGATAAGTTTAGAGTATAATGCCGAGCTCTTGGGGAAGTACATATGTGCGTGAGGCTTTCCTCATGACTCTCCTTCTTTATGTTATTGCTGGATTTTTGTACGATTTCGCACGGAAATACCTTGTTTCACGTCTGTCTCTTACTGTGTTTTACTCCTTTTCTTTTCCTTTTTTTATTTTTTTACGTAGGTTCGAAGATAAATGATCATCAGAGAGCGCTGCTGACTCAGGCTTTGAGGTTCGGGGACAGGGCTTCTTCGTCGTATTGCTCAAACTCTGGGGGCCACTGATGACTCGACTGAGCTTGTTTGAGCTCTCTCACTTGAACCTTTGGCGTTTTCGCCCCGAGCTTGTCCCGAGCTTATCGGGATAGTTGGTGATGTGCTGCTTGTAGCAACGTCAGACCGCATGGTCTTTATCTGGCGGCGATCGCACACATGGCAGACCGCCCCCTACACGACCGGTGATCATATGCAGTTCTCGATTATGTCATCGCCCCTGATGACTCGACTGATATACGGGCTGCGATTCTTCTGGCGAGGAGGATAAGTTAAACCCCGGCGATCTACGTGGCTTCGCGCGCTAATGCCCACACTGGTAACTGATTTGACATTTCACCAACCCCTCCCCCATCAACTGACACATGGACTCATCGATGGTTACTATCTTACGTCGTTTGCGCTTCTCGTAACATTCGAAACTCTAAAAGTTATCGCGCCACTACACTGTTTCATTATCTTTCTTCTTCACTTTCAAACTTTCTATATGCTCTGGCGAACGCTTCGACTCCCCAATCATCGTTTCTCCGCGCGCTCCTTCGATCATCAAAAGGTGAGCTTTTTATTACTCTTGCTAATGCTTACTGCATTTTAATCGGCTTGCATCATCTATTAACTGCTTGGAGCATACGCTGTGGGTTGCTTGTTTCCTGTCTTGCATTTTCCTGCGTTTTAGGTCTTCCTTTTCCTCTCTACGACCTCCTTTGTTCATGCTGTTTCCCTTTTTCGTCTTTCAATTGAGTCATTCTGTTTTATCAACCCTCTATTTTCTTGTCGTCTTCCCTGCAGTTTCTTGATGGCTCATGCAGGGACCACACCAAACAACCCTGCCCTCTCTCGAAACCCTCCTCCAAAGGCACGTAAACAACCTACTTCAGGAAACCCCTCCACATCTCGCAACCCACCTAGAGAACCGTTGTCCTTTCAAATCGGGCTCAGAGGCTTGTGCCCTCTCAACCTAACCAACTGCAGTCAACCTCCCCACAAGCCAATGCCATTGTACGCCCCATTCCTGACTATAAACTGTTGTACCCATGGGCTCCTCCAGCCTTGTTGAATGAGACTTCCTCGATCAATACTGAGGCCGCCATTCACCGTTTGAGAGATAAGACCCATCTTACCTTTCATAAGGAGCATGACGACAAGGTTGCCATTCGTCCTTGTCCTCCTGGGGAACCTGTCTATACTAATAATGATGGTAATGACGACCACCCTTTATGCTTCATCTATGCAACTGTATTCAAGAAGATTAGGCTCAGGTTCCCTTTCACTCGTTTCGAGAGGGAGCTTTTAACTGAGCTTGATATTGCCCCTGCCAGCTGCACCCCAACGGTTGGGCGTTCATCAGAGCATACCAAATTGTTTGTGCCCACCTAGGCCATCCAGCCTCCGTAGATGTGTTCTTGTTTCTGTTCGAGGCCAAAAACCCATTTTCGGAAAGCTAGGAGTCCAGAGAAGATGGGGGAGCTTGATAGAGACCTGTGCAACTTCTGGAAAGGAGTTGCCTCCACCAATACCACCTTGTCCACCCCCTCAATCATCCAGTTTGAATTCTATGAGGATCAACTAGACTTTTACATAGGTCTGCCCTTCTACTCTATTTGGATCTCTCTTCCTGCGCCAAGTCCACTTTGCTCTTTATCAAACTCATTTGCATTACACGGTCCCCTGTTTATTCTTGGCTGCTTGGTCCCTGTATTACCGATTACCTGAAACTGGATTGATTTGTAAACATGGATCTCTTTGTGCAGATACCATGTTGGGAAAAGATCAGATGGCCAGGCTATGCTCCTTAGCCAAGCGCCATAATCTCGCAGTAGGTCTCAGACTGTCCCGAATTCTATCGCAGAAGCTGCTGTTGCTCGGGGCGAGCTCCTTCCCATGGGCTCACCTTCCCTCATCACCCCTCCTGCCCCTGTGAGAAAGAAACTGCCACCAAAGAGGGCCAAGAGGAAGATTCCCACAGTGGTGTCGGACGATGGGGAGAACGAGAGTACTGAAGATGGGCTTGTCTGTAAAAGGAACAGGGCGACCACCATTGAGCCGCCAGCAATCGAACACGCCGGCCCAGATTACGCGGAGAATCCCCCCAGTGCCTCCACACCCTTTGAGAGCGCTGAGGATACTCTGCCGTCAAATACTTCAGCCGCCGGAGGCATTCCGAACCAGACTGTGGATGTCCAATCGTCCCCCCAACCTGTAGTGGAACCAAACTCATCGCCGCCGCGTCCCGACGCCTCCTTGGTCGTTCACTCCTATGAGGGTGGTGGCGAGAACCAACCCTCAACCCCTCTCCCAATTCCTGCTCTTCCAGCCCCTGTTGAAGAGGTTTTGAAAACTCATGTCGCTTACCTCAGTGCTATGACCACTGAGTGTGTAGAGAAGCGCCTTTACAAGATGATGGGCGAGGCTCTAAAGGACTCCTTAAATCAGTATGAATCCGAAGCCGGTGCAGCGAAGGACCAAGTCCAACAACTTAAGCGTGACCTTACGATGCGAGGATTGGAATTTTCGCGGTTAGAGAATGCTCTGAAGGACAAGCTGCGGAACGAACGCAAAAATGGCGCTGAGCTACACAAAAAGCTGAACGATAAACTCTTAGAGGTCGCTGAACTCGAAAGCAGGCTCGTGCCTCAGCAGGAACAGATAGCGGACCTGGAGGAGGCTCTTGAGGCGAAAAAGGCCTACGTGAATGAGCTCGAATCCAAGTCTGTGGAGAGGGAGAACTTACTGGGCAAGATCGAAGCCGAGAAAGACCAAAAGGCCAAGGAACTGAGTGAGAAAGATAAGGAGTTGAACGAGTCTGCAACAAAGCTTGCCCAGGCGATCGAGAAGAATGAAAAACTGAAGAAACAAATTGAAGAACTCGACCTCAGTGCTGCAAACGTCCTGACTTCCGGGTTTGGCGCGACCTTGGAGCAATTCGCTTGCGCTTATCCTGACTTGGACCTCTCTCAGTTCTCGATTTGCCATGAAGTGGTGGACGGCAAAATCGTACCCTCAGATTAACATTCCCATTTGCCGTTAACAACATCCTGAAAGATTTATATATTCGCCCTTAGTTTATGTGTAACGAATCTATTTGCAATGACTTTCTCTTTATTCAAAACTGCTTTAATATACGCACATGACCTCGCCTTTATCTGTCGTGTAATCATCTGATCTGATATAACCGACTGACTTTTGCTTTGAAGAAATCGACTTAGCGCCCCTGGGCAATAGGCGTGGGTCAGTCTTAGTATCTGAAATCTAGCTCGCCTGATCTACCAAGTGACATGCGTACTTCTATGTCATCGCCTCAAACTCTGCTAACTTAGTTCTCGCCGTGTACTTCTTCTTTCGAGCTTTAATCACAAAGCCGTGGGCTTCTTTGGATGCTATTTTCCTTTTTATTTGCTAAGGCATCTTCTGGGGAGCGGCCTCATACCTTGAGCTATCAATTCTGCTCATTCTGGGAGGAGAGTTGCCTTTGACGGATCCCCCTCTGCCTTCCCTGAGCCTTTAATCTGAAACAACTTGATCTGAGTAGCGAGGTGTTTTTTACGAACCTACCTCAGCCACCCTTGACTTCTTCCACCCTGATAACTTATCTGTTGTGCGATCACATGATAACTTGGTTGGTTTTTACTCAACCCAATTAACTTAACACAAACTGATACTTAATTTCCTGGAAATCAATTTAGCT